>NC_092741.1:156726337-157381770 GCF_047496795.1 Chiloscyllium punctatum
ATTTGTTAGAAAGACAGCTGAGAAATTGTGAAGCACAACAGATTAAATCAGCATATCGCAAACTGAATGTCTTAACATGTGCTATGCTTCTGTGTAGTTTTAATATCTTAAAAAAAAAGAGTCAGGGAGTAAAGACTCAAGCTATGGTTGGTGGCAGATCATAAGGCTCTGGACTCCAACAAAGACAACTTCTGTCTGAATTTCAGGAACAACATTAAGCCCACAATATCATTGGCACTTTCTGCAACATTCATAAAACCCTTGTTCTCAAGGAAACATATTACACCGCTAAGTATTTACTTTGGGTGGCTCAGTGGTGGTCAGCATTGCTACCTCTCAGCACCAAGGATCCAGTTTAATTCCACCCTTGGGCAACTGTGTGGAGTTTGCATGTTCGCCCCGTGTCTGTGTGGGTTTCCTCTCGATGCTCCAGTTTCTTCCCACAGTAATATTGAACATATGAACAAAGAATGAGAATATGCCACTTGAACCTGCTTCAACATACAATAAGATAAAGGCTGATCCAATTTTAAACTTCAACTAGGGTGGCACGGTGGCTAGCACTGCTGCCTCAGCGCCAGGGAGCCAGGTTAGATTGCAGCCTTGGGCGACTGTGTGGAGTTTGCACATTCTCCCCATGTCTGCGGTTTCCTCCAGGTGCTCCAGTTTCCTCCCACAGTCCAAAGATGTGCAGGTCAGGTGAATTGGCCATGCTAAATTGCCCATAGTGTTAGGTGCATTAGTCAGAGAAATGGGACTGGGTGGGTTACTCTTCGGAGGGTCGGTGTGGACAGGTTGGGCCGAAGGGATTTTTTCCACACTGTAGGGAATCAAATCTTTTAAAAAAAACACTTTATATTCCTGCAGATCTTCAGTAACCTTTCACCCCCTTGGCAATCAAGAGCCTACCTACCTCTACCTTAAAATTAATTAAGGAAATACACCAACAGAAATCAAGTTAGTTTATTAATTGCCTGTTGAATTAACATGCCATACTGCCGTATTTAATTAAAAAAAAGTTTAAAGCACATTTGAAGTTAATTTTTCAAATCAAATCTCAACGGCAGCAAAACTTCAAAATAGACTACAAAAACAAAATCTCTGGCAAAACTCATGTCTGGCAGTATCAGCTGGAAGAAAGCAGTGTTAACATCTTGAATCTGATGACTCTTAAGAACTGATTGCAGCTGGGAACAAGTAATACTTATCTGTCTTTTTTGGGATGGGGGTGGCAGCAAAGTAGCTGCAGAATCTGTCCACAAATTAACCCAGAGCTTCCAGTTGCCTGCCAGTTGAACAGACCATGTTCCCCATGTCAACATTTCTGTCAGGCCTACCAACAGGTCTTTGTGCAAGCTGGAGAAAAGCATGTCATTTTCCACATGCAGACCATGTAGCCTGAGACTCTACATCAAGTTCAATAGCTTTTACAGCCTAATTCCATCCTTCCATGTTATTTTAAACCCACCCCATACCCAGTCCAGTTATGACCCAAGCTGCTTTTAGCACAGCCCACCCATTTTCACCCACTCTGAAGCCTATTATCACACTACATGGTTAGCTTTCAGCACAGACTACTCATTCTCTACTACCCTCAGCTCTTATTCAGTTTCTCCTCTGGCCTGGCTTGCCATCCATATCCCTCGTTTATTATCCTCTTTCTCTAGGCTCCACCTTCACCCATCAACTCACCTAACTCCTCTTCACACTCTCATCTTCAGCATAAATACCACTTTTTCAGAATTGATGACAGCTAGGAAGAAGAGTCACCAGAGTTTTAGTGTTGTTAAATCTGCTTTCTTCCCATAGAAACTCGCAGAACGCTTCAGAGAACATCTCTGGGACGGACACTCACGAAACAATCCCACTGCCCCAAGGCTGAACATTTCAACTCTCCCGCCCACTCCACCAAGGACTTATGGGCCTCCTCCACTGCCAAACCCTTACCACCCACACCTGGAGGAAGAATACCTCATCTTCCACTTTGGGACTCTGTAACCACATGGGATCAATGTTTCCCTCGTAATTACGAATGCCTAAATAATCAATGAAAAAAACATGTACAAGGAGCCACCCGTTTCCCTACTTGATAATTACATGAAGCAAACTCAACCATACAGTCCTCAAACTGCTTCCATGTCAGCTAGAGATACAGCTAAGTTATGAAGGCTCAATTGAGTGGCTTACTAATACATTCGATTAAAGAAATGCACATGTTTAGACAATAGGAAGCCTGTCAAGATGTTAAATCATTAGATGAACACCATATAAGAGTACAGGACAGCATGCAAGGAACAGAACCAGGCCTACTCAAAAAAGGTCAACCTGAAGTAACAAGAGGACTACCTCCATTCTAAGAGATGGAACAGTATGCAACAGACAGAACTAAACTAGTTCCACAAGCAATAGAAGTAGTCTAGATCTGTTTATTCCAAGGCACAGGTAGGGCTTGAACCCAGGCCTCTGGCCCAGAGAACAAAAACAGATGAACTCAAAGCTCTGCAGTTCTCCTCAGTTGCTCTGCCGTTCCACCATTGTGGTTAATTAGCTAATGCCCTTAAATGATACCAATGAGGTCATGGAAAAACTGCTGAAAAACTCTACATTGTTGAAAGAAAACAATATTTGTCAAAGCTTTTTATCTTGCACTCTTCAGGATAATGAGAGAAATAGAAGATGTCAAGGGTAAACATCACTTATACCACATGGGAGCAACCACGATTGGTTGGCAACTTGACTCATTGGTAGAAGCACTGCCATAGAAAACATGTTAATTAATGATAACTGAGTTAACTGCCAAGCTTTTAAAGTTTAATCTAAGCAGGTTGACTAATTGGATCATTTCTCAGAGCAACAGTTGACCAAAGAATAACGGTGACCAATTTGTTGAATCGAAAAGGATGCTAAGCGCATCAGATTCAGAACAGGGCCCTGCATATTAATATATAGCTTTCAGGACATGCAAGTGCACCACACGGAGCCCGACTGACACACATTGCATTATCTGCATGAGTCAGTTGGCAAAAAAATCAGAATTATCTTTTCAACACTACAATCAAAATTGTTATTGCAGTTATCTAGCTCAGCTTTTAATGCTCAAACAAAACAGAGGCAGAGGAAAATTATAAAAACATCTGTTATATACTGCAAGTTATTATGATGTTAACACTTTCAAGTGAATTGCATTTTCCTCTTCACTCCTCTGGGGAACGTGATAAAAAGACAGCCCAATTTAACAGAACAATTATAGACGGTTGGCTGCTAAAGACAAAGCATTATTAGAAAAAAAATAGCAAATAGTAATTACACTACTACCAACATGACTACTATATGCAACACTGATTGTAAATCCCTAAATCCAATATTTCATCCACCATTAGGGGCTCCTTCAGAGTGGACTGAAGTTGTAAACTGATACAACTACAACATTGTTAAAACATGCAAATGACAGATCACCCAGGCAGATAGAATGGTGATGAGTTACTTGACAACTGCCACATCATTAAGACACCATGGCAACCATTATATGTAGACCCATGGGCTCCCAATTCTCCCCCAACACCAGAGAAACAACATAGTCCTTGACTACAGTTACACAAACTGGCAGAAGTACTGTTTGCTGTGATCAGGGCCGCATTTTTGTCTCAGCCCTTGCAACTGTCTAGCAGATTGTAGATCAATGGCCTACAGTTTCCTGGTTTACCTCTCTGCCTTCTTGAATAACAGTACCTCAGTGGCTGTCCTTAAGTCCAATGGCACCCCTCCTGCAGGCAGAGGATTTGAAATTTATTGCAAGCATCTCTGCTATTTTCTCCCTTGTCTCACTCAACAACCTGGGATATATTTCATCCAACTTCTGGAGATTTATCTACTTTTAAAGACTGCCAGACTATTCAGAATGTCTTGTCTATGCTAAATTTCTTTGAAGTATATCATGGTCTTCTTCTCAAAGCAACATTGCACCAAGAGAAGGGCAAAGTACCCAATATTTAAACCCCTACCTGGATCATCTGGTACCGCAGACAAACTACCACTGTGGACTTTAAATGGACCCTACTCTTTCTATAGTTATCTCCTTACTCTTCGAAGTACTGTTAAAATATTTTAGGATTGTTCTTTATTTTACCCATTATTCCCACACTCTCCCACTTTTGGTCTCCTAACTTCCTTTTTCAAGTTTCCCTCTTGCACATTCTGTACTCATGCAGAGTTTGTTGTTTTAAATCCCTCAGTTTCTGCCAAAAGCCTCCTTTTTTCCTCTCTTTATCAAATCCTGTATCTCCCTTGATATGAGGTTTATTAAACTTTTTGATCCCACACTCCATTTTTATTCAAAAGATATCAGCCATGTACTGTTTCCTTCTTAAAGGCATCTCACTGCTCTGACACTGATTTACCTGGAAAGATCACAATTCTTACCATGTGGAAGCAGGCCATACAGCCCATTGTGTCCAACCAACCCTCCGAACAGCATCCCATCAAATCCCTGTAACCCTCTATTTCTCATGGCTAGTCAACAAGCCTACACATCCCTGACACTACAGACAATTTTGCATGGCCAACCCATTTAACCTGCACATCTTTGGACTGTCAGAAAACACATGCACCCAGAGGAAACCCACACAGAAATGGGAATAGCGTACAAACTCTACACAGACATTCCATCCTTGTACGATTTGTACCCAGGTCCCTAGTGCTGAGACAACAGCGCTAACCACTGGGACACCATGCTGTCCCCTCTGCTCCCAGTCCACTCTGACCAAATCATGCTGGATCTTATTAAAATCAGCCTCATGCCAGTTCAGAGTTTTTATTTCAGGCCCCAACCTTACCCATAACAATCCTGAATCGGAGAGTTACAACTGCAGTCTCGAACCACTCCCCCAATGACATTTCACCCAAATACCCAGTTTGATTACCTAAAATTAAAGTCCAGGACCACCCCCTCTCGTAGTGTCTTGGACATACTGGCTTAAAAAAGTTCTCCTAGATACATGTGAAGAATTTTGAATCTGTGTGCCATCCTCACCATATGCTTTCCCATCTATTTTTGTAACATCTGCAAACTTGACACTCAGTTACTGATGTATAAATTATATGTGGGACATCATTACTTATAGGTTGCTAGCCTGAAATACCCACCTTTTCTCAACTGTCTTCTATTGGTTAGCAACACTATCCATGCTAACAGATCTCCAATGCCACTTCTAAAAAAAATTCTGTAAATTCGAGATCCACATTGAGAAACATATCAGCCATGATCAAATAACAGAACAGATTCACTGGGCCAAACAGCCCAATTCCACTCCAATTTCTTATTATCTCCCATTAAGGAGAGATGAGAAACCATTTCAAAAACTCAAGTCTGAGGAATTCTCTTCCCCAGAAAGAAGTGGACAAAGAGTCACTGAATATTTGGGACCGAGGGACATGGATTCTTCTCAAGACAGGTTCTCAGATACACTTTCCTCAGTTTTCCTGACCTAGCACATCATAGGCAGTGATTAATTTTGTCCTCTACACCTGCCATGAGTCATCTCAAAGATTTGGAAACTGTCCATGTTTTCCAGGATTTCATCACAAACGTATATGTGGGAAGCTGGCTGGAAGAGCCTCTGTCTCATTGCCCCAACTCTCATCTGTTTTCTTGGGCTACAAGACATTTCACATCCAGTAAATTACACGGGCAGATTACCTGCAGAACAGATAAAACTGTCCAATTCATGCTAGCCTTGACACTAACCAAAGATTTCTCCAACTTCAGTCAGAGTTTCAATAGGCAAATCACGCTCATACACATGTTCACTCAAAACAGGTCATTGTCAACACCTTCTCCAAAAGCATACATGGTGGCAATGGGCAGCACGGTGGCACAGTGGTTAGCACTGCTGCCTCACAGCACCAGAGACCCAGGTTCAATTTCCACCTCAGGCGACTGTGTGGAGTTTGCACATTCTCCCCGTGTCTGTGTGGGTTTCCTCCCACAGTCCAAAGATGTGCAGGTCAGGTGAATTGGCCATGCTAAATTGCCTGTAGTATTAGGTGAAGGGGTAAATGTAAGGATATGGATGGGTTGCGCTTCAGCGGGTCAGTGTGGACTTGTTGGGCCAACGCCTGTTTCCACAGTAAGTAATCTAATCTAAAATGGTCTTCTCACAAGACAGCCAATAAAAAACTAAAGGCACAAATAAACAGAATGGATATGCAAATAGCAAACTAACACCTTGGTAGGAGAATAAGGTGATCAGAAATACACAATCATCTGAAAACAGTTTAAGCACGCCAGTAATTAATAGATTCCAATTCACAACATCTTCAAGGTCTCAACACTTATGATCAAAATCATAAAGAGTGGAAAAGAACTGGGGCACATTTCAAGAAGGGTAGAATTCAAAGTGACAGAATTAAACTCTGAAGTTATAATAAGCTGGTCATAAACTTTGGTTATGCACATCTACTGCGAACAGTTGTATCTTCAAATTATAAGAAAATTAGAAACACTGAACTAAGTGACAAAAAGCAAGACAATAATGATAGAAGAACAGACAGAATATAGTTAATAAACTGAATAAGCTCTGGCCTTTATTAATCCAAAAAAAAGACAAAAGGCACAACCTGCTCAAACATGTGAGCAAGCTCAATATGGTAGCCTTTTTGTTTAAGAGGTGACAGTCCAGAACTCAGCCATAAGATAATCACCAAATAACTATTAAGGAATTCAGGAAATGCTTCTTTTGTCAAATCTGAGTGAGAGAGAAAACCAAACAACATAGGTAAGGTAAATCTGGAACAAAAACAAATTGTAATAGTTGAGCAAGTCTGACAGCATCTGTGAAGTGAAATCAAAGTTAAAGTTTCACATCCACTGACCCTTCCTCTGTTCTGAAACATTAACTCTGATTTCTCTGCACAGATGCTGCCAGACTTGCTGAGCTTTTACAGCAATTTCTGTTTTTGTTTTGTGCGTGTGAAGCTGTTACCAGATAAATTGTTAAGGCAAAGAACACGGTGGCACAGTGGTTATCACTGCTGCCTCACAGCACCAGAGACCCAGGTTCAATTCCCACCTCAGGTGACTGTGTGGAGTTTGCACATTCTCCCAGTGTCTGCCTGGGTTTCCTCCGGGTGCTCCAGTTTCCTCCCACAGTCCAAAAATGTGCAGGTTAGGTGAATTGGCTATGCTAAATTGCCCGTAGTGTTAGGTGCAAGTGTAAATGTAGGGGAATGGGTCTGGGCAGGTGCACTTCGACAGGTCAGCGTGGACTTGTTCGGCCAAAGGGCCTGTTTCCATACTAAGTAATCTAATCTATTTAAGGCAAATCTAGATCAAGATAGGAAGGTAAAAGGAAATAGAAGATAGTTAAAAAAGGTGAGAAGAGGAGTAGTGGGTAAAAGCACAAGGAAACACAAATAAGAGTCATAGAGATATACAGCACAGGAACAGACCCTTCAGTCCAACTCATCCATCCCAACCAGATATCCAAAACTAACCTAATCCCATTTGGCCCACATTTCTCAAAACCCTTCCTAATCATAAACCCATCCAGATACCTTTTAAATGCTGTAATTGTACCAGCCTCCACCATTTCTTCTGGCAGCTCATTCCATACACACACTACCCTGGTGTGAAGAAGTTGCCCCTTAGATCCCTTTTAAAATCTTTCCCCTCTCACCTTAAACCTATACCCTCTGGTCAATGGTGGGTGTCATTAGCTAAAAAGGGCCTGTTTTAGTGTTGCAATAGGTTTGCCACTGGTAAGTAACCATCATGTCAGTGAAGCAAAGTGACTCTTTACTGGGGTTTGATGAAATGGTCATTGGAGTCGAGATCAGTGTGGTGCTGGAAGAGCACAGCAGGTCAGGCAGCATCCAAGGAGCAGGAGAATCGGCATTTCAGGCAAAAGTCCTTCATCAGGAATGAGATCCAGCTGATCCTCTGACCTCCAGCATCTGCAATACTCACTTTGACCCAAATGGTCATTGGACTCGACCCATGAACTCTGCTTCCAGCCTGCACACACCTGCTGGCTTTATCCAGCACTTTCTGTTTCAGGTTTCCAAAACCAGCGGTTTTTGGATTTAACTGAAGTGATTCGCTGCTGGGCCATACCGAGGAGTTCGGGAATCCCATGCCCCCCCCCCTCCTGTCTCTTCCACCAGGGGAGTGCAGCATTGGCGCTGTCATTGTGCTGCTCAGAGCGCAGTGAGCCGACACAAATGCGCCCGGACCGCCGCCTTTAAGAGAGCTCCCGCCCAGGCCGGTTACCTTGTACTTGTCAAAGCCCGCCAGCTGCTCCGCCGTCACATACTCATAGGAAAACATGTCTCCGCGAGGTGCCGGCTGACCAGCCGCTCCCTTCCTTCCTCACACAAACACACCAACCCTGCACCAGGACTCCCTACCAATTACCAGGAAGCAGCACACAACACGAGCACCACCTCGGCCCGAAAACCTCCATAAATACCGCCACCTGCAGACCAGGAGCGGCACCTCATCCCCTCCTCTACCCCGAGGACATCCTCCATAAATACCGCCACCTGCAGACCAGGAGCGGCACCTCATCCCCTCCTCTACCCCCAGGACATCCTCCATAAATACCGCCACCTGCAGACCAGGAGCGGCACCTCATCCCCTCCTCTACCCCGAGGAGATCCTCCATAAATACCGCCACCTGCAGACCAGGAGCGGCACCTCATCCCCTCCTCTACCCCCAGGACATCCTCCATAAATACCGCCACCTGCAGACCAGGAGCGGCACCTCATCCCCTCCTCTACCCCCAGGACATCCTCCATAAATACCGCCACCTGCAGACCAGGAGCGGCACCTCATCCCCTCCTCTACCCCCAGGACATCCTCCATAAATACCGCCACCTGCAGACCAGGAGCGGCACCTCATCCCCTCCTCTACCCCGAGGACATCCTCCATAAATACCGCCACCTGCAGCACAGGAGCAGTACCTCGCCCCTGTATGAATCTTCATAAATACTGCCTCCTGCAGGACATGATGTGGTGGTGATTTCCTCAGAAAACAGACACAAGACATGGAGTACCCTTTGTTGTCCAGTACTTCACCGGAGCGGAGAGACTACATCATGTTTTTTGGAGCCATCAATGAGCATCTCAGCAAAATCATCCCTACGCCTCCACATCTCACCTTCAAACAACCACCAAACCTTAAACAGCAAACTACCCAGCCTTCAGGTCAACATTGACTACAACACCACACAACCCTGTCATGACAGCCATCTGCAAGACATCCCAGATCATCGACATGAAGACTACCATCACACGTGGGGACATCACCCACCACAACCATGACAGATACTCATGTGACTCAGCTAATGTTAATTATCTCATGTTCTGCAGGCAAGGATGCCTCGAGGCATGGTACATTGATGTGAGACTATGCAGATCCTATGACAACAGATGAATGGACACTGTGCAAAAATGGCCAGACAGGAATGTTCCTCCCAGTCGGGGAATACTTCAGCAGTCAAGGAGATTCAGCCTCTGATCTTCAGGTAACTGTCCTCCAAGGCGGGCTTTGAGACACATACCAACACAGAATCACCGAGCTGAAACTGATAGCCAAGTTCCTTACCCATGAAGATGGCCTTAACTGTAATCTTGGGTTCATGTTGTGGTACATGTGACCCCACCTTACTCTTCTGTATCTGTAAAATCTTCCCCACTGTCCTGTTTTGACACCATCACTTGATAACTTGTTATGATCTCTCTACCTTAATTAGTTTTTATAATTTTGGATGACTTGTTACCTTGGTTAGATCCTTGTGTGATTATTACACCTATCATGTTAATCCAGCCATTTGGTTTGTCTCCAGTAGCATCTTACTTATTTAATTTTTGGAATTATCTCTTAACTAATTGGATCATGGGTCATTCTTTCACTTGGTGTTCAGCTGTTGACACTTTATTCACACCGTCTCGACACTTTTGATTACCTGCAGAGACTTATTATTCACCTTGACAACACTCCACTCACACCATTTGTACTTTATTTTGACACTCATAATTTCCTCGAATTGTCTTGCAATGATCTCTCTGCCTATAAACTCTGTGTCTGTGTGCTTCTCTTCACTTCATCAGACAAAGGAGCAGTGCTCCAAAAGCTTTTAGCTTCAGTTAACCTTGCTGGGTCAATAATCTGGTGTGACTTCTAACATTGTCCTGCAGGACAAGTAAGAGCAAATTACTGCAGTTGCTGGAATCTGTACTGAAAACAACAAATGCTGGAGATCACAGCGAGTCAGGCAGCATCCATGGAGAGAGCAGGCTAATGTTTCAAGTCCAGATGACTCTTCATCAGAGCTGACTTGAAGTGTGAAATTGGCAGCATTTATGCTTTTGTTGGAGGGGGCTTGGACTATAGCGTGCTGAAGGAGAAAGGATGTTGATAGCTCATATTAAGTGATCAGAATATGGGAATGCAGACACAAAATGTGGAAGATGATACCACTTTCCAAAACAGTGCAGCTGATATGGCATTCTTATTCCATAACCATGGTTTCCCACCCACATCCAACCTATCCCTCATGTTTCTGCGCTTGCCCCTTCCCATCACTCACAACAGTGTGGTCAATTCCTCCTTGTCCTCACTTTTCATCCCACCAGCCTTCGTGTTCGAAGGATTAATCCCCGCCATTTCAGACAACTCCAGCAGAAAGCCACTACCAAACACATCCCCCCCCCCTCCCCCATGTGCATTTCACAGACATCATTCCTTCCAAGACATCCTACTCCATTCAACGACCACTAAAATCACAACCCCCACCCCACCCCTTTCCCACAGCATTTTCTCATGTAACTGCAACACCTGTCCCTTCACCTCCTCCCTGCTCACCCTGCAAGGACCTATGCAGTCTTTCCAGATGAAGCAGCATTTACTTGTACACCCTCCAATCTTATGTATTGTATTCACTGTACCCAATCTGGCCTATTCTACGTTGGAGAAACCAAACGCAGAGTTAAAAAGTGTGGCACTGGAAAAGCACAACAGGTCAAGCAGCATCCAAGGAACAGGAGAGTCAACATCTTGCGTATCAGCCCTTCATTAGAAGCCAAATGCAGCCTGTATGACTGCTTTGCAAAACACCTTCGGTCTGTGCACAAGCACGACCCTGAACCTCCCGTAGCCAGTTATTTTAACACAGTGTCCTGCTCTCATGCCCACATGTCTGTCCTCGGCATGCTGCAGTGTTCCAGTGAAACACAGCGCAAACTGGGAATAACATCTCATCTTCAGATTAGGCACTTTACAACCTTCTGGACTTGTCGTATACATTCGAGTGCAAATTGATCCCCCTGTTTTTGGCCAAAAGACCTTCAATTTTCCCTCTATCTCACATAAAAGTCGACCCCAGTTCTTCACAGATAACAGATCAACATTTGTGAGTCAAGGTATTATTCTGGACGTAAATGTTACAATGAGGAAATGATTTTTTTTCATGTTATTATGCGACTTCATGTATAATTCACACCAATTCGGTGCAAAAGTCAGTTGACAACCAACATCGTGGGATACAGCCATATACCGAGTTGAGGTTTTGAAATTTCTTCATCATTTTGTGCAAAAATGTCCTCCAGAAAAAATAAAATGTAGGTAGCAGCATCTGAACTGAAAGTTACTGAAGTTGCAAAGAAGATAAATAACTGTGTAGCAGCAAGAGAATGTTGTGTTTCGGAAAACCTTTGAGAGACTGAAGACAGATATTGAACCAACTTCAGATAATGCTCAAACGAAAGAGTGCCAACATGGTTCCTGATGAGGGGCTCCAGTGCAAAACGTTGATTTTCCTGCTCCTCAGATGCTGCCTGACCTGCTGTGCTTTTCTAGCAACACAGTCTCAACTCTGATCTCCAGCATCTGCAGTCCTCACTGTCTCCTTCATGAGAAAGGCAGGTTTACTTTAGTTCTTTCTTGTGTGGCTAAGTTAAAACCAATGGCTGTTTCTCAGAGAAAAACATTGCCAAAGGTGAAATTTCCAAGAGGAACTGTCATCCATGTGCATCCACAAGGCTGGATGGATGAAGGTGGATGGTGAAAATGGATAAAAGGAGTTTGGAATTTATGGCCTGGTGGACTACGCAAAGAAAAGAGGTCCCTCGTCTGGGATCAGTTTAGATCACATCTAGTGAAGAATGTTGTTGATAACTTCCGATCACATAACACTGACGTGGGTGTGTTTTGCAACCAATAGATGTTGGTGTCAATAAGCTATTTAAGGACATGATGAGAATGAAGTGGAATAACTGGATGTGTGATAGAGAAAAAACACATGAAAGGAGGCAGAATGCAGGCTCCATCACTGCCACTGATCTGTCAATGGATCGTTGATTCATGGCAGGAAAAAAAAGCTGACACTATTTTCAAATCATTCAAGAAATGTAGAATTTCAGTTGCATTGAACAATACAGAGGATGGTTAGCTATGGAATGACACAGGTGAAGAAGAAGCAGATGATGTGCTACTGCTAACTACGGACAGCAAGGATGATCCATATGATGACATCATTCTTCCTGATGATTATGAAGCTGTATTCAGTGCTGAAGCTATTGAACAGTGTGATTTTGCAGAATTTTATTAAACTTTTGTACTTGACCTGTTTAAGATATAATACGTCATTGAGATTTAAAGCTGTATTATATTTCTACTTCACTTTTTGTATGTATAAGTAAAAGTTTACTAATTCATTTTTGTCGCTATTGTCTTTGTCCGTAATTACTATAACTTGTTTTGGTTTTTTACTTTATTTATTTAGAGATCAGTTGGGCTTCTGCTAATGATAAATATTTTGGACTGTAGCATGAATTTCAGCCCCTCAAAAGGAGCATCCATGTGATAGTCAACCCCATAAATTTAATCTTAAAAAGAAGTCTAAAAGATTCAATTTTCACAAGTGTATAGTAATATTGAATTCAACACCTTCGAATTGTGAACTCACTCCCATTCCTTCCTGTTCTTTTAGCTTTACTTGTTACATTCTCTGTCACCACGTCTTCTCTCCCCTCTCCAGTGGGATTGTCTGATCTTTTCAGTCTAATAGTTAGACACACCATTGTTTTGCCATTCTCACATTCCAATCACTTAATCTGAACTACCAACATCCTTTCTCCACACCTCCCCCATCCAGCTATACCATAAAACCTGTCCCCTCCATACTTCACATCAGCTCTCATGAAGAGTCATCTAGACTCGAAACGTTAGCTTGCACTCTCTCCATGGATGCTGCCTGACCCACTGTGATATCCAGCATTGGCTGTTTGCAGTACCCTTCCTCAGGATGTTCCTGAATTCTGAGGAAGGGTCACCAGATCCGAAACGTTAACTCTGGTTTTCCTCCTCAAATGCTGCCAGCCCTGCTCAGCTTTTCCAGCAAATTCTGTTTTTGTTGCCTCTATATTTCATTTTTTGTTGTCTTTCTGTGTGGAGTTTGCACATTCTCCCCATGTCTGCGTGGGTTTCCTCCGGGTGCTCCGGTTTCCTCCCGCAATCCACAGATGTGCAGGTTAGATGAACTGGCCATGCTAAATTGCCCATAATGTCCAGGGATATGTAGGTTAGGTGCATTACTCAGGGGTAAATGTGGGATAATGGGGTAAAGGAATGGGTCTGGGTGGGTTACTCTTCGAAGGGTCATATGGACTTGTTGGGTTGAAGGGCCTGTTTCCACATTGTAGGGGAATTCTATGAAATAAATATCGTCCCCTACAGAACAGGAGCAGCACATCATGCGATCGTCAGAAGCTCCATAAACACCCACAGCATAGGAGCGGCACTGGGCCCATGCTCCTGTTTCCTGAACACCTAACAGGAGTTGGAGAGTATCTTTTGTAAAATATCTAAAATTCCCATTTTACCCATTCTGTTGCCTCATGGTCAGAATACCAATATGTAGACAATTACCTGTAATTTGTCACCAATGATCCAATGGCTACAGGAACCCGAACCAGACTGACCCCTTTGCTTCATGCAAAAATAGTTATATTTTCATTCAGTTAGGGCCATGGAAAAAAACAATAAGTCAATGCAGTTATGGATTTTTGATCAGAATTCCAAAAGCCTCACTGATACTTCAAATATTAGCTTATCACAAATGCTGGGGGTTCAAGAGTGTGTTGCTGGAAAAGCACAGCCAGTCAGGCAGCATCCGAGGAGCAGGAGAATCGATGCTTCAACCATAAGCTCTTCATCAGGACACATTAAAGCTGAATACTGATGAAGAGTTTATGCTCGAAACATCAACTTCTCAGATGATGCCTGACCTGCTATGCTTTTCCAGAACCACACTTTTCGACTCTGATCTCCAGCATCTGCAGTCCTCACTTTCTCCCAGTTGAGTCTGACGTGTTTTCTTGGGTCAAACACTATGATAGGATACAAATGGGAAATTTGTACACTTTTCACTGTACTCCTGTATTCCTTTACTTGAGTGCATTGGACAATAAAATCTAAAGCTAATTCCAATTCTATCTGTTAGGTCACGTAACAACAGTGCTGGGTAACAACAAAGACTGAGTTCATGTTGAGATGGATATCTTTAAGTTTATTGACACTATTTTCATTGCTACATCATCACAGACTCACATTATCTGGGTTTTGTGTTTGCTCCTGTTACTGTCCATGACATATTAACTGAATGTACTACATTGACTCCATTGCACCTTGAGAACAAATGAAGACTAGGAGGAGATTTTTGTCCCAGAAGATCATATTATTGTGATGTCATGCAACTATCTTAATTGCACTGTCTGTCTGGAATCTACACAATAAATGATAATTGACACTAAATCTTTCTAGCACGCTGGGATTTCCAACTTCTACAATTTTGTCTTAACTTATGGTTTACGGTCTTACAAATAATTTGAACTGGACTTAAACACACACATTGGCAGAAATATTTTGTAACTCAAAAGAAAGCAAAATATGGTGTACGCTGGAAATCCAAAATAAAAACTGAAAACAAAACAGAAATTGCTGGAAAATCACATCAGGTATTGCAGCATCTGCAGAGAGAAATGAGAGTTAACGTTTCGGGTCCAGTGACTCTTCTTCACAAAAACTGAAAATACCCAGGGGGTCTGACAGAATCTTATGAGAGAAAAATTGAATTGAATGAGCTTTATAGTCACATGTACTCCAATGAGTGACAGTGAGAAGTTTACAAGTTGGATTATGGCACCAGCCTAAGTACAAGGTATCTAAGTACAGATCTTCAGTACATATTCTTAGAAAAAAAATTACAAAAATAAGGAAATTAAAAAGTCCAGCATTCCAGATTGTAGAAATAAATTAGATCATAGGGAAATAAAAATTACAAAACAACCATCCTCCCAACCCAGTCCAAACCAAAACCTAGCCTCCAGTCCGTGCCGGGCTGCACCTTGAGGCTCTCTGGGCTGGGGAATCATAAAATTTCAAATTGAATGGCCCTTCTCAGAACTGAAGGAAGGTAGAAATGTGGAGTATCGCATTGTCAAAACGAGGAAGAGGTACCTGGAGTCAAAGGGAAAATCTGGGATATGATCAAGCAATAGTAGAAGTTGGTGATAGTGTATCACTTTCCTCATTCAAGTCCTTCATGTATATTGTAAATAATTGTGGCCCCAGCACTGATTCTTGAAGCACTGCACAAGTTAGAGGTTGCAATCCTGAAGATGCCTGGAGTTACTTTTCACATTCTTACCAATCACCGGATAAAGAAGCTTTCTTTTTGAAAGCCCTATTAAATTGCAGTGATTATCCCTTGTTCATGGCTTTTCATTTTGTGCTGCCCACAGAAGGAAACATTCCCTCTGCACACACTCAGACAAAACAAACTAATTTTAAAGACCTCATTCAGATCACTCTTTGGTTTCTTCCTCATAAAATCTTGTGGCTTTGTTTGCAGCAAAGGTAGGAAACTGTCATGGTAGCTCTATCATAAAACCATAAGACATAGGGAGCAGAAATTAGGCCATTCAGCCCATCAAGTCTGCTCCACCATTCAGTCATGGCTGATACGTTTCTCATACGGTTTGGAGGAATGTGGGCCAAATGCAGGCAGGTGAGACCAGTTTAGTTTGGGAACATGGTCAGCGTGGACTAGTTGGACCACAGGGTGTATTTCCATGCTGTAAGACTCTATGACTCTTCTCAGAACTGAAGAAAGGTAAAGATGTGGAGTGTCGCATTGTCAAAGAGGGGAAAGAGGGATCAAGAATGAAAAGGAAGATGAGAGATATGGTCGAGCAATGATTGTCTCTATCGTATGGTATAGCATCTTCCATCCCCTTTCAGAATATCTGTTATTACATATTTGATTCAGAATTCACAACATAATGTGTGAATTCACAAGCAGCTCTAACACAGTTAACTTTCCATTCAGTAAAAATGGTGCAATTTCATATTCATTGTATAACACTGGACATTTATCATTCAGTTGGATTGTGAGATTTGAAAATATCTCTGGAAGAAGTGTTTCATGCTCTTCCATCATTTCAATATTTTTGTAAGTCAACTTGGGTTTATACCAGTGGTTTTAGTCTGACTTAAACTGTAATACCAACCTCAGCTGGACATAGACATATGCCTGGTTCCAAAATAAACATCAAGGATTTTTATGTAACATGCACAATGCTTTAAGGTGCTGCTGCTTTGAATGTAAGTGCATTTGGACTCTCATACATCATTTTTCAGATTTGTAGAAACAACTTGTACAATGCTTCACTGCCCTTTTTCTTCCTGGAAGAATACGTTCTTTAGCAAGATCATGTAAATCAAAAGTGACAGCCTTTCATCATACTTCGTCAGTTTTCTGATGTACAAATCATCTCTATGCATTAGCAAATTAGGATTGTTGACAGTCATGAATCCTAATATCTTTAGTATCATTCAGCTTTACTGGACTGTTTAGAAAACCACTTCTTGCTGTATAAAGTTAAATATCACACAACACCAGGTTATAGTCCAACAGGTTTATTTGGAAGCACTAGTTTTCGGCATGCTGCTCCTTCATCAGGTAGCTAGTGGGGTAGGATCATAGGACACTGAATTTATAGCAAAAGATCAAAGTATCACACAACCAATGCGATGTATTGAACAAACCTAAATTGCAGTTACGTCTTTAGTCACTTAGAATAGGATGCAGGTTTTGATTCATTAATATGTAAATCCCAGAACTTCTTTCAAGTTACGTTCCCGAGATAACTCGAGGTTTTATAAAAGTGACATTCAGCTCAGACAATGCATGAAAGGAGTGAGGTTAAAATCGGTCTGTATTCCAAACTTGAGTCAGACTGGTTCTATTTCCAAAGTAGGAATTGATAAAATGACACATAGACTGACTGCCTACAGCTCATGTGCATTTTAAATAAAATAGAATGAATCTGCAAATACAAATTCACTCTATATGGCACTTGGTTACTACAAATTCAGTGTCCTATGATCCTACCCCACTAGCTACCTGATGAAGGAGCAGTGCTCTGAAAGCTAGTGCTTCCAAATCGACCTGTTGGACTATAACCTGGTGTTGTGTGATTTTTAACTTTAAAGATTAGAGTGGTGCTGGAAACATACAGGAATCCTGATGAAGGACTCCTGCCTGAAACATCAATGTTCCTGCTCCTCAGATGCTGCCTGACCTGCTGTGCTTTTCCAGCACCACTCTAATCTAGACGCTGATCGCCAGCAACTGCAGTCCTCACTTTCGCCTAGTTGATTTTTGACTTTGTCCACCCAGTCCAACACCAGCAGCTCCAGATCATGGTTTTCTAAACATCAATCAAAAAAGATGTTTCTTCCTTAAATTCAGTACATTTTATTGTGCCCACTTATTTTTACATAACTATGTCAGATGGCTAATTATGTTTAGGTATATCAAGGAGAAAACTGAAACCTAACTAGCTGAAATGGCACAGAACTAAGTTACTCCCAAATCTAAATGGGAGAGCAGATGGATATCTTTGCTGCATATTATAAAGTGCAACAATGTCCCTTAATGGTAACTTGCTATGCCATTGAATATTCCAATCAGGTTGTTTCAACTTTGATAATGTGTCTATGGTTATCTGCAATGCAGTGTATTTTTACAAGATACATTTTTAAGGATTAAGTTCTTACAATATTTCAGGTTTATTAAGCAGCCAGTATTCATAGAAAGTAATAAAAACTTACAATGCAAAAGAGGCCATTTTCCCTTAGTGTCTTTGCTAGCCCAAAAAGCCATCCACTCTAATTTCCAGCTCCTGGTTTGTTAATTATGCCATTTCAAATGCATATCTATGTATTCAGTCTGCTTTTATCATTGTAAGGTAAAAACGAGGACTGCAATGCTGGAAGAGCTTTTGCCTGAAATGTCGATTTTCCTGCTCCTCGGATGCTGCCTGACCTGCTGTGCTTTTCCAACACCACTCTAATCTTGTCCTCTTTTATCATTGTAAGTCAATATACAACCATGATAAATGGTCATATGTAAATAATATCGTAGATCCCTGAAAGTGCACAGCACAGAATCCCATTCTAAATGCTTAGAAAAGCTGTGAAAACTGATTTAGGTAAGCGTACAATTGTAAGGGAAACCTAGAGTTTTAAAAATAAATTCAAACTTCCAGTTATAATCTGATAGAATTAAAACACACACTTTTAAACAAAAACTTCCTGGAAAATCTCAACACAACAATTCCTGTTGGATTGTTATTCTTATCCAGGAGTTTTCCTGGGCTTCACAAGACTATGAGGTCACTTCCTGACACCAAACTGCAAACAATGGAACTGTTAAAAAGGCAATTCTTAAAGCTTAACAGCTTGTTCCAGAAACTTATCAATTATAATTTAAGATGAGAAAGAAACCTTGTAGAATTGACAAGAGAAAAATAAATGCTGATAGGGTTGGTTTTTTGATGATTGAATTTAGAGGAAAATCTTTGAGAATACAAGGGAAACCATGATTATGGAAGAACTGTGAAATAGGTTTTAAGATCTGCATGAATGCTATTTATCAGCATCAAGTATTCAAGATCCAAGAAATAACCAGTGTTATCACTTATTACAAGGGAAATTGAACACAGAATTAGGGAGGTTATGCTTTAGTTATGCTGGGTATGGATGACACTATGTCAGTGCTTGTGTGTACAGCATTGTTCACCTTAATTAGGAAAGGCTTACCAGACTAATACCTGAAACGAGCAGGGTGTCGAATGAGGAAAGTTGGACAGGTAACGCTTGTATTCGCTGATGCTTAGAACAGCAAGGAATGACTTGATTGAAACATATAAAATCCAGAGAGTCTGGACAGGGTAGATATGGAGATGATGCTTCCTTTTAAAAAATGAAAAACTAATGGTCACGGTTTAAAAATCTGGAGTTGCCTATTTAAAACAGAAATGTGACGATTTTCTTTTCGCTCAGAAGACTTTGGCACTCTTTTACTGCAAAGATGATGGAAACAGAGTGCTTGAATATTTTAAAGGCTGAGATGGATAGATTCTTGTTAAGCAAAGGGGATAAAAGGTTATCAGGAGAACAAAGGTATGTGGATTTGAGGTTCTGTCATGATCTTCCTGACGGGTCATGGTGTGGAGATGTCAGTGTTGGAGTGGGGTGGGCAAAGTTAAAAATCACACAACATCAGGTTATAGTCCAACAGGTTTAGTTGGAAGCACTAGCTTGTTTAGGAGGCTTGAGGAGCTGAATAGCCAACTCCTGCTCCATTTTTGTCCAGGTATCTATGGTATCTCACACAGTGAGAAGATGATCATTAGGGAATCCTCAAAGAAATCTGAGGAGTTGAAAATCCGCTCAGATGGAAGACTTACTATTCATAATGAACAAACAGAAGGACATCAAAGTAATGAGAATAGTGATATCACAAAAATGACATTCTTTAATAAGTCTGGATGTAGCACAGCTTAAGTTAAATTGGAGACCAATTACAAAGTAAGAATATCCGCTAATACCCCAAACACACTCCATGTCTGCGCACAAACCAATCAGTACCCTGCCAGCTCTAACATGTGACACAATTCTAGCCTGTTCATTCATAACTATTGTGCTCATTTAGGAGCTATCTTACTTTTCACTGTTTTTTTCCCCAAAGCACAGAACTCTCCACATGCACAATGTGAAATCTGTTGAGGATGTCAGGAGACACAGCCTTCTCAGAACATCCTGTGAATCCTCAGAAAAGAGGGCATGAAGAAAGGAAATAGGTGTTAAAACTGAGGCTGTAGTAAGAGGAGAACATGTATGAAGAAGGGGAAAGATGACTCAGAACAGTCAAGATAATTCATAATTATTGACTAACAGAATCTGACCACTGGAGATTCAGAATATATCATTTCAAAAAGAAGTACTTCCTTATGCTTTAAATAAGAAGGTAAACCAACAAAAATAGTGAGAGACACTGGAACAAGTCAGCCTCTGATGCTGGCTTGAAATACAACTCATGTTGTAGAGGGGTTAATGAAGGAGAAAGTATTAATTGGAGGCATAAATGGGGGTTTCAGACAAGTACCATATGTAGAGTTGGATTAAAGAGTGACTAATTAAATGGAGAAGTTGCAGATAGAGAATAAATATTTATCGAAGGAATTGACGAGTTTGGGGAGTAAGTTGGCTGGTTGGAATCTATTGACCTCATCGAAGGAAGTGGAACAACTAACAGAAGTGAATGAAACAGAGATGCTATAAAAGGAACATCCTGGATTGTTACCATGGTAAAGGAACCATAAGGAGTCAGATAAATAGAAAATGAAGGAGTTAAGACCAGGATGCAATTTCTCTGACATTGATTCGACAGCATCGAGAAACAGATTGAAACTTTGTTTTGCTGCGTGTTGGAAGACTATCATCTATAGCACTTTTTTTTTTCATTTCTTCTTTTGTGTAATAAACCTCTGCTTGGTTGTTAAAGAAAATTTGCAGTCTTGTGTGAATATGTCTGAATGACTAACCACCACATTAACTACCTAATCAAAATCAAATCCATTAGGCAGATGTTTTTTTTCCCCAGTAAAATAAAACAAACCACAAATAGTGATCTGAACAAAGGAGCAACAGAAATTATTGGAGAAACTCAGCAGGTCTGGCATATGTGGAGAAAAAAAAGAGGGTTAATGTTTTGATATTTGTTCTTGTTCTGAATAAGGGTCACTGTTCTTGAAACATTAACTCTGCTTTTTCTCTACAGATGCTGCCAGACCTACTGTGTTTCTCCAACAATTTATGTTTTTGTTTGTTTTCCTGGTTGGGATCAGAACATTGTGAAAGAACAAAAACATCTGCAATTATCCCAGCCCTGGCTCCATTCTGAAGACAAAACCACTTATCCTTTATTTTTTTCCCAGTTCTCACTCTGGCTTGCTAGTTAAACACAGGTTACTCTTTGAATTGCAATTACTTGAAGACTATTTACCAGTCTTCCCAAACGAGGTGTTTCCAACATTTTACATTTAACAATATCAATTTTCAAACTTTAAGCTACATTCTTAAAACATATAAATTATGAAATTTAGTTTTTTTTTGCAACAATGTTTTTTTTGTAATATATTGTAATGCACAATATTTAGTTCATGTAGGAAAAGCTATCTACCAAACGTGATATTGCTTTCAGTAAATCTTGTTCCACTGATGAGTACTGATTAGTATTAAAATATTCAAAATTGTTGGGTCTCAAAGAAATGCTTGTCCATGAACATTTACTGAATTTACGTACATTGAGATATGAAAAAGTAGTTTATTGAGTCTAAACACCTATTTGCAAGTACACCTATAATTACCGTGACTCATGGTACTTATAGTGCAGCTGGATAAACTTTTGAAACTTCTCCTACTCTATTTATCTACACAGTTAGAAATGTAGACAATGAAAATAAATGAGTGCAGATCTCAAAATCACCCATTATCATTGTACTTAAAGTGAAAATTGTAAACTTGTGGGAGGGTTTAATAGTAAAGCATTATCTGTAGATGTACAGTCACTGTAGAAAATGCAATCCAATACAGGACATCTCTCAAAAAACTTTTGCATATTGTGTCTAAACATAGGAATTCTGTGTGACAGCAAAATACAAAGAAAAGATATAGACTTCATTCAGCTGTATCCTCATCCACACAAAAATAGTTATTAAGAACTTTATGAGTTGTAGTTTTAAGTTACATGCAAATTACACACAAAGTTTGTAAGAGAAGAAGAGATTAAATTATATTCCAGTACAAGGGAGAGAGGAAGGAGACAAGATCATTCATAATAGGAATTTGATTTCCATTACCCAACTCAGTCTGCCAATACTCCTTTTCCAAAATAAAATAAAACTACCCTTATTCTGAACTATTATGAAAAATATTTAAAATATTGCTAGAAAGACACAAACACATTCTTAGAAAGAAAACTGTATACAAAATCAATTACCTACATTTCTTGCCAAATTTGTAGAGAGAGGATGATCCCATTATAAAAATTCAAGTATTACAATAGAAAAAATGTATGTCAATATTTTCAAGTGTGCAAATATATTCAGTGAATCAAATAATTAGTATTCAAGGGACACAGGTGAGATAACGAAGTAGAGAATTAATCAGATATCTTTCAGTTTTAACAAGGTTTTGATTTAAGTCGCAAACTAATTATGCTATAAGTAATTATGAGGGAACTCAAACCAGCACAAAAGCTAATGTTTCTATTGATTAATTATTTGTACACAACTGGTGATGCTAGTAGTTTTAAACATTTGCTGCAGAGAATGAAATCTGAGTAAATGTCATTTGCACAACTGAAATTTGCATTGATTGGTCTTTGATGAAAGATGACACCATGTCTAAATGACTGCATTGTACAAATAACTAAAATGTTTTAAAATCAGATTTACAGTACCTCCACATATATTACAGATACATTTCATTATAACCATTTCCACAATCGTGTTACTTTAGATCACAAAATATTACATAAGATAATTTTGTACAAAAGTTTGTCTCAGAAGATAGTCTTTTACATTCTCAAGTAGTGTTTATATATTACACATGTTCAATTTCCTGATTTTAAAAAATAAAAGCTCAAATTTCAGAAATTTGTCAAATGCAAATTTTAAAACTAACAGCAACTACCTGTATATCAGTAGTGAGTTCTAAAGTAGAAACAACTCAAATATTCAAAAGTGCTAAATCTTATATAGGTGGTGTATAGGAATCAAGGATCCAGTTTCTCTAGAAAACAAATATCACACAGGAGATTAATTCCTACAAAATAATAAAATTGTTTAATTAGTCAGTTTCTATCAGTAGCACTGGTAGGTCAAATAGGTTGTTTTAGTGCTGGAACATTTATGGTTTCAGACATTTCCAGTAGGCACTTGTGTAATATGTCATTAAACTGATATGTAGCAGAAACTGTTTAATAGGAGCATTTTTAAAGAATGCTTTGTAATGTCAAAACAGTGCTGGTACAGAAGCTTTAGGCTGAAGTCGCTGCTTTGTAGGCAGAGTTTCAGATACCGGTACTGAATTGGTGAACTGCAAAACTGAGAGAGTGTGAGGTATACTGCACTTGTTGGAAGAGGTACAGTATAACTCAACATAATACAAATGTACTGTTGATAAACTCCTGCTCTGGTAATGAAACTAACTCAAACCAATAAAGCTGTATGGATACAGTTTTATATCTTTTAGTCAGGTAGAAATCACTTTTGGGTAGTCATAAACAATTAAAATGGTGAAATGTGCATTTAATAGTATTTCTTAACTGAACAAATTATCATGGAGCTATCGTGTGTGCCAAAAGTTATTCTGATTACGGGGTCCATAAAACTTCAGTTTACAATAGCGTAATGTACGGATACAAATCTGTGGCGCTAATCCAGGGTTGTACCAACTGATTTCCAAGCAATGGAGTACACAGAATGGAGCTGCAGACTTCAGAACAGATAGTTTAATGAAAAAAAGGTGGTTTACTGAAATATTGTGTTTAGTGTGGGAATAAATAAGCTGTTATAGGCCAACAATCCCAACAAAATCTACTCATGACAAAGCTTAGACAAATAGCTGCACTGAAATGGTCTCAAAAATATCCCAAAGTTTAAAAAGTGCTTATGCTGTGTGCTCCAGTGCAACACTGCTGTGAGTGTTACAGTTTCATACAATTTCTAAATGTGTATTTTGAGGCACTGTTAGGAACTTTGACATTTCTGACATTGTTATTAATTTGGCTGTTAAAATGGATCAAATAAGGAATAATCTTAAAAGTCTTGAAAACCACAATGTGCTATAATAAACATTTGTTTGAAAATGTAATTTTTTTAAGAGAACTATTTTGAAAAATTTGTTAATGACATTTCCAACAATGATATTAATAGGTGTGAGAAGTCAAGTTGCAGCAACTCCAGTCTAATCATCAGCACTCCTTTGCTAGTTAAACTATATTCACTATTTGTGCCCAGTATGATACAGCAGAATATTCAAGCTTCCAAGCACGGATTCAACCTTCTAGAGGCTAAAATGTCAGTTAAGGTGTCCATTCAGCCCATCAATCCAGTGTCACTTCTCCGTAAGTTATGCATTCAGTTTAATTGCTTTACCCTCTCTTTATATTTTTAAATGTTTTATTTTTCACATATTTATCTAATTTCTTTTAAAAGCTGTTGTAGATTTGTCTTCCATCTTCGTTTTCTGCAGGTCTTTATGGACTTAGATTTCCACCTGGAATATTTTTGTACACTTTCATCAGATCTTCTTTTAAAATTCTTTGTCCTAAAGAAAATACTCCATTTCTTATCTTTAGTTCCGTCTTAGTGGAACCTCTTTCAAATCCTTTCCATCAGCTTATTATGCTTCCTAAAAAAACAGAACTAAAATTAGATGTTACATTCCAAATGCAGCTTAATCAATGATTTGCATGGATTTAACATTAGCTTTTTATTTATTGAGTACTTCAATTAATAAAACTTAGAATCTCAAATGTTTTAAACAACGACCTCCTATTTTTCAAAGGTCTGTGTACCTGAACCCCCAACCTCTAAAACTAGCACAATTTCTACTTAGTTTTATTACGTAATGTATATTTTCTCTCATTCCTTCCAAGAATGCATACCTTGCATAGCCCCTTTATAAAATTTCATTCAATATCTGCACAAAATACCAACTCATTATGTTTTCCTAAATTGCTCACAATTTCTATGTTAACTGTGCTTTCCATTTTCAGATCATCTGCAAGTTTTGATATTGCAATTCCTAGAACTGAAATTCAGACCACTCTCACATACTGGTGTAGAATTTCAATAGGGATGTTGATTTGGAGATGCCGGTGTTGGACTGGGGTGTACAAAGTTAAAAATCACACAACACCAGGTTGTAGTCCAACAGGTTTAATTGGAAGCACATTAGCTTTCGGAGCGACGCTCCTTCATCAGGTGGTAGTGGAGGGCTCGATCCTAACACAGAATTTATAGCAAAAATTTACAGTGTGATGTAACTGAAAATATACATGAAAAATTGATTGTCTGTTAAGCCTTTCATCTGTTAGAATACAGTGATAGTTTCACTTCTTTCATGTGTAAATCACAAAACCTTTTTTTATATAAAAAGTTGCATTCTCGGGTTAGCTGTTAACAATGGTGATAGCAAGACAATATGTTAAAGGTGTTAGCCCCCTGTGTTCCCTGTCTATGCCATAATGTTTAGACTGATTCTAATCTAAAAAGTGAGATAATGGAGTTTTACATAAATTCATGCAGTTTTTGAGCTCAGAGTTCAGGGATGTATGTAGTTTGGGCAACACTAGCATGACAACATTTCCTGTCAGCCCCTAGTTTCCCAGGGGAACTAACAATAAATGATGTTGCTTCCACTGGAATCACATGTAGATCAGAAGCTCTGCTATCTATCTCCGCATTAATGTTTCAGTTTTTTTCAATTCTACTTCTTTATCTTTGCTCATCCTATCAAATTTCTTCATCTCCCACCTTTCATTCCCATTTCCAGACCCTACTGGGAAATATCGAGGCAAAATATTCAGTAACATCGATTTAAGATATCCTTCATTATATTGCATCATTTTAAAAATTGTTCTCTTCCTTTATATTAAAAACTTAATTCACTATGTTTTTAATGTTGACTGTCAATTTCTCACCCATCACCTCTTTATATGCTGCATAAGCCTTTTTTATTTTTGCTTTTGATTTTTTTTTTAGCCTGATATTTGTTAAATGGTTCTTTCTTAAAGAGTGTCATTTATCTGTTCCAGTTGTTACACCATCTTTTCTTCTTTTGTCGACATATTCAGTCAGATTCTAGTTCTGAGGAAGGGTCACTAACCCAAAACATTAACTTTGATTTGACTTCACAGCTTCTGCCAGACCTGCTGAGCATTTCCAGCAACTTCTGTTTTCGTTTGATTTACAGCATCTGCAATTCTTCCGATTTTTATTCAGGTTCTAATCAGCCTCTGTCTGCATATTTTCCCATTTTTTGTTCATGGTTTTAGCTGCCAACGTATCTAGCTAGCACTGGTTAAGCTAATTAAAGTTGGCTTTCTCCAGTCAACTGTCTTTTTGTAAACTGCTCTCTTTTACAATTTAATTTAATTTAAATTAATTATGCTATCATCAACGTTTTGAAGATATTAATCTTGCTACACTATTGACTTTCCCTGCTCATTTCTTAGAACTAAAGCTAGCACTGTCTCTTTCCCCACTAAAGTAAAATATATTGATAAAGAAAGCAGTCCTGGACACATTAT
Source organism: Chiloscyllium punctatum (assembly GCF_047496795.1). Taxonomy (NCBI): domain Eukaryota; kingdom Metazoa; phylum Chordata; class Chondrichthyes; order Orectolobiformes; family Hemiscylliidae; genus Chiloscyllium; species Chiloscyllium punctatum. The sequence goes on from NC_092741.1 coordinate 156,753,067, forward strand.
AGAAAAACCTCCTCCTCTTTATTCTGTCCATTACCTTTTCCTTGTCTATTTGTGAACAATTAAAGTCTTCTCTCACATGCTGGATGCTCAGTCAAATCTGAGATTGGTTGAGCTTTGGATATCAAAAGGGGATGGGGCTAACATGGGAAAATGGAGTTGATGGGAAAGTATAGCCATGATCTGACTGAAGTGTGAAACACAGGCTGTATGGAGGACTCAGACTCCTATTTCTTTTGTTTTATATCTCACTTCTCTAATTTGTGCATATATCTATTGGTAAAATTTATTCCCTAGTATTAAAAAAAACTTTTTTTAAGCAATCCTATTTTAAAATATTACCATCAGCCTGTCTCTTTCCTTCCCCTGTTTTATGACATGCAATGTTTATCTCTCAGTTCTGGATTAGCCTAACAAGAAGAAAAATTGCAGAAAACTCAGCAGGTCTGGCAGCATCTCCGGAAAGAGAAAAACAGTGACCCTTCTGCAGAACCAAAACATTCACTGTCTTCTCTCCACAGAAATCCAGCAATTTCTGGTTTTTGTTCCTGATTTCCAGCATCCACAGTTCTTTATTTTTTTTTCTGACTTGGCTTAAACTCCTAAAATATTACAACAAAAAATAATTGGACCAATTTTATTTTCAACCCTTTGAAAAATCCCAGAGCATCATCAAGATGACAGAGAAGAGATGACACAATCAAGATCATCATTGCTATTTGCTGACTCTGACACCCACCCAGGGTAGTGCAGCTTTGATACAAGTACACAAGGGTTCGAAAAATAAACTCCATTACTTCTACACTAGTATGTAATTGCTGCTAAGTGTAATTAGTGCCTTAAGCAATTCAGTTTCTAATTAAAGGTTTGAAAATTAAAATTAAGAACACGGCAAGTGTTTTTGAACTATCACGTGAAAAGGTTTCACTTTGACCAAACATGCTGCACATATTTCTCTGATTTATTACCCAATGAGACCAACATTACACTGAAAGCACATTGACACACTATCTGTCCACCAACTTTAACACACAGGTATAAAGGTGAACAGGCACACTCAATTCAGGCAGATGTAAAGTATACATAATAAAGGTTTTTAATACAAACCATAGAAATAGTAGAATTGCAGTATCAGCCCTCAGTACAAAATGAAAATATCTGTCTATATGCAGGCATCTGCTCTGTTCCAGTTGCCAATGAAAGCTGTTGAAAAAGTACAAAAATTATTATAATAATAATCAGAACAACTCAAATATCTTTTTTGACTATCAAATGCATTTAAAATTGCACATTATTGAAGTCTTTCCTGAACAATTTTCATTTCAGTGTTCAATCACAACTGCATCCTTTATAAACTATGCATAAAACTGATCACTATTAAAAACATTCGATGAGTTTGCATATGGTTGTGTGACACAGAAAACAAATATATTGTGGGAAAGAAAAGTGAATACATTTCAGTTTCTTTAAAATACATTGAAATTAAAATATATTTTTTAAAAACAAAAATGTTCACCCAAATCCCATGTCAGGACAATAACTAGATCCAAAATGATTGTGTAAGCTATTTTGGCCCATTTCTACTTATTTTATTTATTTTTATCACCAGTTTTGCTGACTTGACATGGTATGATATTTATAACAAAACAGCTATCTTCCGATGAACATGGGCCAGACCCAAAGAATGAACAGGGCAAGTATGAAGGAAAAAGTTGGTAAAATTCCAAAATCGGGTTGATTCCAAAGTGAATCTTTTTGATTAGGGAATATAATGCAGAAAGAGATGTGTAGACAAGTTAGAGATACATGGATGCAAAATGGATATGAAACAAATGCAATAGGAGCAAGAGTAAATAATGCTAACATTGAGTTTAACATTGGAAATTCATTTTAATCAGCAAGGCTTTACTCGAGAGCAACCTGTACATAGTGAGTTGTTACAAATTTGGGTTGTTATAAAATGTTCCATCAGCTAACACACAGTGCCACAGGAGATATATTAACTGTTCGAAACTGAATAATGTCGGCTACAAAATAGTTTTTCATGCACATTCCCAAGATGGAAAATAGAGAAAAAAATGATCAGCTTTACCGAACTCAAGGTCCCTGCAAAACATCCCAATGCAATATTAATCACATTAACAATCGTCGAGGGTCCTAAATGATGACCTAAAACAAACACATGGCCCTTTCGACATGTTAATTGGCAAAAAAGCTAATTTCTGGGACTCCGAAAAATCGTGTTGACTTGACCAGAGCAGACAGTGGGCATTCAACACAAAAAGTGCATTTGTAGAAATCCTATTCCCTACAGAACATGGAAGATAACAAAGGTGCTTCTTTTTAAGAAAGGACAACATAAGCCTGCAGTTCAATACCCAGGCTAGAATCAGTGTAACTGACTTGACTTACTCCTAACCGTGAAGGCTTAAAACTAACCACTGAAAAGGAGGACATCAGTCCCAGAACCATTTGGAATTAAAATTTCACGAGGTATTACAAGGAAGGTATGGAGGGAAGGCCTTACAAGGAAAAGGCTGAGGGACTTAAGGCTGTTTTCACTAGAGAGAAGAAGGTTGAAAGGCCACTTAACTGAGACATACAAGATAATCATAGGGTTAGATAGGGTGGAAAGTGAGAGTCTTTTTCCTCGGATGGCGAAGGCTAACATGAGAAACGTAGCTTTAAATTGTGGGGCGATAGATATAGAACAGATGTCAGAGGTAGTTTCTTTACTCAGTAGTAGGGGTGTGGAACACACTGCCTGCAACAGTCTTAGACTCGCCAACTTTACAGGTATTTAAATAGTCATTGGATAGACATATGGATGAGAATGGAATAGTGTAGGATAGATGGGCTTCAGATTGGTTCCACAGGTCGGCACAACAGCGAGGGCTGAAGGGAATGTACCGCGCTGTAATGTTCTATGCTCTACATTCTAAACAAGATTCAGAACTGAAGTAATGGTAAATAATTCACATTATACAAAATAGTGTTTGTCCACTCAAATGCAGTTGCCAATCAAACATATACTTAAAGAGATTCACCTGACTTCCCCACTAAAGAGCAAAATAATAGCAGAGCTACCGTAATTCATTTGCAACAATTGGAAATACAGTTTTTGGAACACAATGAAGCAGGAAATCAGCTGGAGAATTTCTATAATATAAGCATGTCCAATCAAAGCTTGCCTACACAATCCCCAGATACTAAGCTTGTGTATGACATGGACCAGCTAATTTCTGCAAGTTAATGTATGTATGTATGTATTTATAACCTTTCTGAAACTATAATTGGCCTTATTCTCCTTTTCCCCCTGTAACCCTTGATCTCCTTACTAAGCAAAACTATCTATCTCTGTCTTAAATACACCCAACGACTTGCCCTCTACAGCCCTCTGCAGCAATGAGTTCCACAGAGTCACCAACCTCTGACTGAAGGAATTCCTCCTCATCTCAGTTCCATAGGGTCATCCCTTCACTCTGATATCGTGCCTTCAAATCCTAGTATCTCCTGCTTCTCTATTCAGGCCTCTCAGTATTCTCAAGTTTCAATCAGATACCTGACAACCCCCCCCCACATTGGAAAAGGGCAATATTAGTGAGAATACAGAGATACAGGCAACAAGATTAGATGGGATTGTGGTTGACAACGAGGTTTTAACAATTTTGAAAGATCTGAAAATATTCAAAACCTCTGGGCCAGATGGGATTTTTCCTTGGATTCTTTGGGAAACCAGGGAGGAGGTTGCAGAGTTTTTGGCTTTGATCTGTATGTCATCACTGTCGACAGGAATAGTGCCAGAAGACTGGAGGATAGCAAATGTTGTCTCCTTGTTTAAGAAGGGGAGTCGAGACAACCCTGGTAATTATAGAGCAGTGAGCCTTACTTCGGTTGTTGGTAAGGTGTTGGAAAAGGTTATAAGAGATAGGATTTATAATCATTTGGAAAGTAATAACTTGATTAGAGATAGTCAACAAAGTTTTGTCAAGGGTAGGTCATGCCTAACTAACCTGATTGAGCTTTTCAAGAAGGTGACAAAACAGGTGGATGAAGGTCAACTGGTTGATGTGGTGTATATGGCCTTCAGTAAGGCGCTTGATAAGGTTCCACGTGGTAGGCTATTGCAGAAAATACGGAGTTTCGGAATTGAAGATGATTTAGTGAATTGGATCAAAAATTGGCTAGCTGAAAGAAGACAGAGGGTAGTGGTCAAAGGGAAATGTTCATCCTGGAGCTCAGTTACAGGTGGTGTGTTGCAAGGATCTGTTTTGGGGCCACTGCTGTTTGTCATTTTTATAAATGATCTGGATGTGGGCGTAGAAGGATGGGTCAGTAAATTTGTGGATGACACTAAGACAGGCAGAGTTGTGGATAGTGCTGAAGGATGTTGTGGATTACAGAGGGACATAGATAAGATGCAGAGTTGAGTGGAGGAATGGCAAATGGAGTTTAATACAGAAAGGTGTGAGGTAGTTCACTTCAAAAGAAGTAACAGGAATGCAGAGTACTGGGCTAATGGTAAAACTCTTGGCAGTGTAGATGAACAGAGAGATCTTGGTGTCAAGGTGCATAAATTCCTGAAAGTTGCCATCCAGGTTGATAGGGTTGTATCGAAGGCCTATGGTGTTTATTGGTTGGGTGATTGAGTTTCGGAGCCACGAGGTCATGCTTTAGCTGTACAAGACACTGGTAAGGCTGCACCTGGAGTATTGCTTATAGTTCTGGTCACTGCATTATAGGAAGGATGTGGAAGCTTTGGAAAGGTTTCAGAGAAATTTACTAGGATGTTGCCTGGTATGAGGAAAGGCTGAGGGAACTGAGGTTGTTTTCGCTGGAGAGAAGATGGTCGCGAAGTGTCTTAATCGAGATGAATAAGATAATTTGAGGGTTAGACAGTGACAGCCTTTTTCCTCCGATGGTGAAGGCTAACACAAGGGAACATAGCTTTAAAGGGGCGATAGATTTAGGACAAATATCAGGGGTAGTTTCTTTACTCAGAGAGTAGTAGGTGTGTGGAACACACTGCCTGCAACAGTAGTAGACTCGCCGACATTAAGGGCATTTAAATGGGCATTGGACATTCATAGGGATAATAATGGAACGGTGTGGGTTAGATGGGCATTAGATTAATTTCACAGGTTGGCGCAACATCGAGGGCCGTAACCTATTATGTTCTATGTTACATAGCCTCTTGTATTCTCGTCCTCTTGAAATGAATGCAAATATTTTATTTGCCTTCCCTGAAGAAGGGCTTATGCCCAAAACGTCGATTCTCCTGTTCCTTTGATGCTGCCTGACCTGCTGCGCTTTTCCAGCAACACATTTTTAAGCTTTTGCCTTCCCTACTGCCAACTAAAGCTGCATGGTAACCTTAAGAGAATCCTAAGTCCCTTTGTGCTTCATATTTCTGAGGCCTTTCCCCATTTAGAACATAGTCTGTGTCTCTATTCTTCCTACCAAAGTGCATAACCTCACACTTTTCCACACTGGTATTCCAATGACCACTTCTTTGCCCTCTCTGCAACCTGTCCAAGTTTTTCTGCAGCCTTCCCACTTCCTGGCCCTTCACCTCTCTTTGTGTCATCTGCAAATTTAGCAAATATGCCCTCAGTTTCTTTGTCCAAATTGTTAATGTATAACATGAATAGTTGTGGCCCTAACATGGACCCCTGTGGAACTCCACTAATCACCGGATGTCATCCTGAAAAAGTCCCCTTTATCCCCATTCTCAGCCTTCTGCAAGTCAGTCAATCCTCTATCCATGCCAGTATCTTGCCCCTAATACCATGAACTTTAATCTTATTTAGCAGCCTCCTGTGTGACACCTTATTAAAAGCAAACTGGAAATCCAAATACATCACATTTACTGGCTCTCCTTTGTCTAAGTTGCTTGTTACCTTCTCAAAGAATTATAACAGATTTGTCAGACAAGACCTCTCCTTGATGAGATGTGCTGACTCAGCCCTATTTTACCATGCTGTTCCAAGTTCTCTGCAATCTCATCTTTAATAATGGACTCTTTACAAACAACTGAGGTCAGGCTAACCAGCCTTTCGTTTCCAGTCTTCTACCTCCCTTCCTTCTTAAACAGAGGTGTTACATTAGCCATTTTCTAGTCCTCTGGGACCCTTCCTGACTCCAATGATTCCTGATAGATCACCATCAATGCCTGTACAATCTCCTCAGCCATTTCCTTCTGAACTCTGGGGTGCAATCCATCTGCTCCAGATGATTTATCCACCTTTGGACCTTTCAGCTTCCCCAGCACCTTCTCATGACCCTGGCTACCTTGAAGTTCAGTATGCTTCTAGTGTCTTCCACTTTGAAAACTGATGCAAAGTATCTATTCAGTTCCTCTGCCATGTCTTTGTTCCCCATTACTACTTTTCCAGCCTCAGTTTCCAGCACGCTAACGTCCACTCTTGATTCTCTCTTACCTTTTAGATATCTAAAAATATTCTTGCAATCTTCTTTTATATTACTAGCTAGTTTACTCTCAGATTTCATCTTCGTCCACTAACTGCTTTTTATCGCTGCTAGTTTTTAATGGATTCCCAATCCTCTGGCTTCCCACTAATCTTTATTACATTGGATGCTTTTTCTTTTGCTTTTATGGTGTCCCTGGCTTCCCTTGTCAGCTACAGTTGCCTCATCCTCCCATTAGTATGTTTGTTCTTCCCGCTGTGCTTTCCGAATTACCCCCCAAAATCCTGCCATTGTTGCTCCACCATCTTCCCTGCTAGGCTCCTTTTCCAATCAACTCTGGCCAGCTCCTCCCTCATGTCTTTACTCAATTGTAATATTATTACATCAGATTCCAGCTCCTCACTCTCAAACTGCAGAGTGAATTCTATCATATTTCATCACTGCCCTGTCAAAGGTTCCTTCACCTTCAGCTCCCTAATTAAATCTGTCTCATTACATATCATCAAATCTAGAATTGCCAGTTTATAAATGGGCTCTACCACAAGCTGCTCAAAAAGGCCATCTCAAAGATATTCCCTGAATTCCTTTTCTTGGGATCCACCACCAGCATGATTTTCCAAGACCCCTGTAGATTGAATACTGTCAACGGTGCCTTTCTTACAAGCCTTTTCTATCTCCTTAAGTATTTTCTTCTCCAAATTCTGATGGCTGCTAGGAGGGCTATACACAGCTTCCATCAGGGTCTTTTCTCAAGCTCCTCAACTCTACCCACATAGATTCGACACTTTCCGACCCGACATCATTTCTCACTGTCAATTTCATTTCATTTCTTACTAACAAGGCAATCCCGTCTGTTCTGTCCATCTGCCTGTCCTCTCGATAGGACATATATCCTTGGATATTTAGTTCCCAGCCTTCATCCTCTTGCAGCCACGTCTGTGATATCCACAGCATCATACCTGCCAATTTCAATCTGCGCTACAAGCTCATTGACCTTGTTACACATACTGCATGCAAGTTCAAAACTCTCAGTTCTGTGTTGACTCTCCCCCTTCTCATAGTTGTTCCCTAATCTGCCTGAAGTTAGATTCCTGACTTTTCCATCCTCTCCGTCCTGTTATTTTTTTCCCAAAAAACTTTAATAACATTTGATGAGCCACCCCCCTTTATCTTTCCTTATAATTTTCCATGTAACTGACCCCTATGACTGCAGTTAGTTATGGGATTTGCCCAGACTCTGGTCCCAGCATGGTACAGAGAAGAAAGGAGAAAACAAAATAACCACTGGTGCTAATTAATGCCCTTGGCAGAGTACCTTGGACACCCAAATTTCATTGCTTCTTAAATAATTTCACAGGAAATGCACAACCGTTCTGTGCAAATAAAAACAATCTTTATTAAGTTAATATTATTTAGAGAAGCATCTTATGATCAAGTATAAAAAAAGGGAAGAAAAAATGCTACAAGATTAAATTTGACACAATTCAAATTTGATATTTAATTCTAGTGCCCTTTTTTCATAAGGAAGAGAATAATTTGCTTTCTGAAATAATATATATTTATGATTATTTATTTCAGTTTGACCTAGAAAATGGGTCAAATTCTCAGTAAGAGAAGTGCTTGATGCCCTTCCTTATAAAATTAACGAACGCGCTTGGCAGATCTCCACTTTAGTTCTATCAGAAATATAAACCCATCACAGACTTGTGAAGCAGTTTAATTGTGCTATTGGAGGCACTTTAGGTTGACCAGTCCTGGACAAAAGCACTGTGATTTATTTTTTTAATTTAAAATAATTATTTGCACTTACAGACCACCTTTAATGCCCACCCAAAGTGGACATGCCAAAATGCTTTACAGCTAAATAAGCATTTCTGAAGTGTCGTCACCACTTCAAAGTACGGTGCACATATCAGCCAAACTGTGCACAGCAAACCTTAACAAAAACAATGTAATGATCTTCACATGATCTGTTTTAATGCACTGATTGGTGGATAAATTGGCAAGTAACTGCAACATTGAGGTGGCTCAGCGACTCAATGGTTAGCACTCACAGTGCCAGGGACCCAGGTTCAATTCCAGCCTCAGGCAACTGTGTGTGAAGTTTGCACATTCTCCCTGTGTCTGCGTGGCCTTGCTCCGGTTTCCTCCCACAATCCAAGGATGTGCAGGTCAGGTGGATTGGCCATGCTAAATTGCCCATAATGTTCAGGGATGGGTAGGTTAGGTGAATTGGCCATGCTAAATTACCCATAATGTTCAGGGATGGGTAGGTTAGGTGAATTGGCCATGCTAAATTGCCCATAATGTTCAGGGATGGGTAGGTTAGGTGAATTGGCCATGCTAAATTGCCCATAATGTTCAGGGATGGGTAGGTTAGGTGAATTGGCCATGCTAAATTGCCCATAATGTTCAGGGATGGGTAGGTTAGGTGAATTGGCCATGCTAAATTGCCCATAATGTTCAGGGATGGGTAGGTTAGGTGCATTAGTCAGGGGAAATATAGAATAATAGGGTAGGGGAACGGTTCTGGGTGGGTTACTCTTCGGAGGATCGGTGTGGACTTGTTGGGCTAAATGGCCTCTTTCCACACTATAGGGAGTCTAATCTCAATTGTTCTTCCAAATAGTGCCATGGGATCTTTTACACTTCCCTGAGAAAGTAGATGGATTTCAGTTAAATACCAACACCACGAACAGTGCAACACTTCCTCACAAGTTGAGTTTGCACTCAAGTCCAAAAAATGGGACTTGCACGAAGAACCTTTTGACTAAGAGGCAAGAACTCAGCCACAACTGACAGCAAAAATGCAAATACCTTCTCAGAAATATCCAGCTGCGTTTCTACTTCACCATTAATAGTGGACACAGAATCTTCAGAACTACATTTCAGTGCTGATGGAGACAAAGTCATAGCGGAACAATTCAATATGCTACCTGTTGATAAAGCCAAGGGAGGGAATAAATTCATGGATTATTTTCCACTCTTTACCCAAGTCAAATTAGGAATAAACCATCTGGTGAATATTTATGTGTCAAACTGTGACTTCTTCAATATCTGAACCCAAATATTTAAAAATGAATCTTGTAAAAATAACCTTCAAAATGTTTGTCACAGTTCCTCTTAACCTATCACACCAAGTTCCTCAACACTCTTATTTTCAATGAAATTGATGATAATTCAATAATGAGGAAAGAAACCTTATTTTGTACGCCAATAAGAAACACCCCAAAAGGGTGCAATGAATTATGTAGACTCCAAACCCCACTACCTGACCCAACCCAATTTCGTGAACCTTCCCTTAGACCAAACTTGGTCTGACCTGACCCATGCTCCTGCAGAACCCTGACCCTGACCTACCCCTGACCTACCCTAAGCACTGCATTACTTACCTCACCATTTTAACTCCGGCACCTGGCTCTCCTGGGACTCTACCCATCTAGCACCCTGCCCCCTCCCCAGCTGCAACCTTACCTGTCCAGCACTCTACACACTTCCAGGAGGTGATGGTATTATCACTGGACTGTTCACAGAGACCCAGGTAATGTTCTAGGGAACAGGTTTGAATCCCACTACAGCAGATGGTTACATTTGAATTCAATATAATCAATAAAGATCTGGAATTAGGAATCAAATGATGACCACAAAACCATTGTGGACTGTCAGAGAAAAACGCATCTGGTTCACTAATGTCATTTTGGGGAATGTAACTTCTATCCTTACCTGGTCTGGCCTACATTAGGCTCCAAACTAAAAGTTACATTCTAAAACCTATGAATCAAGGAAAACTGAAAGGTAAGACAGCAAAAAACAAACAGGAAAAGAACAATCCTTTTCAAAAAATGATGAATATTAGGTACTTTTGATTGATTTTACAGAAAGGCAACAGTATTGATAGAAACCTGGTCACTTTATTGAACAAAATTGAAATTAGGGCCTGGTGGCTCAGTCGTTAGCATTGCTGCCTCACGGTGCCAGGGACCTGGGCTAGATTCCAGTCTTGGACAACTGTCTGTGTGGAGTTTGCACATTCTCCCTGTGTCTGCAGGGATTTCCTCCAGGTGCTCTGGCTTCCTCCCACAGTCCAAAGATGTGCAGGTTAGGTGGATTAGCCGTGCTAAATTGCACATAGAATCCAGGAATGTGTAGGTTAGGTGGGTTAGCCATGGGAAATGCAGCATTACTGGGATAGGGTCGGTCTGGGTGGGATGCTCTTCAGAGGGTCAGTGTGGACTTGATGGGCCGAATGACCTGCTTCCACACTGTAGGAATTCTATGGAAGAAATGCAAATAAACATATCTAGGAGGGATAGAAAGCAGATAGAGTGGCAATAAAGGTATAAGAGGGAATTCAGATATGATGATAGGGCAGGAAGTGGGATGCAGAGTCAATGAGATTGAAGCACAAAGACAAAGGGTGTGCTACATTAGTCAGATGGCTCTGCTAACCTGCAAATTATGTAAGGAAATAAGTGGAATTCTGAAATCAGATTAGAGAGCGGAGTTTCAGAAAGGCATGGAAAATTTTATTTATCCACTTTTTAATTGGGACAAAGAGGGATCAGTTAAATGAAGAAAAATTAAAGGAATACCTAAAATACTGGGCGATCCTTTCCTCAGTCATTAATTTGATATAGGGTGTTGTTAGATCTAGTTATGAGCAAAGAACCAGATAAGGTGGACAACCTAAATGTGGGAGCATACCATGCAAGTATATACAAAAGAAGCAATTTTTTAAACGGAGAGATACGGCTAATCCATGCAACTGCACACTAGTTAAATTAACATCTACAGAAGGGCAATTTTTTAAATTGAGAAGACGACTAGAATTGAAAGTAGCAGAGATATTAAGAGGGACATCAGTGCCAAACAAGTCTTTGAGTAGATTAAATGTAATGAACATACATGGATTTTAAGACCTTTGACAAGATTTCATACATCAGATTACAAGGGAAGATTATTCAATGCCATTCATAGTAAGAACAAATTGGATTAAAAACTGATTAGAAAGCAGCATGTAGGAGTTAAGGGTAACTTTTCAAAGTTACACAAAAAAAGATAATGGCATCCAGTTCAGGTCTGGAGCTACTTCTGTTAATTCCAAGTCAAATAATGAATCATGCACTTACATCCACTTGGTTCTTCTTGAACATTCGGCTGCACGCTTTTCAGTACAGGGTTCTGACTGACTTTGTCGGTGGTTAGTCGCAGATTTCCCTGGGATGTAAGCACATCACTTTTTCTCACGGGGATTCTACTGGGTCTCAGCTGTTGTTCAGAACTATGAATGAAGAGAAAACACAAGCCAACATTTGTGACATGACATACTGGGAGAAACATGCATTTGGTTGCTACAAAGGCATTTTTGTAACCTGTTGGACAATGACCTGGTGTGGTTTTTGACTTTAGAAAAAACTCAGCATGTTTGGTTGCATGTGTGGTGAAAGAAACAGAGTTCATGTTTGGAGACAGATATGACTTCTTTGGATCTCAAGTCACAGTGAACTCAAAATGTTAGAAGTGTTTCTTTCTCCAAAGATGCTGAGTTTTAGACCTGCTGAGGTTTTTTTTAGGACTTTGCTTCTCTTTCAGATTTTCAGAATCCTTAGTACTTGGACTCTATTTATCCACTTTATTTTTAAGATTAGTTAGGTATAAAATCTATGATAATTAAAATTGTGGTTGGTGTGCACCCATAGAATCACAGATGTCACTGATCATAGAAAACAAGCAGAAGGTACAGGATCGTATCCATGAGCTAAGAGGTATAAGGCATGCGAATTCAGCCTGCTCCAAGCCAAGGGTATGAGTAACAGAAATAATGAGAAAGTTTTTCAGGATGGATGAGAGCCACCTTGCCTTAACCTTTCCTCCCTCCTGTTACAACTCAGCTCCAATAGTTGCAAAGATCAGTTGAGATGCAGGTCCTGACAACCCATGTGTTAATAACATGACCACACTCAAAAAGTATGAAGTGGGTGAAGGAGACAGGTTCCAATCCAGAGGTAGCGATGTCACAGAGCAACAATCGCTTTTTTTGGGGGGGTGGAGGGAGGGGGGAGAGAGAGAGAGAGAGAGAGAGAGAGAGAGAGAGAGAGAGAGACAGACAGAGAGAGGTGTACCCAGAGTGGTTTATGTTTTCTTTCACAGGATTTTATTACCTGGGTGATTGTCTTTTCAAAATCAGAAAAGCCTATCTTTGATGCTCGTGAGCAAGCAGCTCTCAACTCTGGGGAGAAGGTGATTAAGGCCTTATCTAAATCAGGTGTGAATAGTTAGGGTGGGAGCGGTTGGATTTGGGAGGTTGGGGGAAGATTTGAAGAGAATACATTATATTGTGATAGATGTGTTTTCAATACAACAAATGAAATTTGTGGTAAAAATTAAGGGAAGGGCTTTGTCCTACACCATCCTGCAACTGAGAATCTCCCCCTGCAGTTTAATTTTTGACAAAAGTCAACTTCCAAAGAAGCATTTCTCTTATCAAGGCTGCACTAACCAAGGACATTAAGTAGTTAGTGATGAAAAGGTTGCCAGGTGACACTGGACTGGATGTTTGGAACATCAAGGGTGCTCGTGACTTAAGCTGTCTCCAAGTTGTTTTTCATCATGACAAAGCTGTTGAAGTAGAGAAATAGAGATGTCCATGCTGACCAGATATCCTCACCTAATCTAGTCCCATTTGCCAGCACTTGGCCCATATGTCCATCCAGATGCCTTTTAAATACTGTAATTGTACCAGCCTCCACCACTTCCTCTGTCAGCTCATTCCATCCATGTACCACTGTTTGTGTGAAGAAGTTGCCCCTTTAGTCCCTTTTATATCTTTCCCCTCTCACCTGAAATCTATGTCCTCTAGTTCTGGACTCCCCTATTCCAGGGAAAAGACGTTGTCTATTTATCCTATCCATGTCCCTCACGATTTTATAAACCTCTGTAAGGTCACCTCTCAGCCTCCTGCACTCCAGGGAAAACAGCCCCAGTCTATTCAGCCTCTTCCTATACCTCAAATCCTCCAACCCTGGCAACATTCTTGTAAATCTTTTCTGAACCCTTTCAAGTTTTACAACATCCTTCCGATAGGAAGGAGACCAGAATTGCATGCAATATTCTGAAAATGACCTAACCAATGTCCTGTACAGCCACAACATGACCTCCCAACTCCTAAACCCAATGCTCTCACCAAGAAAGGAAAGCATACCAAACACCTCCTTCACTATGCTATCTACCTGTGACTCTACTTTCAAGGAGCTATGAACCTGCATTCTAAGGTCTCTATGTTTAGCAACACTCCCCAGGACCTTACCATTAAGTATACAAGTTCTGCTCTGATTTTCTTTTCCAAAATGCAGCATATCACATTTATTTAAGTTAAACTCTACCTGCCAATCCTCAGCCCATTGGCCCGTCTGATCAAGATTCCATTGGACCATCTGATCAAGATTCCATTGTAATTTGAGGTAACCTTCTTCGCTGTCCACTACACCTCCAATTTTGGTGTCATCTGCAAACTTATGAACTATACCTCCTATGTTCACATCCAAATCATTTATAGAGTAGATTCTATTGTCTAGTTAATTGGAATGATAGCTGCTTGAATGCATTACTGGAAGTCAAGTATAAAGAAAATATTCCATTATCCATTGCTTATTCTATATTATGATTGAGTTATGGAGTGGTAAATAGATACAAATGACTCTGCAAATCTCTCACTGGCAGAACCATTCTATGGCATACAGAATGGCACAGTCCACACTATAGCCAAGAGAATGGCAGAACTGTTCACTACGTCGCATAATCCAGGTGTGTGCTGCCTAGTAGGGTTCAAATCTAATTTCAGTTGCTGTCCAACAATCAGTTCATGAGGATTCACTGTGGGGAGAAGGGGGGGGGGGGGCAAGTTGGATTTCTTTGAGATTTTGGAAGCTTTACATGACGTGCCTTACCCTAAAACTTATGTAGCAAGTAAACTTTCTCAGTACACTAGGATATTGGTGATCAATGATCAGCCATCTTGGTTCATTGACATAACCCAGTGGAATAGAGCTCCCCAACGGCTGAAATTCTTCTCATTCAATTTCAAAAATTCCTACAAGCCAAAACTACTGGACATATTACTGGAAATTGAATAGCATTCTTTGTTGGGAGTTGCATGGTTTTAGCAGGTTACACTTCAGCAGTACTTCCCTTGAGAAACTGCAAATGGTTCTTCTTCTTGGGTTGCTGCAGATTGTTTGATGAAGGTGATCCCAAAAAGCTGTTATAGGGAATTGCAGAATTTTCACCAGGCAACAATACAGGAACAATTACACATGGTCAAGTCAGAATGGCATGTGACTTGGGAGAAGAATTGGGTACTGATGCTTTTCCCATGCAGTTCACGCTTTTGTCTTTCCACGTAACAGAAGATGCAGGTTTTGGAGATGCAGCCAATAAGCTTTGCTGAGTTGCAGCAAGTCTAATTTCTGGATCTCCCTAAAATAAAACTCTAGCCCTCTCTGTCCTTTGTTTACTGCCTCCCCATCACCAACCTTCATTTCCTCTCCAAGGTCTTTGAAGGTGTTGTCACCTCTCAAATTTCTGTCCACATTTCATGGCACTCCAATCAGAACTAACATGGCTTTAAAGTCACAAATGATATCCTACATAATGATGAAGGAGGTAAACTATCCCTTCTCACCTTTCTTGACTTGTCTACAGCTTTTTAACACAGTCAAGCATACCATTCTCCTTCAATCTAGCTCCACTATTGTCCACTTGAGTAGGACTAAACTTGTCTGGCTCCTTTATTATGGAAATAATCTGGTGATTCTGTAATGACTTGTCCCTGAGTCTCTATCCTTGGCCCCCTTCCCATTTCCTAACCATATACTGCCCTTTGGGAATATCATCCAAACAAACAGTGTAGGATTCCACGTATATGCTGATGGCACCCAACTTTATCTCACCACCACTCTCTACAGTCTAGAAACTGTCAGATTGCTAGTCAGTTACCCAGTACTGGATGAGCAGAAACTTACACAGCTGTGAAAGAAGATAGTATTCTTCCTGGTCCCCACCATAAATTCCATTCCCCTAATCTTGACCCCATCTGTCTGCCTTTCCATATTTACAGCTCATGATGCAGTATCCTCTACTCTGGAATGGCCAAATGCAGATTTAACTATTGTTTTGCAGAATGTCTTCTTTCAGTCCACAAACAGGGGGTCCCCAAATTACAAACGTCTAACTTACAAAAGCTCGCACTTATAAACATGGTCTCACACAGGGGTGTAATTTTAAAGTCCCGACTTACACCATTTCCTGTACTTACACACAGCTCCTTTATTTTGTTCTGCATTGTGTTCCGACTTGCGAACAAATCAACTTGCAAACAGACTTCAAACGGAACCCATTCATAACCCAGGGAGTGTCGGCCTATAATTCCAAGCTTATGGTCACCTATCATTTTAATTCTCTGTTTTGCACCCACCCTGATTATTCTGTTCTTGGCCTCTTATATTGTTCCAATGAAATTCAACATAAGCTTGAAGAACAGCACCACTTTCAGTTAGGCATTTGACAGCTTTTCAAACTAAATATTGAGTTCAATAATTTTTGATCACAACCTCTGCCCCTTTTTGTAGATGAATTGATGGATTTTCATTCTGATCACTAGCTAACAATTTCATTCAACTGCCACCATGGCTGATGTCACTCTTGATGGAACTGATTTTGCACTCTAGCAATCTCTGCTTGTATGTAGTTCACATGTAGCATGTCGTAAGAAAATCTTGGGCTTCACTGTAAAAAAAAAGTGGCATTTTTTTCTGAACATGTCAATGCATCACACTGCACAAATAAGATCAAGAAAGGAAAAGCTGAAAATCGCAGAAATAGAAATTGCAAAAATTAACAGGCAATCAGAATATGCAAATGGAGAAGGTATTTTAAGTTTTTGGTAAAGCCCATAATCAGAACTGTAAACAATAGCAGTATAATTTCACAACATAATGCACAGTTCAGTACAAAATGACTCAGACCTTCCAGAAGAATAACACATGCAATTTTGAAAAATCTTCTCACTGTTTTAACTTACATAAATCTACATGTGTATCCAAAAACAATATTTTCAGAGTATTTCAACTGTATATTTCTGTTTCTTTATTTTTTGTGGCATCAAATTTTTGATGCATTAATGATGCTAACATAAATGTGATAGCTTGGATTTTCCTATCAGTGATGAAGAAATGACACTTGCTTTGAACTCACCAAAAGTTGCCACAATGTTTTGTAGGGTTCAGACAGAGACTTATTGCAAATCTAGGTCTGATCAAATACAGCCCCCACATATGGCAGCCAGGTTGTTTGTAAGTAGGTTGAGTAACAGCAAGGTTTTTAAACCAATGAGAGTGAAGAACCCTTACAGGGCACATAAGTTCAAAGACAGGAAATATAAACCATGAAATATAAATTAGATTTAAATAAAGCTCAGAAGATTGGGAAATAAATAAAATTAGATTGGGAAATACAGAATAAATATAGAAGACTGAAGAAAGATTGAAGAGGAAATAAAAGCTTTGCCATTTTAAAAAATTCTTCATCTTCATTATTTTTAGGGGAATGAGGCTCAATACTTGATTAAAAGTAATGTTCATATCCAGCAATGTTGTTCAATGGGAATTATTGTTTAAAATACCATTACAAACTCATTTACTCCTCAATGTACAAGCTGTTTTCTTGGTTTTAGAGCAAAACTCATGAGCAAATAACCAACACTCACATCATTACATTAATCTCAAAGCCAAATCTATTACTGAGAATTGAAAATAATACATCCTGTGGAGGAGTGGATTATTTCTGATAGGACCTTCTGGATTTGTGCATTTAATTATGGTTTGTGCAGCAAAGAAGTTGTTGTCAAATTTACTCTGTTGTAATATTTTGCCAAGATGCTTCTAATTTTATAACTCTCATGTTCATCATTCTAGTTACAAAATCCAGCCCAATACATTTTGTATTACTGAAAGGCACCTTGAGTGTAATTATTTAGGATGCAACTGAACACAATTGTAACAAAAGCCGATATGCTGATTGACACACCTTGATTTGTACAAACAGCTATTAATTAGTGTGGGGAGAGGACTGGTTTTGAGAGATAATGAACTGGTTAACAAAAACAAGAAATGTTCTACTACCTGGTAATATCTAAAGATGTCCTTAATTTTAATTTGTTTTTCTTCAATGGATTCTAGGGAACAAAATGAAATCATAAGACAAAAAAAACTGGGGTCATGAGCAAATATAACAGTCAGATGTTAGTCTACAAAAAGATTATGCCTTTTTTTAAAAACAAGGTTCAAAGGTCCAAAAAAGATACACAGGGTCATGATGCAAGTTACATTCACATGCTCATGTGTTTCTATTGCTGTTGCAAGTTTAAGGGAGCAGCCAGCAATATCCACACTAGTCACTGGCTCCATGGAAGGAGACAGTATTTCACTGACTCCATTTAAAGTCAGCCAGTATCTCTTCAATCATTTGTGCAATACGGCTGCCAGATTGTGAAAAGGCACAACACAGATTGTTTTCTTTTAAGGCAACTTAACCTAATAGACCAACTTATTTGGAAAACACCTTTGAACTTGTAACAAGGGTAAGTCATCCAGGTTTGTTACCTGCTTTCAAAATTAATAACAGGCTTTGGTCTGAGACAGAATAATTATGGCAGATACTATCTGAAAGATCAGTTGAAACCATCAAACCAGCTGCAAAACAATGCAGCCGAGGTAACACATGGCTATACCATGAAAGTGGGAGAAGAAATTAGCCCCAATCTCTTCCAACTTCAAGTTCACCTGGGGGCTGACTGTCTGACAATTTCAACTTCAAGAATCCTCATAGCTTAAATGAGAATTCTCTGTTTTTATAAGTTCTCCATGCCAGTTAAAGCATCAATTTATCTAAGAAACACTGTTGTGAAATAGACTAAAATATTTCCAGATCATAATCATATTGCTTCCTTTTGCATCTATATCTAATCTTCATGCATTTGATAGTATATTTAAGAGGTTATATTTTAACCTTCCAGCCCAAGTGTGAGATAACAAAATAATCTTTATTTTTATAATCACAAAAATCTGCTACTGCGGTAATTTAAAGTGGGACGCATCAACATTGACAGCAGGAACACACAGTAACCTCATTTCTTTCATCGTGGACAACAATAAAACTCAAATTCTGTGCATTACACTCCTCCCTTGCTCTCTTTGGTCCACTTAGTCTCACAATTATTGTAATCCTCATTTAACCACAATACACAAATATTCAGCAATTTTCTTTAAAAAAAAACCAGAAGACTGTCACTAGTCATTTCTAGGGGTTCAGTATATGCCCGTACACATTGCCTCCTCTGGAGCAAAACATGCCTGGATATCACTCATTCTGCCCTGAGCTGAGACAGAGACCCCTGTTTACTTTAGAGGGGGTTGGAGGAGATGTCTTCACATGGTTAGTTGATGGAATATGTGCAGGATATGGCAATTATTGGGACATCAGAGATTCTAGTTTGCCAGAGAACTAGAACATCAGATACCCTGCAGAGGACTCAAGGTGTAGATTAGATTAGATTCCCTACAGTGTGGAAACAAGTCATTTGGCCCAACAAGTCCACACCAACCCTCTGAAGAGTAACTCACCCAGACCTATTCTCCTCTGACTAATACACCTAACACTAGGGGCAATTTAGCATGGCCAATTCACCTAACCTGCGCATCTTTAGGATTGTGGGAGGAAACCAGAGTACCCGGAGGAAACCCACGCAGACACGGGGAGAACGTGCAAACTCCACACAGACAGTCGTCTGAGGCTGGAATCGAGCCTGGGTCCCTGGTGCTGTGAGACTGCAGTGCTAACCACTGAGCCACCATGACTTCAAATGACTGCCACTCTGATTGTAAACAATATTTCAGTGCATTGTGGAGTTTGGCTTCAACTTGTGCAATGGCTTCTTGCAAAGCATGAAGACTAAACTGTCCAACATGAAGAATGATGTGACAGTGCCACCCATGATGATGAAACATTGGCTTAAAGTTCTGGCAGTTTCTAAAGTAGCTAACACTATTGAGAAAGAAATTCATCACTGCCATTTAGGTTCTTGGTGCCTGTGTTTACTCAGGTTTCCCATGTAGCACATCACTCTGGCCCTCTGTCTTATAGTCAGTCTAGGAATGCTAAGTGGGTGACATTGCTTCATCAGATGGAAGAGGTAAAAAGGGCTTTTGCCTGAAATGTCGATTTCGCTGCTCCTTGGATGCTGCCTGAACTGCTGTGCTCTTCCAGCACCACTAATCCATTCATCAGATGGAAACCTACCATCCTTCCATGCTAGCTTCCATGCAATCCACTATATCAAGTGCCCTTGTTAGTGCTACAGCACTATTCAGACTAATATTATATAATCTGTAGCAAGCTCTCAATGCTGCTCATCATTCCCACTTGGTACTCCAATGGGAGTTCAGCAGTCTTCTACCTCTCAGGTTTTAGCTACAGAGGAAACATCTAGCCAAGACTAATAAGGCATTGGCAGACTGCACTAAGTCTTTTCTTAATAATTCCACGAAAATTGAATTTCTAGGCTTCTATCTTATTTATATCAAAACCCTACATGGCAGCAACGAAATAAGAACAAATTAAAAGTAGCAACCACAACACAAGAATCAGATTGAGAGGTAATTGTGGAGTCAAAGTTAAGGTTGCAGGACTGGAAAACTAAAGAATGGCAAGATGAATCTAGAAAAAAGCCTTGGTGGTGGGGACAAAGAATAGAAACGTCAAATAAAATATCAAAAAAAGTCTGTACCTTTTTAACTTTTTAAAATGTTTATAAGAAGAGTTAGGACTAATAGGAAAGGAACTGCAAAGCAGAAAGAAATACAGATGTAACAAATATTTTGCATCAGTTTTCTTCACAAAATGATTTAACGATAAAATAAGTAAGTTCTCCAGATAATTGGATTTGTAAGCAAAAGCAATACTTACATCTAAATCCAAATACATTCCACCATTGTGATGTTAAGTCAGAAACAAAGCTTTTCTATCAGAAATGATTTTGAACAAAAATCTGATTTTTAGGTTCTATCT
The DNA here is from genome assembly GCF_047496795.1 of Chiloscyllium punctatum. Classification (NCBI taxonomy): domain Eukaryota; kingdom Metazoa; phylum Chordata; class Chondrichthyes; order Orectolobiformes; family Hemiscylliidae; genus Chiloscyllium; species Chiloscyllium punctatum. The sequence continues at coordinate 156,773,614 of NC_092741.1, forward strand.
TCAAACATATCCAAGTTTTTCTTCTCATTATTCAGTGAACTTAAAAAATAGTTGCTGTTTACCTGCAAATGAATCTTCCTTCCAACATCTGAATTATTTTCCGGTGGCTGAGCATGTTCTAATATTTCATGAGAAATGCCATTTTTAATTGCACCAGACAGACCTTTGAACCCTAAAATGTGAACAATTGAAAACATACACATCAAATATAATGCAGCTTTAACATCTTCACCAGCTTCTTCGTTCCATGTATTTAGATTACCCTTCAGACTTAAGAGAATAAATTTCAAGAAATGAACATGGCTCGTAATTCTTGGGCTTGCCAAATCCTGAAAAACAATACTTTTCAGAAATGGTCAGCATTTTCAATTGAAAAAGTTAACTTGCTAATGGCTACGCTGAAGATGATGTTAAGTATTTGCACAACATTGGTAATTCCATTCAGCAAATATGTTAGTTGCAAACTGAACAAACCATTTTCCTGTTTGAACTCAAAGATGTCTGTCCAGACAGGAAACAAAATCACTAACTACTTACGGCATAGATTAGTATGGAAATGATTCCCAGCTCTTGTCACATATACACTTACTTTTGGTTCTGAGCAGCATAGGAAAAGCCCAGTTGCCAGACCACCAAGAAAGTATCAGGGAAACAAGAGAAACAGGGCAGAAAATGTTCATCCATAAAATATAAAGAGAGAACATACACTCTCCAATGTTTACAATCTATGTAAAATGCAATGAAAGCTAATAATGCTTCAAAAAGGATGCAACATAACACTACAGTTTTGATAAGAGGACTCTTGTGCTGCTATGGCAGTGTCCCTTACTCTAGACCAGGAGGTCCAGGCTCAAGTCCCACCTGCTCCAAAGGTGTGTTATAACATCTCTGAACAAGTTGATTAGAAAGTATCGACAGTCTTGCTGTGACACAGCCCAGAAAATTTACAGTCTTTCATGATTAGTTTGATACTCTACTCAGGTCAAAGGGACTAAGCATAGTCTAATAGATAGAGACCATTGAAATGTTACAAAAATTATACATAAATTAGATTCATGGACATATTTTTAAAAAAAGAAAAACATTTGCAGAAGAGACATTGAAACCTTTCTTATTTAACTGCCACCCTTTAAATACTAAAGTAAAACAGAAAATTTAGGACATCAGGCTGTGAGAAGAAGTCAAAGATGTGAAAATTAATCAGTTAAAGAATAGGGAGTATTCGACCTTTGCTGAATAAGTTACTTTTCTTCATTGATCCTCCTCAAACAGTTTGTCTTACAAGGGAAGATTATCTTTTTCAGTGGAAACAAAATATCCTGGTAAACCGCCTCAGCCAAAGGACAATAGGAAGCAAATGCTTCAAGATTCCTACACTTTACCTTTTAAAGGGATTTCATCATATAGAATGGGCATTTTTCACTAATCACACTTCACTTCCATAAGACTAAGTAAGATTGCATATCCAGAAACTCCTACAAATTATCTTACAGCTAAAATTAGTGCAGGAGCATCTCCACAAATCAACATTCCATACCAAATCATGAGACATAGAAAAGCATAAGGAATAATGATACTTCAAGTGCAATTAAGATAAAGACACCATTTTGGTTTCAATTTATGTGATATACGTGCAGGTTAAACTTAAAAAGCATGCTACAATTCACACTTGTTCAGCTCAGACTAAAACTACTAGAAGTATACCTCTTCTTCAGCTATAACGTTGTATGCCTCACTCTGTTGGATCACCCTATGATCTGTATGTCCTTGTATGTTATGATCTGCCTGTACTGCATGCAAAACAAAGCTTTCACTGCCCTTAGGTACATGTGTCAACAGTAAATCAAATCAAAAAATCCAGATATTTGTCTTTGAAGAAACACAAAAAGTGACCACCGTCACAGAGTTTGTTGTTGATTCATCTGTGCTTTGCATATACTAGGATCACATCACAGTGATACTAAAATGTAATTGTGGATCATTTGTAACATAAATTTAAATTCTGAATTATAAATCAACACACTAAATGCAATGGATTGTCAAAGGATAAACTGAAATAATTATGATTGTTTAAAACATGATATGAGGCTAGGGAAAATTAGTAAGAGGATTTGCTAAATTGTATGTAGGATAACTTCCTCATATGGTCATATTCATGGGTAGAGACATTGCCAAATGTAATTACACATTACTAGATTGATTAGAGATGTTAATTATGAGTTGAAAGTGGTACTAATCCAATTACTAGACAAGTGAGATGAACTAAGGGAGATGGTTAGCTCAGTTAGTTAACTGTTACCATATATTTCATGTGAATGTCATCATCAAGGGTTCAATATCCATTTGGTTGAAATAGACTTTGAGAGTTGCTTCCTTATCCTACTGAGAAGAGTGAAAGGCGACAAAAACAGCCAACGAATGTGCTCAGGATAGAGCATAAGCAGACACAGAGCCAAGAACCTGCCTTCAGGAAGAGCAAATATGAAGGAAGCAATGAAGATGAATTAAATTTCAAGACAAAGAATCAGACAAGAGTTAAGACTCAAATAGAAAGGGAAAATTTCACACAACATGGATGTGTAGGTGAGGTGCATTGGTCAGGAGTAATAGAGTAGGGGAATGAGTCTGGGTGGATTACTCTTTGGAAGGTCAGTGTGGATTTGTTGGGCCAAATGGCCTGTTTCCACACTGTAGGGATTCTATGATTCTATGATCTATGAACAAGAGCTAGACACTGAATTACGGCAAACATTAGAGAAAAAAATAATGAGCTGGCTAAGAGAAACTGAAAGCCAGACTAACAAGATACTTCCAAAAAGGAAAATTCTAAGTTTTAAAATAAATATGTACCAGTGAAAAAAGGCAACTTGCAGTTATGGAGCATTCTATGGTCACCAGATGCCACAAAGGCACTTTACATTCAATGAAGTATTTTGAAATCTAAAGTTAAAAATCACACAAAACCAGGTTTTGGACACACACACACACACACACACACACATAAATCTATGGGGTGAATTTGCATTTGCAGAATTGCATTTGCAGATACATTCTATTTTGTTTAAAATGCACATGACCTGTAGGCAGTCAATACATTTATAAATTCCTACTTTGGAAACAGAACCAGTCTGACTCAAGATCGGAATACATACAGACTTTAACCTCACACCTTTAATATATTGCCTGACTGAGGATATCACTTTATTTTAAAATAAAACTTTTAAGTTATCTCATGAATGTGACTTGAAAGTTGTTCTGGGATTTGCATATTAACCCCATTCTAAAAGATGAAAGACTTAACAGCAATCTAGGTTTGTTCAATATATCACATTGGTTATGTGACACTGTGATCTTCTGCTATAAATTCTACATCCTATGATTCTGCTGCACTAGCTACCTGACAAAGGAGCAGCGCGTCGAAAGCTAGTGCTTCCAAATAAACCTGTTGGACTATAACCTGGTGTTATGTGATTTTTAAGTTTGTCCACCCCAGTCCAACATTGGCATCTCCACATTTTGAAATCTAGTCATGGTAATGGATTCAGGAAATATGCTCCACTCCCCACAAATATTTGATAATGATCAGATCTATTTTTGTGGTAAATGAGACTTTTCAAAGTTCAAGATAAAGTATATAGGTTTGAAACAAATTAAAGCAGAAAGGAGACAGTACGTATAATAAAGAAGTGGGTAGCAGTTTCCCCCCCAAGTTTTCTTCTGGAACAGCTTTTGTTTGCAGTACTCATCATTGATTTAGACTCATGGCGAAAGAGACAGTCTTCCTGTTAAAAGTATAGCAAAAGCAAAGAGACTAGAACCAGAGCACAGTGTTTAAAATTTGGGGTCTACTAATTAAGACAGGGATCAGAAAAATGTTTTTACTATCACAGATTCATAATTCTGTACCTCAAAGAGCAATGAAAGAAGGGTCACTGAATATTTTTAAGGCAGAGAGAGAGAGAAAGAGAGAGAAGAAAAAGAGAGAGATAACTCGTCACTTTCATGGGAGACAAAAAATCTGGGAAACAGTCAGGCAAGTAGTTAGAGGTCAAAATCAGATCAGCCATAATCAGATGAAATGGCAGGCAGAGTCAAAGGGCTTAAAACAGAAATTGGTGGAAAATCTCAGCAGGTCTGGCAGCATCTGTGGAGAGAAAGCAGAGTTAACATTTCAGAACAGTTCTAAAGGAGGATCAATGAAACATTAACTCTGCCTTCTCTCCACAGAAGAAAAAAGGTGAGGACTGCAGATGCTGGAGATCAAAGTTAAAGACAGTTGCGCTGGAAAAAAAACAGCCAGGGCAGGCAGCATCTGAGGAGCAGGACAGTCGATGTTTCAGGCATAAGCTCTCCACAGATGCTGCCAGGCCTGCCAGTTTTTCCACCAATTTCTGATGTTGTTTCTGATTTACAGCCTCTGCAGGTCTTTAATTTTTTTTTGTTTCTAAGGGTCAAAAGGTCTACCTCTAAACCTATGTTCTTATTAAAATAGGTTACAGAGTAAGTTAGTCCGTGGATCAAAGGAAACTGAAAGTGAGTGTTGGTTACACTTAATTTCAAACTCACCACCAGTTCTGAAGTGCTACATTTTGGTAACAAGTAGAAATAACTGTAATCTAAACTGGATAAAGCAGAATGCTGAAGTACAAAGAAAATTGGTCATTTCAATTCACAAGGCATAAGTAGGATCTCAAACGGACAAGCCCATCAAGAAAGCTAACAAAATATTGGGTATTACGGAAGAAGTGTAGAACACAAGAATCAAGAAGCAATGATTTATCTGTACAGAACCTAGTAAGATTCCACACTATAGGATATATGTCGAAGCAACAGAGATCTGTCAGCACAGATGCATTAGGATATTACTTGAGGAAATAAAAATTTGAAAATGACAATAACTGGAGTTGTTCTCATTAGGAGAGGTGATTTGATAATTGTGCTCAATATTATAAAAGCAATGGGATAGAGTAGCAGAAACAGATTATTTGCAGTGATTAATCGACTTAGAACTAAGATTAAATGTATTTTTTTTAAACACTGACAATCCTTTATACAGTGGATTGAGAGCACTAAAGTTTGTGGTTAAAACAGGAACCATGTTAGCATTTACAAATGGATGGTTGAGAGACAGGAGTTAAGAAAGTTTCTAACAGACGGGTATGGAATATGGGTCGTGTGGAGGAGAGAGACTAAAGGATTTGTTGCAAGCAGTTTATTTCTAGGTTATAATTTCCGTGTGGGGATTTCAGTTTGGGAAGATGGTGGTATAGTGGTAAGATATCTGGGCTAGTATTCCAGAAGGCTAACATTCTAAAAGTATAGGTTCAAATCCCAACATTGTAGATGGTGAATTTGAATTCAATAAAAAAAAACTGGAGTTAAAAATGCTAGTCTAATAGCAACCATATAAGCATTGCTGAATATTCAAAAAAATGTTGGTTCATTATTAAAGGAAATCTGACTTTCTTACCAGGTCAGGTCTACATGAGACTCTAGACTTCCCCGAAATGGTTCACTTTTAACTTCCCTCTGAACGTTTAGGGATGGGCAATGAATGCTGGCATGTGGGGGAACAATGAATCCTCATACTTCCCAATTCTTTAAGTATCAATGAGAGATGAGGGTGCATAGAAAAGATGAGAGGATCTGGAGGTGATTAGTGTCTAACAGTCATGATTACATTGATGTGAAGGTGCTGGTATTGGACTGGGGTGGACAAAGTTGAAAACCACACAACACCATGTTATAGTCTAACAGATTTATTTGGAAGTACAAGCTTTCAGAGCACTGCTAGTTTATCAGGTAGTAGCGCTCTGAAAGCTAGTGCTTCAGAATAAACCTGTTGGACTATATGAGTTGATGTCCTGATAAGCGGATGTAGACCTAGAGTGGCTGCCTTTCATCCCATGCATCTTCATTTTAGCCTTAGGCCTACGTCTGAAGATGGAGGGCTAAACTGAATACTGGTCCCCTCTTCTTCTCTCCCCAACCACCCAATTTAAAATATGGAGGGTGAAAGCTCCTTAACAAAAACAGTCCAGTGGAGAGAAGAACATTTCCAACTTCCACTTTTTACATCCTTCACAAAAGTCTGTACATATGAGAGAAAATTACAGAACAAAAATTATTATAATAAAAATAATAATTACAGGCTTGACATCAGTACCAAAATTCAAATCTGATCTGCCGAAAATGGTCATCGAACCTTTAGAGAATACCAAACAAACTCTGATGGGAGCCAATTTAGTTCGGAATATAAAATGCAGATTAAGTGAAGCAGGATAACATAAGAATGATAAGTTTGCCATTCAGCTCCTCAAGCCTAGCCCACCATTCATGGCTGATCTACCACAGACCTTAACTGCATTTCATATCAGTTCATCATAGTCTGATATTTCAAAAGTCTATCTACCTCCTCTTGAAATACTTTCAGCGATCTAGCCTCCACAACCCACTGCGATAGAGAATTCCAGATGTTCATAAGCCACCATGAGAAGAACTTCCTTCACAGCTCAGTTTTGACTGTGTCCACTTATTCTGAAACTGTGTGCACTAGTTCAAGACTCCCCCATGAGTGGAAACATGTTCCTAACATTGACTCTGTCATGACCGCCCAGAATCAGCTATGTTTAATTAAGACTATACCTTATTCTTCTAAACTCTAATGAATAAAGGACTAATATGTTTCGGCATTTTGACCATTCAACCACTTCAAGCCAGGAATCTTTCCAGTGAATCTCTTTTACATCACCTCAAATGCCAGTTTATCATTTTTTTAAATGAGAAGCAAATTTGCACACAGTACTCTGAGCAAAAAGGCCAAATAAAGACCAAAATTTAACTTGCCTTCCTAGTTACTTGCTACACATACATGCCAACTGTGTATATCATGTACAAGAACACACTGATCCCACTGTCCTGCATTTCTTTTTAATTCTGTCTCCATTTAAACAAGCCTGCCTTTCAATTCTTCCTAACAAATTACTTCAGGTTTCCCTCAGTAAACTCCATCTAAGTTTTTGCTCACACACTAAACCTACCTACATTCCCTGCAGATTCCTTATATCCTCATCAAAACAGTCTCCCAGCAAATTTGCATATATTACACACTGCCACCTTCATCCAGGCATGGATATCATTTTAAGTAGTAGGAGAAAGTGAGGACTGCAGATGCTGGAGATCAGAGCTGAAAATGTGTTGCTGGAAAAGCGCAGCAGGTCAGGCAGCATCCAAGGAACAGGAAAATCGACATTTCGGGCATAAGCCCTTCTTCAGGAATGAGGAAAGTGTGTCCAGCAGGCTAAGATAAAAGGTAGGGAAGAGGGACTTGGGGGAGGGGCGTTGGAAATGCGATAGGTGGAAGGAGGTCAAGGTGAGGGTGATAGGCCGGAGTGGGGTGGGGGCGGAGAGGTCAGGAAGAAGATTGCAGGTTAGGAAGGCGGTGCTGAGTTCGAGGGATTTGACTGAGACAAGGTGGGGGGAGGGGAAATAAGGAAACTGGAGAAATTTGAGTTCATCCCTTGTGGTTGGAGGGTTCCAAGGCAGAAGATGAGGCGCTCTTCCTCCAACCGTCGTGTTGCTATGGTCTCCCTTGTGGTTGGAGGGTTCCTAGGCGGAAGATGAGGCGCTCTTCCTCCAACCATCCTGTTATTTTAAGTATTTTGGGATTGTTACATCTGTCCAACCTGAAAAAGAGTCCTTAAACCTGACTCTACCTTTTGTGCTAACCAATGCGCAATCCACACTAAGTCCCAATGCCATGAACTCCTACCTTATGCAATAACCTTTTAGTGGTATTTAATCAAGTGCCCTCTGGAAATCCAAATGCATGATATCTACCTGCTCACTTTATCAATCCACTTGATATACTCTTAAATAGTTCTAGCACATTTGTCAAACTTGACTTCCTTTCCACAAAACCATGGTAACTCAGATTGGTTAAGTTTTACTAAATGTTCCTCTATTTCTTCCTGAATAATGGACTCCAGCATTTTCTCCAATAATGGATACTAGGCTGTCTTATAGCTCCCATTTTCTGTCTCCTTCCCTTCTTGAACAGTGGCATCACTTTAGCGGTTTTCCAATCTGCTGAAATCCTTCCAGAATCCAGTGAGTTCTGGAATATTTTAGAACATTGCCTCCACTGTGTGTAGCTACTTCCTTTAATAACCTTATATGCAGGCCATCAGGTTCTAGCAACTTGTCTGCCTTTTGTCCCATTACTGTATTAACTATTTTGAACCTTAAACATACTTGGAACTATTAAGAGATAGCAATGAAATAAAAGTTTGAAAAGTTACTGATTTCCCTTCTAACAAAAAACATCAATTTAGCAATGCTGACTTTCTCTATATATGGGCCCTTCATTTGGCCGTCACAGCACTTCCCTTTCTGCTCCTCTTGCCCCACAATTCCCTTGTTTATTAATCTTCTGAAGTTATCCCAGTCTTGGATCTTCCTTGAATAATCACACAGCTATTCCTTATTGAACAGTCGCAAAATTATCTCTTGAAGCTGCATTGTCCTTCTTTTGAACCACGTTATTCTTCACAGTCAGCAATGCTGCTGGACGGTTGAATTCAGCAGTCTCCTTTACTTCCTAATCTTCTCAACTATAAATACATGCCCACCTTTGGATGCTCAATAGCCAGTCTAAAATGTTCATTTACTCACAAATAATGTCCTTGGCCCTATGACTCTAGGTTGGATAACTGGACTGGTATTCCTAACGAAGGGCTTTTGCCCAAAACGTCGATTTTGCTGCCCCTCGGATGCTGCCTGAACTGCTGTGCTTTTCCAGCACCACTCTAATCTAGAATGTGGTTTCCAGCATCTGCAGTCATTGTTTTTACCTAACTGGACTGACCTTCAGGCTCATGGGTTGCAGTGCCTTACCACTTGTTAATATTTCATTGCCTGCAACATTTAATTATTGGGGGGCAATTTGTCCCATGTTAATATGTCATCCTTTGGCTTTTTTCCCTTCAGAACATACTGCCTTGTTAAAAGTTCTCTCATCTCTCCTTTAAAATCCTGTTCCATATTGCTTCCACAAGCCTTGTTTCAACTTTTTTCCCATTATATACTCTCCAGCCATATAAACTCTTCTCCTGAGCTTCACTCCTCTTGCCTTAAACATTGACAAGTTCATTTCTTTGAGAGTCTCGATACCTAAAGAACCCATTCCAACCTTGCTTCCTCTATGCCATTCCTCAGAAATAAATCTCTCACCTCAATCATTTACAGTTGTACTCTCAAACTGTTACAATACTTCCACTCCACTCCACTCGAGTAAAGGAACCAGAATCCCTTGCTCACTGTCAAACACACCTCATGCATCCTCCCTGTTCTGTCTCTAAATCCACATCTCTGTATCAGCTATCCCTGTGTCCTCTCTTTATCAGACTCTCTGTCTGTTTTGACCCTATTTCTTCAGCTCTTACTGGATCCTCATGCTGATACTGTAAATGGTTCACTCTCCTGAGAAACCATCTTCTTTACAAAAACACACCCTTAGCACATCCATGTGAACTGCACCTCATCATAAATCCCACATTTTCCTTGAAGATGCTGCAGCCTCCAAAATTGTTGCCAATCTTTCTTTCCTCGTAGTTTCTGACTATCACAGCACAGAAACAGCTATAACTGAAATCATATGACTGTATGACTCTATGACAACTAACATTGCTCATGACTATGACGTGACATCGATGCATATACTTAATTAATCTACATACTACCTTTCCTGTGCTTAAAACACATTTGCCATAACTCGAGTTGCAGGCAGTACTCAGACTGTGGCCTAACCAATGGTTAGATTCATCAGCAATTCCTTTCTTTGGTATTCAATGCAGTTACATGTAAAATACGGAATAATTGCCCTTTCAATGTTTCTTTTTTATGAACAAAATCTTAATTTGAAAGATCAAATCTTGCATTTCTTCCTAAAAGACAAAAACAAGTTTCACTTAAGGGAAAGTAATCTTAAAGCTAATTAAAAGCTATTAAGATAACTTTTTTTTGGATTAAAGCATATCAAAATAAAGAAATGGGTAATTGTAACAGGAATTCCCTGTTTTTGAAATATATGCTTAATCTACTTCAATTGTTTTTCTTCCTGTTCTGAAGGAACTAACCAAATTCAAATTACACATCAGACAGAAAAGATAAAAGATAAATGATAAAACTACATGAAGTTTTTTTTAAAACAAAGTGTTACTACAGAGAAGACCTATCTGTATATTCACAAACCGCATAAACAAACCATGTAATCATGTTTCCTCTGTCAATTGTAGAGCATCCAAATGGCATATATTCACATGTGTAGGTCAATCTCATGTATAAATTGACCCATCATTTTTGGTCAAAAAATCATTTTCCATATAACTTGTGTATCCGTCAACCCTGCATTATAAACCTCTTACAAAGGAAACTGCATGTTCCCATTAACTCACTTAAACAAAATCGCATTTATTCATTCATACTAGTAATTCTACTCACTCTTTGTTTACTGCATTCATTCATTCATAACTCTACTTACCCCACTTGGTTTACTACAGCACGTTTTGACTGATTGATTCATTCATTCATTCAGACTGGTACTAAGTCTATCGGTACTTATTGCACTTTGTTCACTATACATCCAAGTGTTAATATCGTTAAAAAGTTAATAATTTTAATTAGACCATTATATCTGAATAAAAGTGAGATATATTAGCTACATACCAGTATATCTTTAATTCTTTGACAAATTTGTTAATGTTGTTGAGGTTCATAACATATAAGAGTAAATGGGAGGGAAACAGAAGAATTTGGCAGGAAAGTTCAAGACGCTTACACATTCAGAATTTAATAAATGTTTCATTTTAAGTGTGCCATTATACCAGGCCATGATGATGTTGAACAGTGTGATTTTGCAGGATTTCAATGAATCTTTGACTTGTTAAATGTTCATACCAGTCTCTTACTTTTATCTGGTAATTCCCTTTACCGTAATTCATTGTGTCTTTCTTCTTTACCCAGGATTAGTTGTGCGATCGAGTTGACTTCTGCTAATAATATGGTATTTCAACCTGCAGCATGAATTTCAGCCCCTCAAAACTTGTGCCCATGTATTAGTCGACCCCCTAAATTGAAACTTTAAAAATAGCCTTAAAAATTCACAAGTATATACAGTAATATTTCTTTTGCTTCTTCACCAAAATCAAAGCCAGTGCAAAGAAGAAAGAAATCTATATTTACATGTTAAATCAAACAAATGCTGCACGACAGTACAGACTGATTGGATAGTTTGATTCCAGTATAATTAGTCTCTGGAATTCTCATCAGTAGCATTTAAGTTACTTAATTTGATCACCCATAGACAGCTTGACCTGAAACCAAGTCCATGGAAATAAAGATATTTCCAGGAAGGAATATGGCTGTGATCTTATGCAGGCTTAACCTGTATAGGGGATGAGATTATCTAACTGAAAAGGCAAACAGGCCCATGGCAAAAAAAAAGTCACAGTGCCATTTGAATATTTAGTTGATGGGGAGAAAGTAGTAAATAAATCTCTACAGCCTTTTTGGACATCCAAAAAGCATAATGGTTATTACATTTTAAAAGTGAAGATACCTTACTGAAAAGAATGGCAATAATTGGCTAAATAAACAAACAGTCCTTTCATGCCTAAAATGTATTGCACACTACAATGCAAAAATAGGAAAAGGCCAGTTGGCACAAATGTATAATATATTTACAATAATCATGACTAAGTAGACTAAGGAAATATTAGGCCAAGTTGTAATTGCATCTTGAATATCTCTAGTCTCCACTAGCATAACTAGCATATTAATACAGGCATTTATCATGTTTGGAGAAAGTGTTTATAGATATTCATTTAACTTTCACAAAATAAACTTCGTAATACAACTAGTCTGTTTACATTTAATTTCCTGCATTTACTTATATACATTATTTATGTTTTGTTACACTATTTGATGATTTTAGAATACAGGTAGTTAAAATGTGACAATCAATTCTGGCCATTACACCATGATCATGAAACAGGGACAAGAATAAAATTCCTAATTTGAAGGAGAGCGCTGTGCGGAAAGCATATTTGAATCACATTTGTGGTTGGAACGTGGGACAAAAACTATGGGCTTGAGAAGAATGGTTTTCCATTAACTTGGGGAAAATTCTATAAACTACTTGCGAATTTCCATGCTCTGCCATAAAACAAAATTTAAGAACATGAGACTTTAAGAGCAGAAAAAGACAATTACAAAGTCAATCATAGCAGTTATATTTTCCATTTGTCACCATTACTGCTTAACTATTCATCATAAAAGTGCATTTTTCATGTTCTGGAATGTGCCTTTTATTTGAAAATAAAATTCTACATTGGCCCAATCCAGCAAAATTGTTATCTCAACCTCTGTATACACTAGAAACCACCAAGTGTTTTCACCCAAACTCCTGTCAATGGGTGCCACATGTCTATCACTACTGTGCACTGCCTTCTCAAATCCAATCCAATCAGAAAGCAGACAAATAGCTTGTATGCAATTACACAATTCAATCACAAGTCAAATAACTTTTGATGAATAATTTGTGACGCCCTGATGATTCTCTCCAATCGATCATCACAGTGTAAAAGAAACTAAGTTTTCATTCTGGCAATTCCAAGGCAGACCAAGACGGTTAAAGTCCCTACTTCCTCAATCATAGAAAGAAAAAGCTGACCAAGAAATCAATGTCTTACCAATGAAATTTTTGATACAAACCTAATGTAGTACAGAAAAGCTGTACAAAGTGACTTATCCTCATAATTCCTTGCAAAATGTCCACAAAGAACTGCTGAAATTCAAATTTAACTGCACTCGTGGTCCAGACTCTTGCAAGAGAGTAGGAATTCAACACCATTCAGTTTTGAATTTGATGTCCACCCAATCTTTAGGCTTCTTTCTTGAGAACTGCAATTTCTTTTCAGTCTAATTCAGGCCTGAGCTATATAAAATCGCGGTGGAGTACTTTTTTCTAAATCGGTTTCATTCATGAGGGAATAAGTGCACCAACATAATTACTAATGGGAGAAGGCAAGTGAACTTAATGCAGGAAAACTCAGATCAAAATGTTCATCAATACAATTAATTATCTATCACATAAAACATTCTCTCTCCCAGTCATAGACTTGATTAGCCAAATAGCACCCTGTTGTAATGACATAACTATCTAGTCACGACAAATAGAATCACCTGCATTTGGAGCATAATGTTTTTTAACTGGGCTTTCATTTGGCTACAGATTTCTACTGTTGGTAATAAGCTATGATGTAGGAAATGGCAGATCCGCTGCCTGATGGGCCTTTCCCTGCCCTATTACCAGTCTTCACACTTCCCCAAATACCTGCAAAGTTGCAACTCAATATTCCAAGTCTACAACTTTTCTTCAAAATGGAGAAAGTTGGAAATGCAATAGGCTTGATGGAAGTGAAAAGGGCTAGAACAAATAAAATGAAAGGCCTATGAAAGATCACTGGAAGGAAGAGATTAAGTGACAAAATGGTTCATGCTGCTAAACCAAAGCAAGAATGAGACAGATAAAGAAATACATTATTCTTTTCAAGGAGCAATGAATGGCAGAGTATTGAATAACTGCCAAAGGACAAAACAGAAATGTAAAAAAAAAAACAGAAAACAGCAGAAGTTTCCAAAATTCAACAGAAATTTTGTACAGATTGAGGAGCTTTACAATGGGCTCTTTTCAGCCAGAATTGAGGGGAGTCTTCTCAGACACTCCACCATTCTCGGGTTAGCTGTTAACAATGGTGATAGCAAGACAATATGTTGAAGGTGTTAGCCCCCTGTGTTCTCTGTCTATGCCATGGTGTTTAGATTGTTTCTAATCTAAAAAGTAAGATAACGGAGTTTTACATAAATTCACACTCACAACCTCCAACCCAGCCAGACAGACAGACACACACATATATTTTGTGGGGTGAATTTGTACTTGTAGGGTTATATTGTACTTTGCTCAAAAACTGCATGCATTCATGTAGAACTCCGTTATCTCACTTTTTTAGATTAGAATCAGTCTAAACATTATGGCATAGACAGAGAACACAGGGGGCTAACACCTTCAACATATTGTCTTGCTATCACCATTGTTAACAGCTAACCCAAGAATGCAACTTTTCAAAAAAAAGGTTTTGTGATTTACACATGAAAGAAGTGAAACTATCACTGTATTCTAACAGATGAAAGGCTTAACAGACAATCAATTTTTCAATGTATAATTTCAGTTACATCACACTGTAAATTTTTGCTATAAATTCTGCATTAGGATTGAGCCCTCCACTACCACCTGATGAAGGAGCAACACTCCGAAAGCTAGTGTGCTTCCAATTAAATCTGTTGGACTATAACCTGGTGTAGTGTGATTTTTAACTTTGTACACCCCAGTCCAACACCAGCATCTCCAAATCAACATCACTATACACTGACTCCACTATAGGCTTCTTCCGTGTCATCAAAAGATGGCAACCAGAGATGTGTCATTGCTCCCACCCATTTTACCATTTTCCTTGCAAATAATATTGTAACTGACTATAGACAGACTCACCAAAGTGTTTGCATGGTAATAATAGTCACACAAACTCTTCAACTTCAACCTGGTGAAGACCACAACCAAAGCAACACTACTTCTCTGACAAATCTACAGCATGATGATGATACTCAAGTTAACGTTCACTTTGAAGAACTATGACCGATAGTTGCCATATTCACTCAAACCTATGTGGCTTTACCAGGGAGACCTTCAGTGGCAGCTGCCGATCTTGTAAGATGACGGTTAATGTTGTTGTGATCATGGCAATATCTGCTACATGTATGGTTAAGTGTTAGAAAATGACCCTCATCTTGCATCTTGACAGCTATCATTAAAAAAAATACATTAATGAAGACAGTCAATGTGTTTTGCTCAGCCACAGGCAAATTATGTACTTGATTTTGAGAATCACGTTGAGACCTGACACCAAACACAATTGTTTATCAGGCTGGTTCTCTCCACATTTCTCTACCAAGTTAAGTTTGGACTGACAGATGCAATATCAGAGCCCTAGAAACACTTTATCAATACTATGTTAGAAGGTCTTGCAAATCAAGGGAGGATAAAAGAACATATACAAGCAGCCAAGAAGCTGAGTAGAAAGGCAATGATAATTTCTCATCACCTGAAATGGAGCAGACGCAATCAGAATGCCTAATCTCAACAGAATGCCCAAACAGGTGATCTACTCAAAATTTTGTCACACAATCCATTCACAAGGAGGTTAAAGGGAATGTTTTAAAGACCACTGTCAAGCTGCCCTAATGGTCTATACTATGGATGTCAACATATGGAAAAAGGGTATGAATGAGGACTGAATTAGAATTTGACATTCAAAACAGCTGTCAAAACATTCCAATTAGTAAGAGTAGCCCTGAAACTGAACCATGAAAGACTGACAGAAAGAGGAAGTGGGTGCACGGGCCAACAATCCATCACAACTTCGGTCAGCTGACAAATCTGTCCACTTTTTGGAACAGCCTACAAGATTAAGAAAAGGTTTAAAAGCCACTTACAAATTTACAAACTTCGCTACTATCCTTTCCACCCTGCTATCTACAAGAAAGAATTATCCTCAGCAGAAGAGATTTCTGATAGAAGCTGATGAGTAGCTTTCACCTCTACAGTTTCTCTTTTCTTCCCTCACGTTTAGATGGTCATATTCATTATCGCGCCATTCACACCTTTTCAAAACATATCTTTTGTTTATTCGCTTATCCCATTATCACTCCTTTTAGCCGATATCATGAAATTTATTTGCTACTTTTTTGACATTTCCTTTTATTGTTTTTGTCACCTCTCTTTCACTTGTTCAAAACCTATTACATATCTAACTTCTCCCAGCTCTGTTAAATTGTCCCTTACCTGAAATGTTAACTCTATTTCTCGAGATACATGCTGGTCAATGTGCTAAATATTTCCAGCATTTTACGCTTTTAGATCTGCTGAATCTGCAGTACTCTGTTTCTGTAGTTGTATTTTGTCTAATTTAGTTATCAATGTTGAAACATAACACAGTATGAAAAAAGGGAACAATGCAAGAGAAAATTTTTTTTTCAAAAACATATAAATAAAGTTTATTTACCAAAAACACACATTAGAAGTAATTTCACAAACTTCACATGAATGGCAAAAAGATAGCAAGAACATTCAAATTACACAAGAAAGTAATTGGCATGTGTACTACTCACAGTAAAACATTAAGACTTTTCTCAGATATAACAAACTTATCAAGTGAAAACAGGAGGATAAATTACAAATCGCAACAAACAAATTTAATGCTTTCCAACATTTCCCTGACTCTGCTTATTTATAATGTAATTCTATCATTGAAGACAACATAACTGTCACCCCTTTCTACTACAGGAGCAGATTTATGTCATTTTTGTTATTTTATTAAGTGGTCATATTTTCTTCATTTTGTTGTATATGTCGAGTGTTTTTTATGTTTCTCATTTTTTGAATCGTTCTCAAGTTCTCCTGCGCCAAAAACAGTTTTTAAATTTCATCCCTGTACTCCCTACCAACCCTCCAAGCAGCATAATTCATTTTCGGGAATATTTATAAACACAGGGGATAAAGCATTAATTTTGTTTAGTCTTTGTTGCACTGTTGGCATTGTATATAATTGTATGTAAACAGCTAAACTAATAAGCAAATCAGCAGAATATAAAATCCCTTTCAATGTTAAATATTAATGTTGATCACTTTACAAAATCTGTGTAAAAATTATTTAATAAAAGCATTTAATACTCTTTACATCCATCTTTAACACATATCTAGCTCCTTCTGTAGAGTCAGATATATAATGGAAAAACTTGGTTTGCGTAAAAAAATTCCATTCATGTAAAATGGTTAAGACATTTTAAAACTAAAGACTTTTCCAATTCTAGCTGAACTATCAGAGGGTAGGTATGAATTGCAACCAAACGTTTATGAAAGGAAAAAAATGCTGGAAATAATCAGCAGGTTTGACAGCATCTGTGGGCACAAATAAAATTATAGCTTTTTGATCTATGACCTTACGGTAGAATTCGAAAAGGTTCTTCTCTCCAAAGATGCTTCCTACCTACTGGTATTGCTAGTGCTTTCAATTTTTCTTTCAGGATTCATAATAATTCGCTTTTGCACTTCTTCCATGAGGGTTGGTATTGTGTAAAGGTTTAGTGCCTCATTTTCCTTTCTGCTGTCACTGGTCACTTACATTGCTGTACTGGGATAATGCTACTTTTGCGCTCTCAAATCTGAGAATACTACATGGAAGAAAGGAAAGAAGAAGAAAAAATATTTGGAACACCAAAATAGTGTAGAAATTACAAAAACTACACCCCACTGCATGAATGCCATTCTCAAAATTTCACAGTGAAATTAATAGCAAAAAATTAAAGCAGCAAAAAAATGCCAACTTGAAGACATTTGTTTCAACTAACATATATAGACTGTTGTTTCTGAAATGTTTATAATTTATGCAATTCTCAGTGTTACAAAATCACTGCTTTAGGGCTGCTCAGGTTTCTTCCTGAATATGGATAATTCTGAAGTCTGGCATATTTAGAGGTAAATTGCCATATTTAGAAGGTCATCCACACAAACACCAAAACTTTAACAGAAATTAATTAGAAAGGAACAAAAACTAACTCAATATTATGAAATTCACATAATTTGCCAAATTAAATCAATGTAATTTAGTAAATCAGACAAACAAAACAGCAGCTGAGCTAGTACCAAGCACTAAAAAGGCCTGTTGAGTAAAACACCCATCTGGCTATCAAATATTTTTGAAAATGATTTGTAAAATTGTATCTTTTATACTACAGAGTCAGGAGTACAACTTTTCAAATGAACTTTCCACATTTTTTGAACGATCCTGCCAAAGGATCAGGTGAAGCATAGACCATCAAAAAAAGTTATTTTAAATAAGCCATTTAAATTATTTCAGCCTGAAGTAGATAATGTAGAAATTAATGGATAGTTCAAGTCAAACTATTGAATTGTTTTTCTATTTGTTAATAAAGGCAAAATCAAATCCTAAATGAAACAATTTACATGTACAATCTTCCATCAGATAAATTATACAACTATCCACTGCTGCACAAAAATATGATCTGTTTTGGTACTGGTCCCAGTTTTCATTTATTCTCAGCACTTAGGATTGATTTCATTTTCATAAATAATGCTTTTGGTCCCACATCACCAAAACAAAAATGGCCAAACATACCAAGAAAATTGGCAACTAACTGATAAATATTATCATAAAAGTATCAATGATATGGAGCAGAAACATATAGTTAAAGCTTGCCTGTATAACATATTCAAATGTGAGTGGACTTGTACATGCATTGGAATTATGACGATGCTACTCCTTTGACAAGGTTATTCTGTCCTTGGTGTTTGTTTCTCCCCCCACCCCCCCACCCCCCCCCACCCCTCCGAGAGGGATCATAAACACAGAGGTTCCGATGTGTCTGGTTCGTATGGGCTTTAGGGCCAATTTGATTATAGCCAACACATACTGCCTCAGGAAAATGGCTTTCAAGTTTTTTTAAAAAGACTTGTACAATGAAATGGGAGTGGCCAGTTTGCCCAACTCAGCTTTTCTCTGGTTTGTTTTGGTTTTCAAAAGTCTGGCTGTTTTGCAGCTGCTGATCGAGTCTTAGCTAGAGACCCAGAGAAGCTGCTGGACCAAAAGAAGCAGCTCCATGCTGATCCTCTCTCTCTCTCTCTTGGACATCTCTCCTGTGAGAACCTGAATTTGATTTTATCTTTTTTGCCAAGGGGTGTTTATGGGGATTTGCAAGTATTTGAAACAGCATCATTAAGTTGTGATAGAGTCAATTGGGTTTTCAGATAAGTTATGTTATTCTATATTCTGTTTTCTTTTGTTTATGTATAAATAAATTGCTTTGATTAAAACCAAGTGGTTGGTCCAGCTGCATCACTCTTGGTACATACACTTCTCACTTGCTTAAAACAACTAGAAAATTTAGTGTCTGAGCTAGCTTCTTGAAATGTTTTGAGGGGGTCTGGCCTGGTCATATTAAATTAGAGGCTCCTTGTGGGATTTGTTCTATAGTTCCAAATTGAGATTAGTGCCGTTGGAGTCAAAGGCAGCGTGTGGCAGGTGTCGGTGTCTTTGCTTTGGGTGTTGAATTCGGTTGGTTTAAACAGTGCTGGTGTAGTAATGGCTCTTTCAGTCACTAAGAATTTTCTGGGGGTGGAAAGTGACTTTGAAGGCTTTCCAAAGATGAACAAGGAAAAGCTGCTGGAATTGGCAGTCAAGCTGGAGCTGCCTCCTTTCGTGAAGAAAGGAGAGATAATTACAGCAATAGCTCAGCATTTAAATTTGCTGTAAACACCGTCAGAATCTTTCAAGATGGCGAAAATTCAATTAAGAATAAAACAGCTTGAGTTAGAGGCAAAAGGAAAAGAGAAAAAAATGAAACTGTTTGAATTATGATTAAAAGCATGAAGAAAGAAAAAGAATAAAAGGTCCGAGCAGAACAAAAAAAAAACTAAGGACAGAATAACCTTGTCAAAGGAGCACAACATCACAGAGGTAATGGTGAGCTGTTAGAAATTTACAGGGACAATTTCAATAAGAAAAACATATGCTTGGAAGATCAGAATGGAGAATTAATTCAATTCTGGTCAAAATCCTAAATAAGATAATTTCTCCAAAATGTTCATGAGCTACCCAGTAGCAGTACTAAATTACTGCCAAATACACATGCATCTTAACGGTGAAGAAATGCTAAAATTCTATTCAAAAGTATTTTCACGATCTTGAGTATGGATCTACCCCGCACTGGAGGGAGATATAGTTTATGATGTGCAATCAGTATTTGTTGATTCAGTTCCATTTCTGCTGCAGCTACTGAAACAAATTTTGGGAATACCAAAACTATTAATATAATTTCTTCCATTCATCATTTTTATTTGGACAAAAGAAACATATTAATTCGGATTATTTCAATTCAGTCCACTTACTGTTCTAGCCTACTGTTCAGTCAAATGACAACCACTAACACATGACAAATTTTCAATGCCAATGTTAAAATTCAGAGGTCATGAATATGGTCCCATTCTTCACTTTTCCGTTCAAAGTGCAAACAATTGCTTAGAAATGTGATTGGTTATTTGTCAACAAAAACAAGTAGCACAAAGTAATACAAATGTAAAGTGCAATGTGACAAAAGATAAGAACGTACTCTTCCTATAACCTCCTAACCGAATGAGATATGTTAAGCAGAATAAAATGAGACAAACTGAATAAATTTGATTATTATTTCATGCCAAGATAAAAAGTAACTGTCTTGACTCCTATAGTTCAACATTGAAATTGTTATTGGACTGTTAGCATCAGCCTCAAACAATAACTGATTCCCCAGCCAAACGTATATAAGTGAGTATTGAAATGTTTTTATTGAAGTGACAATTTTTATACAGAGTACATTTCACAACTGCCTTCCACTTCCTTGCTTTACAGGTTTTTCCAATGCTATAATGCAATGTAAGGCATACGCATTTAGTATCACAATACAATATCTTATACAAAATTAAGTCAGTGAACCAAATACTTTTTGTTCAAAATCTTTGAAAAAACCTAATCAAATAAAAGTGCGATATGTGATCTAAAAGGATTAAACAGGTGAGAATGGGGCTTCTTTCAAAAGACTTTGCACCAAATCCAAGGTATAAGGACACAGCAAAGTACATGAACAACAAAATACTCTGCTGCCCAATTTAGCTGGTTAATCGCAAGAATCAAAAAAATTACATCAAGCATTTTCTCTTTATGCCGAGCAAAAGTAAAAGCACACGAATATGGCCCCTGGAATTTAGCCAACCTTTAACTAGGCCGATGAAGTAACTCTCAGACAACTTGCTAATCATAATTAATTCATAATAAATAAGTCTTATTCATAAATTAATTAGACCGTACTCAATATTTTGTTTGGAAAACGTAATTTCAAACATTAATTATATTTGCTTACAGGTTCCAGTGACGTTAACCTGAAACTTCGATGACAACCTTTTCTCAATTCATGACACCATCGCCACAGTGTAAGATAACAATTAAATGAAAATGATTCAACTGTGTTTGGCATAAGTATTTACATTTCCAGCTTGTTAGAAAATCATAAGCTGTTATTGATTGCTGATTTTGAATGTCCTTTCACCCTTAATTGATTTGGTTTGCTCATTCCAAAAGAAAAAGGAAGGTTTTTGTTCAATCTATTCCATTTTAGACTAAATTCTACTTTGAAAAAAAAGTACTTAATTTTTTTGGATACTCCCAGTTTCCATAGTCGTCTTCATTTAACGATTCAAATAAATTTATAGTAAGCTGGCACTAAGAAACAGTTTTTTCAACTCTGGGTTCACTCAGGTGATCTAGAGCTAAAAAATAACTTTACAGCAATCACTCATCCATCACTATGCGATTGTAACTAAAGTTTTAGACTCTTATTGACGTAGTATTTCCACAATTATAGCATACCGACCATATTAAATAGTGTAAACCTTTACTGCCTTGTCCTAAACAATCTCTTTTGCCACCTTGGACCTCCAAGCAAGGATGGTACTTGGTATAAGGAATTCATTTCTACTCTATACCAGGTGCATTTAAGCTTGATTTTACAAATACATCAAATTAAATTCATAAGGTTTTCAATATGATCATGTAACTGACACAGCTCAATTGTTTCTTGGTTCGTAAATACTGGATAAGTAAATAGCCTAACTGCCTAATGAAACTTGTTAAGTTAGAGAAAGGGAAGATTTATCAGTCATACATTATAATAACGAGACTACATTAGTCATGTTTGAAATATGAAGTGAAGTAATTCTGGCATTTGTAATGTGCAAATCATGTTGCTGGGTTCCCGATTATGCATCACATTAAATTAACAATGAATTAATCTTTCATTATATGTTCTTTCCCATTTTATAATATTCTATCAATCAAGGAGGCTGATGGAAATTATACAAGGGCACTTGAGCTGATCAGTCATATATATGCTGCTGCGTTTTGAAGATTTTATTGCTGAAGCATGCAAATATAACATGTGAAGTAATCTTTTCGTTACTGTTTGTACATTACTTTCAAATTTGAAGGCTTTAAAAATTAAGCTTCAAAAAGTACAATGTGAATTTGATTTAAAATCTAAATGGAAAGTTAATTCTGGCCAGATTATTTTATACCTGAAAATGTGTTGCTGGAAAAGCGCAGCAGGTCAGGCAGCATCCAAGGAGCAGGAGAATCGACGTTTCGGGCATAAGTTCTTCTTCAGAAGAAGGGCTTATGCCCGAAACGTCGATTCTCCTGCTCCTTGGATGCTGCCTGACCTGCTGCGCTTTTCCAGCAACATATTTTCAGCTCTGATCTCCAGCATCTGCAGTCCTCACTTTCTCCTCGCAGATTATTTTATAGCTTTACTAACACTGAACAAAAAATAATTAATGCAATTACATGACTTTTTGACTTACATACTTCTAAATAGTTCTCACATGTGTCCAAGATAGTACCAGTGACCAATTCCCAAGCAACCCTCATTGCCCAAATGATCCACATAACAAAGGCCAGAAATAAACCAACTTTCCATTTACCCATCAAATGTTGTGGGCAGCTCCTGCTGTTTCATGATCTCATCCCT
This sequence comes from Chiloscyllium punctatum, assembly GCF_047496795.1. NCBI lineage: Eukaryota > Metazoa > Chordata > Chondrichthyes > Orectolobiformes > Hemiscylliidae > Chiloscyllium > Chiloscyllium punctatum. Next base: position 156,796,363 of record NC_092741.1, read on the forward strand.
AAGCATTTCATAGCCAAGTGTGTTTGAAGTATATTCAAAATACAGTAGTGCAAATAAATGTGACAACCAATTTGTATATAGTAGTATGACTGATTACACACAAGCCACCAGAACTGCTTCACTGGTTAAGGGATAGTTGTTGATGAGGAAATGGGGAGAAATCAATTGCTCTTCGAAAACATTACAGCAGCTTTAAAGTTCATTAGAGAAGACAAACACATTCTTTAACCTCTTTTCCAAATGACAGCAAAACATTCCTCGGATGCTGCCTGACCTGCTGTGCTTTTCCAGCACCACTCTAATCGTGACTCTGGTTTCCAGCATCTGCAGTCCTTGTTTTTACCTATTTCACTAAAGTGTCAGCCCAGATAAAGTGCTTTTGTGCTGTTGTGAAGGTTGAACCCACAGCCTTCTGACTCAGAGGCAACAACTCTATCACAGAGCCCAAGGCAAAGTAGATGAAATTGAATCAAACCCATGTGCTTTAACACATTGCACGACTCACAATTGTGTAAGGATGAGAGGTGGAATGATAGGCTACCATTTTGATTTTCCTGGTGGCTATAATAAGCAACTGCTAGAACATATTAGAATGTTCCCAATTGTGCAGCAGTGACTGAATGCCAGGCACACCCCCACAGAACAGGAGAGAAAATTAGGCTGGAGCTTTCTCACCAGACTACTCCAATTAGCTTTCAATCGGCTTTTCCATTGAAGTCTAAATGATCCACATAAAAGTAGACAGTCCACCAATGTGCTCAACCAGTTGTCATACAACTCAAAGAAAATCTTAACACTTGATATGGTTTTTCTTATGCAAGTGTTCTATTGCCTCTAAAATTATAGACTAGTATAGAGATTGAAAGGGTGTGCAGTTTCAGTTGCAAAACTTGAAAAAGGGAAATTAAAAACTTCATATTTGCAAAACTTGCATATGGTTTCCCACTTTCATGAATTGGTATTCTACAGCATCGAAGGACATAATTTAGTTCATTGTGGCCTTTGTCATCACTGCCACATCCCTATATCATTTTAACACTTTTTAAGTATTGAGCAACTTTCCTTTTAGAGTTCCTTTGCTTTTGTACTCTTTGAAGTTTTGAATTCTATATTTGTTTTTAAAATGTTTGTATCTTAATCAAAGTCATACTACTTTCTCCTTTCTGAATTTTAACCTTATTCCCAAAATATATTGCATCTTGCTGCACATACAAATTTCACCTGACATATCTACCTGCTGAATCTACTGAACTGTCTACATCCATTTCAAATATTCATGATCAGTTAGATTAGATTAGATTACTTACAGTGTGGAAACAGGCCCTTCGGCCCAACAAGTCGACACCGACCCACCGAAGCGCAACCCACCCATACTCACTCTCCTACATTTACCCCTTCACCTAACACTACGGTCAATTTAGCATGGCCAATTCACCTAACTTGCACATCTTTGGACTGTCGGAGGAAACCAGAGCACCCGGAGCAAACCCACACAGACACAGGGAGAATGTGCAAACTCCACACAGTCAGTCGCCTGAGGCGGGAATTGAATCCGGATCTTTGGCGCTGTGAGGCAGCACTGCTAACCACTGTGCCACCATGCCGCCCACTTCCATTTTTGACAGCAACACACATTTAGTTGACTTGCCATACCAAAGTCTGAATCCTTTTTGGAGACAGGAAGATTAAAGAGAGAGTGAGATAAAAGTAGAGAGAAAGGGAGAAATGCAATTGAAAGGAACCTCGATTATCCAAAATACATGGGCGGGGAGTATTTTGTTCTGTTAATCGAATGCCAGATAACATAGTAAGTCAAGCACCAGGACCTTGCGATCTTGTTCGGATAATCTGACATTCGGTTAATCAAAAGCTTACACACTACACACACAGCTTGACTGGTCTGTAGCCACTTGGTTTCTCCCTTTTGAAATAAAGGAATTACATTGGAAACCCTCTAAATCCTTGCTCACAACTTCCATATCTAAGAATGCTAGAAAGAAAATTAAAGAATTTGACAATGACTGTCATGAAATCATCCTGAGACTAAACTTTCACCAACCTACATAGCTACATTGGACTATATTCTTGTATTGTTTTAATAGTAACAAATTACGGTGTATTTAAGCAGGCTACCAGCAATGTACAAAAGAATGAATTTTTTTTTCCACTCATTTCTCCAAATATGACTGATTCCTTCTCATTAGGCTCCAAGACCCTTCTATAAGTAGGGGGAGCAAAGGCCAAGTATACAAAGACCATCAAAAACATTTATTTTGATACCAATAACTTCCTGTCTCATTGCAGTGGCTTTCCCATGCAGATAGGGTTTCGTTTCCATTTAGTCAACCTCACAGAGCCATGAACTAAAATGCAAACTTTAGTGAATATAATACGCAATTATATGCTGCTCCAACATGTTCTGCCACATGAACACCACCTCAAATACTTTAAAGGTCACATCTAAGCAGAGATGTTATCAATGATAATCCAGTGGAATGGTGGCACACATTAATCAATACTTACAACTGGGAAACATGGCAAAACAGAAATCAATCTGGCACTACTGATAAAGTGTGACTTCAAAAATTATCATCTATGTATTCAATCAGTAATTAAATACAAGATAAGGTGGGGTCAGTAAGACAGATGTCAGAAAGGCCCCAGCTTTTGTTCTTGGTCTATGTTAAATTGGTTATACTGGTTTGGGTTGATAGAAGGCATGACAATGGACCTCAACTTTCTAATGCCAAAAACATGGTACCCTGATGGAAATGTGGATGAATACTGGCACAGGGTCAGATCATAGCTTGTACCACACTTGGGTCTCTTATGTCACATATAGAACATAACAATGGATAGAGATACAAGGTGAATAACACGGCCAGTTATGGAACTGTTTCAAGGACAGGATTGAAGGAAATAGAAACAAAAATCATTGATGAGAACATTAACACTTGGATTTGGTAGACGGCGTGTCTAGGAGTTTAAACTTACTAACTTTTTTGTGTCAATCATACACACTGTAGGTGGAATGTTATTGGACCTGAGGGATGAGATATGAATCAGAACAAGCAGCAGTGTGGTGGAGTGCCTGATACCCTATTGCCACCAAGGGAGTCCGTCAGTGATGAGAACATGACTCCCCCTTCCAGAGGCCAACTCTGTCCACTTTTGACCAATTCGAGGCCCCATTCCCCCATTCCTTAGCCGTTTGGCAGTTTTTTTTTTGGTGGGGGAGGGGTTTCTCCTGATTCAGGCACTGCAGGCTACAAAAGGATTCTGTGGCAACTCACTCTGTCCTTCCAAGCCCCACCTCCCCCTTACCAGTGCTCATTTGACTGATGCCAGAAATGCTCAAAGCTTCATATATTGTTCCTGTGTACAGTATTTATCACTGTATTGTTCAGTTACTTGCAGTCCCACCAATGGCAATCATTCCCAGCAGTCCAGCTGGGACTGAAGAGCTGCTGGCCTTTTGATTAACTTGCAACTCTTAGAAGCAGGATCTTGCTCTTTAAAGGGACAGGATAATAACAGAATTGCCTCCAAGATGGACCTGAAGATCAACTGAGGCTTACCAATATGGTTGAGAGGGGGTTGGCCCAGCATTCCAGTCCAACGTTAGGGCCACCTCCACCTGAAAAAATCCAGGTGGTGATAAGTCAATCATTAGGGCAAGAATTGTTCATAAGGAAACGGATATAAAAAACATGCAACTTAATACCAGCAAATAAATCTGCGTAATTTTCTGTCTTGATGAAATGCTCTAATTCTAATGTAATCTAATTCCTGATAATATTGAAACCTGTAAGCAAATTATTATGCTCTCATTGGTAAAATTAAATTTTCAACACTTAGGTGTATTTGAAGAAAAATTACAACTACTTCCAAAGCTTTTCTGATTTGGTTCATTGAAACAGAAATTAATGCATGCAAAATCACAAAAGAAGAACAATTTCTTTTACAGGGTGATATATTACCTCTTTCGCTTATGTTTGTTTGTTGGAATTCTGTCAATAATGAAAAACACAATAGTTACTTTCATGGAATATTGTTCTCAATTAGTGTTAATGATCCAAAACGAAAAACTGAGAGATAAGTTTAGTATTGTACTTCATGACTGAATTGTTTTATCATCAGGTTGTGAAGCTGAATGATAATTAAATGTTATACTAGGAAACCCTCATAACAATGGAAATCATCTTGGCCTCTCTCTTTTGGAATAGTTCTTTTCACAATGAAAAGATCAAGTTATTTATTTTCTTTTGGTTAGCCAAATTTTTTCCTCAGCTCTGAGTTTCCCTCTTTTGTTGGCTACTGATGTCATATGAAGATCCCAAAATGCTGTTTCTTTCACCCAGAAACCCCAGAGAAGATAGGCTGGGGTGAAGCAAAGGTGAAAAGTGTTTGCTTAAGGCTTTGTTCAACAAGTTTGGCTTGGACATGGATTTTAGAGATGGATAAAACTTGGAAATGCTTGAAGTTTCGATTGCATACAAACCTGCAACTTTGAAGGAGGTTGGAAGAGAGCAAGGCCTTAAGTGGGAAGGCTGGACTTGGGATGGGTCTTTAGAGAAGTTGAGGGAGACAGATGTAGGACACTGCATGTACCGATGGGCTGGAGAGCTATGCTGAATGCTGGGACTGTTGACTGCTGCTGCTCGCAATACAGCCTGATGCTGTCGACGCTTCTCCTGTGCTTTAGTTTCTATATAAACAAAACACAAAGGCTTCAAAATTAACGAACTAAGAAATTTCATACACAAGTTCAACCTGAAACAATTGTGTAATGTTTACTTCATTTATCGGAGTAGACAGTGCTTGCCACAAATAAGCCTTCTGTTTCTCTCCAGAAATGTATTAATTTAGATAATTATTTTGCCTGGCTTTCAAGTTGAAAGGTTTCACAAATTATCATAAAAACACTTGAATTACTCAACTGTCATAACCTCTAACTTAGTCTGTTTGTTGCATACTTCTGACAACCTTTTGTTAAGACACTAATTGTTACACATATAAACTATTCTTGAGGATGACAAGCTGATTGAAGGATATTGTGGATGATGGAATCAGAGAATGTTGAAGAAACTCAGCAGGTCTAGCAGCATCTGTGGAGAGAGAAACAGTTAATGTTTGATACTAGTATGACTTCTTCAGAACTGCAGTATGACTCTTTTTAAGAAGGTACCAAAATAAAGCTTGTACTTAAACATGCATCTGAAGGATTCCAGAGTATGATACTCAAAATCAGATCAGGAGGTAACAAATAAACACAATGCAAACAGCCATAAATGTCCTTCAAAGAAACCAATTTATAGTCTTTCATTTTTTTTTAATGTTGGTATTAGATGTTTAGCTTCAGAATAAAACTGAGTGTCAATGATCTCTTCTTCACTCCACAAAAAGATATTTTTCTCTAGTTTTCTCAGACAGGATGATTACAATACTAAAAATCCTGAGCTGTCAATTAAGTCTCTGCCACTTAAATATATTAGCTTGACATACATGTTTAAACTACTCACAATCAATAGCACTGATGCTTTGAAACCAGTTGCAATGCAAGTACTTCCAGAAGTGCTGAGTTTCCCCAGCAATTTCTGTTTTTGCTGCAGTGCAGACAATTTTATTTCATAAACAGAATTGGCATTACTGAATTAGTAGCTTGTTAATCATAACAGAAAAACAAAAAATTGTTCTACCAGTGATTCTGAAGAAGGATAAACTGAGCTAGCTCAGTTTTAGTTTATTTTCTCCACGTCGCATTACATGAAATGGACATATATCGTTGCACTTTCGAATCCATGGTAATTGTGCAAAAACAATTTTCTTTAAACAGACAATACACAGACTAGCAAGAAGCTTTACTTATCTGTACTTGGTTAAGAAACAGAATAATTTCCGTAAACTTTCACTCACAATCTACATTCAACCACACAACACCAGGTTATATTCCAACAGGTTTAATTGGAAGCACTAGCTTTCACAGCGCCGTTCCTTCATTCACCTGATAAAGGAGCGGCGCTCCGGAAGCTAGTGCTTCCAAATAAACCTGTTGGACTATAACCTGGTGTTGTGTGATTTTTAACTTTGTACACCCCAGTCCAACACCGGTATCTCCAAATCATGCATTCAACCAAGTACTGTACCTTTAATGACGAGATCTTTCCTTCCTGCTTTCCAAAAATAACTATGATCAGGCTCAGTCTCTTCCCAAGAACGGGCAAATTTCTGCTTTATCTCAGACACATTGACAAATCATGGAAGTAACAACTTGAAAGCAGGAAATGAGAACGAAATCATTTTGATATTTATTCAAAGTGACACAAGTCAAACTGTTTGATTTGAGCAGCCATTAACTGGGTAGCAAGCACCACCTGGAATCGCTTCAAAACTGAAATTCCCACTTGACATTGTTAGAGACTGTACTGCTACAGTAACAACCAATTTATAACAATCATGTTTATAACATGGCTTACTTGCTTGCTAGAAATAACAAATATATATTCATAGGTACATGTGTTCTTTACTCAGGAGCTTATCAGTATCTTTCTAGTATTCACTGAAGGGATGTGGGCATTTATTATAGTCCTGACCTTTACTAGTCATGGAGATAGAGAGCAGACGACGATATGGGAAAGTTTTAATTGGGGTAGGGGGAACTACAATGCTATTAGGCAGGTACTATGGAGCATAAATTGGGAACAGATATTCTCAGGGAAATGCACAACACAAATGTGGACATTGTTTAGGGAGCACTTGCTCCCTAAGTTTTGAAGAGCAAGGGGTGCTTTAATTGTATATGATCATGTTTGTTTCCTGGTGTGTAAATAACCCTAGTTATTTAGGGGCTCTAAATTCTGAAGAATAGTCATATTGGACTCAATGATAACTCTGATTCCAGCTCTTTATGCTGCTAGACCTGCTGAGTTACTCTGGCACTTTAGATTTATGTTAGAAATTTAGGGAAAATTTTGTAACAACTTAGTCTACACAAATATATTGTTGGCTAATAAAGGAGCAGTGAATTTGTTCTGACACTGAATTGCCCTTTTATAACTTTTTCGTCATGTGTTGCCAGTCATGTCTGGAAAAAGATCGACACTAGACCAAGTCCTTAACTGTCACTTGGTAGTACAGACTTGAATATTGTTTAAAGGTCGGATGTTGCTGAAGCTCATCATTGCTGTAATTAACACATTTAGACCTGACTTCCAGGTCAGGTGGAATTTGAACTAAGACCTTCTGGCCCAGATATAGGGGCATTGCCACTGTGCCATGACACCCTTTCTTGAAGCTTATAGACTTACCATAAGCAGGAAAAGACGTGAGATCGTGAGATGAATACGTTTCAAACAATTACAACAACTTCTACTCCGCTTGACTCTGGCTGAGACATTGCCATGGAGATAGCAACATGTTAGCTCACCACCACCTTCTAAACAATGATAAGTGACGGGCAATAGAACATAGAACAGTACAGCACAGTACAAGCCCTTCAGCCCTCGATTTTGTACCGACCTTTTATCCTACTCTTAAGATCAAATTAACCTGCAGGCCCTTCAATTTACTATCATCCATGTGCCTATCCAAGAGTGCTTTAGTATCCCTACTGTGTCTGACTCTATTACCACTGCTAGAAGTGCAACCCATGCACCCACCACTCTGTAAAGAACCTACCTCTGACATCTCCTCTAAACCTTCTACAATCACCTTAAAATTATGCCCCCGCGTGACAGAAAATTCCACCCTGGGAAAAAGTCTCTGGCTATCTACTCTATGCCTCTCACACCTCTATCAAGGAGGAGAAAGTGAGGACTGCAGATGCTGGTGATCAGAGTCGAAAGAGTGTTGCTGTGAAAGCACAGCAGGTCAGTCAGCATCCGAGGAGCAGGAGAACCGATGTTTCGGGCAAAAGCCTTTCATGAGGAATGTCTGATGAAGGGCTTTTGCCTGAAATGTCGATTCTCCTGCTCCTCGGATGCTGCCTGACCTACTGTGCTTTCCCAGCAACACATTCTCAACTCACACCTCTACCAAGTCACCTCTCATCCTTCTTCGCTCCAATGAGAAAAGCCCTAGCTCCCTGAACCTTCCTTCATAAGACAATCCCTCCAGTCCAGGCAGCATCCTGATAAATCTCCTCTGCACCCTCTCTAAAGGAAAGATGTGGAAGCTATAAAGAGGCGACCAGAACTGAACACAAACATTCTAAGTGTGGTCTAATCAGGGCTTTACAGAGCTGCAGCATAACTTTGTGGCTCTTGAACTCAATCCCACGACTAATGAAAGCCAACACATCATACACCTTCTTAACAACCCATCAACTTGGTGGCAACTTTGAGGGATCTATAGATGTAGACTCCAACATCCCTCTGTTCCACGACACTGCCAAGAATCCTCTGCATTCAAATTTGAGCTTCCAAAATGAATCACTTCACACTTTTCCAGGTTGAACTCCATCTGCTACCTTTCAGCCCAGTTCTACATCCTGTCAATGTCCCGTTACAACCTACAACAGCCCTCTACACTGTCCACAACTCTGCCAACATTCATGTCATTGGCAAACTTAATAACCCACCCTTCCACTTTCTCATCCAAATCATTTATAAAAATCACAAAGAGCAGAAGTCCCAGAACTGAACCCTATGGAACACCACTGGTCACCAAGCTACAGGCTGAATACTCTTCATCTACCACCACCCTAAGTATTCTATGAGCCAGCCAATTTTGTATCCAGATAGCCAAATCTCCGTCTCCCATGCCTCCTTACTTGCTGAATGAGCCTACCATGGGGAACCTTATCAAATGCCTTACTAAAATACATGTATGCCACAACCACTGCTCTACCTTCAACAATATATTTTGTCACATCCTCAAAAGAATTCAACAAGGCTTGTGAGGCAAGACTTAGCCCTCTCAAAGCCATGCTGACTATCCCTAATCAAACTTATGCTTTTCCAAATAATTATAAATCCTAAATCTTAGAACCCTTTCCAATAATTTGCCCATCACTGACGTCAGAGTCATAGAGATGTACAGCATGGAAACAGACCCTTCGGTCCAACCAGTCCATGCCGACCAGACATCCCAACCTAATCTAGTCCCACCTGCCATCACCCAGCCCATATCCCTCCAAACCCTTCTTATTCATATACCCATCCAAATGCCTCTTAAATGTTGCAATTGTACCAGCCTCCACCACATCCTCTGGCAGCTCATTCCATACACGTACCACCCTCTGAGTGAGAAAGTTGCCCTTTAGGTCTCTTCTATATCTTTCCCCTCTCACCCTAAACCTATGCCCTCTAGTTCTGGACTCCCTGACCCCAGGGAAAGGACGTTGCCTATTTATCCTATCCATGCCCCTCATAATTTTGTAAACCTCTAAGGTCACCCCTCAGCCTCCGACTTTCCAGGGAAAACAGCTCCAGCCTGTTCAGCCTCTACTAATAGCTCAAATCCTCCAACCCTAGCAACATCCTTGTAAATCTTTTCTGAATCCTTTCAAGTTTCACAACATCTTTCCGATAGGAAGGAGACCAGAATTGCACACAATATTCCAACAGTGGCCTAACCAATGTCCTGTACAGCTGCAAAATAACATCCCAACTCCTGTACGTGATACTCTGACCAATAAAGGAAAACAAACCAAACGCCGCCTTCACTATCCTATCTACCTGTGACTCCACTTTCAAGGAGCTATGAACTTGCACTCAGGTCTCTTTGTTCAGCAACACTCCCTAGGACCTTACCATTAAGTGTATAAGTTCTGCTAAGATCCGCTTTCCCAAAATATAGCACCTCGCATTTATCTGATTTAAACTCCATCTGCCACTTCTCAGCCCATTGGCCCAGCTGATCAAGATCCCATTGTAATCGGAGGTAACCCTCTTCGCTGTCCACTACACCTCCAATTTTGGTGTCATCTGCAAACCTACTAACTGTACCTCTTATGCTCACATCCAAATCATTTATGTAAATGACAAAAAGTAGAGGACCCAGCACTGATCCTTGTGGTACTCCACTGGTCACAGGCCTCCAATCTGAAAAACAATCCTCCACCACCATCCTCTGTCTTCTACCTTTGAGCCAGTTCTGTATCCAAATGGCTAGTTCTCCCTGTATTCCATGAGATCTAACCTTGCTAATCAGTCTCCCATGGGGAACCTTGTCGAACGCCTTACTGAAGTCCATAGAGATCACATCTACTGCTCTTCCCTCAATCTTCTTTGTTACTTCTTCAAAATCCTCAATCAAGTGCGTGAGACTTGATTTCCCACGCACAAAGCTATGCTGACAATCCCTAATCAGTCCTTGCCTTTCCAAATACATGTACACCTTGTCCCTCAGGATTCCCTCCAACAACTTGCCCATCACTCCGGTCAGGCTCACCGGTCTATAGTTCCCTGGCTTGTCTGTACCGATCTTCTTAAACAGTGGCACCACGTTTGCCAAGCTCCAGTCTTCCGGCACCTCACCTGTGACTATCGATGGTACAAATATCTCAGCAAAAGACCCAGCAATCACTTATCTAGCTTCCCACAGAGTTCCCGGGTACACCTGATCAGGTCCTAGGGGTTTATCTACCTTTAACCGTTTCAAGATATCCAGCACTTCCTCCTCTATAATCTGGACATTTTGCAAGATGTCACCAACTATTTCCCTACAGCCTATATTTTCCATATCTTTTTCCACAGTAAATACCGATGCAAAATATTCATTTAGTACCTCCACCATTTTCTGAGGCTCCACACAAAGGCCGCCTTGCTGATCTTTGAGGGGCCCTAATCTCTCCCTTGTTACTCTTTTGTCCTTAATATATTTGTAAAAACTCTTTGGATTATCCTTAATTCTATCATTCCCAGGGTTGTCCCTATTCCCTTTCTTGAACAAGGGAATAATATTTGCCACCCTCCAATCATCTGATACTACTCTAGTGGACAGTGAGGATACAGAGATCATTGCCAAAGGCGCAGTAATCGCTTTCCTTACTTCCCGTAGTAACCTTGGGTACATCCCGAATGGCCCAAGGGACTTATCTAGCTTCACGTTTTTCAGAAGTTCCCGCAGATCGCCCTTCTTAACATCAACCTATTGGAACATATCAGCCTGCTTCACGCTGTCCTCACAAATGACAAATTCCCTTTCTCTCGTGAATACGGAAGCAAAGTATTCATCAAGGACCTCCCCTACTTCCTCTGACTACAGGCACAAATCTCCTTCCCAATCCATGATCAGCCTTACCCTCACTCTGGCTATCCTGTTGTTCCTTACGTCAGTGTAGAACGCCTTGGAGTTTTCCTTAATCCCACCCATCAAGACTTTTTTATGCCCCCTTCTAGCTTGCTCAGTCCACTCTTTAGTTCCTTCCTGGGTCCCTCGTAACTCTCTTGAGCCCTGTCTGATTCTTACTACTTCAACCTTCAGCTTTTTCCTTCCTCTTGACTGCATGTTCCAAATCTTTTGGCATCATGGTTGCTTCAACCTACCATCCCTTCCTTGCCTCAATAGGACAAACCTATACAGCTGAACCAATCTTCCCTCCTCAGACAATCTGTTCACTCAAGTATCGATCTAGAAAATCTCTAGTGAACTACCTCCAATACATTTACGCTTTTGTTTAAGCAAGACAAACAAAATCTGATTCATAATCTTATTTTGGTATTCAATTCTACTCATAATAAAGGATAAAATTCGATTAGCTTTAACAACTTGCTAACGTTTTGTGATCCATGCACCAGATCCTTCTGCACCTTGGAATTCTTCAGTCATTCCCAATTTAAACAATCAGAGTATCTTGTGAACTCAGTGCAGAAAGAAAGCTGACATAATTCTCAAGTAACGGGAAAGAGCTACCTGCCGAAAGACGGTGCTTTAAGATTTAAAATAAAATGCCCTCTGAGAGGATATAAGGAATTTATTTTAGTTTCAAGTTGATCGCCTCTAGATGCAGTCTCCCTCTCTATCTTTGTCCAAGGTCTCTTCCTTGTAGTCACCCTCTCCCCCTTTTTCCTACCAGCCTCACTCTCTTTCCCAGTGTAGCTTTCTCTCCAACTTCCCAATGCCTTTACAGGCCTCCCACCCTTTTCCCACTTATGGCCAATGTTCCTCCTCCCATTAGGTTTCCAATCACTGCCTCACCTTGCTAAACGATTCAACAGCAGCATACGTACTGATGACAAAACCGCATATGTAATGCAGTGATGACACTGAAATATGTACAGATACTCTGTGTTTGTTCCTGCCACAGCCAGCTGACATCACAGATTGTTGTGGATATCTACTGTTAAATAATACTCCACTATTTTATTATTCCTGCCAAAGAGACAAGTAGGAGGCTGGAAGAACACAGCAAGCCAGGCAGCATCAGGAGGTGGAGAAGTCAATGTTTCCAGTGTAATCCTTCTTCAGGACTGGGGTTGGGTGTATGGGGAGCTACAAGTAAAGGGGGTGTCGGGAGCAGGGTGGTGAAGTGGGTTAGCATAGATGAAAACTGGTAGACGGTACCGCCTGGTTGGTCAATGGAAAGAATGAATCCATTAGGTGGCTGGGAGGAGTGGAAGGGAGGGGTGGGACTGGGAAGGGAGTTGGGGGAAGGGAAGGTAGGTTATCTGAAATTGGAGAACTCCGGGCTGTAGGTTATTAAATGCGATCAAGTTCACATTATGCTTCATTTACCAAATTTTGTCCTAGTCATCACCTCTATTGGTCTGCATTTTTGCTCTGTCATCTTCATAATACAATTTTCCTATCTTTCGATCATGTGCAAATTCACCACCATGCCTCTGCTTCCCTCATCTGAGTCACTGGTGTAAACTGTAAGATTGCGGGTAAAGCACAGGGCCGGTGCAAAAATAAAACATATAGCACTTTCGGTCCTGGAGGAACGCTGTCTCATTTTTACTGGAGCAGTTGTATATGGTAGAAATGACAAATAAAAGCTTCTCTCTCTCTCTCTGTGTGGAAACCCACACCTCACATCCTGCCAATCTGAAAATGACCTATTTATGTACACACTGGTTTTTACCAGTTAGCCAATCTTCTGTCCATGCCAGTACATTATCCTATACACCATGAGCTTTTATTTTGTGCAATAATCTTTTATGTGGAAACGTGCCAAATGCCTTTTGGAATGCCAGGCAATGATGTTCATAATGGGCTCCCCTTTAACTACAGAACACGTCCACCCTTCAAAGAATTTCAATAAATTGGCTAAACATTATTTCCTTTTCACAAAACTATGCTAGTTCTTAATGGTTACCTTGTTTTTTTTTCCAAATGCCCAGTTATGACCACCTGAATGATTAATTCTAAAATCTCCCCTATAACAGATATCAAGCTCACTGACCTATGGTTTCCTCTCCCCCTCTCTTCTTGTATACAGGAAGTGCATTTGCTACTTTCCAATGTGATAAAACCTTTCCAGAACATATCCACTATTTCATTAACCATCTCTTTTAAGATCTTTAAGATGAAGTTCATCAGGACCTGGAAATTTCTAAATGTGCAGCTCCACCAGGTTGCTTAGAAATGCTTCCTTAGTGATTATTAGTCGACTATTAACTGCCTATGGTCATCCTCAAGAGGTCCAACACTACTGCACTGACTCTTTAAGATATCTATACAAACGCATGTTTTTACATTTCTAGCTACCTTCGTCCCTTCCTGACATTTATTTCTTCTGAATAACCTTTTCGTGATTGTCTATAATTCTTTGCATTACTAGGTGGGCAGAGTGACTGGTATGCTCAGAAGAGCCCCAAGTGCAAACTATGTAGTCAGCAACAAGATGGCAATGATATCCTTCCTATAATTGGACAACCAGAACTGGATATTCCAGAAGAGGCCTTACCAATGTCCTATACAACCTTAATGTGACTTCCCAACTCCATTACTCAAAGGACTGAGCAATGAAGGCAAGCACACTAAATGCCTTTTTAACATGCAGTCTATATGTAATGCAAACTTCAAACATTATGTACCTGCCATTAATTGTATAATTCTTATCCCTATTCATTGTACCAAAATACAATACTTCACATTTGAAAGGAGGTGAGGGTGGAATAGCAAGCCTTGAGAAGCCAGAAGACTGACATGGCTGTGGTAACATCAGCACTGCCAATCTATGCATGCACAAGCAGCCAGTGGTCATCTTTGCCAGTCATACTGACAACGTGCGTGCTGTTAAATGATCATGTTTTCCCAACTACTGATTAAAAGCTATAGTAACACATTCAAAATAACTTGTCTCAGCTATATTGAAAATAATGTTCACAACCATAAACCTGTTCCTCACAGCAAAGGTATTCTCTTAGAATTGTGGTGTAACTTAACCACTTCAACTGTTTTATTCAGAATATGGTAACATTTCTGTTAAAATCATATGAAAACACAAAGTGTAACACAATGATTAGCTTTTAACTCCTCCAATAAGAACACAGATTTTAGTTTTCTTGCATTAATTTTTTAATAAGGTTTTTTATGTTAAGGCAATTGAACTGGAAAGTTTCAGGCCACAGAATAAGATGTTAAAGAATCATGTTTGACTGTGCTGGTGCATGTTGCCAACCATTAGCTAGCTGGAAGTACAATAAATAGTACAAATGGGATGGACGGAAGATGATGGATTTTTTTTAAAATTTATGACCACTATAATGGACTGGTTTTCGTACATTCTTGATTTATTGTTCTGATCACCAGATAAACAGATCTGTCACTACCTTTGAGTGTACTAAAAATAGTCTAATTTCATCATTGCTGAATAGCTTCATAAGTTATAGAATCCCTACAGAGTAGAAACAGGCCATTTAGCCCATCAAGTCCACACCACTTCCGAAGAGCATCCCACCCTGTCCCACCCCCCTACCCTATCTCTGTAACTCCACATTTCCCATTGCTAATCTACCTAGCTGGCACATCCAGCCAATTTAGTAAGGCCAATCCACCCTAAACTGCCCATCTGTCTGCGTGGGTTTCCTCCGGGTGCTCCGGTTTCCTCCCACAGTCTAAAGATGTGCAGGTTAGGTGAACTGGCCATGTTAAATTGCCCATACTGTTTGGTGCATTAATTAGAGGGAAATGGGTCTGGGTGGGTTACTCTTCGGAGAGTTGGTGTGGACTTGTTGGGCCGAAGGGTCTGTTTCCACACTGTGGGGAATCTAATAAATATAAATAAAAATCTTTGGACTGGAGGAGGAAACCGGAACACCCGGAGGAAATCAAGGGAGAATGTGCAAACTCCACACAGTCGCCAAATGGTCGAATTGAACCCGGGTCCTTGGCATTATGAAGCAGCAGTTCCAACCATTCAGTTACCATGCTGCCCCAGTAGTTGTAAGGATTACATGCATGATAACTTTAGATTAATCCTTAAACCAAAGATCACAGATTACATGCAAGAAGTAACAACTGCAATAAAACCCAGGAAACCTAAACAGAAGTTAAGCTATCTATGTATACTCAAGCTCAACACAGCAGATATATCTTAGCAATAAAACTGAAAATACTGGAAAAACATCATGCAGCATCCCTCTGTGAAGAGGAGTGTTAGGGGTTTCAGGTCTGTGACTTACAGATTATTTCCAGCATTTTCTCACTTATTTCAGCTTTGCAGCATCTGCAATATCCTGCTCATGCAGGCATGGCTCAGTTATAATACATACCAATATATATCTTACCTCTCACTGGTGCAAGGGTTTTGTGAGCACCTTTTGCAGGGTTATGATTTGATCCCGGTGCACAAGCTCCTTTGCTTGTTCCAGGGCTGTACCCAAATGTAAAACTGGAAGACGCTTTAATCAGAGATGGATTTGGATGCCCATTGCTGATTCCAGAGGCGCCAGTCCCATTACTCTTCATCTTACTGAGAGAATTTTCTGAGATGGAGGATGTTATCCCACTATGTTTGAGAGAGAACGAATACATCAAAGCATCTGATGTACAGTACATAAACATCAACTCAGTAAACAGCAAATTATTTATCTTCAGTAGCTCACTGTTACCGTAAATAATAAAGCGTGTATGATTTTCTCTTTCTCTTCATTTGAGATCACATTTCAAAAGTACCGCATATAATTGCGGTGGAAAGGTGAACAGAAGAAAGCCTAAATTGGTTAACTATTCACTTGAATAAATTTAATTCAATAGTTTGACAGTAGTATAAAGTAGCAATTTAAAAATTGTTATTTGTTATTTCAGTAGTTACTTTATAATTTATACACATGTCAAAAGCAATTTCCCATTTGGAAGCATACCAAACAAAATGTCATCACAAAGTTCTGTTTACTTCCACCATAACAAAAGTAACACCATTACATTTTATGAAACAAAAAGCAGTCATCTGTAGTAATCCCTCTTCTCTGCAAAACAAAGTCAAAACAAGGATTGAAGCAGAGATACAAACCACATGATACTCCTTTGATAATCAACCATAAACTATTTGTTGCTATTAACTCTATACCACTTTGGTTGGTGATTTTGAAAAACCTATTAACAGTAATATGTTCTAACACCTGCATGTGCAAAAACCAACTGTGCAACTTATTCAATTCTGCCCAAAATTGACAGGAGTCCATGATTACACACATGACTGAAGTAACAGGTCATGATTCGATGGATCTGGCAGTCTGAAAATCAATAGTTACATTCTATTGATTAGATTAGCTTAGATTCCCTAGAGCACCCGGAGGAAACCCACGCAGACACGGGGAGAATGTGCAAATTCCACACACACTGGAGGAGGCTGGAATTGAACCCAGGTCCCTGGTGCTGTGAGGCAGCAGTGCTAACCACTGAGCCACCGTGCCACCCATCGTGTTGTCAAAGAATCACAGAATCCCTACAGTGCGAAAAGAGGCAGTTCAGCCCATCAGTCTGCACCAACCCACCGAAGAGCATCCCACCCCTACCATATCACCATAACCGTCATTTACCATGGCTAATCCACCTCGTCTCCACATCCTGGGACAACACAGACAATTCAGAATGACCAATCCATGTAATCTGCCCATCTGTGGACAGAAACCAGAGCGCCCGGTGGAAACTCATGCAGACATTAGCAGAGCACGCAAACTGCACAGTCACTCAAAGTTGGAACTGAACCGGGGTCCTGAGCACTGTGAGGCAGCTAACCACCGAGCCACCTGCCACCCATTGACATGTCCATTGGCAAGATTTGATTTAATCTTTTATCTTCCTCCACTCTTAAATTCAGTAACTATCAAGCAGGGCACAATGCTTGATCTTGAAGGAACTATCCTAGACTTCCAAATCACCTGTTTTCAGCTCATGCATGAAATACTATATCTAATGACACACATCTCTAAGAACAGTACAGCACAGAAAGAGCCCATTTGCCCCAGTCATGTTCAGAGCAATTTTAGTTGTCCATTCCGCTGCTCTTTACACATTCCTACAATTTGTCCTCCTCCAAGTATTATATATAAACTAAATTTTAAAAAATCAACTTGATCTGGACATGTTAAGACACTTCCGTAGTCATCAAATGCTAAGGGACATCTGAACCAGACACAGAGACATCATCACAATACACTTTATTAGATGCTTATATGTACATGTCATGATATATCAAATCTGGATTATTCAACTTTAAATCCAATAGATTTACTATAAAGTCTTGAACTAAGGTTGGGAGAAGTAAAATAAGTCTTGGAACTTTTCAAAATCATCACCAAAGCCACCTGACCTGAAAACAGACAAACTCTCAAAGAAGATAGAAAGGAACATCTAATATCTGGGATGGATTAGTGCACTCAGAAAAGGCTATCCGAGGATTAAGTGGCTGGACGCTGAAGTGCATCATCTGGAGAGTTCAGCAGTGAATGAGACTTTCAGATTGCTCTGCAAATAAGACTTCTCAACCACAGGTATAACTAAATCCAAAATTAATTATGTAAAGGAGATAAATGAAACCCTCCCTCTCTCTACAGGGAAGAACCATCACAACTCTGGAGTAATATCCAGAAACTTGCAATATTGTAAAAAATAAGGAAGGTTTCTTGGAAGTGTGCCCAGGTCAGCAAGGAATTGAACAGCCCTCAGAGAAAATCGATTGCAAGTCATGATCTTTTAGAAAATGGAAAACCTGCCAGTTAACTATCTTAAGAAGAAAGAAAAGTTCAACCTGTAATTCCTTAATTATAAAACTGCAAATGTTATGGCACATCTCTAGAGTAGGTGGGACTTGAACTTAGTGTCCCTACCTCTGAGCGAGGGAGGCCTATCACAAGAGCCCTTCCAACTAGATGATTTCAGCCAACATTGGTCTCACCAATGTCCGATGTAATTGAAGTATAAATTCTCTATATTTGCATTCAATTTCCTCTGCAATAAACAATAACATTCTATTAACTTCTCAAATTACTTGCTGCACTTGCATATTAACCTTTTGCGATTCATATAAATCTCTTTGCACCTCAGTAGGCCAAGTTCTCATCATTTATATTCTTGCCAAAATTGACAATTTCACCTTTTTGCACATTGTATTCTATTTTCCAGATCTTTATCCACCACTTATCTTGTCTATGTCCCTTCTGGTTTCATTGTGTCCTCCTTATAACTTTCCTGCCTATCTTTGTACTATCAGCAAATTTAGCAATCATACCTTTCAGTCCTTCATCTAAGTCATCGACATAATTCTAAAAAAAATCCTAGCCCTGATCCCTGTGGCACATCACAAGTTACATCTTGCAAGCCTGAATATGATTAACTTTTGTCTACACCTCCTGCTGGCAAGTCAATCTTTTATCTATGTCATACCTCCTAAACCATGAACTTTGGTTTTCCACAATAACTTTTGATGTAGCACCTTATCAATGCTTTCTGAAAGGAATTTTCTGTTTTTTATTGTGACTTACTTGGGACCTTTAGAAGTCCTTGTGACATTTTTTTTTGACATTGCTGTGCTTCTTGTATTTCGAATATGCTTCAACATCCATGCACGAAGTTTAGTCAGACAACTGTATTCTGACAAAACAACTCTCGGCCAAGGATTACAATCAGCCATATCTAAGGCTGCAATGGCTAAAGCTCTCCCCACCTAAGGAAATGAGGGAAACAGAAAACTAATTAACAGATCAGACAATTACTTTTATGTGATAGCTATGGCTGTCCACATATGCCCTCTCAAATTATTAACCACCTTGGTGAGCGGTTCTTCGATTAGCTGTAAGACATTAAAATCTAGAATTATCACACAATTCTAGAGTCCATGAAAATCCAATCTAGATAACAGAATCCTTACAGTGCAGACAAAAGCCATTCAGCCGAGCAGGTCTGCAATGGCCTGCCGAAGAGCATCCACCCTATACCCATAACCCCATATTAGCTAATTCACCTAGCTTGCATATCCCTGGACTCAAAAGGCAATTTAGTATGGCCAATCACTTTACCTGCACATCTTTGGACTAGGGAAGAAGACCAAAGCACTTTGAGGAAACACACACAGGGAAGAGGAGAACATGCAAACTGCACAGACAGTCACCCAAGACTGTAATTGATCCCCAGGTCCCTGGTGCTATGAGGAAGCAGTGCTAACCACTGTGCCACCATGCCACTCATCTATGCCTGATAGACAGGTAGCTTTGCAAAATGGTTAGCTAAGAAGTCAGTGCTTGATGGTCAGTTCTTTAATCCACAATTCAAACTCTAGATTCATTTGACAGCATTCTACAGTTCAAGTGTGAAGTTTCTTGACCAGCAGAATAAACTAATCTTAAAGTAGCAACAGTATACCACAATTAACTGTGTTTCTTCTCCAAACAAGGCTAAATTTCATTTGCACAAGTTCTGATATATTCAGATTTAACTTCCATTATACCATAATGCTGGGTACTCCCACAGTTTTATTTAGCCCCTACAAAATTTTACAAATATATTGTGAGGAATATGCAATTTTTTCTAGGTTTCAGGATTTCTGCAAATATGAATAATTAAAAGTGAATACTCAAGTCTGGTTTTCAAAATAGAAATTGAAGCCCTCACTTCTTTCATTAACCTTGGAGTTCTAATAATTTAGAGACAATCCAAGGAATTTCCATCAATACTGAAAAATGTGTTGCTGGAAAAGTGCAGCAGGTCAGGCAGCATCCAAGGAGCAGGAGAATTGACGTTTTGAGCATAAGCCCTTCTTCAGGAATGAGGAGGGTGTGCCAAGCAGGCCAAGATAAAAAGGTAGGGAGGGACTTGGGAGGGGCTTTGGGAATGTGATAGGTGGAAGGAGGTTAAGGTGAGGGTGATAGGCTGGAGAGGGGGGAGGGGGCGGAGAGGTCGGGAAGGAGATCGCAGGTCAAGAAGGTGGTGCTGAGTCCAAGGGTTGGGACTGAGATAAGGTGGGGGGAGGGGAAATGAGAAAGCTGGAGAAATCTGCATTCATCCCTTGTGGTTGGAGGGTTCCTAGGCGGAAGATGAGGCGCTCTTCCTCCAGGCATCGTGTTGCCATGGTCTGGCGATGGAAGAGGCCAAGGACCTGTATGTCCTTGGCGGAGTGGGAGGGGGAATTAAAGTGTTCAGCCACGGGGCAGTTGGGTTGGTTGGTGCAGGTGTCCCAGAGGTGTTCTCCGAAACGTTCCGCAAGTAGGCGGCCTGTCTCCCCAATGTAGAGGCGGCCACATCGGGTGCAGTGGATGCAGTAAATTATGTGTGTGGAGGAGCAGGTGAATTTTTGACGGATATGGAAGGATCCCTTGGGGCCTTGGAGGGAAGTGACGGGGGAGGTGTGGGCGCAAGTTTTGCATTTCTTGCGGTTGCAGGGGAAGGTGCCGGGAGTGGAGGTTGGGTTGGTGGGGGGTGTGGACCTGACGAGGGAGTCGCGGAGGGAGTGGTCTTTCCGGAAAGCTGATAGGGGAGGGGAGGGAAATACATCCTTGATGGTGGGGTCTGTTTGGAGGTTGCAGAAATGACGAAGGATGATACTATGTATCTGGAGGTTGGTGGTGGTAGGTGAGGACCAGTGGGGTTCTGTCCTGGTGGCCATTGGAGGGGTGGGGTTCAAGTGCAGAGGAGCGGGAAGTGGAGGAGATGCGGTGGAGAGCGGAGGAGATGCAGTGGAGAGCATTGTCAACCACGTCGGAGGGGAAATAGCGGTCTTTGAAGGAGGAGGCCGTCTGGGTTGTTCAGTATAGGAATTGATCCTCCAGGAAGCAGATGTGGCAGAGGCGAAGGAATTGGGAAAATGGGATGGTGTTTTTACAGGGGACAGGATGGGAGGAGGTGCAATCTAGGTAGCTGTGGGAGTTGGTCAGTTTATAGTAAATGTCCGTGTTGAGTCGGTCGTCTGAGATAGAAATGGAGGGGTCTAGGAAGGGGAGGGAGGAGTCCGAGATGGTCCAGGTAAATTTGAGGTCAGGGTGGAAGGTGTTAGTAAAGTGGTTGAACTGTTCAACCTCCTCGTGGGAGCACGAGGTAGCGCCAATACAGTCACTGATGTAGCGAAGGAAAAGGTGGTGCCAGTGTAGCTGCGGAAGATGGACTGTTCCACATATCCAACGAAGAGGGAGGCATAGCTGGGGCCCATGCGGGTGCCCATGGCTACTCCTTTGGTTTGGAGGAAGTGGGAGGATTGGAAAGAGAAATTGTTCAGAGTGAGGACCAGTTCAGTCAGTCGAAGGAGGGTGTCAGTGGAAGGGTACTGGTTGGTTCAGCAGGAAAAGGAAGAAGCGGAGGGCTTTGAGGCCTTCGTGATGGGGGATGGAGGTGTACAGGGACTGGATGTCCATGGTAAAGATAAGGTGTTGGGGACCGGGGAAGTGAAAATCATGGAGGAGGTGGAGGGCGTGGGTGGTGTCCCAAACGTAGGTGGGGAGTTCTTGGACTAAGGGGGACAGGACCGTGTCGAGGTATGTAGAGATGAGTTCGGTGGGGCAGGAGCAGGCCGAGACAATGGGCAGTCAGGTTTGTGGATTTTGGGCAGGAGGTAGAAACGGGCGGTGCGGGGTTGTGGGACTATAAGGTTGGAGGCGGTGGATGGGAGATCTCCTGAGGTGATAAAGTTATGGATGGTCTGGGAGATGATGGTTTGGTGGTGGGAGGTGGGGTCATGGTCAAGGGGGCAGTAGGATGAGGTGTCCGCGAGCTGGCGTTTAGCCTCAGCAATGTAAAGATCGGTGCGCCAAACTACTACCGCGCCTCCCTTGTCTGCCGGTTTGACAGTGACGTTGGGGTTGGAGCGGAGGGAGTAGAGGGCTGCACATTGCGAGGGTGAGAGGTTGGCATGGGTGAGAGGGCTGGACAGGTTGAGGCAGTCAATGTCGCGGCGGCAGTTGGCTATGAAGAGATCGAGGGCGGGTAAGAGGCCAGCATGGGGTGTCCAGGTGGATGGGGTGTGTTGGAGGCAGGAGAAGGGGTCGTCAGAGGGTGGGCGAGAATCCTGGTTGAAGAAGTCGGCGCGGAGGCGAAGGCAGCAGAAGAATTGTTCGATGTCTCACCGCGTGTTGAACTCGTTAATCCGGGAGTGTAGGGGGATGAAGGTGAGGCCTCTGCTGAGGACTGATCTTCCATCAATGCAATAGCAAGTCTAAGAATATCCAAACCCCTATCCCAATTGTGGCCATTTAGCTTTGTAAATAACCATCAATGTTACTGAATATTCATTCTAAATACAATTTACAGGATCCCTAATTTTCCATCAATTCAACATTCACAGAATCAGATAATCTAACACACAATTCAGAGGGTTAAACAGCAAAGATAGTTCTTTAAAAGTATTTATTTTAAAACGGAGTGCATAGTATAATGATGTGCATGAGGAAACTAACACAAAATGTTTATAATCAAATTGAGCTGACACAGTTTGGAATATTGTTTCTCATTGGAAATTGATGAGCTGCATAAGAAAAGTCAATGAAGGCCAATATCTCATACTGCTTTACAGGCAACTAAACATAGTCAGAGAGTCAAATAGCATTAAAACAGAGCCTTTGGTCCAACTCATCCAAGTTTCCCAAATAAAACTAGTCCTATTTGCCTGCCTTGGCATATATCCCTCTAAGTACTTTTGAAATGTGGTCACAGTTGTAATGTAGGAAATGCAGAAACCAATTTTTGCAGAGCAAAGTAGCTATAATTATGCACTTTGAACATTGCACAAGATGCCAACTAATGGGGCACTGTTAGCTGTGAGAAAGAGGAAGCTATTCCATTAGGATGGAATCCCCCAAGAACAGGCTATGAACAATGTCATAAATAATCAAACAACTAGTACAGTAAACAGGGCTTCAAACTAATAACAGGAGGAACAATTCAATAAGGATACAAATTCAAGGCTGTAGAATAGCGATCTAAATAAAACCAAGCTGGAGGATCATTATAGGACTGCGGCGATTAAAGTCATATGAATTATAAAGAGTAACATTAAAATTAATGGTGCCAAATCTGATTGTACAAGGCATTGTAATGAATAACGGTAGCTGCAAGATCATGACTTGTGAATTTGTCCATCCGTGTCAAAAATAAGTAGCAACAAAATTCAACATACATGGGCAAACTTACATATCTGGGATTTTTAACAGGTCTCACACTCGCAAATTTCATCATTCATGGGGGTTCTCAAAAACGGAACGCTCACGTATACAAAGGAAGGACCGGAGATTAAATAATAGCTGAAATAAATAGGGGGTATAATCCAATAGGTTTGACTGAGATGTAGTTGCATGGTAACCTTTCCAAAAAGGAAAAATGTCACCAGCAGCAAAACAAGTGAGGTAAGACTGTGTGCCTCACTGCACGCGAGAAGGCTGCAGAGAAAGGTGGGGCCAATCATTGTGGTTTGTCAGATCACCTAC
Source organism: Chiloscyllium punctatum (assembly GCF_047496795.1). Taxonomy (NCBI): domain Eukaryota; kingdom Metazoa; phylum Chordata; class Chondrichthyes; order Orectolobiformes; family Hemiscylliidae; genus Chiloscyllium; species Chiloscyllium punctatum. The sequence goes on from NC_092741.1 coordinate 156,820,161, forward strand.
CCATTAAGATCATGTAGACAATGACAACACCCCAGAGTCCCAGTCTTAAATAAAGTTGTATTCAGGTTTCCATGGTCTTTGTAAACAAGTAAATTCAAGAAAAGTGTCAAAAATACCACCAGAATTCTTCATTGCATTCAGTGAACTGACCAAAGCATTTGATTCAATAAATCATGAGGCTTTATTGACCACTCCCTAAAGGTTTATATGTCCAAGAAACTTCATCACAATCCTAAAACTGCTTCAGGATGATATAATTTTCACTTTTATTTGTAAAACTATACTTCATAAACACACACACACACTTCTGTACATTCTTTGCACACCAAGGCAAAACACTGGAATTTGACACACTCTGCAATTGCAAAAACCAAGGGCATTTAAACTTTACATGGTGGTCTTCCTCCACTACGCCTTGGCGGCAGCTGCCCCAAGCTTTAGAATGTCCCTCGGCATGTATCATAGAACCGCTAGAGTGTGCAAGCAGGCTATTCAGTCCATCGACTCCACACTGCCCCTCCAAATAGCATTCAATCCAGATCCACTCCACTGCCCCCAAACCAATCCCTGTAATTCTGCATTTTGCATGGCTCACCCACCTAGCCTACATATCCCTGGACAGTGGCAATTTAGCATCGCCAATCCACCCTAACCTACGTATCTTTGGACTGTGGGAGGAAACCGGAGCACCCCGGAACAAACTTTGCTAAAAACCACTGCATATCTCTCCAGACTTGCTTTCCAAAGGCATATTCCAGAAGGAGATATATGACAATCTTTACGCCCTCGCAGCTGCTTCGAGGACAGCATGCAGTGCCACAGAGAGACTGGGCATGCATGAAAGATCTTACAGGTAGTGCCTTTCTCTTGAATAGCCAAGCAATGTCTTGGTGCTTGTTGGAAAGTTCTGGTGATGAGGCATTCTGCCAAATGACTGTGGCAGTCTATTCAGGGAACCATGCAATAGGATCCCCTCTCTCCCTTTCCCACAGGGGCTGCAGGACACAACCTAATGGACTTGGGATTGAAGGTGTTCTTTACAAAATTCTTCATGAAGGAGAAGTGATAAGGAACAGTCTAACTGCATTCAGAGATTAGTGGGGTAGAAGTTGAGGACCAGGGCGGCTCTATCCTTGTTGCCCTTGGAGGGGTGGGGTTCAAGGGCGGAGGTAGGGGAAGTGGAGGAGATGTGCTGGAGGGCATTACTGATCACGTGGGAAGTTGTAGTCTTTGAAATAGGAGGCCATCTAGAATGTCCAGAAGTGGAATTGCTCCTCCTGGGAGCAGATACAGCAGAGGAATTGCGAGTAAGGGGTCGCGTTTTTACTTTGCGGGGCTGGGTGTCGGGGGGGGGGGGGGGGGGGAGAGAGAGGAGTGGTTTAGTCCACACAGCTATGAGATGTCAGTGTTGAGTCAGTCCCCGTTGACAGAGCTGGAGAGGTCCAGGAAGGGGAGGGAGGTGTCCGAGATGGCCCAGGTGAACTTAAAGGTCAGGGCGGAAGGTATTTGAGAAGTTGATGAACTGTTCAACCTCCTCTTGGGAGCACAAGGTGGTGCCAATACAGTCATCAATGTAGCGAAGGAAAAGTTGAGGGATGGTGATGGCGTAACTGAGGAAGATGGGTTGTTCCATGTATCTGATGAAAAGATAGGCGTAGCTGGGGCCTATCCGGGTGCCCATGGCTACCCCATTGGTCTGAAGGAAGCTGGAGGGCTCGAAGGAAAAGTTGTTGCGGGTGAAAGCCCATTCTGCCAATCAAATGATTGTGTCGGTGGAAGGATACTGGTTGGGTCAGTGGGATAGGAATAACTGGAGGACTTGGAGGCCTTCGCCATGGCCGATGGATGCGTATAGAGACTGGATATCCATGGTGAAGATGAGGCATTGGAGGCCAGGGAAACAAAACTCATGGAGGATTAGAGGGAATGGTTGGTGCTCCAAATGTACATGGGGATCAAGAGGGGCAGGACGGTGTTGAGATATGAGGAGATAAGTTCAGTGGGGCAGGGGCAGACTGAGACAATAAGTCAACCTGGGCAGTCAGGTTTGTGAATTTTGGGTAGGTGCAAACTGTGGGGTTGGAGGCTGTGGACAGTCTGGGAGAGGATGATTTGGTGATGGGAGGTGATGTCATGGCGGTATGGGGAGGTGTCTGAGTTGGCATCTGGTTTCGGTGATGTAGGAGCCAGTGCGCCAAACTACCACTGCACCTATCTTGTCCACTGGTTTAATGGTGAGGTTGGGGTTAGAGCAGAGGGACTGGAGGGCTACACATTGTGAGGATAAGAGGTTGCAGTGGTTGGGAAGGGTGAGAGATTGAGGTGGTTAATGTCACAATGGCAGTTGGAGATAAAGAAGCCCGTACAGGGGCCAAAACGATGGAGTGTGTTGAAGGCGGGAGAAGTGTCCACGGAGGGAGGGTGGGAGGCATGACTGAAGTAGTAAGCATGGACACAGAGGAGGAAAAGATCAATGTCACAATGCATTCGAAATTTGTTGACCTGGGAGCGTAATGGAATTAAGCTGAGACCTTTACTGAGGACTGATCATTCGTTCTCAGTGACGGGGAGGTCTTGGGGGAAGTGGTAAAAACCCAACAAGGCTGGGGCCTAGCGTTGAGAGTAGAGTTGGAGACTGCCCCCACTTCAGGGACAGTCACGGGATCATTGATGACATTATAGGTGATGGTCATGGGGGCAGAAGTGGTGTATTTGGTGGCATCTATGGGGGCGGAAGTGGCATCTACGGCAGCATAAGCAGTGCTTTTGGTGGTGTGTGCTGGGGCAGCATGGTTGTCATCAGTGTTCTGGTGGGTGATGTCAACTGGGGGTAGAAGTGACACTGGCGGTGGCAACCACGGGAGTGGAAGTGACATGCAAGCAACATTGGAGGGGTCCAAAGGAGATTTGCTAGAATGATCCCAGGGAGGAAGGGCTCCTCATACCAGAAGTGGTTGAGGACTCTGGGTGTGTAATCAAAAGAGTTTAGAAGGATGAAAGGTGTGGGGAGAAAATCTCATTGAAATTTACAGAATATTGAGAGACCTGTATAGAATGGACATGGAAAAGATGTTTCCACTCTTAAGTCAGACGAGGATCTGTGGGTACAGCCTCAGAATGAAGGGATAGCCCTTTAGAACGGAGGGTGGTGAATCTATAGAACTCATGGCCTCAGAGCCTTCTGTGGTAAAGTCATTGAGATAGACAGGTTCTTGATTAATACAAGAATTAAGGCAGAAGACATATCAGCAACGATCAAATGGTAGAGCAGACGCCACTGGCCAAATTGCCTAATTCTGCTCCTTTATCTTATGGATTTTAAGAGTTTTTAGGAACCATGTTAGGAAGAGGTCATTGAAAATATTAGAGGCACTGGCATAAAAGATGAGAAAATTATAGAAAAAAAAACTATTTGCATCAGTGTTCACAACAGAAAGCAAAAGATACATTGTGGGGAACTTACAAGTTCTTAACATTAGTGAAGGCAAAAAAGCTGAGAAATTAATGGGATTAAAATTCCCCCATGCCCAATGCCCTTCTGCCTAGAGTTTTGAAAGAGTGGTTACAGTGATTGTAGATTATTTGAGTATTTGAGGCTCCAGAACTCCCTAGATTCTAGAAGGCTCCCAATGGATTGAAACAGAGCGAATATTACCTCTCTCTTTTCAAGATAGGAAAGAAAAAGAGAATGATCAGTCAGGTGGCCAAAATGAAAAGTAGGTGGAATCTATAACAACATATATTACAAAGCAACAAGTCATATTGAAAATTACCATATTCGGCAAAGCCTAATGAGAAGGAAGTGATGTTTGGCAAATCTATTAGAGCTTTTTGAAGGTACAACAAGCAGGACAAGCAAGGGGGAATTAGTGGATGTAGTATACTTGGACGTTTGGAAGGGATTAGGTAAGGTACTCTACAATAGTTTATTGCACAAGATAATGCACATGGGATTGAAAATATTACATGGAATAGAACGAAGACTGGTTCACAGACAAAAGTAGAAAAGGACCAAAGAAGTCACTTTTGGGATGATAGTTAGTTTCAAGTGCTTAGGCCTCAGTGATTTACAATCTATATCAATGACTTTGAGAAAGGATGATTTGGAGGTGCTGGTGTTGGGACTGGGGTGTAAAAGCTTAAAAATCACACAACATCAGGTTATAATCCAACAGGTGTATTTGGAAGCACTAGCTTTCAGAGCGCTGCTCCTTCATTAGGTGGTTGTGGAGGATGAAGGAGCAGCAGTCCGAAAGCTAGTGCTTCCAAATCAACCTGTTGGCCTACAACCTGGTGTTGTGTAACTTTTAACTTAGATAAGGGAAGTGATAAATCCAGGTTTTCTGGTGATAGGAAGCTAAAAGGGAAGAAATAACACAGATAGGTTGCTGAAGCACATGGACTGCTTCAAAAGATGACAACAGATTGTATATACTGGGGGGATTGGGGAAATGTTAAATTATCAACTTAGGTAGGAAGAATGGAAAAACTGAATTCATTTAAAAGGTGAAGTATTAATTCAGAGGCGAGACCTTGTGTATGCATCACAAATTCAAAACACTGCATATATGACACTTTATGTTTACAATGTTTACATACTTGTTCAAAGATTTCTTTAGTATATTTAGGTGGAAAAGCAGGTAGTGGTGGTGGACTTGCTCGTCCATTGTCATGGCAAGCAGGAGGAACTGAGTTCACGCAGCGGCCTGTATTATAATTACATTCCAAGGTATAGCTGTGGAGGAAAACACAGAAACTTTGAAAAGTCACAAAACTTTTAGACAAATTCTCTAATGAAATTACATTAGGAAAATTTTTTGCATCATTGTGAGCCACGAGTGAGGCCCCAGAAGACAGAGGGTAGTGTGTATCATAGTCATAGAGACGTACAGAATGGAAACAGACCCTTCGATCCAACTCATGCATGTTGACCAGATATCCCAACCTAATTGCACCTGCTAGACCCAGCCCATATTCCTCCAAACCCTTCCTATTCATATACCCATTCAGATGCCTTTTAAATGTTGCAATTGTACTAGCCTCCACCACTTCCTCTGGCAGCTCATTCCATACACGCACCACCCTCTGCGTGAAGTAATTGCACCTTAGGCCTCTTTTATATTTTCCCCTCTCACCCAAAACCTATGCCCTTTAGTTCTGGACTCTCCCACCCAGAAAAAAGACTTTGTCTGTTTATCCTATCCACGTCCCTCAAATTTTGTAAACCTCTATAAGGTCACCCCTCAGCCTCCGATGCTCCAGGGAAAACAGCCCCAGCCTGTTCAGCCTCTCCCTATAGCTCAAATCCTCCAATCCTGGCAACATCCTTGTAAATCTTTTCTGAACCCTTTCAAGTTTCACAATATCCTTCCGATAAGGAGGAGACCAGAACTGCACGCAATATTCCAAAAGTGGCTTGACCAATGTCCTGTACAAATTGTGCCATAATTCAAGAAAGGCTGCAAGAAAAGCGTGGGAACTATAGCTCAGTAAGCTTAACACCTTTGGTGGTTAAGTTACATATGAAGATTCTGAGAGATAAGAATATACACGCATTTGGAAAGACAGGGTTTGACTGGGAGTAATCAGCTTTGAGAGTGGATATCATCCCTCACAATGTTAGAGTTCTTTGATGAAGTGACCAGGAAGGTTGACGAGGGCAAGGTGACAGACATAGTCTATATGGATTTCAGCAGGCCTTTGATAGGTTCCACACGGTAGGCTGCTCTGGAACTCTTGAACACATGGAATCTAGGAGGAGTTGGCAAATTGGATACATAGTTAGCTTGATAGTAGGAAGCAGAGGGTCATATTGGAAGGATGCTTGTCGGACTGGAGGCCTGTGGCTCGTGGAGTACCTCAGGGGTTGGTGCTGGGCCCATTACTGTTTGTTATCTATGTCAATGATTTGGATGAGAATGTACAAGGTATGATTAGTAAGTTTGCTGATGACACTAAAGTAGGTGGTGGAGAGGATGGTTATCAGAAACTGCAAGGTAAAAACAATGACTGCAGATGCTGGAAACCAGATTCTGGATTAGTGGTGCTGGAAGAGCACAGCAGTTCAGGCAGCATCCAAGAAGTTCCTTGGATGCTGCCTGACACTAATCCAGATATCAGAAACTGCAGCAGAACCTGGACGGTACGGTGGCACAGTGGTTAGCACTGCTGCCTCACAGCGCCAGAGACCCGGGTTCAATTCCCGCCTCAGGTGTGGAGTAGGTGTGGAGTTTGCACATTCTCCCCGTGTCTGCGTGGGTTTCCTCCGGGTGCTCCGGTTTCCTCCCACAGTCCAAAGATGTGCAGGTCAGGTGAACTGGCCATGCTAAACTGCCCGTAGTGTTAGGTAAGGAGTAGATGTAGATGTAGGGGTATGGGTGGGTTACGCTTCGGCGGGGCGGTGTGGACCTGTTGGGCCGAAGGGCCTGTTTCCACACTGTAAGTAATCTAATCTAATCTAATCTAACCTTGAAAAGAGAAACGGTAAATGGAGTTTAATATAGATAAGTGTGAGGTCTTGCATTTTGGAAAGTCAAATCAAGGTAGGAGTTTCATGGTGATTGGTAGGGCCTTAAGGAGTGCAGTGGAACAGAGTGATCTTCAAGTTCAGGTTCACAGTTCTCTGAAAGTGGAGTCACAGGTAGACAAGGCAGTGAAGAAGGCTTTTGACACACTGGCCTTCATCAGTCAGGGCATTGAGTAGAGAAGTTGCAAAGTTATGTTGCAGTTATAAAGGACATTGGTGAAGCCGCACTTGGAGTATTGTGTTCAGTTTTGGTCACCTTACTATAGGAAGGATGTTATTAAACAGGAAAAAGAATGCAGAAAAAATTTACAATCTACATGCTGCTAGGACTCAAGGGTCTGAATCTTAGGGAGAGGTTGGACAAGCTAGGACCTTTTCCTTTAGAGCATAGGACACTGGAGGGAGGACCGTATAAAAGTGTATAAGATCATGAGAGATATGGAAAGGGTGAATGTACTGTGTTTTTCCCAAGGTTGGGGAATAGAGAACTAGGGGCATCAGTTTAAGGTTAGAGGGAAAAGAATAAAAGGGAACTTGAGGAGCATTTTTTTTTACACTGAGGGTGGTAAGTATTTGGAACTAGCTACCAGTAGAAGTGGTTGAGACAGGTTAAACAACATTTAAAAGGCATTTGGATAAATACATAGAGAGGAAAGGATTTGAAGGATATGAGCCCAGTGCAGGGAAATGGAACTAGCATGGACAGACATTTTGGTCGGCATGGACCAGTTTGGGTCAAACAGCCCGTCTTGAGCTCTAGAACTCCAGGACTCTAAAGTAGGTTATACCAACTTTAAAAAAAAGAATGTTTTGGCTTCTTTTGAAAAACAGTACAATCAAACTGAGCATCTATAATTATACTTGAATTATGATAAAATCTTAAATAGAAAACTAGAATAGCAAACAGCACCATCTTGTGCACCACTGAGTCAGATTCTACCGACTACGATGAGAGATTGTCCAGTAATGAGAAATCTAATTAGAAACCAAGTCAAAAATAATATTTTCAGATCACTGTGGGCATTGTATTTTCTGTTGAACAGGAAATATAGAACAAAATGAAATTTAAAGTGACTAGCTGTTTGTTTTTAAGTATGTCCAATAGTCATAATAAAGCTTTGCTGTATTATATTTTCCTGAATATTCTAAGTCAATTATTTTGTTTGAATTATGAACAGATTTCAGATTTATTTTTCAAATTTTGAAAAGAAATATAAATGTCATGCTGCCTAACACTTTTTTTTTCTTAACTTTAAGCTTAAAAAAGTACATAATAGCAAAGAAACAAAATAAATTAAAGGTGCATTTATTGTCTGGATTGAACTTATTTGATCTGCATTTTCAAATTACAGGCTTGTTTCTGAGAATAATATCAGTTTTTGAAAATATAACAAAATGCTAAAACTTCAGTTTTGAATTGAATCATTACAAAATTTACTTATGAGTAAAATTATTTAGAACAATTAGGGCACTCAACGTAAGAAATTTAAGTTACATTAAAAATGCTCGAGTTAAAGATATGAATATTATTTCAAAAACTTTCAGCTGTCAACATTTGCATTCTTTAACATGACATAAATACAAAATAAACATTTTTTATTTAAAACTCTGCAAGTAAAAAAAAACTGAAGTATAAGCAAAACAAAAAACTTTTCATAAACTGTATGAAACACTCTCTCACCTGTGAATAATTCCAGTTGCCTTATAAATTGCCACTCTCCCACTTCCCTCTTTAGACTGTCCATCCCTTTTGTCTTTGGCATACATGTTTCTCTCAGAGAAATTGCAAGCCGTGAAATCAAAGTGTGCTGAGTTCATAGAGATCAGTTTTGGAAACAACATATTCTCTATCTAATTGGATAATGAAAAAAGAAAACTATTAAATGGAAGAATTTTATCCTATTTGAGAATATTGAGCTTAAAAATCACCAAGCACAGGAAGCAAATGTTTACATTTATGGAAGTAGAAGCATTTTTAAAAGTGAAAGCAGTAACACAGTTCAATCAACACAGCCAAAAATATGCATCCTACAGAATCTGTGTTGAGTGTAAAAGAGATATTGGGTGCACTTATAGTAATCTTCCAAGAAACCAGATTCAGGAAAATTCTCAGAGGATTTGTACACTTTCAAAGTAACACTTTTATTTAAAAAGGGAAGTTGATAAAAAATATGGCAATTATAGGCTAGTTAGCTGGACATCAATCATTGGGAAAATGTTAGGATCTATTATAAAGATCGTAATAGCACATCATTTAGAAATACATATGGTCAAGCAGAGTCAGCACAGCTTCACGAACAGGAAACCATGCCTGATAAACTTATTAGAATTGGATTTAGCAAGCACGATACATTAAGGGGAAGTGTGTGTTAGTATATGTTGCATATGGCATGCACAAACATAGCACACAGAGTCCCACTGGCAATCTTAAATTGGTTGTCAGCATAGTTCTTATTACATTCAAAATTATTTAGCAAGTGACATCCAATCGTTCAAGCACACCTAATGTTGGAAACTGGAATTTTGCAAGCATGGCCTGGTTATGTATGGTCAGCACCTTGACTATTGCAAATAGCTAAAGGGACATGCTGTTTGACATGATCTGCCAGTATTTGGGACAGTTCAACAAACAAGGGTAGGCTTATACAATTAATGGTAGGGTCTAGGTTGTATTATAGATCAGAGAGAGCTCAGGGTTCGGGTACATAATTCTTTGAAGTTTGCGTCACATGAAGACAGAGTAGTTAAAAAGGCATTTGGCATGCTTGACTTCATTGTTCAGTCCTTTGGAGTATAGGAGTTGGGAAGTCGTATTGAGGTAATACAGGACATTGGTGTGGCCGCTTCTGGAATACTGTGTCCAGTTCTGGCCACCTAGTTATTGTAAAGATATTATTAAGCTGGAGAGAGCTCAGAAGAAATTTACCAGGATGTTGCTGGGTGTGGAAGGTTTGAGATATAAAGAAAGGCTGGATAGGCTGGGACATTTTTCAATGGAGCCTAAGGAGTTGAGAGGTGACCTTACAGAAATTTATAAAATAATGAAGGCTATAAACAGACTTAATGGTAGGTGTATTTTCTCTAGGAGAAATTTCATGACTAGGGGGCACATTTTTAAGGTGAGAGAAAGAAGATTTAAAATAGACATGAGGGGCAAAGATTTTACATAGTAAATGGTTTGCGTGTGGAATGAACTTCCTGAGGAATAGTGGATTTGGGTAGAAATACAATGTTGAAAACTCAATTGAATAAGTAGGAATGATTTGGATGGATATAGACCAGGAGCAAGCAAGTGGGACGAGTTTAGTTTGGGATTATGTTCGGCATGGACTAGTTGAGTCAAAAGGTCTGTTTCCATGCTGCATGATTCTATGATAAGTTACTTAATAAAGAGCCCATGGTGTTGGAGCTAGCACATTAGCATGGATATGAGGATTGCCTAACTAACAGAATAGAGAGAGTTGGTATAATTGGACATTTGCAGGATGACAACCTGTAATTTGAGAGTTCCAAAGTGATCAGTGCAGGGGTCACAATTATTTACAATTTGTATTTTGCTTAAAAACGTGTTGCTGGAAAAGCGCAACAAATCAGGCAGCATCAAAGGAACAGGAGAATCGACGTTTCGGGCATGAGCCCTTCTTCAGGAATGCCCGAAACATCTCAATTCTCCTGTTCCGTTGATGCTGCCTGACCTACTGTGCTTTTCCAGCAACACATTTTTAAGCTCTGATCTCCAGCATTTGCAGTCCTCACTTTCTCCTTTACAATTTGTGTTAATGATTTGGGTGAAGTGAATGTACTATAGCCAAATTTGTGGATGACACAAAAAACATGTGGGAAGGTAAGTGCACTGAAGGTGTCTAGAGAGATATGCAGACAGGTTCAACAAATGGGTCAAAACTTGTCAGGTAGACAACGTGGGGAAGTTATGCATTTTGGCAGGAAGAACAGAGGAAAGCTGAACATTAGTTAAATAGAGAAAGAAAGTTTAGGGACACAGGGATATGAATCATTTTATTAAAAGATTTAAGATTCTTAGGGGATTTGAAAGGATGGATGTAAAAAAGTTGTTTCCCCTAGTGGGAGAGTCTGGGACCAGAGTGCATAATCTCAGACGAAGGGATCACCCATTTAAGACAGAAATGAGTTTATCTGCAGAATTCTTTACCACAGACGGCTGTAGAGGCTGATTGTTAAGTACATTCAAGGCTGAGATAGACAGGTTTTAAATCAATGATGGAATTGAGGGTTACGGGGAAAAGTCAGGAGAATGAAGTTGAGGATTATCAGATCAACCATGACCCCTCTGAATGGCACAGCCGAATGATTAAGATAAATGCCTACTTCTGCCCCTATATCTTATGATCTTATAACATTCAACCTAACCAGAAGCAAAAATGATTCCATTTTAATGTTCTATGACATGGAAACAACAGATTTGCAATGAAGTGTGGAAAGCAATAAAAGAAAGAGGCAGTGCAAATCTTATTTTTAACACTGTAAACTATGCTGAAGGCTTGAAGTCTTTAAAAGACAACTAAAATCTCAAGTTGAATTAAGTTTTTCAGATCCAATATCCATTTACTTAGATCCCCAAAGAATGGAATAGCCGAAACACTCCACCTCGTTTCAACTGATATGAAAGAGTGCATTGCTCAAAATAGTACCTGAAAGCCATACCCTCCTCAGGCAAATAACATATGCTAAAGAGGAACAAGAACAACATGATGTGTTAACATCAGAAGTTAACCAAAACAGAAATAAAGAAAGGGGAGAGGAAAATTCTGTAATAGGATGGAAAGCAGAAGTGGAGCAGCTAAATCGACGTTTCGGGCAAAAGCCCTTCATCAGGAAGGGCTTCTGATGCAGGGCTTTTGCCTGAAACGTTGATTTCACTGCTCCTTGGATGCTGCCTGAACTGCTGTGCTCTTCCAGCACCACTAATCCAGAATCTGGTTTCTAGCATCTGCAGGTCATTGTTTTTACCTGGAAAGCAGAAGTGATTAAATTCCAAAAGGGAGGAAGGAGAAAGAAAAACAAAAAGGAATGGGCTAACGCTCTGAAATCACAACATTCTCCCAATTCGGACCTTTTGTGTATCCATAAATTCATTGTTCTACAATTGGCAGCAATCCTCTTAATATACCCAAATCACTCCTCACCTCTTTTTCCTTCTATATAAGAACCTTTAACATCTATCTCTGACTAGATTTTGGATGCCTGCTTTAATATCACCTTATGTGGTTCACTTTCAAATACTTCCTGATATCCTGATGTTAGAAATACGTTTGGATATTTCACACAATTTATGTTATTGGACTGGTTGAATTGATTGGTTAGTTTCCATGATGCAATTCCTGGTTATTTTCGAGGGCATTAAATTTTACAATAATGCGCACACCTTCGAAAGCATCCAATGTCATCTTTGTAGATAGTATATGAATAAACTAATACGGAGACAGAAAAAGTTACACTTTTAAAGTTTAAGGATGCAATGTCAAATGCACTGAAACATTTTAAAATGAGCAGTTTGCACCAACTTTATTACAGTATATCCAAATCTTCATGATATCCGGCATCATTTTCTGTTGTCTGCTGATGGTATTCACACAAAATATATTTACAGAACTGAGATCCCTCATGCAATGTAAGGAATCTATAATAATAACAACATCTCATTTTATATTTTATGTTAGAATGCAATAAAATCACTATGTACTCAGATAAAATGTGTTAGTTCAAGGGTGGTGTAAAGATTTGTAGCTCGGGTGCCAGTTGCAGTTGTCATACGTATGTTCACCAAGGACATCATGTGCAGGACAAACATGGTGTACAAGATTCCATGCAGAGACTACACAAAACATTGTATAGGACAAACAGGCAGAAAACTAGCGATCTGCATTCATTAACATCAACTAGCCACTAAACGGTACAACCAGCTATCCTTAGTATCTATACACACAGAAGACAAGGACCATAAATTCGACTGGGGACAACACAACAATAACAGGACAAGTCAAACAGAGGACAGCCAGAGAACTCCTAGATGTTTGCCACTCTCAGTGGACTCTATCAATAAACACATTGACCTAGACCCAATATACTGACTATTGCAACAAACAACCGGAAGCAGCGGGAACGAAACCAAATAAATTCCAACCGACACAGTACAGCAGCACTTCAAAGGAGACTCCACAGCATTGATGATGTGCCTAGAAATGGGACAATATGTCTGCAAACCAAATTCCCAGCTCAGTGAACATACCCACAACAACTGCAAAATGTGTTAGTCTTGGGATTCACTGAACAAATAATACACTTAATACTTACCTGGTTATTTTCACCAGGAAGTGAATTTCCATACATAAAACAACCCCGCTTTGAGGCATGGCCATGCAAGTCCACATAGTATGCAATTCCACTTTCATGTGGAGGAATGTGCTCAACAGTTTCTGAAGGGTCAAAACTATCAGTTGCCTTCTCGCAAAATGCACCATTACCACTCGATGAAACTGTTTTTCCATTGTGTGTTTCTGAAAGTGGCTGCCCATTGTTATCTTTGCTTTGAATTAATGAATCTGAATGGTCAATATCTTTACAGGAAATTATACAATCTACTTCCCCATTTTCAAAGTTTTTTATATTTTTGCTTTTCTCCATCTCTGACAGAGTGGTCTCAAGAGAGGTAGAAGTCGTATTGATGGAATGGTTCAAGTCTTTTGTGCATAGAGGACCACTGGATGACAATGAAGAGAGCTTTTTCCAGTCACAATTACCCAAAGACACACGATTGTTAACGTGATGATACAGGATGACTGCACGGGCCGCATAGATTGAAGGGTGCAAATTAAAATCTGGATTCAAGTATAAACGATTCAGATTCACACCTCTAGAGTCAGTACTGCAAAATACAAAACACAGAAACATAAATTGAAACAGAACAGGTTAAGGCATTCAGCCACTGTGCCAATGCTGCCTTTCTGGTAAAGCTCTCTTATTAATTCCACTTTCTTGCTGTTTCCTAAAGCTCAATACAGTTTTTGTATTTCCAATGCACACCAGAATCTAATACTGCTGATTTGTTAATTTGGTGCTACAACCAATGTTGGCAGAACCAGGTATTCAAAGACATAATCGCAGCAGTTCCCTGATTGAATAATATTATAACATCTTAACATTTGCATGCTTACCGATAATGTCCCCTCACTACACCATCTGGATTCAACATGGGTATAAGTTTAAAGACAAACATTCGTCTCAACATACGAGCACGATGATCATCAGCCCGTAAAATAAACTCTAGGAAACCATTGAAAACAAAACTAGAGGGAGTTTCACCAGGATGTACTCGACTGCTGAGGAAAAACACCTGGAACAGAAGAAAAGCTTGATTTAATTAATTTATACAATCAATCAATCACAGAGACAAATGATTTAGATCACAGAAGTTCATTTGACTGGGGATGATTTATTTAGCCTGGGAATTAACAGTTAAAATAAAGTTGGACTTGAGCTTTGCTTTGGCCCACAGTTGTTTTGTAGAGTCGGGTGCAGCACTCAAGTTCTTTCTCAAAATACTAAAACCTTTTTTGAGTTTATATTAAGACAGCCAACAATTATGAGTTGTGTTTCTAAGGACTTCATTTGGCTGCTAAGAATTAAATCAGTGCACCACAACTCCAAACAAAGTGTGATGAAGTGTTCATGTTCATTTGAGGATAAAAGACTTCAGTCACATGGAGAGACTAGAGAAACTTGGGTTGACCCCTCAAAATAGAGAAGATGTGATAGCATTATTCAATCATGAAAACAGAACAACATCAGCAGCCAGAGAATACTTGGCAAAAAATACCATAGGCAATATTAGGAAAAACTATACTGTATGTGGATTGTACTGCCTGGAAAGGTGTTGGAAGCAGATGCAACTAAACTTTTAAAGGAAATGTGGATAAATATTTGAGAATGAAAAGCTGTGTGGCAATAAATAAAAAGTAGAGGTGTAGGATTAGCTTTTATCAAATATTGATCAAAGGCCTATTTCTATTTGGATTAATTATATGAATAAACCAAATTTAAACCTAGAGATTATGGTAAACAATTTTTAAACTAAGACCTCAACATGTGGCTTTTGAACAGAATTGCTGGAAAGTCCACTAAGTCTTCATATGTTGAATATAGAACTTTGGATTTTCTTACTTGTTTCCCAGGAAACTGCTTTGGGCGAGGAATGGAATCATCTGGAAAAAGCTTGTCAAGTCTTGGTTCACATTCTGCTGCCATTCCATCGCATGAAGTAATGGTGATAAGATCAACACGTCGTTTGTCCAAGGAATAACACAGAGGCTCACGGTGATAGTAAATACTATCTGGAGAACTGAAGTGAAATTTCCTAGAGTTACAAGTTATTCACTTCACAAATTTCAATTCATACAATAAGATAAGAGCACTTCAAAAAGGAATATTTGTACATGTTCAAATCAAACTACCTCCCCGTAAACAAAGAAAGGGTAAAGAGATAGTGTTTTTTAGGGAGAACTCCATCTTCAAGTTCTTGCCAGTAGCCTATAGGAACTCTAATACACAACACAGACATTCCTGTGTTAAGACCATAAACAATTACAAATGGAGGACCCCAGTGAATCAGTGCGTCATACATTGACCTTTTATTTGGGATCGGAGGTCAAATTAAATCTTGACAGAAGAAATGGATAATCTATTTGCCTGTTAACCACAAAAATAATATAAAAATGGGATTGAACAGTCTAAATTAAATTCTTTCTCAACACAGGTCTACAGCACAAAACCATCTTCAATTCAGTGCAAATTTACATTCTTGCTCAAAGGCTACTGAATGGTGCACATAGAAATTTGCAATAGTAAAGCAGAGGTAACCAGAGGTTAGGGTGGGAGGTACAATGTTGGGTAGGTTATTTGGACTTTGCTCTGTATTTCAATAGCTGACACAGAAATGTCTAATATTAGACATCTCTACTTTTACTGCCAATCAGAGTAAAAGTACACTTTTTTTGAAAAAGCAAATCACAGCTTCAATTTAAAATATTGCTCAGAAGATGCTGCCAAAGAAGTCCGATAAAAAATAAATTGATAGGATGTAAAAGAAGAGTTTGGTATACTTTCCTTATTGGTCAAAGCATTGTGGACAGGAGTTAGGAGGTCATGTTGTAGCTAAACAGAATATCAGTTAGGTCACTTTTGAA
The DNA here is from genome assembly GCF_047496795.1 of Chiloscyllium punctatum. NCBI lineage: Eukaryota > Metazoa > Chordata > Chondrichthyes > Orectolobiformes > Hemiscylliidae > Chiloscyllium > Chiloscyllium punctatum. The sequence continues at coordinate 156,835,908 of NC_092741.1, forward strand.
ATATTGTGCGCAATTCTGGTCTCCTTCCTATTGGAAAGATGTTGTGAAACTTGAAAGGGTTCAGAAAAGATGTACAAGGATGTTATCAGGGTTGGAGGATTTGAGCTATAAGGAGAGGCTGAATAGGCTGGGACTGTTTTCCCTGGAACATTAGAGGCTGAGAGGTGACCTTGTAGATGTTTATAAAATCATGAGGGGTATGGATAGGGTAAATAGACAAGGTCTTTTCCCTGGGGTGGGGAGTCCAGAACTAGAAGCCATAGATTTAGGGTGAGAGGGGAAAGATTTAAAAGGGATCTAAGGGGCAACGTTGTCACACAGAGGGTGGTGCATGCTTGGAATGGGTCAACAGAGGAAGTGGTGGAGGCTGGTACAATTTCAACATTTAAAAGATATCTGGATGGGTTTATGAACAGAAAGGGAAGGGTTTAGAGGGATATGGGCCGAGTGCTGGCAAATGGGACTAGATTAGTTTAGGATATCTAGTCAGCATGGACACGTTGGGCTGAAGGGTCTGTTTCTGTGCTGTACTTCTCCATGACTCTTTCTATAAAGATTTGCTCCCACCCCCTCTGATCTTTATCCATATGGTTCATTAGATTTGTTGTCAGTAATCACAAAAAAAAACCAGCCCACATGTACACAATGTCTTCAGTGAATTTTTCTTTAACAAACAACCTAGTTGAAGGCAGTTCAGAGAAGGTTCACTGGCATGATCCCTGATATAGATAGACTGTCTTACGAGCAAAGATTAAACCGGTAAGGACTCATTGGAATTTAAAGGAATGAGAGGTGACTTCATTGAAAACATATAAGATCCTTCAGAAGCTTGACAAGATAATTGCTGTGAGGATGTTCCCCTCATGGGAGAGTTTATAACCAGAGGGCACGGTCTCAAATTAAGGGGCATTGACTTTAGATTGAGATGAGTGAATTCCTTCTCTCAGACAGTTGAGCGCCTTTGGAAGTCCTTGAGAGCTGTGGGGAAAGTGTCCTTATGCATATTTAAGGCTGAGCTAGCTAGATTCTTGATCAATTGGGCGATAGAGCAAAAAGTGAACATGAGGTATGAAAGATCAGCCACCAACATAATGAATGGGATAGCAGGCTCAAAGAGCTGAACAGCCTACACCCTTTTCTCCTTCTTAGTCTTAGTTAACTCCAAAATCAAAGTCATCAGATATCTTTCCCATGCACTCACCTATAATTCCCAGCTAGTTAATTCTTCAGCGATCTCAAATTGGCAAAGTATGAAAATCTAGGATCAAACAAAATCCCCTCAACTATAGAGACAAGCAAAGAAGAAATATGCTCACTGTCTTTGATCCCAGCAATAGCATCTGCAATCTTTATCAGAACTGTTAATCTTTTAAATCAATTATTGCATACCTAAATCAAGCAATTTTGCATCCTGTTGGTTGCGAGTTTTATACAGAACTGAGAAAAATCCACAGAGAGATTAAAAAAAACTATACAGCCAACTTTATCCTTTACCTCAAATGCAAGGTGCTTTCAAGTCTGCCCTGGGCAGCAAAATTGCTACCTTCTACAATTTAGAAAGAACATGTGGAACAGGTGTAGAAGTAGACCATCTGGCTCCTCAAACCTACACCTGATCTGTTTGCATTTTGAATTCCACATTCCCATCTACCTCAGAATCCTTGATTTCATTGTCTAAACTCTGCCTTAAAATATATAAAGGCACCCACCTTCAGTGCCTTCTGAGGCAGAGCATTCAAAGTTGCACAACCCTCAGTGAAAAAAAGGAGACTCGTAATTTTAAAACAGTCTCACCTCCTAGTTCTGGATTAACCGAGAGGAGAAAAAAGCCTTTATGATAAAATATATTTCCTACTTTCCAGAACTTTTCATGAATCTGGGGAAATTTGGAAAATTACCAACAATACATCTATTATGTGAAAAGAAAGAAAGAACTGTGAATGCTGGAAATCAGAACCAAAACACAAATTGCTGGAAAAGCTCAGCAAGTCTCGCAGCATCTGTGGAGGGAAATCAGAGTTAGCGTTTCAGGTCCAGTGATCCTTCCTCAGAACAGATCCACTATGTAATTAGCCACTATGAAGTTAGGTTGCATTCATCTGCATAAGTTCATATTGTCATTCTCACAGCTCAATTTGTTTGCTTTGCACCTCCCCTTCCGTCTCCAGTTTTTCAGTTAATACAGCAATTTTTTTGTACTCTCTGTAGTGATGACAAAACGTTTTTTTCATTTCATTCACCTTTTTTATTGACTCTCTCTACAAGACCAACAATTACCCTTTTCCTTTTTAAATGCTTGTGAATCTTGCTATCTGTTTTTACATTCCTAGCTAGCTTGCTCTTTCAGTTCAATTTCTTTCCCCCCAGTTAACCTTTTAGTCATTCTTTATATTCTGACCATTCATCTTACTTCACCTACGTAGTTAATTGTAATTTTCCTAAATTTGAAGCTTTCCCTAACTTGTTTAGTTAAGCACAATTGCAGGTCCTCCCTTCAGAGTTTTTTTTTATTGACTATAGGAATATGCATATTTTGAGTATTCTGAAATAACCTGTTAAATGTCTTGCACTGTGTCCACCGGGTCCAGCTCATCACCTAGATGCTAGTTCACTTCAGTTCACTGGGATTTCATGCCCACATTGTTGCTCTTATTGATGTTTCAAATACTAAATTTAGAACCAAGCTTCTCCCTTTCAAACTGGATGTAAAATTTAATTATATTGTGCTCTCTGCTATCTTGGTATGGCTTTATCTTAGGTCCTTCAACAATCCTGACGAATTACACATTACCAAATCTAACATAACTGTCTCTGGTCAGTTCCAAAGCACGGTTTCAAAGGTACTCTCGAAAGAATACACTCCTCATCCAGGCTACGATTGACAATATGATTTTTCCAGTTTACATGTAGGTTAAAGTCAACCACGATCATTACAAGGTTTATTATTAACACACAATACTTTTTCATACATATTTTGACCCACCACCAGCTTCAGTCTTTGCAAGCAAAGCCCAATAGCACCGATGGCATTTGTAGTTTTACAAACCTAACATAAAATCACAAACAAGCACAATAGCTTTCCAAAGATCAGACAATGATCTTCACAAAACCCACTGCAAGATAATCATCCGAGTTGACAAATCTGAAACTATGGAGTAGATTGGTGCTCCCATCAGCAAAAGCACAAAAACCTCTTCAGACCACCATGGCAACTTACAGGGCTATATCAAGCCAAGCGAAACTCCTCCTTCACCAAACTAAAAATTAGATTCCCTACACTGTGGAAACAGGTCCTTTGGCCCAACAAGTCCACACCGACCTGCTGAAGAGTAACCCACCCAGACCCATTTCCCTCTGACTAATGCACCTAACACTATGGACAATTTAGCATGGCCAATTCACCTGATCTGCACATCTTGGACTGTGGGAGGAATCCTGAGCACCTGGAGGAAACCCACGCAGATACAGGGAGAATGTGCAAATTCCACACAAACAGTCGCTGAAATTGAACCTGGCACCCTGTACTGTGAGGCAGCAGTGCTAACCACTGAGCCACCGTGCTGCCCCACGGTGAAAAATGAAAATAATATCACAGAAATTCCTTTGTCGACACTTACAGGCATCAAAACAATTTATATGAAGCAATGTGAATAGCCAGGGCCTCATCAGAGACAAACGCCTCTTGACAACTTTCATATTCAGGTATACATCTAAAAACCAGACTGAATATTCCTGTTTTTTGATCAGAATATTCAAGCAATATCCTAATCACCAACAACATTTATACTGTTTTGAAATGCACTACGATTCTATGTCTGAAAATGAGACTAAATAATCCATCATCTGTAATGGAACATAAAGGGAAGTACCAAAATAGATTAAAGGGATATTCAAGAATACAATAATAATATGCAATTTTAGCATCGCCAGATGCAAGTAGAAGGAACTGGCCTCTTTTGTCCATGTCTAGCTCCTCCTTGCTTTTGAGTACAGCAGGAAGAAACTACAATGTTTAGCATAGAAATCCCACCCATCACTTATACAACGTTAGCAGCTATTGGAATGGGGCAGGGATGGTACCAATTTGATTAAAGGATTCAAAAAGAAAATAACCTATGCACATGTGGGTGGGCAATATGATCTAGGGTCATAAGAAGATAAAACAGCAGTAAATGCCTAGTTTCCTGTTCAATAAAATTATGGATAATCTGTAATCTAATGCCATATATCTAAATGGTCAATAAATATGATGAATAGCTGAGATCCCAAAGTAGATTCTCGTTGGATACCATGAGTCAAATCTTTCCAATTAGAGTACCTGGCCATCATCACTGCCCTGTTTCCTGCTGATTTCCCAATAGTAAATAACTATAGACATTTCTATTTCTCTGTATACTGTACTTAGCTTTTAAAAGCCATTCAACTAGACTCATCAGGCAAGTAGTTCTGAAAATTTGCCATTTCAGTCTCTTGGTCCTTAATTATAAACATGCCCGACAACAGATGTTCATAAAACGTGGCTATAATTCCCTGGTTTCTCTCTCTCATCTTTCTTGAATAGAAGAGTGACTTTGTAATCTAAAATAAGAAACTTTGGAAGATTATAGCTCAAGTGTCTCCAATGCTCTAAGCTACTTCCATTAAATTCTGGGGATTGAAATCATCTGGTCTTAGTTAGCTCTCACTCTTTCCTAAAATTTTCTTCTTTATTTGCTATTTGTTTACATTAACTCTGCAGTGTCGCTAACCCTGGTCCAATGGACATTTGAATGCTGGCTTCTTCCTCAACTGTAAACTCTGAATCACAGTAATTATTAAGCAGTTCTGCAATTTCCCTATTTGCATTGATATTATCACTACCATTGTTTTTTAAGGGTTTGTCACTTGTTTGCTTTACTGCACTGCAATAGAGATGGTAAGTATTGAATCCATCCTTACTTCCAGACATTCTTTTGCCATCGTCTTAGTTGGTTCAGCACCATTCAATATTTCTACTATTCTTATTTTATAACGTGAAAACTCTTGCACTGTTCTATACTGAATTCGACTGAAATTTTGTTCTAGCACCATCTGTAATTTTTTGGCGGATAATTTAGCATCTGCAAAATTGAGCAGCATATCGTGCATTTCTGAATTCAGGTCATTCACACATTAGAAGCAGCAGAAACCCCAACTTAGCATCTCTACTCAATAGCTTACCACATTACGTTAATCGCCTATCTACTGCCTAATATCTATATCACCAACTCCCTAATCTTCAAAATATTTGTAGAACAGCCACTTCTTATTGATTTTGCAATTACAGCATTCAACTAATGTACACATAATGGGTCTTCAATACAATCACAAATATACGACAGTAACTTGATGATCAGGTCCTGATGAAGGATCTGAACCCAAAATGTCGATTACTCCACCTCCTGATGCTGCCTGGCTTGCTGTGTTTCTTCCAGCCTCATGCTGGTCTACTATGAACTAATGGGAAGCAAGCTCACTGAAGTGAACAACAGCAGTGCATTTCCAGTCATCAACTTACATATCAAAAGCTAAATACAAGTTGTTTCTCAAAGGGCAACAATATTTTCATGGAAATCATTTGGAAAATTAATTGCACAAGGTACTCAATTGAAATTCTCAGACTGCATCCTACCTCTTCGTAGTCAGGTGTTTACAATATTCAAACTTTTCATCCAGTTGTGTCAACATCTCTTGACATTCAGAATATGTGAATGGAAAGCAAAATGCAAAGTAGGTTGTTGCTCCATAATACTCCAGAAAACGATGCATGAAGGAGAGAATAAACTGGTTTTCCACCATCTAAATTGAAAGAAAATGGTGTTAAAAGAAATGACAAGCATTTTATAGAAACAAACTGTTGAATCCTGCAACTGACAGTCATCTATTCATTCTGTAATTCGGCACATTGTAGGAGTAAAACATTGAAGGGTAGACACAAAATAAATAGCATTCCAGCCTTGGACAGTCTCAGAACAGCACTGATTGTAGTTATTACAGAACAAGGCAATTTTTCCTCCATCTCATCCACGTCAGGTCTTACGAGACCAATTTAATCATCCCCATTTCTCAGTGTCCTCGTAGCCCTGTATGTTTTTGTTCAAGCAACTCATCCAATTTCATTTTCAAAGCATTCATCGTCTCTGCTTCCACCTATCTCATGGGTACCAAATTTCAGGTCATTACCACCAGTAGTGGAAGACAGTTCTATCTCCTCAAATCTCGTGCTGAAAATCTTAAATCTATATCCTTTCATCCTTGTCCCATCGTCTTATGGGGGCAGGTTTTCTTTGTCTATGTTAACTAAACCATCATAATCTTTGCACCTCTGTCAAATCTCAACCTCCCTTGAAAGAAAATCCCAATTTCTCCAGCTTAACCTGAAAGATAAAAATCCCTCATCTTTGAAATCATCCTGTTAAATCTTCTGTGCACCCTCTGAAGGAACCTCATGTATTGACCATCCCACTCATCATTTCATTGACATTCATGAGGTTACGTACATGGGAGATACAAACAAACAGGTTATTTGGTCCAACCATTGTTTATGCCACACTTGTGCCTCCAACCATCTTTCCTAATCCAATCTAACATAATTCTCCATTCACATTTGCCTCACATGCTTGTTAAATGTCCCCTTAAATGGATCCATGCTATCACTCCCTGTGATAGCAAGTTCCACATTCTCACCATTCTTTGAACTCTCTATTGGATTTCTTCATCATCATTTCAGATTGATAGTTTCTAGCACTTTTCAAAAATGAGAATTTCTTTGCTTTGGTTAAAATGACTTGGCAAGGGGTGGAAACCAAGTGAGAGAATTAGAAAGGACTACCAGAATGCACAAAATACTTGGAGACACAGATAGCATTAGTATACAGGTGAAAGTGAAGTCAATAGGTGAACTCATTGTAATGAAGAAAGCAATGAAATCTAAATCACAGAATATTAAATTAAGATTGGGGAGTTAGAAATGCAGATCGCTATGACAATAACAAAGACCTAGCTCAAGGAATGGCAGAACTGGGTGTTAAATATGCCTGCGTACAAGGTGTAGAGAACAGATATACTAAAAGGAGGAGAGGTGGTAGTCTTGAAGGGCAGTTTTGAAGTACAATAGAAAGAGAATATCCCAGAGGGTTCAAAGTCAGAATCAACCTGGCTAAAGCTAAGGGACAAAATGTGTGCAGTTATATAGATCACCAGCTAGTGGGAAGGTTGTAAAGGAACAAATCTGCAGGGAAATTACAAAGAAATGCCAACATTATAGACTTGTTGGGACTGGGGACCTTGATTATCCAGATGTAAATTGCAACAGTGGTAGCATTAGAGGCAGAGAGCAGCAAACAGTCCTAGATGATGTTTAGGAAAATCTCCTACATCAGTACATGTCCAGTCCAACTAGAAAGGATGCACAGTTGGACCTGATTCTTGGAAATGATATGAGCCAAGTAGATCAACTATCATTGAGGGAATATTTCAGAGACAGTGATCGTTGAGTCGTAAGATTTAGTATAATGATTAAAAATAGGATAATAAGCAATCCCGAGTAAGAATAATTAACTGGAAGACAGCTAAATTCAATGGGGCAAGAACAGAGTTGGGAAAGATAGATGGGAGCAATAGGCTGACAAGAAAAATTGTAGCTGAACAATAGACTGTCTTTAAAGAGGAGATGGTTTGGATACAAATACTGTATGCTCAAAAATTATAAGTGTTCTGAATGGACTTGTGTTTTGTCACAAAAGGTTTAAAGAATACTCATCCTGCAAAGAACAGACATTATACTAAGTATCACTTGAGGTAACCTGTTTAAATTTAAGCTAAAACCAGCATCTCTTTTCATATAACCAATCAAACAAGGAGTTTAAAACATCAGTGAAGAAAGCGAATAAATGTATCAACAAGATTCAGATACAATTTGGAAAATGATATATATCAACAAACTTGAAAAAGGTATTCATTATCTCAAATAATGGCATGGGGGGCTGGGGGCAACCAGCTTCAAAAATAATTGGGTCGTAACTTACTGAAAAATAATATGCTTAGAAGTGCATGATTATTAACATTCTAGTCAGGCAGTGACTTGTGGCATGGAAGACATACTCAAATCTTAGGATATCACAAGTTGCCGGAGAAGCTTTACGCAAGCAGTATTCTTTCCTTAATTTCATTACGAGATATGTACGGCTCTAATTTCATTACGAGATATGTACGGCTCTACTATGTATAACCATATGGTCCATCACTTTTTCAAGTATTGGACTAGGAAACCAGGTTGAATTAAATATGTCCAAACATGTTCACAGTTTTGACTGAGCTACTCTCATAACTCAGAGTGGAGAAAGTGAGCAACAGAGGAAGTAAAATAGATCAAATGCTCCCAAAAAAACTGCAAAAATGGTGTAATACCAGCCCAGAAGCTACAAGAGCCTTGTTCTTAATATTATAAATTAGATTTTCATAGTATTGTAAATTACAAGTGACATCTTATAGAACAGTAATTGCATTAATCTATCCTTTCACGTTTTAGGCATGGGTGAACACACCACCCTCCATCCATCATCCAGTTGTGTGGAGTCATTTAGCTGCAGCCTCAGAATCACATGCAATGGCTTCACTTTTCATTACTGCAGTTCCCCAATAGTCCCCAACTCCTACCTCTCATCTACATGCTACCTGTTAACAACATCTTCCAAAATCACAATGCCAGGTTTCAAATGCACACTGCCGACTCCAAATTCAACCTCAAACTCTTACACTTACTAGGTTACTTATCTAACATCTAAATGAACAGGAACTTCCTCTATTAAATAATGGCAAAGCCAAAGCCATTATCTTCAGTCTGTGCTGCAAAGTCTGTTACTTGACATTGACTTCAAGCTAAGACAGTAAGACATAGCAGCAGACACAGAAACGTAAACCATAGAGCAAACGAATAGATGTAACGCAGTCAACCAATGATCACATGTGACCATCCAACCTGGTGCCCTATTCCCACTTTCTTCCCATACTCTCAGATTCCTTTAGCCCCATGGAATTCTACCTATCTCCTTTTCTGAAAGGACTGCTTGCTGAGAAAATAAATTTCAGCATGGTGGCTCAGTGGTTAGCACTGTTGCCCTGCCTCACAGTGCCAGGGACCCTATTCAATTTCAGCCTCAGGAGACTGTCTGCATGGAGTTTGCACATTTTCCTCATGTCTGCGTGGCTTTCGTTGGGATGCTCCAGTTTTCTCCCACAATCCAAAGATGTGCAGATTAGGTGGGTTGGCCATGGGAAAATGCAGGGGTACAGGGATAGGGTAGGGCAGTGGATCCAGGTGGGATGCCCTTCAGAGGGTCAGTGTAGACTTGATGGGCCGAATGGCATACTTCCTCACTGTAGGGATTTTATGATTCATCTCTGTTATAAATGATTTGCTCTGAATCCTAAGACTGTGACCCCTGGTTTTGGACATCTTGGTCACTGGAAAATCTTTCTGCATTTACCGTCTAGTCTTCTTAGAATTCTCTAGGTTTTTTTTTAAGATCCTCTCTCATTCTAAACTCCAGTGAATACAATCTTCTTCATATTGTCAACCTGCTATCCCAGGAATCAGTCTTGTAAACCTTTGGTCTAATTCCTCCATAATCAGAAGATCTTCCCTCAGATAAGGAGACCAAAATTGCACGCAATATTCCAGGCGTCGTCTCACCAAGGTTCGATACAATTGCTACAAGACATCTCTGCGCCCGTATTCAATTCCTCTTGCTATAGATGCCTATATACCATCTACCTTCTTCACTGCTATTCTGTAAGCCATTCAGCACATTGAGACCGCTCTAACATTCAATGAGATCATGGGTGGTATGATAATCAGCAGCTTCACTTTCTCGCCCTTTCCCCATAATCAGATTCTCTTACTGATTAAAAATCTCTCTGTCTTGAACATATATAATGCCTTAGCTTCAACAGCTCTTTGCGGTAAAAAAAATTCCACAGATATACCACACACAAGAAGAAATTCCTCCTAATCTCTGTTTTAAAGATGCAACTCTTTATTCTGAGATTATACCCTATTGTCCTTGATACACCCACAAGAGGAACAACCTTTCACATTGAACCTGTCAGGTCCCCTAAGAATCTTGCATGTTTCAATAAGGTCACCGCTCATCCTTGTATATTCCAATTAGTAGTAATCAACTCAACCTCTTTTCATAATGCAATTCCTCAATACCTTCCATCAGCCTAACTTACCTTATCTAGACTGCCTCCATTACCAATATATCTTTCATTAGAAGGGCCAAAAACTGTATTTGGGCTGGTCTGACTATAACCTTATACAATTTTAGCAAAACCTCACTAGTTTTACATTTCATTCCCTTTGAAATAAAAGCCAACTTCCCTATTATCTGCTAAATTGAATAGTAGCTTTTTGCAATTTGTGGATGAGGACACCCAACTCCCTCTGTTCTGTAGATTTCTGTAGTCTTCCTCCATTTAAATAAGATTCATCTCCTGCCAAAGTGCATAACCTCACATTAAATTCCATCTACCAAGTCTTTCCCACTCTCTTAACTTGTCTAGATCCCTTTGCAGACTCTTTGTGTCATCCTCGCGACTGGTGTTCCCATCTATTTTTGTGTCACCCTCAAACTTGGCCATAGTGCATTCACTTTCCTCATCCAAGTCACCCTATCCTACTTCTTACCTCAATGAATGCTAGTAAAGTTATCATCAGGCATGGGTCCCCTGAATGCAAGCCCTGCTGATTCTGCTTGATCATACTGTGTATTTCTAACTGCGCTGCTGTTACATCCTTTACAGTAGCCTCAAACATTTTCCCAAAGACAGACATTATGCAAACTGGCTTATATAGTTACTTGTTCATTGTCTGCATCCCATTTTTAAATAAAGATGTTATACTGGCAGTGTTCCAGTCACTGGGACTTTTTCACATCTAAGGATTCCTGGAAGATTACTACCTGTGCATGCGCTATCTCTGTTGCTACTTCTTTTAATAACCTAGGTTGCATTCCATGAGGTCCAGTTCAATTGCCTTCTCCATGGCAAATGTCAGAGGCTAAATATGTATCTGAAAAGCTTGCTGTCACAATGGAATCCAAGATGGACTTCTAACTTTATATATACTCTAGCAACAAGACTGTCTACTTAAACCTCTGTTACATTGACTGATTCCTCCTCTACCTTCTCAATGAAGAGAATTAATATTGGAAAACATGGAAATAATGGAGGCTTTGACAGGTATTTTATATTTGCTTTCATGGTAGAAAACTTAGCTATATTGATTATTTCTGGGCGATTCACTAAGTGAATCATACCATAAGAATTAATGTTATAGGCAGAGTTAGGTTCCTTTGAACAACATTTTGCATGGAAGAAAATGTACAAGTTGAAATACCATACATGTGCTACAGCATTTCTGGTTGAAATAACTCCAAAATTAAAATATATCACTAAATGTTGAAGAAAAACCACAAATGCCAAACTTCCTGTTCAATACACGTTTTAAAAGTTACAGATGTATTTTTAAGATTGACCAGGCTCTACCTACTGGCAGAAGTTAGTCTGTGCCAGGAGTTGCAGAGTCTTGGTGCCAACCAATTTCTGCCAGTAGATGGAGCTCTTTGGTTGAAGGTCAAAATCAGTGAGGAGAAGGAAACAGTTTGAAAAGTAAATGGAGTAGAATGAAGTAAGGGCAAACAAAGGCAAAGTCAAAAGGAAGGATGCAAGGCCATTTGGTGGAGGGCCTAGAGTGGTCTCCTGGCCTCGAGGTGAAGCCCAGTGTGGTCTGAGGTCATGGCGCAGCATGGACTAGCGGCTAGGTCCCAGTGTGGACTGGATTGGAAGGACTGTTGTTCTGAAGTTATTATTTCTACATTTTTCTAATTTATTCCTATGATCTGTAATACTCTTTATTTCTTTATCTTTTAAAATTTTTTTTCCAAATAATTTTTACTTAAGAATCTGTACCTAGGTACTTTTGTACCAAGGATGGCACCAGAAGTGGTGACTTGTAAACTTTTCACTGTACTCATTTGAATACATGTGACAATAAAACTAATTCTGATGCCTTTTAACATCTGTCTTCTGACAACCATCTGTGTGTACCAGGACACCAGAATGAAAGCTGTTAGGAACATTTTCACATCATTTTCTTCTTCAAGAACTGACAATTCTTTAGCCAAAGTTGGTTTTAAAAAGTTAATCTCCACAGAGAAAGCTTTAGCTTTTCCTTTAACTGATGTGTGTGTAATGTGTAGGTATAAATATATACCCTTCTGAATTACCGGTTATATTCCAAACTGTGATAATAAGGTTTGCCTCTTTTCAATAAAATAGTCATTCCATTGTTCATTAAAGAAACTGATAGTTGAATTTATATTATGAAACAAAAATATATTTGGATTAATGTTTGAAAACTATAACCACACAGATATATTTGATCATATTTTTAAAAAGTTAATCAATTTTTTTTAAGTACTGAATCTATGGATCATCAGTACTTTCTCTAATTTATTTGGTTGGTGATCAGTAATAAGATCAACATTTTCACAACCTTGAATAAAACAATTCCATTATTTTCTTTCCAAAAATCAGATCTGGAAATCTATGCACATTACATCGGTGTTGTCAGTGGACCTCACTTTCTAAAGGAAGACAAATAATTGTTGAAGATTTGAATTTCATTTTAAAATCAGTACAGCAACAAATGCCAGGCTTCTGCTTTTAATTAGCAACAAAGTGTAAAAATAGCTACCACCCTTAAAAAGAAAGGTTTTTAGTGAAAAGCCACCTCATGTCATACACTACTTGAATTTCATTCTCAAAGGAAATTTCCCAAAGTTCCACTGAAGTGCTATAAGTAATGGAAATCCTTGTTTGGAGAGGAGGGACATATGCTGACTTCAACACACCTCAGTTTTTCCAGAAATGGTTTGGAAGCAGCCACAAGAAGTGCTGAAACAGGCTGTTTGTAAAAGGGCAATATCTCCAGATTGAAGACTCTGTTCTAATTGCGGTTGAATAGTAGGCTCTCTAAGACGAATACTATTCCCCAGCTAATTCTAAATGTCCCATCTATATAAATACATGATCTTATTCACACCCAAACACCCCTTATATCCTCTATAGAGGGTGTGGTGCTGGAAAAGCACAGCAGGTGAGGCAGCATCTGAGGAGCTGGGGAAATCGACGTTTTGGGTGTAAGCCCTTCAACCTGATGAAGGATGTCTACCAGAAACATTGATCTCCAGCATCTGCAGTCCTCACTTTCTCCTTATATCCTCTGTGCCACTCTTTGCCCTCACACATCCTCATGGCTCCCTGTACGCAAAGTGCCAATAGGATTCTGGGTAATCCAAGATGGAGGACCAGAATAAATTGTGGCTGTAACAGGTGCTCCTTTTTTGAAGTATTTAGGTGTTGGAGGTGGTTTTCTCGAATTCCAGGAGCAGCAACTACTGTTTTATATGCTGTTGGAACTTTGGGGGAAAAAATTATCAAAACAATAGCACTTTTAAAAGGAAGACAATAAAAAAGGTAACGACTACATGGTTAGTGGGGAAGAAAGAGAAAGAAACCTACACTGCTAACTAACACATCAGTTAAGCTGCACAGTTACTGCCTTTGCTGTTTGAGTTTGCGTATCTCTGGACATTGGAGTGCATCTAGGAAAAATTAACAAATAATGAAACTCACAGCTGACCTTGGAGAAACTTGAATAAGAGAGCTCACAGCACAGGAACAGATAAGTGCATAATTTTTAAAATGTAACCTTGCTCTAAGTCTACAGTAGTGAGTAGAGTGGGTTCTTCCTTGATTCTATGTTTTATCGAGATCTGTCTCGAATAACATTTAAAAATATAAACCATACGTACTAAGTTTGCCTGCAACACTTTTTTTTAAGAGCAAAAAAGACGGTGCTATTTTCTGGATCTATAGACTGTGAAGGAGCAAAGATGGCCTTTAGTAGGATGATGTGCTCTTCCTGACAGATGTGGGAGTTTAGGGAGGGTTTCCAGGTTACTGATGATTACGTCTTTGGTTGCGAATCCTATCGGATTGCATGGATCAGTTCGAACAGCAGTTACATACAATGAGGAATTTACAAGAGCTAGGGGGTGTGATGAATGGCAGTTTATAGAAGGGGTTAACTCCAGGAAAGGTAGGCAGGTACTCTCCAGTGGAGTCTCCAGTGGTTATCCCCATTCAAAGAAGCATGCTACTTTCGAAAATGTAGGTGATGGACTCTCAAGGAAATGTAGCACGAACAACTAAGTTTCCAGTATTCAGACTGGCTCTAATGTAATGAGGGGTACATGAATTCCAATGAATTGACTGTGATAGGAGACTCTCTAGTCAGAATGATAGACAGATGTTTCTGCGGCCAGCTACAAAAGATCAGAATGGTGCATTGCCTCCCTGGTGCCAGGATTAAGGATATCTTGGAGAGGGTGCAGAATGTTCTCAAAGGGAAGAGGGACCAGCAGGAGGTCATTGTAAACATTGGAACCAACAACATAGGAAGGGAACAGCCTGAGATTTTGAAGGCAGAATATAGAAAGTTAGGCAGGAATTTAAAAATTAGGTCCTCGAGGGTAGTAATATTTGGAATACACCCGGTGCTATGAGCTACTGAGGGTAGGAATAAGAGGATAGAGTAAATAAGTGCATGGCTGAGGATCTGGTGCAGGGGAGAAGGGGTCAAACTTTTGGATCTTTTGAATCTATTCTGGGGTAGAAGTGATCCTTGCAAGGACTAATATACTGACAGGGAGATTTGTGAGAGCTGAACGGGAAGATTTAAATGGTGGGGTGGGAGAGATCCCAGTGAAATAGTGAGGAAAGAGATCAATCGGAGACTGGTACCGATGGGAAAAGGAGAGAGTCAGAGAGGGCAGACAGGAACAAAACAGACAACAAGGTAAGATTGATAAACTGCATTTACGTCAATGCAAGAAGCCTAACAGGGAAGGCAGATGAACTCAGGGCATGGTTAGGAACATGGAACTGGGATATCATAGAGATTATAGAGACATGACTCAGATGGACAGAACTAGCAACTTAATGTTCCAAGATTCAAAGCTATAGGAAGGAGAGAAAGGTGGGAGGGTAAGAGAGGAGGGGGAGTAGTGTTTTTGAAAAGAGATAGCTGTGGTGAGGGAGGATATTCCTGGAAATACATCCAGGGAAGTCATTTAGGTGGAACTGAGAAATAAGAAAGGAAAGATAACCTTATTGGGATTGTATTATAGACCCCTGAATAGTCAGCAGGAAATTGAGAAACAAATTTATAAGGAGATATCAGTTACCTATAAGAATAATAGGGTAGTTATGGTAGGGGATTTTAACTTTTCAAACATAGACTGGGACTGCCATAGTGTTAAAGGTTTAGATGGAGAAGAACTTGTTAAGTGTGTACAACAAAAAATTCTGATTCAATATGTGGATGTACCTACTATAGAAGGTGGAAAACATGACCTACACTTGGGAAATAAGGCAGGGCAGGTGACTGAGGTGTCAGTGGGGAAGCACTTTGGGACCAGCGACCATAATTCTACTAGTTTTAAAATAGTGATGGAAAAAGATTAACCAGATCTAAAAGTTGAAGTTCTAAGTTGAAGGAAGACTAATTTTGACAGCATTAGGCAAGAATTTTCAAAAGCTGATTGGGGGCAGGTAAAGGGATGGCTGGAAAATGGAAAGCCTTTAAAAATTAGATAAAGAGGTTACAGAGGCAGCATATTCCTGACATTGAGGTGCAGGGAATGCTGGATGACTAGAGAAATTGAGGTTTTGACTAAGAGAAAAAAAGCATATGTCAGGCACAGACTCGATCCTCAAAAGAGTATAAAGGCAGTAGGAGTATACTTGAGAGGGAAATCAGGAGGGCAAAAGGGCATATGAGATAGCTTTGGCAAATAGGGTTAAAAAGAATCCAAAGGAATTTTACAAACACATTAAGGACAGAAGGGTAACTAGGGATAGAATAGTGTCCCTTAAAAAGATGAGCAATGCAGCCTACGTGTGGAGACGGAGGAGATGGGGGCAATACTAAAAAAGCATTTTGCATCAGTGTTTACTGTGGAAAAGGACATAGAAGATACAAAATATGGGGAAATAGATGGGGACAGCTTGAAAAATGTCCATATTACAGAAGTAGCGCTGGATGTCTTGAAATGCATATAAGTGGATAAATCCCCAGGACCTGATCAGGTGTACCCTAGATCTCTGTAGGAAGCTAGGGAAGTGATTACTGGGCCCTGTGCTGAGATATTTGTATCATTGATAGTCATGAGGTGCCAGAAGTCTGGAGGTTGTCTAACGTGGTGGCGCTATTTAAGAAAGGGCGGTAAGGAAAAGCCAGGGAACTATAGACCAGTGAGCTTGACATCGGTGGTGGGCAAGTTGTTGGAGGGAATCCCGAGGGACAGGATTTACATGTATTTGGAAACACAAGGACTGATTAAGGATAGTCAGCATGGCTTTGTGCATGGGAAACCATGTCTTACGAACTTGATTGAGTTTTTTGAAGAAGTAACAAAGAGGATTGATGAAGGCAGAGTGGTAGATGCGATCCATATGAACTTCAGTAAGGCTTTTGACATGGCTCTTCATGGGAGGTTGGTTAGCAAGGTTAGATCTCATGGAATACAGGGAGAAGTAGCCATTTGGTTACCGTACTGCTCGAAGTTAGAAGACAGAGGGCGAGACTAGTACTGGCAAATGGGACCAAATCAGGTTAGGATATCTGGTCGGCATGGATGAGTTGGACCGAAGGGTCTGCTTCTATACTATATGTCTCTGTGACTCTTTAACATAACCTCCAATTCTTATCCATGTGCTCTTATAAGTCCCTATGCCAGCGACAGCAATTCTGATTTCTAAAGATGTAGCTACAAGTTGACTTTGTTTATAATCTACCCTATTGTGGACAAAATGCTTGTTTAGCAAATAAATCAATTCCATCCTACCCCACGGAATTGGCTTCCATTTTTTGCAAGTAAGTAAGTGTTTAGAGTTACACACTTTACAAGTCAGCAAGTGGGATCAAGCAGGTAATGAGACCAAGAGTTTAAGATACACAAACACACACATGCAGACTGCACATGGCAAAAAACATTTAGAATTTTATTCATATTTCAAAATGGGAAACTACATAGATCATAGAATAATACAGCGAAGTACACCAGCTCTCGATGTTACACCGACCTGTGAAACCAATCTGAAGCCCATCTAACCTACACTATTGCATTTTCATCCATATATTTATCCAATGACAATTTAAATGCCCTTAAAGTTGGCGAGTGTACTACTGTTGCAGGAAGAGCATTCCAAACCCTTACTACTCTGAGTAAAGAACCTACCTCTGACATCTGTCCTATATCTATCACCCCTCAATTTAAAGCCATGTCCCCTTGTGCTAGCCATCACCATCGGAGGAAAAAGGCACTCACTGTCCACCCTATCTAATCCTCTGATCATCTTGTATATCTCTGTTAAGTCACCTCTTAACCTTCTTCTAACAAAAACAAACAGTCTCATGTCCCTCAGTTCCTTCTCCATACCAGGCAACATCCTGGTAAATCTCCTCTGTACCCTTTCCAATACTTCTATGTCCTTCCTATAATGCAGCGACCAGAACTGTATGTAATACTCCAAATGGGGCCGCACCAGACATTTGATATATGACAGGGCGAAAGCGAGGACTGCAGATGCTGAAGATCAGAGTCAAGATTGGAGTGGTGCTGGTAAAGCACAGCAGGTCAGGCAGCATCCAGAAAACAGGAAAATCTACATTTCGGGCTGAAGTCTTTCATCAGGAATGTGGCTGGGAGCCTCCGAGGCGAAGAGATAAATGGATTTTGGGGGGGTGGGGGGTGGGGGTGGTGGTGCTGGTGCTGGGGAGAAGGTAGCTAGGAGTTCAAGAGGTGGATGGAGGTGGGGATAAGGGTTATAGGTCAGAGAGGAGGGTGGAGCAGATAGGTGGGAAGGAAGATAGGCAGCTAGGACACAGGTAGGACAGGTCATGAGGATGGGTGCTGAGCTGGAAGGTTGGAACTGGGGTAAGGTGGGTGGAGGGGAAATGAGGAAACTGGTGAAGTCCACATTGATGCCTTGTGGTTGAACTGTTCCGAGGTGGAAGATGAGGTGTTCTTTCTCCAGGTGTCGGGTGGTGAAGGAGGGCCATGAAGACGGCCCAGGATCTGCATGTCCTCGGCAGAGTAGGAGGGGGAGTTGAAATGTTCGGCCACGGGGCGATGGGGTTGTTGGTGCGGGTGCCCCGAAGATGTGCCCTAAAGCACTCTGCGAGGAGGTGTCCAGTCTCCCCAATGTAAAGGAGACCACATTAGGAGCAACAGATACAATAAATGACATTGGTGGACGTGCAGGTGAAACTTTGATGGACGTGGAAGGCTCCTTTGAAGCCTTGGATGGAGGTGAGGAGGGAGCTGTGGGCACAGGTTTTGCAATTCTTGCAGTGGCAGGGGAAGATGAGAGGAGTGGAGGGTGGATTCTTGGAGGGCGCAGACCTGACCAGGTAGTCACAGAGGGAACGGTCTTTGCGGAAAACAGATGGGGTGGGGAGGGAAATATATCCCTGGTGGTAGGGTCCATTTGTAGGTGGTAGAAATGTCAGCGGATGGTGAGGAGGTTGGTGGGGTGGAAGTTGAGGACCAGGGGATTCTGTCCCTGTTGCTGTTGGAGGGGCAGGGTTTGAGGGCAGAGGTGCAGGACATGGATGAGATGTGTTGGAGGGCATCTTCAACCACATGGGAGAGAAAATTACAGTCTTGAAAGAAGGAGGCCACCTGGTGTATTCTGTGCTGGAACTGGTCCTTCTGGGAGCAAATACGGCGGAGGCGGAGGAATTGGGAATACGGGATAGCATTTTTGCTGGAGGTATGGCGGGAAGAGTGTAATCCTGGTAACTGTGGGAGTCGGTGGGTTTGTAATAAATGTCAGTGTTAAGTTGGTCATCGTTGGTGGAGATGAAGAGGTCTAGGAAGGGAAGGGAGGTGTCAGAGATGGTCCAGGTGAATTTAAGGTCGGGGTGAATGTGTTGGTGAAAACAATGACTGCAGATGCTGGTAACCAGATTCTGGATTAGTGGTGCTGGAAGAGCACAGCAATTCAGGCAGCATCCAAGTAGCTTCGAAATTGACGTTTCGGGCAAAAGCCCTTCATCAGGAGTTGATGAACTGCTCAACCTCCCTGGGAGCACGAGGTGGCGCCGATGCAGTCATCAATGTAACGGAGGAAGAGTTGGGGAGTGGTGCCAGTGTAACTACAGAAGATGGACTGTTCTATGTAGCCAACAAAGAGACAGGCATAGCTGAGGCCCATGCGGGTGCCTATGGCTACCCCTTTCATCTGAAGGAAGTGGGAGGATTCAAAGGAGAAATTGTTAAGGGTGAGGACCAGTCCAGCCAAACGAATGAGTGTCAGTGGAAGGGTACTGGTGTGGAAGGCGGGAGAGGAAGAAACGGAGGGCTTGGATGCCCTGCTCATGGCAGATGGAGGTGTAGATGTCCATGGTGAAGATGAGGCCTTGGGGGCCAGGGAAACGGAGGTCTTAGAGGAAGTGTACGGCGTGGGTGGTGTCCCAAACATATGTGGGGAGTTCCTGGATGAGGCAGGATAGGACAGTATCGCGGTAGGTGGAGATGAGTTCGGTGGGCAGGAGCAGCCGAGACGATGGATCGGCCGGGGTGGTCAGGCTTGTGGATCTTGGGAAGGAGGTAGAATCGGGTGGTGCAGGGTTCCTGAACTATGAGGTTGGAAGCTGTGGGTGGGAGTTCTCTGAGGTGATGAGGTTGTGTATGGTCTGGGAGATGATGGTTTGGTGATGAGGGGGATGAAGTTATTGTCAGGGGGGGTGGTAGGAGGAGGTATCTTCGAGTTGGCGCCTGGCTTCAGCGGTGTAGAGGTCAGTGCGCCAAACTACCACGGACCCCCTTTATCCGCTGGTTTGATGGGAAGGTTGGGATTCGAGCAAAGGGAATGGAGGGGTGCGCATTGTGAGGGTGAGAGGTTGGAGTGGGGGAGACGGATGGACAGGTTGAGGCGGTTAATGTCACGGCGGCAGTTGGAAATGAAGAGATTGAGGGTGGGTAATAGACCAGCATTGGGTGTCCAGGTGGATGGAGTGTGTTGGAGGCAGATGAAGGGGTCCTCGGAAGATGAGCTGGAGTCCTGATTGGAAAAGTAAACTCGGAGGCAGCGGAAGAAGTGTTCGACATCACGATGCATATTGAATTTGTTGATGCGTGGACGGAGGGGGATGAAGGTAAGGCTTTTGCTGAGGACTGATCATTTGTCCTCAGTGAGGGGAAGATCTGGGGAGGGGGGGCGGGGGGGGGAGAAGATGGTGAAAATGCGGCAGGGCTGGGAGCTAGGACCTGGGATTTGGTACAGGTGTGGAGCTGGGAGTGGGGGTGGAGCCTGTAACTGATGTGGAAATGGTGGTAGGAGAATGGGGGTGGAGTCATTAGCAGAGGTGATGTTCCCCTTAGGATTCTGGGGGTGGGTGGGTATGGTGACAGTGGGATCCGTGGTGGTGGTGGTGGTGGTGGTGGAGGGGGGGGGGGGGGGGGGGGGTTGGGGGGCACGTGTCAGCAGTATGCAGGTGAACGGCGTTGGCACGTGTCGGCAGTATGCAGGTGAATGGCGTTGGTGGGTACGGAAGTGATAGCAACAACGGCAGTGGTTAGCAGCGCCAAAGTCACAGAACACGTGACGTCAGCGATGATGCGCGGGGCGGAGGTGATGTCACGTGTGGTGTATGTGAAATCGTTAGGGGCGGAAGTCGCGGAACACGTGGCATCAGTGGTGGAAGTGTGTCAGAGGGGGTGGAAGTGGCTGTAATACAACCTCAAGGCTCCAAAACCCAATTCCTCTACCAATAAAAGCTAACATACTGTACACCTACTTAATAACTCTATCAACCTGGGTGGCAACTTTCAGTGATCTATACACATGGACACAGACACAGAGATCTCTCTGCTCATCCACATGACCAAGAATCTTATCATTAGTCCAGTATTCTGTATTCCTGTCACTCCTTCCAAAATGAATCATCTCACAACTTTCCACATTAAACTCTATTTGCCACCTCTCAGCCCAGCTCTGCAGCTTATCTACATCCCTCTATAACATGCAACATCCTTCGGCACTACCTACAACTCCACCAACCTTGTGTCGTCCGCAAATTTACTAACCCATCATTCTACGCACTCATCCAGGTCATTTATAACAATGACAAACAGCAGTGGCCCCAAAATAGACCCTTGCGGTACACCACTAGGAAGTGAACTCCAGGATGAATATTTCCCATCAACCACCACCCTCTCTCGCTAAATCACCCTCAATCCCATGCCTCTGAATTTTCTGCACTAGCCTACCATGGGGAACCTTATCAAATGCTTTACTGAAATCCATTTCCACCACATCAACCACTTTACCCTCATCCACCCGTTTGGTCACCTTCTCAAAGAACTCAATAAGGTTTGAGGCATGACCTATCCTTCACCAAGTTTAGATTAGAGTGGTGCTGGAAAAGCACAGCAGGTCAGGCAGTGCCTTGAATGCTGCCTGACCTGCTGAGCTTTTCCAGCGCCACTCTAATCTAAACTCTGGTTTCCAGCATCTGCATTCCTCACTTTTGCCTATCCTTCACAAAACCTTGTTGACTATCTCTAATCAAATTATTCCTTTCTAGATGATGATAAATCCTCTCTCTCATAATCCTTTTCAACACTTCACAAGTCTACTATTACCAGGGTTGTCTCTACCCCGCCCCTTTGCTATCCTCCAGCCTTCTGGCACTATTCCCGTAGACAATGACGACATAAAGATCAAAGCCAAAAACTCTGCAATCTCCTCCCAGCTTCCCAGAGAATTCTAGGAAAAATCCCATCCCACCGAGGAGGGCTTACTTATTTTCATTTTCCAGGATTGCTAACATATCCTCATGATCCTCACCCCTGTCTAGTCTAATAGCCTGTATTTCAGTATGAATACTGACCAAAAGTATTCATTTGGCGCCTCTCCTATCTCTTTGGAATCCACGTAAAACTTCCCACTACTTCCTTGACAGGCCTTAATTTTTAGTCATTTTTTTATTCCTGACATAGCTGTAAAAAGCTTTAGGGTTTTCCTTGATCCTACCTGCCAAAGACTTCTCACATCCCCTCCTGGCTCTTCTTGGCTCTCTTCTCATAGTCATAGAGATGTACAGCATGGAAACAGACCCTTCAGTTGAACCCGTCCATGCCAACCAAATATCCCAACCCAATCTAGTCCCACCTGCCAGCACTCGGCCCATAACCCTCCAAACCGTTCCTATTCATATATCCATCCAAATGCCTCTTAAATGTTGCAATTGTACCAGCCTCCACCACAGCCTCTGGCAGCTCATTCCATACACGTACCACCCTCTGCGTGAAAAAGTTGCCCCTTAGGTCTCTTTTATATCTTTCCCCTCTCACCCTAAACCTATGCCCTCTAGTTCTGGACTCCCTGACCCCAAGGAAAAAACTTTGCCTATTTACCCTCTCCATGCCCCTCATAATTTTGTAAACCTCTAAGGTCACCCCTCAGCCTCCAACGTTCCAGGGAAAACAGCCCCAGCCTATTCAACCTCGCCTTATAGCTCAAATCCTCCAACCCTGGCAACATCCTTGTAAATCTTTTCTGAACCCTTCAAGTTGCACAACATCTTTCCAACAGGAAGGAGACCAGAATTGCACGCAATATTCCAACAGTGGCCTAACCAATGTCCTGTACAGCCACACATGACCTCCCAACTCCTGTACTCAATACTCTGACCAATAAAGGAAAGCATACTAAACGCCTTCTTCACTATCCTATCTACCTGTGACTCCACTTTCAAGGAGCTATGAACCTGCACTCCAAGGTCTCTTTGTTAAGCAACACTCCCTAGGACCTTACCATTAAGTGTATAAGTCCTGCTAAGATCTGCTTTCCCAAAATACAGTACCTCCCATTTATCCGAATTAAACGCCATCTACCACTTCTCAGCCCATTGGCCCATCTGGTCAAGATCCTGTTGTAATCTTGGTAACCCTCTTTGCTGTCCACTACACCTCCAATTTTGGTGTCATCTGCAAACTTACTAACCGTACCTCTTATGTTCGCATCCAAATCATTTATGTAAATGACAAAAAATAGAGGACTCAGCACCGATCCTTGTGACACTCCATTGGTCACAGTCCTCCAATCTGAAAAACAACCCTCCACCATCAACCTCTGTCTTCTAACTTTCAGCCAGTTCTGTATCCAAATAGCTAGCTCTCCCTGTATTCCATGAGATCTAACCTTGCTAATCAGTATCCCATGGAGAACCTTGTCGAATGCCTTACTGAAGTCCATATAGATCACATCTACTGCTCTGCCCTCATCAATCCTCTTTGTTAGTTCTAACTTGTAACACTCATTCACCCTAACTGAGCCTTCATGTCTCATCTTTACATAAGTACCCTTCTTACTCTTGACAAGAGATTCAACTTCATTAGTAAACCACAGTTCCCTCACTCGACCACTTCCTCCCTGCCTGACACACAGAAGCTGTTCCTTGTACAAGCTCCACATTCCAATTGTGCCCATCCCCTGCAGTTTCCTTTCCCATCCTATGCATCCTAAATCTTGCCTAATCGCATCATAATTGCCTTTCCCCCAGCTATAACTCTTACCCTGCGGTGTATAGCTATCCCTTTCTATCGCTAAAGTAAACTTAACCAAATTGTGGCCACTATCACCAAAGTGCTCACCTTGCTCCAAATCTAACACCCAGCCTCATTCATTACCTAGTACCAAATCCAATGTGGCCTCACCCCTTGTTGGCCTATCTACATACTGTATCAGGAAGCCCTCCTGCGCACACTGGACAAAAACGACCCACCTAAGGTACTTGAACTATAGTGTTTCCAGTCAATATTAGGAAACTTAAAGACTCAGAACAACTACCCTGTTACGTTCACTCCTATCCAGAAATATCTTTTCAATTCTTTCCTTTACATCTCTGGAACCTTTCAGAGGCCTTCTGAAAACTCCCAGCAGGGCGACGTCTCCATTCCTATTTCTAACCTCAGCCCAAACTATCTCAGTAGACAAGTCCTCATCAAACATACTTTCTGCCACCGTAATACTGTCCTTGACTAACAATACCACACCTCCCCCTCTTTTAGCACATTTTCTGTTCTTACTGAAACATCTAAACCCCGGAACCTGCAACAACCATTCCTGTCCCTGTTCGATCCATGTCTCCGAACTGGCCACAACACCGAAGTCCCAGGTACCAACCCATGCTGCAAGTTCACCCATCTTATTCCAGATGTTCCTGGCATTGAAGTAGACACACTTCAAATCACCTTCCTGCCTGCCTATACACTCCTGTGGCCTCAAAACCTTATTCATGACCTCACTATTCTCAACCTCCTGCACACTAGAGCTACAATTCAGTTTCCCATCCCTCTGCTGAATTAGTTTAAATCCTCAGGAAGAACATTAGCAAACCTCCCCCCACCCAGAATATTGGTACCCTCTGGTTCAGGTGTACACCATCCCATTTATACAGATCCCACTTAATCCAGAATGAACCCCAATTATCCATGTATCTGAATCCCTCCCTCCTATATCATCCCTGTAGCCACGTGTTCAACTGCTCTCTCTCCCTATTCCTTGCCTCGGTAGCATGTTGCACGATTAACAAACCAGAGATAATAACTGTTTGCTCTAGCTCAAAGCTTCCACCCTAGCTCCTTTACAAAGCTTCAAAAATGAACTTATATGCTACAATCTACAGGATGCAAAAAAACACTTCTACAAGATCACTAATTCCGAAATTTCCATACCTCATATGTTGGTCTTTCTCGCACCCGCTCCCAGCGTGGTCTTCCAGGAAGAGTCTTAACTAATGGGGCCATTCCTTGTGAGTACAGTTTGCTTTGCTTATTCATATTCATGATATTGATTTTAATAACTTTACTTGGAATTCCCCCCTTCACACTAAAATAAAACCAGGACCTGAAGATAAAGACAAAATAAGTTATCGTCAATATGTTGCATGAATTCAAATGTCAGATCATAAATACAACTTAATAAAAAAAGCTTCTTAGCAAAATATTGATGATGCTGAACCAATTCTTTCCTTGGGTTCATCAGTCCCAATCAATGAATATGAAGAAATATCCATGAAAATAATCTAAATTTACTTAGTTTGTTATGAACATCAGAATTGCTGGAAGAGAAAAAGTCTCACAATCCACATATTATCTACTATCAGTTTCATAGTCATGTGAAACAAAATAAAGTTGCTGAGTAATTGAGGCAAGCAATCTCCATCAATTAATCTTTAACTGATATGAAATGAGGTGAAAAATTCTGGGAACCACACATCCAAAGTCACCTGCCATTCTAACCATACTTTATATGTTTTACATCTAATGTTATTCACATAATGAATAATAAGTGCTATTTTCTGAACAAAATCTAGCTAACTTAAATTTGAATGAATCAATACTGACTCATTCCACTTTCTTCATGAGACATTGTTCCATAATTTAATTCTGAATTCACTCTTCCTCAAGCACAGGCTATCCCAAACGGCTCTACTATTCTGGGCAAAATGAAATTACTAATCATAGGCAACTTTTGTGAGAACTCTTATATAACTCTAAAAGCAGCAAACCCATTTGCTATGAAACTTTTCCAGTGGCAATGTGTGTAATAATAAAATTATTGGTCCTCATAATCTTGTAATTATTCACTCCTTTAACTTTGCCATTGACATAAAGTAAGGAAATAGTTTACTGTAACACAAGCATGACTAAGACAAACTTTAGAATCAGCTAAAAAAAAAAGATGCATTTGTATAACTTCTTTCACATGCTTTGCACACTCCAACATATTTGCATAACAAGTAATGACAGGCAAGAAAATGTCCTCTGGTGCAGCTTGTCCCACATAATTATGATACCTGGTGCTGACCACTATAATTATCTACCTTCTGGAGGTAGTAATCTGTAGTCCTGTGAGAAGTAGGTTCAGATCTTACTTGAAGGAGTTCAGCAAACCAGTGTGCATTGCTCAAACCAGCCAGCCACCTATCCAACTGTTTAATTCCTGACATGTAACGAGATCTGGCTTATTCAATTTAACAGTGACACCCTTGGTGCATCCAAAACTATGTAACTGGAGAAAATTGTCAACTCGTATTTATTTATTTTTCCCTATTTATATGTTGAGTAAACCTACTGTTCTCCATTGTTTCAAGTTCCAATTCTTTTAGTCTATCTAAATAGCCAAAATAATTCTCAAGAGGTCAGAATTGAAATGCAAAAATAACAATGAAGCATTGAAAATTACGAAACAAGCTTCATGCCTCATACCTTTCACATTTAAATTCCTCACCTATTTATTGCATTGCATAAAAGGTCAACAGATATTTCCCACAATGTA
This sequence comes from Chiloscyllium punctatum, assembly GCF_047496795.1. Classification (NCBI taxonomy): domain Eukaryota; kingdom Metazoa; phylum Chordata; class Chondrichthyes; order Orectolobiformes; family Hemiscylliidae; genus Chiloscyllium; species Chiloscyllium punctatum. Next base: position 156,862,410 of record NC_092741.1, read on the forward strand.
ACTGGAAAGTTATTTTCCTACAAACTCATTGACCATAAAACAAATAACAACCAACTAAGGTTGATCAAATATTATTAGGTGCAAGATCGCCTGCCATTTTAAACACAGTGTCTAAACTCTACAAGTTTCAACTCCCTCCCAAGTCCCACAGACACCTAGCAGACAAGTTAGCAGCTACATTAATGAAGAATCATAGAACCCTACAGTGTGGAAACAGGCCATTTGGCCCAATAAGTCCACACTGACCCTCCAAAGAGCATCTCACCCAGACCCATTCCCCTACCCTATTACTCTACATTTACCCTGATTAATGCACCTTGCCTACACATCCCTGAACACTGTGGGCAATTTAGTATGGACAATTCACCTAACCCAAACATCTTTGGTCTGTGGGAGGAAACCGGAGCACCCAAAGGAAACACACGCAGACATAGGGAGAATGTGCAAACTCCACACAGACAGTTTTCCAAGGCTGGAATCAAACCAGAATGCTAACCACTGATCCACTGTGCCGCCCTAGTACCAGTGTTACCAGCATAGTAGGGGCGATACCGATAGCTTTGAAAAGCTTTAATTGTACTCACTCAAATTAAACTAGGCTTTGAATTGAGCTCAAATAAATATTACGAATAATCAAGAGACCTTTAGTGTTGTAAGGAAGATAGTACTAGATGGTACAACATTCTGCAACCATCACTATCTCAGCATACTTTTGATCAGTGAAAATCTTCCAAAATCAGAGGAGAATCTCAACTATTGATATGAAGAGAGTTTGGTTTAGATGTTCATGTGGTCTAGTAACCATGCCATTGAAAAATAACATAGCTTTCAATGCAAATTTTGATTTGCCCACTGTAAAGATAAGTCCAATGTAAGATAGATGAATACAACATTACCAAAACAATAGATTTTATAAACATTTACCACAAGAAGCTAGGTGAAATTGAGACTATAGCAAGTATACTTTTGTTTGAAAACAATGTTCAGTGAAAGCAAATTAAAATTTACTATTTTAAGCATCAAGATAGCTAAGGAAATGTAGATCTACAATTATATTGCTTATTCATTGTTTAAACCAATCCTAAGACTGAAGAGCATACATATTCAGTCTGTTGTTCGTGATAACTACTTGGCAGTAACATAATACTTCCAACAAACATTACTAGCTTTTGTTATAATTCCTGGGTCTCATCAAATGAAAAGAAGAGATAGTTCTTAGAGCTAAAGGGATCAAAGGGTATGGAGAAAAGTAAGAACAGGGGTACTAAATGGCAGGCTCGATGGGCCAAATGGCCTACTCCTGTTCCTATTTTCTACATTTCTATTGTTTTCTACTCAAATCTTGAGGAGGATCTGGGGCTCCTTTTTATCCAGAAAATGGACAGAACAAATGGCTTCATAGGCCTTGATTCAAAGTAAAGCTCAGTAAGGGAATCAGTGCCTGGTAATGCATATGAGTCAAACAGGCCCTAAATCTACAAAGAAAATCTCGAAGTACCTCCAAGTGGATTTGTGTAGATTGTGTAGATGGTTGATCATGTTTTATTATGTTGTTCATCTACGCTTTACTCAAATAGTCACAGACATATTATGGATTATTATGGATCTTGGCAGGGAGACCAGAATTCCTGCCATACAACCCCTCAAAAGATTTGACCTTATTTGACTTTGACTTATCATCAAGATCAGAGATCATGAATTCACTTACTTTTGCAACTCATAAAATCATCATAGGATCCCTATAGAGGGGAAGCAGGTATTTTGGTGTGGTCCACCCTGACCCTCTGAAGAGTATTCCATCCAGTCCCATGCTATCCCTGTATTCCTGCATTTCTGACAGTTAATCCACCTAGGCTGCACACCTCTGGACACTGTGGGCAATTTTGCATGGCCAATCCAGCTGACCTGCACATCTTTGGACTGTGGACAAACCCATGCAGGCAGAGGGAGAATGTGTCAACTCCATACAGACAGTTGCCTGAGGCTAGAATCAAACCCGGGTCCATGGCACCATGAGGCAGCAATGCTGACCATTAAGCCACCATGCAACCCTCAAAGAGTGAATCTCAAAAGTCATTTTAAAATTGAGGACGTTTCTACTTGAAAGGAAGACAAAGTCATGCATTGCGTTTGAATGGGTTTATAAAGTGAAGACCACAACGATAAAAAAAAATCACAAATAGTGTGCACTGCTCTCATGTGACTTTGAAACACACTCTGATAAACTCACCATTTATTGGAGTATAGAAAATCCTGGCACTAACAATTCCTAAGCAATTAATTTTTAAAACTTGGAAAATGATGGGCATGCAGTAAGAAGCTTAAAAAATTTGATGAAGCTTTTGTAAATTTTAATTTGTAAATAATACTATAATTGGTCTTTACTTTGTGTCCAATGAAGTAAAATGATAAGTAATCTACTTGAACTATTTACAATCTAATCCATTGACTAAATGTTATTGGTGAATGTTCGTGAAAATTTTTTATACTTGGGGTTAGCGATTAAAATATACTAAAATTCTCTTCCCTTTTCCTGTCAATACAAACCAATGTGCCACAAGGCGATTCCCTCCTGTAATGCCTATTATCATCAAATGCATCTTGTTATACTGCATTTTCTCCATAGCTCCACCTGCAATGAAATCAAGTTTCCAAAGTTTCATGTAAAAGCAATGACACCATAAATGACAATTGTTTTTACGCAAATTTAACCTAGCAACAAAATTCCTAATTATTCCAAATACATTTTTAAAAAAAAACTCATTAAATTACCTATTACCATTCTCGAACTCCGTATCAGCACAGTCTGGTTTGGTCCATACATTAAATTCGCAATCTGGAGTAATTAACACATTTCCTAGATTTCCTGTGCCTGTACTGCCACCACTGGGAGTTGAGTCCACTTCTCCTTCAGGTCGCTCCACTTTTTCGACTTGAGCAATGTTTCCAGAGTCAAACTTGGAACTAAAAAGTAAGCCGCCACATCGAATTTCCATTTTTGTGGCAAGACAGAATATTTCAAGTCATCTTTCATTCTTCTGCGTGACACTGTGAGAGCAGTTATATCTTTACCTTCTGTGCAGGGAAAGAAAATAATTATTTCCAAGTATTTCAAGATATAGCTAAATAGCTTACTGATTAAATAGAACCACGGTAAAACTTAAACAAATCATTACCAAAAATTGTCTTGGATATCTCATCATTCCTGTGCAGTAATACCTAAAAAACTGTCTCATAAATTAATACCCTTTAAAATCAAGATATTTAATATAAAAATCACAACTTGCATTTTTTTCCAAACAAAGATCAATAAAGATAAAAGCCTTGTAGAATCAAAAAAGGAAACCCTATTTATATGTAATCTCTTCCAAACATCAATGGCATAGCACTCACTGATTTACTGTTTCCTAAAGGAAAGACAAGGTCAATCTCTGGGTTCAGTCATCCAGTAGAAATTACAGTGAACTAGAAAAACAGAAAATTGTGCAGCTAGAAAAAAAATGCAAAAAATTGCACAAAAAGCTTATCCTATAAAGGTTAGATCTCAGTTTATTAAATACATGGTATTTGCAACTTAAAATAGTCTAGAAAATGCATGACTTTTAGTTTTTACAAATCTTTCACTAACCTTCCACTGCAGACTGTTAGCAATTCAGAGAATGTGAATAAAAGCTGTCTGATGTGTTACAATGTTTAGAACCCAGCAAATCTGATCACTCAGACTAGTCCCTTATAGCTCTAGATGACCCTTCAGAATGGAGATGAGAAAGAGGAATTTCTTCAGCCAGAGGGTGTTGAATCTGTGGAATTCATTGCCACAGACAGCTGTGGATGCCAAGTCATTGAGTATTTAAGAGAGAGATAGAATAGTTTGTGATTAGTAAGGGGATGAAGGGTTATGGGGAGAAGATAGGAGAATGGGGTTGTAAAACATATTAACCATGATCAGGTAATGGACCAGACTTGATTGGCTCAAATGTCTGGATTAGTGGTGCTGGAAGAGCACAGCAGTTCAGGCAGCATCCGAGGAGCAGTAAAATCGACGTTTCGGGCAAAAGCCCTTTATTCCTGATGAAGGGCTTTTGCCCGAAACATCGATTTTACTGTTCCTCGGATGCTGCCTGAACTGCTGTGCTCTTCCAGCACCACTATTCCAGAATCTGGTTTCCGGCATCTGCAGTCATTGAGCCCATCAAGGTGGTAAAAACAATGGCCTAATTGTGCTCCTATATCTTATGTTTTCATGGTCAGAGCATCACAATCAGCCATAAATACAAGTTGTCTGCTGTGTAATAACTGAAGCCACCGATCTTATAAACTTTATGAAAAGCCTCAAACTCTTTATGGGAAAGTTTTAAAAAAAAACAAAGCAATGAGATTTCAAAGCCCCAGTGGCAAGGCTCATAAATTGCATGGCTCACAATTAACTCAAGTGTTGACTTGTCTGCGGTGGTCTGATACCCTCTGCAATCTTTCATGGATGCCATTGGCTACTGTCCCAATGCAGCAAACCCAACCATAGCAGTCCTAAGGAACCTTCCACAATTTTAATCCAAGAAAACTTAAACCGTGTAGGAGCAACAGCTCAAAACAAGGTCAAGGGGCAGTGGAAGGGCGAAGGCCGAAAAGAATATCATAGAAACTGATATCAGCACAGGAGACCACTGGCAAAAGTGATTTAACAAATTTCCCCAAAAGCATTCCAAGGAAGTTTTATCATTTTGATACTCCATACCAACTTTAAGTAATCTAGGCTAACCCAGCAGTAACATAACAAAGGCACTTTTTTGTAACTGACAACTCTCCTTCTTCATAAATGAACTCAAAATACTGTCAGAAAATTCTAGATTATCAGATTAGAGTATAGAATTAGTTTAAATATTAAAACCATATTCTGGCAAATTTAGGGACAACAGCTTGTGTTTATATAGCGTTTTAAACATAATAAAAATATATCTAAGCACTTCGCAGAAGTGAATTTGCCACATAAGCCCATAAGTAGGAACAGGAGTAGGTCACTCAGCTTGAGGCTGCTTCATCAATCAATGGATCAAGGCTGAACCTCATATCCACTTTCCTGCCCTTTTCCCCCATAATTCTAGATGCTCCTACTATTCAAATATGTCTCAGCATTGCAATATACACAAGAACTCTGCCTTATCTCAGCTCTCTGTAATAAGACTATGAATGAAGACATTCCTCCTCATCTCAGTCTTTAATTGGCACCCTTTAATTATGAGACTGTCCCCTCTGGTCCTTGACTCTCACTTGAAGTGAAATGACCTTCACCATTTACCCTGTCAAGCTCTTTAAGAATCCAAGTTTCAATGAGATCACATCTTCTGTTTTAAATTCCATTGAGTAGAAGTCCCAATCTATTTAACCTTTGCTCGCAAGATATTCCCCCATACCAGGAATCATCCTAATGAATGTTTTCTGAAATGCCTCCAATGAAATAATATCTTTTCTTAAATAAAAGGGACCAAAACTGCTCACAGTAGTCCAATGTCTCGCCAGTAGCTTGCACAGTTGCATAATGGTGTATACAGGTATACGAAGGGATACTTGAGTAGACCCTTGTCAGAGGTAGGTTTTAAAGAATGCCTTAAAGGAGCAAAGGGCAGCAATTAGACTTAGGGAACTTATTCTGCATCTAAGAGTCTTGACAGCTGAAAACACAACAATCAATGCTAAAGTTATTGAAATCAAAGATAATTAAAAGGCTAGATTCAGGAAACTACAGAGATATCAAAGGGCTGTGGAACTGCAGATTACAGATTTAGGGATGAATTTGAAAACAATGATTGATCATTTTCAAATTAAGGTATTACTTAAACACTAAGTCATTGAACAAGCACTGAAAGATGAATGGAGGGTATGTATTAGGACAGGGGCAAACGTTTCGATGACCTCAAATTTACAGGAGGGTAAAACACAAATACAGCCAGTTCATTGGGATAGTGAAGTTGAGGTAACAAAGGCAGTCATAAGTGATTGGGATACACAGATAAAATGGACAGTACACTGACAAATGAAATTACCACAGAGGTTTGTCACAAGTCTTTGATTTTTTTTTAAGAAAGATTGAGGAGGCAGAATAGAAACTAAAAGTATATTTTAAATAGCATGTGGGAACAGGGAGTTCTGCAAGTGTGCTTCTACACATTTTGAGAGTGTAACTGGATAAATTGAGAAGGCTGCTGAAAGCAACTCTTATGGTAGCATCATAAAGTCATGACAGATGTGATTTAATTATTTCTTGAGACAAGGACAGTTGATCATGATAGTTCAATAGATGTTCTATGTATCAACTTTTAGACAGCACTCAACACTACGTATCCCACAGGATATTTGTTAAAATGAAAATCCATGGCATTTAAAGGGAACGGGGTAGTATGGATACAAACTTGTTCTAGCAACAGGAAATAGTGCTAGGCTGATTTTCAGACTGGAATGTGGCAAGCAATGATCTCATCAGTTTTAGATCCATTATTTTCTCATTTTTTAAAATATAAATGCCAGAAACTTAGACAGCAATAAATGCAAAGTTTGGCAAAATTGTATATGTGATGTGATAGGCTTCAGAAAAACATGCAAGGTACAATACAATTGTATTCAATGGGAAGAAGCAGATGGAGTTGAACAAAGAGAAGGTTTTAGAGATACACCTAAATTAAAAAGACAGCATATATATATGGCAAATGTAGAAAAGTGCAGATGGGCAGAAAAGCCTTATTGTCAATACTTCCAAATCCTTAAAAGGTGCAGCACATGGTAAACACTTGTGGTGCAGTGGTTGTGTCCCTACCTCTGGGGCCAAAAGGACTGCTACGTCCCACTATTCCACAGGTGCGTCATAATACATCTGAACAGATTAAAATATCTACAAGGTTACAGGCCAGGTCCTTGCAAATGGGATTATCTAGCAAATGTTTAAGGACAAGTGCAGATACTTATGGCTAAGGAATATATAGATATTGGAGAGTGATGGGTATCGGAACACGCCATCTAAAAGGGTCTTAGAAGTGGGAACCCTCAAAACAATTAACACACATTTAAAGAAACACTTGAAAGACTATAGCATGCTAGGCCATGAGCCAAGTGTTGCAAAATGGAATTAGACTAGTTGGATGTGTGATGACTGGCACAGACACGATGGATCGAAGGACCTCTCCCTATGCTATAAAAAAAATCTAAATTAATAAACATGCTTAAAAATGCACATGGGCTGTTTGTACTTATTATAAGGTGTAGATACAAATAGAGTCTGATAGGGCTTTGCAAATCACTCGTTAGGCTTCAGTTTGTGGACAATTCCACACATCACACTTCAGGAAAGGGACACTTTGGTTCTAGATTCCCCAGCCTGGGGAAATACCCAGCCTATCTAGCCCTGCTAGAATTTTATATTTCAATTAAATCCCCATCCTCTAAACTGTCGTAAATATACGCCCAGTCAAACCAATCTCTCAAAATAATACAAAATAAAATTCCATGGATAAATGTTGGTGAAATAATTGTTATTTTTCAACAGTTTTCATCAATAGTCAAAAAAGGACATTTTAACAACAAAGTCAATACAATATTAATATTTACATAACCAAAGAGTATGATAGCCGAGGGTTTTTGAGTTAAAAAAGGAGGCAGTCATGCTGATTTTAACAAAGTACATAGACTGATTGAACATACTCAAGAAAACTCATTGCTTATATATGGTATTGTAAATAGATAGGTAGGATGTCAAACTCTGAAGAAAGCAAGAGTAGCCTACCTCTAGTTGCACAAATTATTCTCCCAATGCAATGTATGTAGATAGACAAATATTCAAAGATTAAATATTATTTGGGCAGAGTTTAGCAGGTACGTTAGAATTAATCCAATTTAAAATGGTTCTCCCTCTGGAATATGACAACTAACATGCATAAAATGATGCCAAAGCAGACCAGCAGAAAATACATTATGTATTTTATATAGACCCATAAGATCATAAGACACATAGCAGAAATTAGGCCATGTGGCCCATCAAATCAGCTCCACCATTCAGTCTCGGCTGTGCCATTCTCCCTGTAACCTTTGATCCTCTTAACAATCAAGACCCCATCTCGGTCTTAAATATACTCAATTACCTGGTCTCCACAGCCTTCTGTGGCAATGAATTCCATAGATTCACCACTCTCTAGCTGAAGAAGCTTCTCCTTAGCTTCGTTCTAAAGGGTTTTCCTTTTCCTCGAAGACTGTTCCCTTCCATCCTAGTCTCTCCTGCCAATGGAAACACCTTCCCAATGTCCACTCTGTCCAGTATTCTTTAAGTTTCAATTAGATTCCTCTCTCATCCTTCTAAACTCCAAGCATGAACCCAGAGTCCTCAAATACTCCTCATATGTTAAGCCTTTGATTCCAGGGATCATTCTTGTGAAACTCTGCTGGACCGGCTCCAGAGCCAATACATCTTTTCTGAGGTATTGAGCCCAAACAGTTCACAATACTCAAAATGCAGTCTAACCAGAGCTTTATAAAGCCTCAGAATTCTATCTCTGATTTTATATTCAAGTGCTCTCAAAATAAATGCTGACATTGTATTTGCCTTCCTGACTACTGACTCAACCTTGGAAGTCCTGGTCCAAGATTCTCCTAAGTCATTTATAGTTCAGATTTCTGAATTTTCTCCCCTAGCAGAAAATAGTCTATGCCTCTTCTTCCTACCAAAGTGTATGACCTCACACTTTCTCACATTGTATTCCAGCTGCCACTTTGTCCATTCTCCTAACGTCTAAATCCTTGTGCAGCCTCCGGGCCTCCTCAATACTACACATCCCTCCACCTATCTTTGTAACATCTACAAACTTAGTCAGAATACCCTTAGTTCCTTCATCTACATCATTAATGTATAAAGTGAAGTGAAAAGGTGTGATCCCAACATTGACTCTTGCAGAACACCACTAGTCACCGGCTGCCATCCTGAGAAGGACCTTCTTTCCCCCATTCTCTGCTTTCTGCAAGACAGACAATCTTCCATCCATATTAGCAGCTCACCACTAACACCATGGGCCCTTATCTTACTCAACAGCTTCCTGTGCAGCAACTTGTCAAAGTCTTCCAGAAGCCCAGGTAGATAACATCCATTGGCACTCCTTGGTTTAACCTGCTCGTTACCACCTCAAAGATTTCTAACAGATTTGTCAGGTATGACCTCCCCTTGATGAAACTATGCTGACATTGCCCTATTTTACCATGCACTTCCAAGTAGTCAAAAATCTAATTCTTCACATTGGATTCCGAAATCTTACCAACAACCAAGGTCAGGCTAATTCCCACTGCCCTTCACTGTATTACATGCGTTCTCTTTTGCTTTTATGCTGTCCCTGACTTCCCCGATCAGCCATGGTTGCCTCATCTTCCCTTTAGTACGCTGCCTCCTAGGATGTATTTTTACCATGTCTCCCAAACGAACTCCTGCCTTTGCATTTTCCACTGTCTTTCTTGCTAGCTCCTCTCGTGGTCAGCTCCTCCCTCATGCCTCTGTAGTTGCTTTTATTCAACTGCAATATTGTTACATCTGATTCCACCTTCCCACGACCAAACTGCAGAGTAAATTCTATCATATTATGGGTCCTAAGGGTTCCTTCACCTTAAGCTCCCTCATTGCACAACACTAAATCTAGAATTGCAGTGGACCCCACCACAAACTGCTGGTCCATAGAATCCCTACAGTGTGGAAACAAGGCCTTCAGCCGAACAGGTCCACACCAATCCTCTGTATAGTAATCCACTCAGACCCACTCCCCTACCCTACATTTTATCCTTGACTAATGCACCTAACTTACACATCCCTGAACACTATGGGCAATTTAGCATGGCCAATTTACCTAATGTGCACATCTTTGGATTGTAGGAGGAAACCGGAGCACCCAGAGGAAACCCACCCAGACAAGGGGAGAATGTGCAAACCAGAGGCTGGAATTGAACCCAGGTCCCTGGTGCTGTGATGCAGCAGTGCTAACCACTGAGTCACCTTGTTCCAAAAAGCCATCTCAGACATTCCACAAATTCCTTTTCTTGCAATCCACTACCAACTTGATTTTCTCAGTTCACCTGCATATTGAAATCCCTGATGATAACTGTCACCTTACCTTTCTTATATGCCTTTTTTAGCTTCTGGTGTATCTTGCACCCCAAATTCTGACTACTGTTTGGAGGTTTGTACATAATTTTCATTATTTTTTTTAACATTTGCTGTTCCTCAACTCAACCTGCAGAAACCTGTAACGACAATGTGTTGTGTGATCCCAATGTTCAGCCTCATTTTCACACCAACTGTAACCAATTACCTTTAGACCTAATTTGAAGCACTATTTAGGGTCATGGTTGCAGTGCCAACAGCACCGTAACATCAGTGGTATACAGTGATGATAAATATTAATAACTACTGATTGTAATATGGCATTGATATTACAGCTATTCAGTAGGTGTTGATGCTTAAATCTTACTATACATCTTCTTAGCAAAAATTTCAGTTAACACAGTACTGACCTGCAGTAGTTATAAGTCATGTATATTGCTACATTGACATTACCAACTGGCTGTAAGATCATAAAGACATAGGAGCGGAAATTAGGCCATTCAGCCCATTGAGTCTGCTCTGCCATTCAATCATGGCTAATAAGTTTCTCAACCCCATTCTCCCACTTTTTCCCATAACCCTTGATCCCGTTGACATTCTCTCTCTTACGACCTGGCCTTCACAGCTCAAGGTCACCTGGTGATATCACTAACCTGTGGAAGTACCCATCACTGGTGATCTCACCGATTAGTGTCACCAGTCAGTTACCCTCAATGTTGATATCAGCAGCCCAACACTCAAGGGATATCAGTGACTATCTAGCATCAGTTCAGTCTTCGCACTGGGAAAATCTCCGTTTGCTGGCCCCAAATACTCAACTGTCACAATCATCAGGGACACCCCAACTATGGCACTGGTCACTCTTTACCAGCGACGGCAGCAGCAATCACTACCTCCACCAAATGGGCCCAGCAGCCCTCATCACAACAGCCTGGACAGAGAGGCAGGAACGGTCACCTCACACCGGGGGCTAAGCGCCGATCTGGCGGAATGTCCGCTTCCCGGCTCCGCTCACCTGGGCTCAGCGACAGCGCCGCCTCCCCGCCGCGGGGCTCATCCCGAGCCCAGAACGCCGGCTCCCATCCCTCGGGGCCTCGGTCCGACTCGAAGCCGAAGCGGCCTCTTCCTCGGATCCACTATCGGGCGGAGAATCTCGGCACTCGCACAGCCGCTCTCGCCGGTTCTGGGTGACGGCGGACCGGTCGCTCCGCCTTCGCGCCTCGGCCTCTCGCTGCCGGCGGCTCCGGGAGTCCTCCTCCCTGTCGTGATCCCGTTCCCTTCGCCTCCTCTCAGTCGCTCCTTCTCCGGAGCCCTCGCCGCTCCTTCCCCGCTGCCCTTGCCGCCTGGTATTCTGGTCACCAGCAGCCGCTAACCGCGATCTCTCGGGCTCCGTCTCTCCGTCGCTTTGTTTTTTTTTCCCCGACAAACAAACACACACCAACTTCCCTTCAAACTCTGCTTGACATCAACAACGAGCCAGCTCATTGGCCACCTCGCATGCAGCAGCAAAGTGACCAATGATTGGCTCGTCACAAGGCACTTTTAATTTAAAAAAAGGTCAGTTTGATTCATGAAAAGGGCGCCTGCGCTATCCGCGAGCCCTGTCGGAGAGGGCAACGTCCCGTGCGAGGGGCTCGGGCAGCACGGACCTGTCGCCTAGGAAACCGGGAGGCGGGGCCTGTCGCCAGGGCAATCTCGGTGCTGGTTGTCTGTCACATGGTCAAGCCACCAGGTAAATGTTTCAGCTTGAAGTTTCACGCGAAACTGAACGATTTTTTTTCCTTTATCCACCCAACAAATTCAATTGAATTGTCAATAACATACAAAACATCATTAGGGTCAGTGTCCTAACAGGAAAGGTGAGGGACGGATGAAATCAGGGAGCCCTGTGGTGCCCACATATGTCTGAAACAGTCATGGGTTATCACAGTCGGAAGACTGTCTCCTGGGTCTTACTGGTACTTGTGCAGCTTGTCAGGACTGAATGCTTTTGGTCTTAACCTTGTATGACTCTTGAATTGCAAGGTGGGGGTGAGGAAGAGATGAGGAATGGGAAAAGTGGGAGAGGGAGAGAAGAGGCTGGAGAGGGAGGCAGGAGATGAGGGTTGGAAGGGGATGGGGAGAGAAAGGGGAGGAGGAATACAGAAGGGAGAACAGGAAATGGGTGTTGGGATGAAAAGGGGACAGGAGGGGTAGACAGGGCAAACAAGGAGGAAAAGAAAGATGAGTGTGAGCTGGGGAGAGAAGAAATTAAGAGGGAGGGAAATATGTGTGGGTTGATATGTAAAGGGTGGAGAAAGGAGAATTGCATGGGGGAATGGGTGTGGTAAGGGGGAGAAAGGCAGAGAAGGGTGGGGTGTTGGTGATCCAACATGGGTGAGAACTTACAAACAAGCTTCTTGATCAGCCATTGCAGTGCCAAACTCACAAGAACAGCCATCATTTGCAGCACATTACCCATCCGTCAGGATAACATTGACCACAACACCAGGCAACCTCTGCAAGACTTGCCAGATCATTGACATGGATGCTACCATTGCACATGGGAACACTACCCAACATGTACATGACAGATACTTGTGACTCAGCCAATGTTGCCTACCTCATACGCTGCAGGCAAGGATGCCCCAAGACATATTATATTAGTGAGGTAAAAACAATAACTGCAAATGCTGAAAACCAGATTCTGGAGTAGTGGTACTGGAAAAGCACAGCAGTTCAGGCAGCATCCGAGGAGCAGGAAAATCGATGTTTTGGGCAAAAGCCCTTTATCAGGAATACAGCTTTTATAAGACAGTTTAGAAACCACAACACTGCGATGGCTGGGAATCAAACCCAGGTCAACTGCTTGGAAGGCAGCTATGCTCACCACTATACCACCACGTTATATTGGCGAGACTATGTAGATGCTATGACAACAGATGGACGGACCTCACATAATAATTGCCAGACAGGAATGTTCCTCCCAGTCGGGGAACACTTCAGTGATCAAGGACACTCCACCTCCAATGTTCAGGTAAGCATCCTCCAAGGTGGCCTTTGTGATACACAACAACACAATATCTAAGGAAAAACTGGTAGCCAAGTTCTGTAACCATGAAGACCGCATCAACCGTGATCTTGGGTTCATGTTGTGCTTCATGTGACCCCACTGTACTGATGTGAATTTGTAAAATCTTCCCTTACTGTTTTGACACCATCATCTTGGTAACTTAAAATCTCACTACTTTACTTTAGTTAGTTTGTATAGTTTTGGATTACTTGTTACTTTGGTTAGACCCTCAACATGTGACCGTTGTGCCTATCTGGTTATTCTAGCCATTTGGTTTGTCTTCAGCACTATTTAATTTTTATTTCTTGTAATTATCTCTCTACCTCAATCAGATCATAGGTCATCCCTTCACTTGCTATTCAGCTAGTGACACTTCACTCACACCATCTGACACTTCTAATCACCTGCCTCCAACTTGTCAACACTCCACTCACACCATTTGTCTGATCTTTTGATTTCTCTGCCTATAAACTGTGCCTGTGTACTTTCCTTCACTTCACCTGATGGAGTAGCACTACGAAAGCTTGTGATTTCAAAGAAACATGTTAGACTATAACCTGGTGTCATGTGACTTCTGGCCTCGTCCACAAGAATAAACAAAGGGTCAAAGATAAGGGCCCGGGTGAGAGTGGACTGCACATGTACTAATCTACTGTGCCTGTGACACTTGAGGAAACCTGAATTTAATGACCAAGTAACTTGTCAATCTGGATGGTCTGTACCAGAAGTAGCCAATCTGAGGCACATGAGTCAGGGAATTAATAATGAAGGATAAAGAGACAGCAGATGAATTAAACAGATATTTCCTTCACTAGAGGAGATACAAGTGGCACTTTGGAAGTAGCTGTAAATCCTTCTTAGGGAAGGAAGAACTCCAGATAATCACAATTATCAGGGAATAAATTGTTGGAACTGTGTGGGTAAACAAGTCTCCACGTCATGAGATTTTAAAAGTAGTAACAATTAAGATAGTTAATGCCGTTAGTTTTAATTTTCCAAAGCTCATGAGATTCAGAGTGAATTCATTTCAATTGAAACGCAGTTAATCTAAGTTCGTTGTTCAAAAAGTGAGGTAAGCATAAAGCAGGCAACTACAGGCTAGTTAGTTTAACCTATCATAGGGAAAATGTTGGAAGCTGTTAGTATCGAGTTATACAGCACAGAAACAGACCATTCAATCCAATCATGCATGCTGATCAATTTTCCCAAACTAAATGAGTGTCATTTGTCAGCATTTGGCCTATATCCCTCTAAACCTTTTCCTATTCATGTCTGAATGTCTTTTAAACGTTGTAACTGTACTTGCATCTACCACTTCTTCTGGCAGTTCATTCCATGTACGAGCCACCCTTTTGCATGTGAAAGTTGCCCCTCCGGTCCATTTTAATCTTTTTCCTCTCACCTTAAAGATATGCCTACTAATTTTAAGCCCCCCCCCCGCCCTAAAAAGGGAAAAGACTTTGACTATTCACCTTATTTATACCCCTCAAGATTTTGTAAACCTCAAATGCATGTAAATCCTGTCTTTCAGAATCCTATACAACAACTTAACCATCACTGTCAGACTCGCAGGTGCCTGAGATTTATCAGCTTTCATGTTTTTTAAGACCTCCAGTACGTCCTCTGCCATGTGGACTGTTTTTAAGACATCACTATTTATTTCCGAGTTCTCTAGCTTCCATATCTTTCTCCACAGTAAATAATGACGCAAAATATTTTGTTAGTATTTCTCCCATCTCCTCTGGTTTACAAAGATAACCTTGTTGATCTTTAAGGGACCCTATTCTTTGCCGTTTTGCTGTTAGTATACTTGTAGAATCTCTTTAGGTTATTCTTAACCTTTGCCTACTTTTGGCCCATATCCATCTAAACCCTTCCTATTCATTTACTCAACCAGATGCCTTTTTAAATATTGTAATTATATCCACCTCCACTATCTCCTCTGGCAGCTTCTTCCATACACTCTCCACACTGTGCAAAAAGTTACCCCTTAAAGACAGTATATAACAGGGCACTTGGATTGTTCAAAGTAATCAGGCAGTACAAATAAAAAATAGTCTAATTGAAATTATGCGTAACTAATTTTATTTGAGTTCTTTGAAGAAATAATTTGTGTTGCAGATAAAGGGAAACCAATGGGTGTGCCATATTTAGATTTATAGAAGGCATTTGATAAAGTGCCACTTTGAAGATTATTGTGGAAATTAGAAGATCGTGGTGTATGAGGTAACATACTGGCATGGATAGAAGATTGGCTGACTAACCAGAAGAGTAGAAATAAGCTATTCTTTTTCATTCTGGCAGATGGGCCACCGGGACCAGTGTTGGGGCATCAATTGCAATTTAAATTGGATAAGTTGGATGAAGGGGTTGAAGATGAAGTAGCTAAATTTACTGATGACACAAAGATAGGTAGGAAAGGGAGTTGTGAAGAGGAAATAAGAAGCATACAAAGGAATGTAAATAAGATCAGTGAGTTTGCAAAGATTTGGCAGATGAAATACTGAGGAAAGGTTTTTGAAATTGTCCAGTTTGGCACAAAGAATAAATAAAGAAGCATATTATGCAAACGACAAGAGGTTGTAGAGCTCTGAAATACAGGAGGTTAGTATACAGGTACATCAAGTAATCAGGAAAGCTAATAGAATATTATGCTTTATTGTGAGGGGAATTGAATACAAGAGTGGGAAGATTATGCTTCAGTTACACAGGACTTTGGTGAGTACCCTGTACAGTATTGGCCACCCTACTTGCATATTAATGTGTTGGAAGCAGTTCAGAGCAAGTTTACTAGACTAATATCTGGAGTGAGTCAAAAAGTGTGGTGCTGGAAAATCACACCGGTCAGATAGCATCCGAGGAGCAGGAAAGTTGACCTTTCAAGCATAAGCTCTTCTTCTGGAATGTGTTCTGATGAAAGAGCATCTGCTCGAAATGTTGCTCTTCCTGCTTCTAGGATGCTGACTGACTGGCTGTGCTTTTCCAGCACCACCCTTTTTGACTCTGATCTCCAGCATCTGCAGTCCTCACTTTTCTCCTAATATCTGGAGTAGGTGCATTGCCTTAATCTGTTCTATTCTGAATGACAGTGGCTCCTCCTTTATCTGGTGGTTTGATGACAATGTTGTGATTGGTTTTGAGAGCATGGGTGGCATTGCGTTGTGAACGGGTGATGTTTTGCTCTACCTTATGGGTACGGCTGATGAACCTGGCATTTTATATATTTCTTCCTTTCCAGATAAAGGAGGAGGCCCCATCTTTCAGAATAGAACAGATTACTGCAAGGAAGTGTACCAACAACTGAACAACCAGGAACACTATAGGCAACTACTGGCTATCCAACCAAAGAACATACCTGTGAACTAAACACATTGATCAGGACTTTGAATCCAGTCCTTCAGAGTTCCCTGTGTGCCCTCATCCCACATACTTCTCATATAGGCGACTCCTACTGCCTTCCAAAGATACACAAAGCCAACACACCAGGATATCCCATCGTATCGGGTAATGGGACCCTGTGTGAGAATCTCTCCGGCTATGTTGAAGGCATCTTGAAACCCATTGTACAAGGGATCCCCAGCTTTTGTCAAGACACTACGGATTCCTTACAGAAACTAAGCACCCACTGACCAGTTGAACTGGGAACATGTGGACCCCAATATGCCAACACCTTTGTGCAAAGGTTCAAACAAGGTTTCCTCTCTACACAGGACCTCCAACCAACATTATACGAGGTACATTGATGACATTTTTCTTCCTTTTGGACCCATGGTGAGGAGTCACTGATAAAACTTCAGTGATATCAACACATTTCATTCCACCATCAAACTCACCATGGACTTCTCCATCTGTCTCATTCTTGGACAAATGCAGTTCCATCAAGGATGGACACCTCAGCACCACACTCTACCGCAAACCCACAGGCAACCTCATAATGCTACACTTCTACAGCTTCCACCCAAAACTTATTAAAGCAGCCATCCCCTATGGACAAGCTCTAAGTGTACGCCGGATCTGCTCAGATGAGGAAGAATGTGACAGGCACCTGGAAGTACTCCGGGGTGCCCTCATAAAAACTGGGTACGATGCTCAACTCCTAGTCTGAACTGGCGGTCGTGCCACAGCAAGGAAGCGTAATGACCTCCTCAAGAGACAGACATGTGCTGCAATGACAGGGTACCCTTCGTTGTCCAGTACTTCCCAGGAGCTGAAAAACTACGCCATGTTCTCCACAGCCTGCAACACCTTATCAATGAGGATGAGCACCTTGCCAAGACCTTCCCCATACTTCGATTGCTCACCTTTAAACAACTGCCAAACCTCAAACAGATCATTGTCAAAACAGATAACTCTATACAACCCTGTCTTGGAAGGTGCTGTAAGACATGTCAGTGTGGACATAGATACCACCATTTTGTGTGGGGACGCATCGCACCATGTACATCACAGGTACTCCTGTGACTCAGCCAACGTTGTATATCTCATAAGCTGCAGGCAAGGATGCCCTGAGGCGTGGTACATTTGATGAAACTGAGCAGATGCTACAGCATTGGATGAATGGGCACTGCACAACAATCTGACAGCGTTCCCTCCCAGTTGGAGAACACTTCAACAGTCCAGGACATTCAACCTCTGACCTTCGGGTGACCATCCTCCAAGACAAATTTCAGGACAGGCAGCAGCGACAAGTGGCCAAGCAGAGGCTGATAGCTAAGTTCAGTACCCATGGGGAGCGCCTCAACCGGGACCTTAGGTTCATGTCATACTACAGGTGACCACCACTGCACTATACAGACAGGCACCCCCCCACCCCCCTACACACAGACACTCCTATACACCGACACACTCACTCCCACACACATACATGCAGCCTCTCACTGACTTAGACCACTTTACACTCACACACACCCACATGGATATACGCTCTCTCTCACAGACCCTCTCCACCCGCACATGCGCGCGCGCGCACACACACGCACCCTCTCTCAGACTTACACACAGTGAGTGTGAAGTGTCTGTGTGTGTATACTCACAACCCCCATCCCAGACACAGACACATAACCCACATGCACACATACATACACTCCCACACTTGTGGGAAGTTAAAAATCACACAACACCAGGTTATAGTGATTTTTAATTTTGTTCACCTCAGTCCAACACCGGCATCTCCAAATCATGACACTTGTGGGATGAATTTGTACTTGCAGAATTACATTGTACTTTTTTCAAAAACTGCATGAATCCATGAAACACTCCTTTAACTCACATTTTAGACTAGAATCTGTCTAAACATTATGGCACAGACAGGGAACACGGGGGGGGGGGGGGGTGCTAACACCTTTAACATCTTATCTGGGCTGACACCAATTGTTACAGTTAACCTGAGAATGTAACTTGTTTTTTAAAAAAAAAAAGTTTCACTTCTTCCATATGTAAATCACAAAACTATCATGGTCATTCTAACAGATGAGACTTAAACAATCAAGATATTTTTCAATGTATAATTTCAGTTACATCACACCATAAACTTTTGCTATAAATTCTGTCTTACAATTGTGTCCTCCACAACCAATTGATGAAGGAGCAGCGCTTCGAAAGCTAGTGCTTCCAGTTAAACTTGTTGGACTATAGCCTGGTGTTGTGATTTTTCTTTTTAAACTTTGTACACCCCAGTCCAACACTGGCATCTCCAAATCATATTTTCACATTCCTTGCCATCATCTTCTCGTACTCTAATTTTATCCTCCTGATTTAACATTTTAGTCATTTTCTGCCCTTCATATTCTGATCAATCATCTGACCTGCCGTTCATCTTTGTGCAGTTGTATACTTTTCCTCAAGTTTGATCCTTTCTATAACTTTAATTAACCCCAGAAGGCACATCATCCTTTAATAAATTTTTCTTTATTGTAGGAAAATGCCTATTCTGAGTATTCAGAAATATCCCTTAAAAGTATGCCACTGCATTCCTGTTGATTTGTCTCAAGCCCAGTATGCTATTCACATCAGCTAACGTAGCTTTCATACCCAACAATTGTCCTTATTTAGATTTAAAATATTAGTCTTTGGCCCCATCTTCTCACTTTAAAACTGGATGTAAAATTCAATCATGTTGTCATCATTGCTACCTAGGGAGCCTTTACGCTGAGGTCACTAATTCTGTCAGATTAAACATTACTATGTCAAATAGAACCTGCTTTCCTGTCAATTCCAGAATCTGCTGCTCTAAGAAACTATCTTGAAAGCACTTATGAACTCCTCATCTAAGGTACTACTGATTTTCCACTATATACATATTGATGTCACCCATAATTACTGTCGTTACTTTATCACGAGCACACAGAATTTCTGTTTGTTCACTTTGTCCAACATTGTCCCTTTTAAGGCACTAGTGACTCCTTTCCATTTTTTATTTCCACCCAAACTGATTTTACATCCTGAATTCCTGAAACAATGTTATCTTAAATTACTACACAAATGTTATCCTTGAATACCTTTCCACCTTTACCTAGTTTCCTATTTTTATTGAATGCCATGTATCTATCAATATTCGGGACAAAATCTGTAATCGTTATTAGACCATATTTAAATTAATATTTGCTATCAATTTGTTGACTTTGCTATCAATTCAGATACAAAGCCTTGTCTTTTACCTTTGTTTTACCTTGTCATTCATTCACTGACAACATGCAACCTCACCTACTCTACTGCTATTCCTTAATTTTATTTGAAACAAGCTATCTTCTGTAATACTGTTCAAATGCAAAATATTTATTTACTGTATTCTAATCCTTACCTGTCTGTATCATGTACATTTCTAATAAATGAAGAGTAAATGAGAGAAAGGATGGTGAATATTCCCCTCTTAATTCATATTGTATAACCCTAATTAGAATATTTTGCAGAAACCACTCAATGATGTCACTTTTTCATTGTGATACTATTCCTCACTGTACCAGAGACCAATCAGCAGTTGTCATTGACTAATGACAGAGATATCAGTCATTTTGCTTGAATTAATAAATCACAGGTCAAAATTAAAAATCAAAAATAAGATTTAATCATTTTCTGGGTCAATTACCAATTATTGTCTTAACTGAAACGTAACAAATAACCTAGTCCACTAAACTGCATTCACAATATTACTCAACACTTCCTGTCAAACTCACCAGCTGTTAACCAAGTGCAAATGATGTTATTTAAAAGTAACCTGAACAAAATGTTCATTTGGATCTAAAAGTTAAAGTTCTAAATTGGAAGAATACCAATTTCTGCAGTATTAGGCGAGAACTTTCAAAATTTGATTGGGAGCAGATGTTCGCAGGTAAAGGGATGGCTGGAAAATGGGAAGCCTTCAAAAATGAGATAATGAGACTCCAGAGACAGTTTGTTCCTATTGGGGTGAAGGGCAAGGCTGGCAAATGTATGGAATGTTGGATGACAAGAGGATTTGATGTTTTGGACAAGAATAAGAAGGAAACATATGTCAGATTTAGACTGCAGAAACCAAGTGATTCCCTAGAAAAGTATAAAGGCAATAGAAGTATACTTAAGAGGGAAATCAGGAAGACAAAAAAAAGCTAATGAGATAGCTTTCGCAAATAGTGTTAAGGAGAATCTAAAGGGATTCTACAAATATATTAAGGACAAAAGGGTAACAGAGGAGAGAATACCTATGTGTGGAACTGCAAGAGATGGGGAAGATACTAAATGAGTCAGTGTTTACTGTTGAGAAGGATATGGAAGAGAGAGAACTTTCAGAAATAGTGATTTTTTTTTTTTGAAAAGTGTCCATATTACAGTGGAGGAAGGGGTAACGTCTTAAATGATAAATCCCCAGAATCTGATAAGGTGTACTGCCGGCCCTTGCTGAGATATTTGGATCATTGATAGCCACATGTGGGGTTTCAGAAGACTGGAGATTGGCTAACGTGGTGTCACTATTTAAGAAAGGTGGTAAGAAAAAGCCAGGGAACTATATACCGGTGAGCATGACATTGGTGGTGGGCAAGTTGTTGGAGGGAATCCTGAGGGATAGGACTTACACATATTTGGAAAGGCAAGGACAGATTAGGGATAGTCAATGTGGCTTTGTGCATGGAAAGTCAGGTCTCAAACTTGGTTGAGTTTTTTTGAAGTAGTAACAAGGAGGATTGAAGAGGGCGGAGCAGTGAGTGTGATCCATATGGACTTCAGCAAGGCATTCGACAAAGTTCCTCATGATAGACTGGATAGCAAGGTTAGATCACGTGGATACAGGGAGAACTAGCTATTTGAATACAGAACTGGCTCGAAGGTAGAAGACAGAGGGTAGTGGTAGAGGATTGCTTTTCAGACTGGAGACCTGTGACCAATGGTGTGACACAAGATTCGGTGCTGGGTCCAACTGCTTTTCTTCATTTATATATAAATGATTTGGATGTGACACCAAAATTGGAGATGTAATGGATGGCGAAGAAGGTTACAATGGGATCCAGATCAGATGGACTAATAGGTTGAAGAGTGGTAGATTGAGTTTAATTTAGATAAATGTGAGGTCCTGCATTTTGTAAAGGCAAATATGGGTGAGATTTATACACTAATGGGAAGGTCCTGGGGACTGTTGCTGAACAAGTACACCAAGGACAAAAGAGTAACGAGGGAGCAAATAGGGCCCCTCAAAGATCAGCAAGGCAGCCTTTGTGTGGAGCCACAGAAAATGGGGGAGATACTACATGAATATTTTACATCAGTACTTACTATGGAAAAGGATATGGAAGATATAGACTGCAGGGAAATAGATGGTGACATCTTGCAAAAGGTCCAGATTATAGAGGAGGAAGTGCTGGATGTCTTGAAACGGTTAAAGGTGGATAAACCCCCAGGTCCTGATCAGGTGTACCCAAGAACTCTGTGGGAAGCTAGAGAAGTGATTGCTGGGCCTCTTGCTAAGATATTTGTATCATCGAAAGTCACAGGTGAGGTGCCAGAAGACTGGAGGTTGGCAAACGTGGTACCACTGTTTAAGAAGGGTGGTAAAGACAAGCCAGGGAATTAGAGACCGGTGAGCCTGACCTCAGTGGTGGGCAAGTTGTTACAGGGATTCCTGAGGGACAGGATGTATATGTATTTGGAAGAGCAAGGACTGATTCAGGATAGTCAACATGGCTTTGTGCGTGGAAAATCATGTCTCACAAACTTGATTGAGTTTTTTTTGAAGAAGTAACAAAGAAGATTGATGAGGGCAGAGCAGTAGATGTGATCTATATGGACTTCAGTAAGGCGATCGACAAGGTTCCCATGGGAAACTAATTGGCAAGGTTAGATCTCATGGAATATAGGGAGAACTAGCCATTTGGATACAGAACGGGCTCAAAGGTAGAAGACAAAGGGTGGTGGTGGAGGGTTGTTTTTCAGACTGGAAGCCTGTGACCAGTGGAGTGCCACAAGGATCAATGGTGGGTCCTCTACTTTTTGTCATTTACATAAATGATTTGGATGCGAGCATAAGAGGTACAGTTAGTAAGTTTGCAGATGACACCAAAATTGGAGGTGTAGTGGACAGCGAAGAGGGTTACCTCAGATTACAACAGGATCTGCACCAGATGGGCCAATGGACTGAGAAGTGGCAGATGGAGTTTAATTCAGATAAATGCGAGGTACTGCATTTTGGGAAAGCAAATCTTAGCAGGACTTATACACTTAATGGTAAGGTCCTAGGGAGTGTTGCTGAACAAAGAGACCTTGGAGTGTAAGTTCATAGCTCCTTGAAAGTGGAGTCGCAGGTGGATAGGATAGTGAAGAAGGTGTTTGGTATGCTTTCCGTTATTGGTCTGAGTATTGAGTAGAGGAGTTGGAAGGTCGTTACTAGGATGTTGCTAGGGTTGGAGGATCTGAGCGATAAAGAGAGCTGAACAAGCTGGGGCTGTTTTCCCTGGAGCATCGGAGGCTGACCTTATAGAGGTTTACAAAATTATGAGGGGCATGGATAGGAGCGGGTAGTCCAGAGCTAGAGGGCATTGGTTTACAGTGAGAGGGGCAAGATATAAGAGAGACCTAAGGGGCAACATTTTCACACAGAGGGTGGTACCTGTATGGAATGAGCTGTCAGAGGAAGTGGACATTTAAGAGGCATTTGGATGGGTATATGAATAGGAAGCGTTTGGAGGGATATGGGCCGGGTGCTGGCAGGTGTGACTAGATTGGGTTGGGATATCTGGTCTGCATGGATGGATTGGACTGAAGGGTCTGTTTCCATACTGTACATCTCTATGACTCTATCATCTAAATGTCCTTTTCACTAACCTCCCATCTCAATCCCGTGCCCAATACCTCTCTCCCAGTCCATCTCACAACAGGCCAACTGACCTACCCTAAACCCCTGCCTGCTGTCTACTACCCCTATCCCATAATCTTACCCCACATTCTCTATTTTCATAAGCCCCCCTTTCCCAACAAGACTCTCGGATATTCCTCTAGTAACCACTCCTGCTTCAAGTCTCTCCTAGATGGGTATTGGCTACTGGCAATCGGAAGAGGTATCTGAGGAAGTTAGTAATTGGTGGGCATTTGAGTAAAGAATCTGTTACAAGCAAGAAATTTAAAACCAAATCACCCACATAGATTGACATTCTTTCTTCTCTATCCACACCTGCACCATTCAAGCTATCAATACACACTAATATTAACAGCATTACCTCCTGCCCTTTCCAAGTGAATGGGATTTAAATTGCACTGGACAGCAACATAAATAAAGATGGAACAAGGATCTTGCAGCTGCTCCTGAGTTGCAGGCTTTTCTTGTGGATTTCTTATGGTTATTATACAGCAGAAGTTGATTTTTGTTTTTTTTCAGGTACAGTTGCAACATTTAAGACATTTGGATAAGTACATGAATAGGAAAGGTTTGGAAGAATATGGGCAGGCAAGTAGGCATAATTAATTTGGGAATGTTGGTGGCATAGCCTAGAAACAGACCTTGAGGCCAACCAGAGTCTAGATTAGAGTGTTGCTTGAAAAGCACAGCAGTTCAGGCAGCATCCAAGGAGCAGGAAAATCAACATTTCGGGCAAAAGCCCTTCATGATTCCTGATGAAGGGCTTTTGCCCGAAATGTTGATTTTCCTGCTCCTCAGATGCTGCCTGAACTGCTGTGCTTTTCCAGCACCAGTCGAATCTAGAATCTAGTTTCCAGCATCTGCTGTCATTGTTTTTACCTTCAGGCCAACCAGGTTCTCAAACTAAACTAGTCCCACCTGCCTGAGCTTGGCCCATAACACAACAAACATTTCTTATTCACGCACTTATGTAAATATCCTTTAAACATTGAGTAATTGGACTGAAGGATTTATTTCCAAAAGAGAAAATGCTGGAAAATCTCAGCAGGTCTGGCAGCATCTGGAAGGAGAGAAACTGAGTCGAAACGTCAGCGCTTTTCTCTCCTTACAGATGCTGACAGACCTGCTGAGGTTTTCCAGCATTTTGTCTTTTGGTTTCAGATTCCAGCATCCGCAGTAATTTGCTTTTATGAAGGATTTATTTCCTTGCTATATGACTAAAATATTTTTAAAAGCCGTTTGACAAAAGGACTGGAGGATGCGGGCATCGATCCCGCTACCTCTCGCATGCTAAGCGAGCGCTCTACCATTTGAGCTAATCCCCCGTTGGAAAATATCACCAGAAGACAGTTAATGTAGGATTATCCCTGTAGTTCCTGGCTGAGACATATGAGGAGATTCAGCTAACGTCCTAACTCCCTAGTGTTACCACTCATGTCTTTCCTTAAAAAGGAACCCAATACCACTCAACCGCAAAGGAAAGGTTTCTAATGGTACCCCTCACAGATACACAAAATATTTTATAATCCTGAACCAATCCCCGCGCCAAAAAAAGCATATAATTCACCCCCAGCGTTTGTTTAAATCCTTTTCGAAGTTACCGTTTTCCTTCATTGAAGATTTTAAAAACAGAAAACATATGTCCTTCGAGCCGGAATCGAACCAGCGACCTAAGGATGACCGGTATTTAATCCACTACAGTCCTCCGCTCTACCAGCTGAGCTATCGAAGGCACTGACGAATGCCATGCGCTTTCCGGCTGATGTCTGCACGTGAACGGCTGTGGTCGCTACTATTTCAGTCAGTTGTCAACTGCCGGAGCGCGTGCGAGAGGCTTGTGGATGTCCTCGCGCGGTGAACGGCGGTTGTTTCAAAACCAGAAATTTAAACCGTCTCCAACTGGATCACGGGCTTCACGCTGTTTAAAAATAATACCTTTCAGGTGTTCAGTTTATGGATACATTGTAGGTAACAGTGCTGTAAAAGGAAGGGATAAACTTAAAGATCAATAAACACCGTGGAGAACCTCAGCAGTTCTGGTAGTTTCTGTGCAGAGAGGGAAGCAGAGCTAACGTTTCACTGACCTCTCGCCAGAACTTAGAACATTATTTGTGCTTTCCCTGGTAAGCATTGAAATTGATTGATTGTTCTTTATGAAGGATTGAAGGGATGCAAACGGGGTCCCCAAAGCTCTGGTGGCACTAAGAGAACAAAACAACAGTACAGGCTGTTCGGCCCACCGTGTCCGTGCTGACCACGATGTCATTCTAATTTAATCCCATCTGGCTGCCTGTGGTCCATGACCTTTTATACCCTGCCTGTTCATGTATCTATCTAAATGCTTGTTAAACTTTGCTAACATATCTGCTTCTACCATCCTCCCTGGCAGTGCCTTCCAAACACCTATCACCCTCTGTGTTAAAAAATAAATTGCCTCTCACATCTCCTTTAAATCTTCCCACCCCCTCAATTTAAACCTATGCCCCCTTAAACCTATGAAAAAAACTCAGACTATCCACCCTATCTATGCCTCTCATAATTTTACATACTGCAAGCAGGTTGCCCCTCAAGTGAAAACATTCCATATTTATTCAATCTCTCCTCATAGCTAATACACTCCAATGCAGGCAACATCTTGGTAAGCCTATTTTTCATTGTCGCCAAAGCCTCCATTGTCTTTCCCACTGTGTGACAATCAGGACTGCACACAATGTCTGTGGCGAAAAAGATACAAAGATCTCTGTCAATGCCCCAGCAATTCCCTCCCTTGCCTCCTTCAGTATCCTGGGACAAATTCTATCAGGCCCTAGGGCCTCATTTACTTTAGTGTTTGTCAAGACGCCCAACACCACCTTCATAATATTGACATACCGAAGAGCATCAACACACCCCTCCCTAATCTTACCATCATTCTTGCCTTCTCTTAGTAATATAATGGAGAAACCATAAAGATCGTTTGGAGGAATAGCCAAAAGTTAGATTTTGCAGAATTGTTGTAATTTAAAAGGAGGCCATTTGGCCTGTCACTTCTGTACCAATTCTATTACCTAGTGCCAGCTTCACGTTGGAAGGACGAAAGTGCATAAGGATTGATTTCGACAGATAACACTAGAGCAAAGAATTAGATACTGAATGGGTTCCTGGCCCTGTGCATTTCAAAAAGAGCAGAGCTTCTGATACTCTTTAAGGAATACTATTTTATACCTCACTCCTGTCTGAAGAACAACCTTTAACCACTACTCTCTGCTTTCTATTCCTTTGCCAATTTTCAATTCTTTCACTGTTGCTTTAATCACACAAGCTTTCATTTTTACACAAGTTTTATCACCACAACTGATATTGTTAAAAATCACACAATATAGTCCAACAATTGGAAGCAGACTAGCTTTCGGAGCATCGCTCCTTCATCGCGTGGTAGTGGAGGGCTCAATCCTAACACAGAATTTATAGCAAAAATTTACAGTGTGATGTAACTGAAATTATACATTGAAAAATTGATTGTCTGTTAAGTCTTTCAACTGTTAGAATACCATGATAGTTTCACTTCTTTCATGTGTAAATCACGAAACTTCTTTTAAAAAGTTGCATTCTCAGGTTAGCTGTTAACAATCGTGATAGCAAGACAATATGTTGAAGGTGTTAGCCCCCTGTGTTCTCTGTCTATGCCATGATGTTTAGATTGATTCTAATCTAAAAAGTGAGATAACGGAGCTTTACATAAATTCATACAGTTTTTGAGCTCAGAGTTCTACATGAATGCATGCAGTTTTTGAGCAAAGTTGGGAAATAAGGCAGGGCAGGTGACTGAGGTGTCAGTGGGGGAGCACTTTAGGGCCAGCGACCATAATTCTATTCGCTTTAAAATAGTGATAGAAAAGGATAGACCAGATCTAAAAGTTGAAATTCTAAATTGGAGAAAGGCCAATTTTGACGGTATTAGGCAAGAACTTTCGAAAGCTGATTGGACGCAGATGTTCTCAGGTAAAGGGACGGCTGGAAAATGGGAAGCCTTCAGAAATGAGATAACAAGAATCCAGAGAAAGTATATTCCTGTCAGGGTGAAAGGGAAGGCTGGTAGGTATAGGGAATGCTGGATGACTGAAGAAATTGAGGGTTTGGTTAAGAAAAAGAAGGAAGCATATGTTAGGTATAAACAGGAGAGATTGAGTGAATCCTTAGAAGAGTATAAAAAAAGTAGGAGTATACTTAAGAGGGAAATCAGGAGGGTAAAACAGGGACATGAGATAGCTTTGGAAAATAGAATTAAGGAGAATCCAAAAGGTTTTTACAAATATATTAAGGACAAAAGGGTAACTAGGGAGAGAATAGGGCCCCTCAAAGATCAGCAAGGCGGCCTTTGTGTGGAGCCTCAGAAAATGGTGGAGGTACTAAATGAATGTTTTGCATCAGTATTTACTGTGGAAAAGGATATGGAAGATATAGGCTGTAGGGAAATAGATGGTGACATCTTGCAAAATGACCATATTACAGAGGAGAAAGTGCTGGATGTCTTGAAATGGTTAAAGGTGGATAAATCACCAGGACCTGATCAGGTGTACCCGGGAACTCTGTGGGAAGCTAGATAAGTGATTGTTGGGTCTCGCTGAGATATTTGTACCATCGATAGTCACAGGTGAGGTGCTGGAAGACTGGAGGTTGGCAAACGTGGTGCCACTGTTTAAGAAGGTCGGTACAGACAAGCCAGGGAACTATAGACCGGTGAGCCTGACCTGAGTGATGGGCAAGTTGTTGGAGGGAATCCTGAGGGACAGGATGTACATGTATTTGGAAAGGCAAGGACTGATTTGGGATGGTCATCATGGCTTTGTGCGTGGGAAATCATGTTTCACAAACTTGATTGAGTTTTTTGAAGAAGTAACAAAGAAGATTAATGAGGGCAGAGCAGTAGATGTGATCTATATGGACTTCAGTAAGGCATTCAACAAGGTTCCCCATGGGAGACAGATTAGCAAGGTTAGAACATATGGAATACAGGGAGAACTAGTCATTTGGATACAGAACTGGCTCAAAGGTAGAAGACAGGGGGTGGTGATGGATGGTTGTTTTTCAGGCTGGAAGCCTGTGACCAGTGGAGTGCCACAAGGATCAGTGCTGGGCCCTCTACTTTTTACATAAATGATTTGGATTCGAACATAAGACATACAGTTAGTAAGTTTGCAGATGACAACAAAATTGGAGGTATAGTGGACATCGAAGAGGGTTACCTCAGATTACAACAGGATCTGGACCGGATGGGCCAATGGGCTGAGAAGCGACAGATGGAGTTTAATTCAGATAAATGTGAGGTATTGCATTTAGGAAAGCAAACCTTAGCAGGACTTATACACTTAATGGTAAGGTCCTAGGGAGTGTTACTGAACAAAGAGACCTTGGAGTGCAGGTTCATAGCTCCTTGAAAGTGGAGTTACAGGTAGATAGGATAGTGAAGAAGGCGTTTAGTATGCTTTTCTTTATTAGTCAGAGTATTGAGTACAGGAGGTAGGAGGTCAAGTTGCAGCTGTACAGGACATTGGTTAGCCACTGTTGGAACATTGCATGCAATTTTGGTCTCCTTCCTATCGTGAAAGGGTGTATTAGTAAGAGTGAGTTTTAGGGATAGGAACTTCACTTCTCCCAAAATTATGCTGGTGAGTTATGCCTTATCCAATATTTTATGTCAGTGTGACAACCCAGTAGTTACTTGGCTGCTCAGAGTCAGTATTGGAGAAATAGAGTTCTGCATTAATTGCATGCGTTTGTTCACAAGAATGATCCCAGGAACGAAAGGCTTAACATATGAGGAACGTTTGAGGACTCTATTCAATGGAGTTTAGAAGGATGAGGGGGGATCTGATTGAAATTTACTGAATACTGGGTGCCCTGGACAGAGTGGATGTTAGGAAGATATTTCCATTGGCAGGGGAGATGAGGACTTGAGGGCACAGCCTAAGAGAAACGGGAAGACACTTTAGTATGAAGATAAGGAGAAACTTCTTTAGCCAGAGTGTGGTGAATCTGTGGAATTCATTGCCACAGAAGGCTATGGAGTCCAGAATATTGAGTATATTTAAAACAGAGATAGATCGGTTCTTGATTACCAAGGGCATCAGGAGTTATGGGGAAAAACAGGAAAATGGAGTTGAAAAACCTATTAGCTATGATTGAATGGTGGAGCAGACCCGATGGGCCAAAAGGCCTAATTTTTGTTCCTATGTCTTATGGTCACTAACACAAATATATACAGGCCGTTAAAGTTGAAGGTAATCAAGAATAAATCTTTGAGAAACTCCAAAAATAAAATTGCCAGGAAATAGAGAAGTAAAAACAAAGTAAAATAATCACAAAAACCTAGCATCTAAGTTAAGCCAAATATAGGGTAGACAAACTTCAAAAGGAATGGAGTACAAAAATAAGGAGATTTTGCTAAACATATACACAGTATTAGTCAGACCATACCTGGAATACTGTGAACAGTTTTAGTCCCCTAATCTAAGCAAGTTTTATGAGCATTGAACACAGTCCAGGGAAAGTTCACTATATTGATTTGGTGGGATTTTCTTATGAGGAGAGGTTGAGCAGACTGGATTTACATACTTTGGAGTTCAGAAGAATGAGAGAAGACCTTATTGAAATACAAAATTCTTGTGTCGTTCACATGCTACATGTGGAGAGGTTGTTTCTACTTCTGGGACCACAGGTCTTAATCTCACAGTAAAGGGTCAACCATTTAAGACTGATACGAGGAATTTCTTTACTGACAGTTTTTAACCACAGAATGTGGCTGTCATGAAGAATATTCAAGATATTGATTGACGGATTTTCAATCATGTAAGAGAATCAAGGATTTTAGGGAAGATGCTGGAAAGTAGAATGGAGGATTGTCAGATCAAACATGAATAAGTAAAGATCAAGCGCAGGCCACCCGGCCCAGCGAGCCTGCTCCGCCATTCAGTAAGATCATGGCTGATCATTTTTTTAACCTCAACTCTACATCCCTGCATATTCCTGATAATCTTTCGTTCCCCTGTGTAATCAAGAAGCTGTCTATCTCTGCTTTAAAAATATTTAAAGATTCTGAATTCACTGCCTTTTGAAAGCATTCCAAAGACTGACAACCCTCCGAGAGAATCTTTTTTCCTCATATTTGTGTTAAATGGACATACTCTTATTGTTAAACTGTGACCTAGTTGTAGATTCTCCCACAAACGGAAACATCTTTTCCAAGTCTACCCAGGCAAGTCCCCTTGGAATCTTACATGTTTCAATTCATTCACTTCTGACTCTTCTAAACTCTAGAGGATACAGGCTTGACCTGTCTAGCATTTCCTTATGAGACAATCTATCCAGTCTCATATTAGTTAAGTAAATTTTCTCTGAACTGTTTACAACACATTAACATTCTTCCATAAGTCTGGTGACTAGTTTTATATAGTATTCCAAATGCATTCTCACCAATGTCCTGTGTAACTGAAGCATAACCTTCCCACTCTTACATTAAATTCCCCTTATAATAAAACATTTGATTGCCTGGTTACTTGCTGCACCTACATATTAACCTTCTGCAATTCATGCACAGGGAATCCCAGAACTCTCTGTATCTCAGAGTTCTGCAATTATTCACCTTTTACATAATATGCATCTTTTTATTCTTTTCTGCCTTTGCTGTATGAATTCCTGTATCACTGGACATCAGAGCGCGTCTGGGAAAATTCACAAACTTGGTTAAGTTTTTTGAAGAAGTAGCAAAGAGGGTTGATGAGGGCAGAATGATTGATGTGATATATATGGACTTCAGTAAGGCGTTTGACAAGGTTCCCCATGGGAGACTCGTTAGCAAGGTTAGATCTAATGGAATACAAGGAGAACTAGCCATTTGGATACAGAACGGGCTCAAAAGTAGAAGACAGAGGGTGGTGGAGGAGAGTGGTTTTTCAGACTGGAGGCCTGTGACCAGTTGAGTGCCACAAGGATCAGTGCTGGGTCCACTACTTTTCGTCATTTATATAAATGATTTGGATGGGAGCATAAGAGGTACAGTTAGTAGGTTTGCAGGTGACACCAAAATTGAGGGTGTAGTGGACAACAAAGAAGCTTACCTCAGATTACAACAGATTCTTGAACAGCTGGGCCAATGGGCTGAGAAGTGGCAGATGGAGTTTAATTCAGATAAATGCGAGGTACTGCATTTTGGGAAAGCAAATCTTAGCAGGACTTATACACTTAATGGTAAGGTCCTAGGGAGTGTTACTGAACAAAGAGACCTTGGAGTGCAGGTTCATAGCTCCTTGAAAGTAGAGTCTTAGGTAGATAGGATAGTGAAGAAGGTGTTTAGTATGCTTTCCTTTATTAGTCAGAGTATTGAGTACAGGAGTTAGGAGATCAAGTTGCGGCTGTACAGGACATTGGTTAGGCCACTGTTGGAATGTTGCATGCAATTTTAGTCTCCTTCCTATTGTGAAAGGGTGAAACCTGAAAGGGTTCAGAAAGGATTTACAAGGGTGTTGTCAGGGTTGGATGACTTGAGCTATAGGGAGAGGCTGAACAGGCTGGGGCTGTTTTCCCTGGAGCGTCAGAGGCTGAGGGGTGACCTTATAGAGGTTTACAAAATTAAGAAGGGCATGGATAGGATAAATAGACAAACTCCAGAACTAGAGGGCATAGTTTAGGGTGAGACAGGAAAGATATAAAAGAGACCTAAGGGGCAACTTTTTCACGCAGAGGGTCGTATGTGAATGGAATGAGCTACCAGAGGAAGTGGTGGAGGCTAGTATAATTGCAACATTTAAAAGGCATTGGGATGGGTATATGAATAGCAAGGATTTGGAAGGATATGGGCCGGAGGCTGGCATTTGGGACTAGATTAGGCTGGGATATCTGGTCAGCATAGATGGGTTGGACTGAAGAGTCTGTTTCTGTGCTGTACACCTCGATGACTCTTCTGCCAAAAAGTGAACAATTTTTGTTTTCTGGACAATTTCATACATTACCACATTACAGTCCATTTAGCAGCTCTTTGCTCATTCACTCAAATTACCTATATCCCTTTGTTAACTCATTACGTTCTTTTCACAACTCTCTTTCCTACCTATCTTTGTGTTATTATCAAATTTAGCTACCATACCTTTGGTCCTTGCAACCAAATTATTTATATACATTCTTGAACACAGGCTCCAATGGCACAGCAGTTGCAACATTCTGTTAAACTGAAAAAGATCCACTTATTCCTATATTCTGCTTCCTGCTAGCCAGTCACTGATTCCCTTTACCTACAGCTCAAGTTACTTTTCAAAGAACTCCAATTAAATTTGTTAAACATGATTTCACTTTGACAAAGCTATGTTGGCTGTTCCTGAATACCTTGAATTTATCCAGGTGCCCTGTTATAATTTTTTTTTAAAACAGCAGTTTAATATTTTCCTGATAATAGATGTTAAGCCAACTGACCGGTAGTTGTCCTGCTTTCTGCCTCCCTCTCTTCCTGAGTAAAGGAATTACATTAGCTGAAGGAAATAATCCCAAATCTAATGAGTTTTGAAAATTTAAAATGCAACTGACTCAATCATTACTTATTTTAAAATCCTGTGATGAGACCCTTCATCTGCCATCTCTTTATCCTCTGCTTTACAATAGCTAGGTTGCTACAAGAAACATTGAACACTTTTTTTTTCCTCCCACAGTGTCTTTTATAGACAAATAACTAAGATGTATGGTATCTTTATTTTTTTTCCACCAGAAATAAGTTCATGATTTAAATTTACATTTGAGACAATACACATTAATTCTGCTTCAAAACATGTATGTTGGCCAAATACAATTTCATCCACCACTTGGGTCACAATCAATATGTACATATATAATTGGTGTTAAAATTACCCTTGAATAAATTAGTCAATGAACAAGGAAATTATTTAATCCAACCATAAAATGTCAATTAAGTAGGACCAGGTAATGAAGCAAATGAAATTGCTATAAATATTTTTCTCTCCTTGTCCATCCAAAAGTGATGAGAGCACCAAGATGATCAATGACAGGAAACCAACTTATTTTCATATTACTGCCAACTTAAACTCAAGTTACATTAAAAGTGAAACATACTATATTCAAATTCCAAATTAATTGAATACAAAATTTAGGTTATATTTAATAAATAGTCTTTACTTCCATTAACGTAGTAAAATTATGAGCATCATTTAGATAAATGTTAGTTGTAGTTCTTGTTGGAAAAATAATGAAAGACTGACCCATAAACACATCTACAATTACCCCAGATCACTTTGGTTTCCTTGTGAAATGGATTTTAAAAACCAAGTATTATGGGCAATTGCTTCTTTGAAGAAAACATGCAAGTTAAGATTGAAACATATGTGCATTACATGTACTATATTTAATGTGCTGCACATGTGATAGAAATATTTGCTAGATGTGTGAACAAAGACTGACCAACTGAACAACCTCAAAAAAAATCAGTGGCAGTAGGAGCAGTTCCTTTCAGCTATATAATCTTCCATGCAAGAACAACTGGATAGATTGAAGTACTGAAGCCAAATCATGCAGACCTAAAATAATGCTTGAAATAACTTTACATATGGTTACCAATACTAACACTAACACTGGACAAATGATTGCCAAAAACTGAATCGCAATAACATAACTTAATGCAAAGTTAACTTAAACATAGTCTTCAGCATTTCAGCTGTAGTGCATCAGCTAGAATTTTATAAACCCTCAAAACATAATGAGATGTGACCTGGACATATTAACCAAAATAATTTGATCATACAAAAGAACTGTCATTACCCAAAGTTAAGACCAAATGGAGATTTGCATATACTAGTACAGTGCCTTGCAATAGTGTACATTAATGCATTACGCAACCCACATGCTGTTCTGCAAGGACTGGGTGTGAAGGATAAAAAGAATAGGATAACAGCAATGATTTCGCTCCAAGGGAAATCACAATCTCATTTCAGACAGTTATCCATTACATCATTTGCATAGATTACACTGGTTTAACAGACCAATAACAGTTGCAAATGCAGCAAGTACTGTAGAGAAGGGAATTTGCTTCAAAATACCTCTGACTGGGGAAATTACGGAAGCATTTAGTAGTGGTGTAAAATTAATGCCTTTAAACCATACTTTAACTGATCCTAGTTATGCTGTCATTTTTTAAACAACTGAGTTTTAGGCCATTTGATAGGATGATGTATATCTGATATTAACCAAATTTATAGAAATTCAAAAATGCTGATTTCGGGGAATGTATCCATGTTTGGTGTTCATGAATAGAAGCAACCCGAAATTAGATGTTACGTTACCTAGAGAACGGTTGACAAATTTAAAAAGTCACCGATCGATAAAGCAACCCTTTTCAAGTGTCTGCATAGCCAAAAGTTGATGAGTACTGTTTAAATGAAAAGCTAGATTTGATAACATTACCACACATTCTTCCATAAACCTCGATATCGTGCAGAACAAATGGCTTCAACAGTAATTTACTTCTATAATAATCAAGCTACAGCAACAAAAGTTAGCCATCAACTATTGCAGTTACTTAAATTGAACATTCCTGGTTCATATGGCATTGGTTTTAAAAATACTGTAATTTTAAACAGTTGAAATCAGAAGTCTAATTATTGCAGAGAGAATGAACAGCTGTGTTATCGCACAATACACATTTCTGAACATTGCAGCTTTAAATTGAGTTCTTATCCAAAGTTACAACGTGCAACAAGTTTGTTTTAGAAGACAGTTAACATTGGAGTTTGAAAAAAATTGCGTACAAAACACATGCACTGAATTAAGTAAAAATTGTTATAAACAGAAAATTAGTGGCATTTGTATTTTTAGTTCAGTTTTCAAATCTCTCCACAACAGGAAGGTTAAGTCTTCAAGAATTCTCCAATGCACCGCTGTTGCTTTCAAAAAAAGCTTGGAATATGCTTGTTGTTGTTTAATGATTGGAGATCATAGAGGAGGTCCAGTTTTTGATTGTAGTTGTGGTGTTCTGTAGATAACTCCATGTTAAATGTATTATGTTCATAAAATGCATTTTCACACAGTCCCAACTGATTTCACCCCTGAAATTTCACAAACACGCAATACATTAAATATACAATGTTAGGAACACAAGAACTAGAAGCAGGAACAAACATTTCAGCTCAAGCCTGCTCTGCCATTTGATTATGATCGTGGCTGATCTCATCTCTGCCACAACTCCACTTTCCTGCTTACTTTCCATAACCCTCCAATCCATTATTAATTAAATAAATTTGATGAGATTAGATTTTTAAATGTCCAGCAAAAAGATAGCCAAATATACATTCTCAGACCAGATATCAAACTGTGGCTCTGATCAAATTGTAATCATGATGAGAAACCAAGAATTATTGTTCACAGTTCTATCAGCATTGGAAACAGACTTTCATTGGACATCTTTTTAAACACAAAATTTAAGACTGATTTTTATGTTAATAATTTAAAAACATCTTCACTGCAAAAGGCAGTTCTCAAATCAAATTGTTTCCACTCATCACCAAAGACTGCATTAGCTACCAAAGAGTAAAACCTTGTTTCGCAATGCTAGGAAAGAAGTTAAAGAGAAGGATCTCAAAAGATAGTGATCTCGGGATTACTACCAGTGCCAAGTGCTAGCCAGCATAGAAATCAAAAAATATAGGTCGGCTCTATGAACACGTGGTTTGAGAGATAGTGTAGGAGAGAGGGGTTCAGATTTGTTGGACATTGGGACCGGGTCTGGGGAAGGTGGGACTATTACGAAATGGATGATCTGCATTTGAACCAGACCAGAACCAATGTCCTTGGGGGAGTTTTAAACTAACGTGGCTGGGGGCTGGGAACCAGAAGAGGAGGAAACAAGTAGGCAGTGAGGTGGAGACTGTAAGAATTATGAAGATAGCATTAATAAAGGGAAGAGTAGGCAGGGAGCAGATGAGCGCAAAAAAACTGGTGGCATGAAATGCATCTACTTTAATGCAAGGATTATAGTGTATAAGGAAGATGAACTTAGGGCTTGGATTGGTGCCCAGGAATATGATGTTATTGCAATAAGAGACTTAGTTGAAGAAAGGGCATGATGATTGGTGATTAAAATGTTCCAGGATATAGACATTTCGGACAGGGAGGGAAGGGAAGTTAAGGTGGGGGTGGTGGAGTTTGCATTGCTGGTCAAAGGATGATATCACGGCTGTACTAAAAGGAGCACACTATGGAGGTCTTGGGTAGTGAGGCATTATGGGTGGAGCTGAGAAATAAGAAGGGTGCAGTCACACTGTTGGAGCTGTATTACATGCCTCCCAACAGTGAACGTAAGGTAGAAGAACAAATAGGTAAAAGATTATGGAAAGATGTAGAGGCATAGGGTAGTGGCGATGGGAGATTTAAATTTTCCCAACATTGACTGGGATACACTTAATGTCAGAGGTCTGGATGGGGTAGAATTTGTAAGAAGCATCCAGGAGAGTTTTCTAGAGCAGTATGTCAATAGTCCGACGAGGGAAGGGGCCATATTGGACCTGGTACTGGGTAACAAGCCAGGACACATGGTAGAAGTTGTGGTGGGGGATTTCTTTGGGAATAGTGACCACAAATCTATAAGTTTTAGAATAGTCATAGATAAAGATGAGAGTGGTCCTAAGGGAAGAGTACTAAACTGGGCCAAGGCCAATTATATCAAAATTAGGCAGGAGCTCATAGTTGTGTCCAATCCACAATTCCTTGAAGGGAAGTCCACATTGGAGATTTGGGAGGCTTTCTAAAGATAGTGCAGGACAGGCATGTCCCATTGAAAGCAAAGGATAGGAAAGGCACGATTCATGAACAGTGGATGACAGGAGAAACTGTACGACTAGCCAAGAGGAAAAGGGAAGCATGCATAAGGTCAAGGCAGCTAAGAACAGACCAGACTCTGGAAGAATAAGAAGAGTAGGACAAGTCTTAAACGAGGAATCAAGTGGGCGAAAAGGGGTCATGAAATAACTTTAGCAAGCAAAATTAAGGAGAATCCCAAAGCATTTTATTCTTATATAAGCAAGCAAACAGGTAACTAGAGAAAGGATTGGTCCACTAAAGGATAACAAAAGGAAGGCTGTGTCAAACCCAAGAGAATGGGTGAGATTCTGAATGATTACTTTGCATCAGTGTTCACTGAGCAGAGGAACATAATGAATGTTGAGATTAGAGATACAAGTTTGATTAGTCTGGATCACATTGACATAAGTGGGGAAGATGTGTTGGGTAGGCTAGAAGTTAAGGTGGATAAATCCCATGACTGGATGGGATCTATCCCAGGTTGGAGAGAGAGTGTGAGAGAGTGTGTGTGTGAGAGAGAGAGAGAGAGAGAGAGAGAGAGAGAGAGAGAGAGAGTGAGAGTGAGAGAATAGCTTGGGCCCGGACAGATATCTTTGTGGCTTCCTTAAATACAGGTGAGGTGCCGGAGGACTAGAGGGTTGTTCATGTTATCCCCCTGTACAAGACGGGTAGGAGGGATATTCCGGGTAACTACAGACCAGGGAGTCGGACGTCAGTGGTGGGAAAGTTGCTCGAGAAGGTACTGAGGGATAGGATCTATTTAGAAAAGAATGGGCTTATCAGTGAAAGGCAATGTGGTTTTGTGCAGGGAAGATCATGCCATACCAACTTAGAGTTCTTTGAGGGAGTGACACAGTTATTAGATGAAGGAAGGGCTGTTGATGTCATATATATGGACGTTACTAAGGCGTGCGATAAGGTTCCCCATGGTAGACTAATGGAGGAGAAGTGAAGTCACATGGTGTGCAAGATGTTCTAGCTAGGTCGATCAAGAACTGGTTGAGAACAGTTCACACAGTAGTAGTTGAAGGGAGTTTCTCGAAAATGGAGAAAAAGGTGACCAGTGGTGTTCCACAGCAGTCAATGTTGGGGCCACTGTTGTTTGTCATATACATAAATGATCTGGAAGGGGGCACTAGTGGTATGATCAGCAAGTTTGCAGACGACACGAAGATTAGTGGAATAGCAGAAAGCATAAAAGGGACTGTCAAAAGAATTCCAGAGAATATAGATAGACTGGAGAGTTGGGCTGAGAAGTGGCAGATGGTTTTCAATCCAGACAAATGTGAGATGATGCATTTAGGTAAGACTAATTCTACAGCGAATTATATAGTAAGTGGAAGAGCCTTGGGAAAAGTTGATCGGCAGAGATCTGGGAGTGCAGGTCTATTATACACTGAAGGTTGCTGCACAGGTGGATAGAGTGGTCAAAAAGGCATATCGTATGCTTGCCTTCATTGGACGGGATATTGAGTATAAGAGCTGGCAAGTCATGTTAACATTGTACAAGACATTAGTTCGGCCGCATTTAGAATACTGTGTACAGTTCTGGTCGCCACATTACCAAAAGGATGTGGACGTTTTGGAGAGGGTGCAGAGAAGGTTTATAGAACATAGAACATAGAAGAATACAGCGCAGTACAGGCCCTTCAGCCCTCGATGTTGCGCCGATCAAAGCCCACCTAACCTACACTAATCCACTATCCTCCATATGAGGATGTTTATGAGGATGTTTATGAGGATGTTGCCTGGTATGGAAGGTGCTAGCTATGAAGAAAGGTTGAGTAGGTTAGGTTTGTTTTCATTAGAAAAAAGGATATTGAGGGGGGGACCTGATTGAGGTTTATAAAATCATGAAGGGTATAAACAGGGTGGATAGAGACAAGCTTTTTCCCCAGGGTGAAGGATTCAATAACGAGAGATCATGCTTTTGAGATGAGAGGTGGAAAGTTTAAGGGGGATACACGCGGCAAGTACTTTAGAGGATGGTGGGCGTTTGGAACGCATTGCCAGCAGAGGTGGTAGAGGCAGGCATGGTAGATTCATTTTAAGATGCATCTGGATAAATGCATGATTAGGTGGGGAGTAGAGGGATACAGATGCTTAGGAATTGACCGACAGGTTTAAGACCATAAGACATAGGAGTGGAAGTAAGGCTATTCGGCCCATCGAGTCCACTCCGCCATTCAATCATGGCTGATGTGCATTTCAGCTCCACTTACCAGCGTTCTCCCCGTAGCCCTTAACCTAATCTAGTTCTTGTCTAGAGGAATTATGTCCCCTACAACATGGAAACAGGCCCTTCGGCCTAACAAGTCCATACCAACCCTCTGAAGAGCAGCAACCCACCCTGACCCATTCCCCTACATTTGCCCCTGACTAAGGCACCTAACACTACAGGCAATTTAGCATGGCCAATTCTCCTGGCTACACATCTTTGGACTGTGAGCACCCAGATGAAACCCAGGTAGACATAGGGAGAATGTGCAAACTCCAGACAGACCAGTCACCCGAGGCAGGAATTGAACCCAGGTCCCTTACACTGTGAGACAGCAGTGCTAACCACTGAGCCACCGTGCCACCCCAGTACAGTACATTTTGATCAGCTCAGACTTGGAGGGCCGGAGGGCCTGTTCTTGGGCTGTCAATTTTCTATGTATATATGGCACACATTAATACCTCAAAAAGAAAATGAATGGCACAAGATCACATTCAATCAATCATTCAGCAGCATTGTAAAACCAGTAACAACTAGAAAAAGGTAAATACAAAGCTGTTTGCACTATGGTTCTCTCATTTAGCAGCTTATGGTCTTGAATTCCTTCCTTGAATGTGTGATGCTATGTCAAATATCGAGGTATTACAATCACCATAAATAGAATAGGGTAATAAAACAAGAAGAATTGGAGAATCATGAAGACCTGAAACAAAAGCAAAAGTTGCTGCAGGAAAAACCACCTATCTAGCAGCTTCTAAGGAGAGAAAGCAAAGTTAATATTTTTTGAGTCCAGTGGCCCTGGAACAGAACTAGAATCAATTGATGCCAAAGTCTGGCCCCTTTGTGCAAATGTGCTGAGTCAAGCACAAGGCATATATTTGTTGCTTGCAACCAAATTGAGTTTAACAAATGCATATCTACCCTCACTAATTCTTTGTTTATCTGCCTTTGAAGAAAATCAGAGCAGCAAATTCAAAAAGATACTTAAGTTGAGGTTGAAGTGTTGCACTTCAGCTATGCAACCATAGATATTGCATAGTACTGGCAAATGTGCTCACTTCCACTGTATGGCCATCCCCACTGCACTCAATAGAGAATAGCTTAGGTACACCCTAGATGTATGCAACACTATTATTGCCAAGCACTGTGAAGAGAAATCAGAATCAATGTTTCAGGTCCAGTGACCCTTTCTGAGCACTCAACCCAAAATGTTAACTACTTCTCTCCAC
The DNA here is from genome assembly GCF_047496795.1 of Chiloscyllium punctatum. NCBI lineage: Eukaryota > Metazoa > Chordata > Chondrichthyes > Orectolobiformes > Hemiscylliidae > Chiloscyllium > Chiloscyllium punctatum. The sequence continues at coordinate 156,903,177 of NC_092741.1, forward strand.
AGGTGCTGCCAGACTTGCTGAGCTTTTCCAGCAACATGTTTTTGATTTACAGAATCTGCATTTCTTTGGGTTTCTCTCATTGCCAATATAGGGCATTAATTTGAATAGGTCAATAAAAGAACAAAATTTTAAAAATACTTACTCGCAAGAACTAACAAGTTGCTTCCACCATTCTTTTATTACCATTTTGATATATTCTAAAGCTGGGAATATGTAATTCTGAAGTACAAAGAGAAGCAATTCCTTGACATATTCTACAAATTGCAACATTACATCTGGGAGGCTCAAACGAATCTATTAAAAAAAGTCACAGTAAATCACAACAGTATTAGACAAATATACAAAAGATAAAATGTGCTTCAGACTGTCAGAGATCCCTTAAAAGGAGTTTTCACTTTCTTTGGTGACACAAGTTCCACAGAGGTCATCACTTTCAATTTATTGGAGGCCCAATGCAAAACATAGCAGTGCAACATGTGGCTGCCGCTAATAAAGACTTAAAAGCTTCCTTTTGTGGGCCTTAGAGTTAAATTGACAAAAATGAAATTTGAAAACACTTATATCACCCCAGCTTATAAAACAGAATTTAAAGAAACACTCGGCCAATAACATACAATGTTGACCTTCAGGTGCAATTTTCATTTTAGTATATTAAAGTTGGGGACAGATTTAATGATCCAACACTGTATCAGTTTCCCCAGATAAGACAGACAGGTTTCCAGAAAGTTAACTGATCTTAAAATTTACTAGATTTATTTTGTCCAAGTCACTCAAGCAAGTGAGAATGGGGATTATGAGGATTTATGGTTCTTCATATCACAGACCAAAAACATCAATAGCATGCTACTAAAACTTTCATGCAGAACAGAGGAAAAAATAAAAATGAAACGATCTCATCAATTCAGCACTGCAGAAGTTGCCGAATGGCTGACACTTTCTAATCTTCTGAGGACTTGATAACAAGAACTAATTAGGAACTGAATCACATCTTAATTGACTGTTTTAACAGAACCCAGAAACTCCATATGAGACTCCCTAAAAACCTACTACAAAAATCAAGTACGTACCCATTCGGTAAATCTAGGTAGATTTTCAACAATCCATGCAATATGACTTGATAACGTATCCTTTGTATACATCATTAGTTCAAACAGCCTCCTCCAAACCAGCTCAAGGCTTGGTCCAAACATTGTTACAGCCTCAGAGTAATAATAAGGAGTATTTGTTTCTATCCAGCTGTGAAAATATAGGACACAAACACAGATTGATATCAGAAATACCATTAGGAAAATAAGAGGAGAAACAAGAAAAGGATGGGAGATAGACATCATGAAAGAAAGTAACTTATTTGATGGGACCAAAATAAGAGCAAATGCAAGGAGGTCGAAATTAGGATCATTGTCCATCCATGTAAACAGACAATTGTGGTTTAAAAAAAATTAGTGACCTGCAGGGATAAACAGATTCATTGTATTCTATAGTGTATGATACCTGGATCAAAAGAAAAGGAGGATTTCTAAATCTTAGAAAGGGGAGGGAAAGGTAGATGGTGTGGTGCAGTCATCCTGATGGAAAATACTATTGCAATGAGAGGACAGAGAGAAGTCAAGTATTTGATTTGGATCAAGAAACGATATTGAGATGGTGTCATGCCACTGCTGGGTTCATTCTGTAGGTCAGTATCTTGTAAGAGAGTAGCAATTTCCAGGAGTGCAAGAAATATTGAGTGGAGGTAATAGAGTTAAGTTTTGCCAAAGTAGGATAATTAGGAATGTAAAAGGCAGAGTGAAGAGTTTCAACGGTGTTCATGGCAAGATGCTTGCTGTTGTGGATAGGTCACAAAGTGTTTAATGTTGTGCAGCTATTCCTGTTGAGGGTAATGTTTTCATAGGGTGTTAGTGGCTTGCATTAATCTGCTCACTTGTGGAGGATGGCCATGACTTATTTTCCATTAGCTACTGACTCTACGATTTTGTGGCAGCTAAGTCGCAGACAGGCAGGCATATATGAAATCGGAGCAGTTCCAGATGACCATTGAAGATGAGCGGACATCTCTCCCTCTTTTCTCACCATCAATAAAAGTATAATAGTGATATGTTTACCCCCGCATTACATTTCTATTACTTTGTGTTTTTACACTTATCTTATGTGCTGTGATATTGTTACATGGATTTTGAGGTATGTTGATGCCTCAAAAAGCTCTGTTTGGTCAAGGTTTGCATTCCCTCTTGATTATCCAATATGTTTGATCAATTGGCACAATCCTGGTCCCATTTGGTGCTGGTTAACAATTTGCTGTGTTTGATATACAACCAACTTACAGAAAAGGTTATAAGCAAACTCACATTTATGAATTGTTTTCACCTCAAATTTCAGGTGAAGAAAAATGGTGAATGACGTTGTTGATCAGTCACTTCAGGACAAGACAGAATTTTAATATGTAATAGACAGAGTATCCATTCAAATTTCTTTGTATGAAGGTACAGCTAAAAAGGACAAGGATAATTTTGATCCAAAGATACCCTCTTTGTACTAACCTGTATCCCTGCTTGGAATAATGAGATATTTTAATCCAAGCCTGCTGAGACACAGACATCATTCCAGATTGCTGCAAGACATGAGCAGACGAGGACGCTAAGGGAAGAAACGTTATTGAGTCAGTCAGTAATAAAAAAGGGGATTTGCATTTCTTTTGTGTACATCACAGTTTCAACCAGTTCAAGTCATTAAGTGTACACAGAAAACCTGCCAGTCTGAACACTCAGGATTTTAAAAATTGGATACTTATAACTGCTTTTAGGAATTCTCGTGCGTGACTCTTACAGGGACACACTAGAATTCCTAGAAACATGGCATTCCAACCGGAACTCTATCAGCAAACGCATTGACTTGGATCTCATTTACCACCTCCTGATTTCAAAAAAAAACAGGAAATGAAATCAAAAAGGACACCTAACCATGCAAATTAAAAAGTGGGTCATACTACCAGGGCTTCATCTGGAGACTCACTTAAGATGTTACCTAGTATGGGAACTACATGTCTGAAAAAAACCTTCCAACTCAGTGAGCAAACCTACATCCAGAACCTCAACCGGAGCTACAAATCTTCTCAAAACTCGCTAACATGCTCTTGAACATGAGAAATAAATTAAATAGATAACATATTTACTTTTCCTTCTGTACCACTCCAATGATAAAAAGGTAAAATCAGATTTAGATAATGAAATAAATAATAAAAGAAACTAAATAAGCACAGACACCACTTTAACATCAGGCTGGTTTGAAAAAGTCAGTGCAATGTCTTTTTGGGAATATGTTTATATCAGTAATATCCAAACTACACCATGATTAATTTTCTGATGTTTCTCTTAAGTTAGAATTTAAAAAAAGCTATGAACCTTAATGCAATTATTGATTACAAAATCAACATTTGTTTTGAAATACCTCATGGTCAAAAGCAGAAATTCACCCAAAGTATAACTTTACCAACCATTGAAGGATCCATGTGTTCGGATGTCATGCACCACAAAGCCTGCTGCAAAAATTGTGAGCACGAGTAACAGGCGTAACCATGGGAAGCCACCGCCTTTCAGCTTCTGCAGAAGATTCTTCAAAATTGAAAGGGGGAAAAAAAAAGTCAAATTATGCAATATTAAAAATAATATCAAACTGGTTAAATTAAGGGCAAGGGCAGAAGCCAATGAGTGACAAACTCAACTTGCATAGTGTTCATAACATTATTGCTCAAAAGATGCTTCATAGCAACATAAATCACATAACAAAAGTACCACCAAAAGCTAGAGGAGAATCTAATTTAGGTGATTAAAAGCTCATTCAGAAGTTGGCTTTACAAAAGTATTTCAGAAGGGAAGTAGTGCAGAGCTGTAGGCCCATGCAGCTTAAGGGACAGCAGGCAAAAGATAGGGGCCAAAAGAAATGGGGCTGATACAAGACCACATTTAGAGAAACACAAGTCCTGAGGGTTGCAGAGTTGGAAGGGATTTCAGAAATAAAAAAAAGGATAAACTGTGATCTAAATAAGTATTTTTTCCCCCCAGTGAGGCATAAAATGGCCAATGAATCAGAACACAATGGACTCAAGAACCAGACTCCATACAACTTTGGATATAAGCAGAGTTTCAGATGAGACCCAATTTAAGGTGTTGAAAAATTTGAGAATGCTGGAGGCTAGGGTGAGCAAGACCACAAATGAGGGATTCAGCAGCAGAAAGACTAAGGCATTAGTGAATACCAGCAATAATAAATTGTGCCAATAGGTGACCATTGAGATGCAAAAGTTAGAAGAAGTTCAGCTTAAAATCCATAAGTGCCAAGACTGCAAACAAGCAATCTGATTCAGCCGGAGATGATAGCCCGGGAAAATAATTTATGATGGGAGCCCATGATGCGGTTACCACATTGCTGAAAAAAAGTGGCTTTTCCAGAGATGAAAAGATAGGGACAAGATGAAAAATAAAGTCACAATAGTACATTCTAAGACAGCAACTAGAAAAAGGCTTGAAAGTTAAGAACAAAAAGAGAATCAGACAAGAGTAATCCAACTCATCTGAGAAATGATTATTCCAACACAAAATAGCAAGCATAATATTCAAATTCTTACATTGCATGCAGTGGTGCAGACTTGTACTTCTTGTGAATTTGCAACACTTTTCCCAGACAGCTCTTCATTTGTAACCTTAAATGAACGAATGGTTTCTTGCAGAGCTTTCTGCACCTACAATTAATGCTTAATATTAAAAGTCAGTTTAAAATTTCAAAAGTTTATGAAACATATAACTCTATTGGACTTTTCATGTCAGCAGATATTCATGAAGTCTGTCATTATCCATAGCTCACGTCACTTCCAGTACAAGGTCTGCAGATGCTGGAAACCAGAGTCTAGATTCGAGTGGTGCTGGAAAAGCACAGCAGGTCAGGCAGCATCCAAGGAGCAGGAAAAAAAATAGCGATGCTTTGGGCAAAAGCCCATCAGGAATAGAGTAGGTACAATTTGCACAACTCTGGGAAACTTCCTGACTTTCCCAACCACCAGATCCATCTCAGTATTTGGTTCGTGCCTCGTTTGCTGTGGGCAGGAGGAGGGAGGAAGGAGGAATTAAGAGTTGGTGATAGTGGTGGGTGTGAGAGACCCAGCTTTGCATATCCCAGAGGCAAGGGGGAGTCAAGTGTTGAGGTAGGATTCACAGAAGCCTGATCTTGACAATGTCAGAAACAATTAGACTGTTTGGTCTTCACAATCCACACATAGCACCCCTTTAAAAACTGTCAGACCTATGCAAATGCAATGTCAAAAATGTTCCAGTCTCTCTTCATACTCAGCCTCTTCCTTCCCAATTCTAAGTGGCAGACAATTTTATTCTGCAGGCCACATCCAATTATTACTCATCCAGTATGAGGGCAGACCTCAGGAGAAATGCATGGATGGAAAAAAGAAGTGCTAACAATCTAAAACTGTTCTCACTCCTACACTTAATGAGAAGCTTCTATTCAAGGAACCCAAATATTTTTGCATCTCAAGTGGCACTGTCTTAAAATTAAAGAAACTGCTAATTAAACTCCACAATCAAAATCAAAAACACAAACACAAACACACATAGTATAAACAAGCTATTAAAGAACTATCAATTGAACTATAAACTAAGCAGATGCATTACTTCCCCCTACCAGAACTTGAAGTAGATGGCCTTATTATAGAGGCTAATAAAATATTTTCAAACCAAACCAATCAGATCACAGATGTCCTTACACCCCTCTGGAACAGGTGGGACTTGAATCTAGACCTCCCAATTCAGTGGTGTGGATACAACCACTGCACATCAACAGCCCTTAGAAACCAATTACTTATACTTAAACGATGACATCTGTAACCAGTAGTTTAAGAACAGAAGATTTCATGAGAATTACAGACCTAATCCACCCTTCAACATTTACATCTATTTCATCAATTCATGACTTCCCATACTGCAGGTGAAGGCTTTTGTAACATCCAGAAGTGGGGTTTTTGTAATCAGCAGAGATTAGATGACCTTGCATTTGGGTTTAACTCTTCTGACAATCACCCCATTCAACTATCCTTAATGACAAAGACTGGACCTGTTGGAAACAGTGGTAGGACGTCTGTATCCAGGTCCAACCAACTATGTCCACGAGTCTTCCTGTAAAAGTTTCAGCCCATCATCTTCCCCATTTTTTAACTCCACACAAACGACGGTTGCATAATGCAGACAAAGGAGGAAAAGGAAAAGGAGGAAGAGGAAGAAAAGGAAGAAGAAATTGGAGACACTGCACAGAGAATACTAGCATTGAATTTATAATACTGAAACAGTTAGTCAATATAATGCATGTATGTGCATGTCGATGGAGAAAATGATGGCAGGCAATTCTAGTTAGCAGTAGAGTACAATCCCCAACATGTTGTCGAATGTAACTTGCTTCAGTTTTCTGCATGGTGCACACACAGCCTCCACGTGGAGATGCACAGAACAGTATAGCACAAAATATAGCTAGAGAAATTGCACCATTATGCAATCAAACAGCAGTCTTGATGGAACACCACGCTTGTTAAAATAAGTATCATCCAAGGACTTATTAACAGAGATACAAATAACAGTTTGCTATTGATCATTTCACATTCTAAAATCTGAAAAGTCGATTCCCCACAAATCACTCACCTTTGGTAAGGTTTAGCTAAGTAGCTATAGCAGCAATTGACAAAACAAAAATGCCTAATGAAAAAGCAGCTGAAAAACTAGATTTGCAGCAAAACGTTATAAGTAGGTGCAATAGAAAAATCCAAATGCTAAGTCAGTGGATTAAAGTATTGGAATAACGCAGTAGATAAAAGTAAAAAAAAGCATCAAAAACCATATATCATACAGAAGGCACTCTTTACGTTGCAGAAGTTTACACAGTAGTCAATTCAATCCACAAGGATCACTTGTTTCATTGCTACATTACTCTTACAAATTATACTTTCTCAGTATTGGTTTTGCAAAATTTCAAGTTAGGGAAAAATTCCAATGGATCACCCTGATCTTTGGGGGATTCTGTCTGACCTGCAATCAATTCTTTTCCCAATCCAATTAATACCAAAGCTAAAAGATAAGCTGGTTTTGCAATCAAGAGGAGAACGAAGTCTACAATTACTCCTGGCAAAAGAAGTACTTGAATGAAAACAAATGTATGCTAAAACAAAAAAGAAAATACATTTTGGATGTACAGTTTAAAGTATTAACTATAGTTGAAAATAAAAGAAAATTTACCTTGGCTGGAAGATTGTCCCAGATTTCCAAAAGATTATTTAGCAAGAGACTGAAAGAAAATTAGTTGACACTGTAGTATTCAGTTGTATTAAGTGTACCTAATATTCCAGTAAAACAAACTAAATGTTGAAACAGACAAGTATAAATACTACATTCACAAGTGAAATGAAGTCAGGAAGTACAGCCTTGAATTTGCAAAACATGGAGAAATACAAAAAGTAATAAAAAGTAATGGCATGACAAAGCAAAAGGATAGTTTATAAAAAAGGTTATTAATTCATGGCATGTCAGCTGGGTTATTGGACGTGATAATGCTGAGCTGCCTTCTTGAACCACTGCAGTCTATTTGATGCAAGCACAACCCACTCGGCCATTAGGGAGTTCCAAGATTCTGACCTAGCAACATAGAAGAAATGGCTCTATAGCGCCAAGTCAAGATGGCAGGTGGCTTGGAGGGGAGCTTGCATGTAGAGTTCTCTCATTTCTGCTACCCTTATCCTTCTAGATGATAGTTGTCAGAGGTTTAGAAAAAAAAAAGTGTTGTATAAAGCAGCTTAAATGAAGTTTTGCAGTGCGTCTTTTAGATGGCACCCTGCTGGTGGTGAGCAGTTTGTAGATGTGATGCCAATCAGGCCAGCTGCTTTGCCCTGGTGATGCAAAGCTTGTGTTGTGGTGCCGTACTCAACCACGCAAATGGGGAGGAATTTGGCCACACTGCCTTGTACATGGTTGATAGGAGCAGGTAGGCAGCCAAGTTATTCATTGCATGATTCCTAGCCTTTGGCCTGCTCATCATCAACCTATATAGCCCACTCCGTTCAGTTTCAGGTCGGTTGTAACCCCTGCAAAGCTGACAGTCAGTGATTTAGTAATGCTAATCCCTTTGCATGTTAGTGTGCAATGGATAGATTTCACTCTTGTTGGACATTACAAATTTCTGGGTGCTTGTGGCATGAAAAATACTTGCCATTTGTACAGCCCAAAATAGATATTGTCCAGGTTTTACTGCATTTGGACATGGACTGCTTCAGTAACTGGGAATGCATGAATGATACTGATTGTTGTGCAATCAAGCATTTCTATTTCTGACCTATTCATGAAGGGTTAGGGAGAAAATTGGACACTAGAAAATTACAGAACGGGATATAAAAGCAGACTCCAGATAAAGCAGTTTTCTAAAGAGCATGTTTTCAGCATAAATCATGTATTCTGAAGGGAGGCTATTGCAGACTTCGAGGTGAAAGTTTTAGTGTACAGAAAGCATTAAGTCCACTGATGATGGCAGACTTGTGATGTTTTACTGGATTGTGTTTTATTTTAGGACATTTTAACAGGTATCCAAAATTATGAAACAGCTGTTTTGACATAATGGTACGCAACAAGACATCTTTATATTGATTTTATATGAAAAATATTTACAGACATGCCATAAGAAAGCAACAGTCTTGCTTTACTCAACAGTTCAACAAAAGCAAAAAATCAAGCAAAGCAGTCTGACATTTTAACTATTGTGCAAAAAAAAATAAATCACTCCTTCACATTGCAAGCTTCTTGCATCCATGATTCAAAATTAAGATTTAACCAATAGTTCAAATCACAATACCAAATTGTTACCAAGTGGAAACCTACAAGCATAATAATATGCAAATCGAAGATACCTCAGGTTGCTGAAAATTCAGAATTACGTTTTAAAATTAGAAGAATTACAACCAGGATTCTTCAGTGAACTAAACGTTAAGTCAACTGTTTCAGAAAAACCCCAGTATAATTTTGGAAGGAAGACAGCACAGAAGAATTCCAATTAATTTTGTTGCTCATTGTGCTAATTAGGTTCAACCATCAGATACATCTTGAAAATTAGATGTGATGTTTGAAAAGTATTCAAAGAAAAGAACATGCTCTATACTTAAAATAAGCATGTTAAAAGTTAGGCTAAATAGTCACAAGAAGCTGCAACAGAGATTTTAAAAAAAGACAATAGAACAGCTTACAAAATTAAACTCTAGTTAACAATATGATCAGATTTAAGTTTGACAATACCAGTTACACCAGTTTATAGAAACACAAGATGAACGACATTACTTTAAAAAAAAACACCAGGATCTCTATCCATTCCTACTCACGTGTCCCCGTATTCTGCTCTGAATGTTAACAATCACCTGGACTGAGAGAGATGCTTGGTGTATAGCTGTCTCCATACACTGAAACTGTTGGAATCTGTAGTTAAACATTCAACCATACATTTCAAGAGCTGAAAGCCAAGAGGAAAAAAAAGGCAACATTTGTTAATTTCATATTTAATCAATTCATAAAAGTACAAAATTCAGACTATTTCAAAGCTTATTAAATGCTTTCTGGAATTCTATATAAAAATTCCATATAAAAGACACACTTAAAACTGTGGGGTTCTACTTTAGCAGAGGACAAATTAGTGACATGGCTAGGAAATTGGTTAAGTGGCAGGCAAAGTACAAATGATGGGTAGATACTTAAATTGGCAGGACGTGACCAGTGGTGTCCCAAAAGGATTTATTAGTCAATAACATTAAAAATTGCAGTAAGTTAGATAAGAGTATAGAAAGTCTTATATCCAAATTTGCTAATGACAAAATTTAGGCAACTGTAGATAGTGTGGCTAACAGCATAAAAATATAAAAGTGGAATTGATAGACTAAGTGAATGGGCAAATTGTGGCAGATAAGAGTTCAATGTAAGCAAGCAGAAGGTTTTCCACTTTGGACCAAACAAAAGGATAGTTTCTAGATAGTTTCAAGCATAGTTTCTAGATGGTAGGAGGCTTAATATAGTGTATGTCCAAAGAGACTTGAGGGTTCAAGTACACACATCTTTCAAATGTCACAAACAGGTGCAGAAAATAAATCAAGATGGCTATTGGAATGCCAGCGATCATGTCTGAGAACTAGTGTACAATAGATAAATTCTGCAGCTATACAAAACCTTGATTAAATGCCATTTGGAGGACAGAGCAGATATGGGCACCACATCGCAAGGATGTATTAGCCTTGGAGGGATACTGTATCGGTTGTTAATGTTTAACTTAGATTTAAAATCTAAGATTAAAAAAAAGGCATCAAGGGATATGGGCCAAAAGGATTAGAGAGCTGAGCTACAAATCAGCCATAATCTCGCCGAATGGTGGAATAGGCTCAAGGAGATGACTGGCCTACTATTGCTCTTAAAACAATCGGATCACAAAAATACATTTTTCAAACTGATCAGTAGTGGGTTAAATTAAGCTTTCAGCTAGCACAAGTAGAAAACCCAGGAACAGTTGATACAAAATAAAATTAGTGGCATGCCGGCAATTTCTTCCTGCTTATTAACCGACATTTCAACCAAGAGCTGAAATCTTACAGTTGAAGCATAGACAACCATTCAACCTTGAATTTTGCCCAATTGCATTTCTAGAGCCTGAGTAGGCAACATGCACCAACTATTAGAACAAAGACTGTGTGTGTAAGGGGCAAAAGGTGAAAAGGAAAGAGGACTGGTGCCCAAAAGTAATTATTTCACTGTGGTTTAATAGCTAGTGAATTATATCAAAAACACTTTTTTCTGACCTACAGTTCTTACTTTTAAAAAAACACTATTTTAAATTAACTGCTACATTTAGAGTTGTGAAACATTAAGAATTCAAATGTCCCCATTCTGAAAGCATTGATTGTTTGTTAAAGATATTCATGATAGATTGGAAGCTTGTTTCACACTTATATTAATATCAAACCAACTTTTCCCTCAAGCACTGTATATTTTAAAAACTATAGCCCAGGAAATGTTTAAAATTTCAAATACATTGTCCACTTGACCTTGTGAAGAAAAGCCAAAATCCTCAACAAATATGGTGCAAACCTGGACAAGGCCTGGCTCGTCTTAAATGCTAACTGTTAGGAATGCTTTATGGGAAAGACCACAGCAAAATTGGATAATTATTCTCAAAAATAGTTTTGATGCTAAATTTTTACTGTAATAAAATGTACTTTAGAGACATAACATCATTCACCTCTTTCTTCATCTCTGGAGGACAGTTGGGAGTTGCTCTTGATAAGAAAGAGGGAAAGTAGGTGTGTAGTATAGAATCAGGTTTTGCACCAAAAGCCAACACTTTCAGCCTCGGATAAAGATGGCGCAACTGATCCTGTAAACTGAAAACAAGTCAGAAAATTGACAGGCAAACTAAGGAACGGTTCACTCCACTTCCCTAAAGTCACAAGAACTACAGAGAGATTATTGCAAGCCAATAACTTGTTCCACTGACAAAGCCAAAGCAGGTTATTTTGAACTATACAAGATCCAATTTACAACAACAATCTTCACAATTTTCATCCATTATTTAAAAGGATACGGATATAAATGCTGGAAGAAACAGCACAGAAGCGCTTCACAGGAGGCTCCCAAGCACTGAGGATGTCACCTAGACAGGGGACGAAACGTTTGCAAGACAAATTCCCAGCTCGGCGAACAGAACCACAACAACGAGCACCCGAGCTACAAATCTTCTCCCAAACTTTGAAGGATACTGATACACTTGTAAACTGTTACTAACATGATCATTTCGAGACAATGGAGTTGTTTTTGTTTTAAATATAGAAGGCACAGAATACAAATATTTAGTTTAGATTCCAAAGGTAGGATTAGCTGCAATGCTGAAGCACAACTGTAAACTTGCTTTTGCTAAAATGCTGTCTTCAAAAGTGGATAGATACAAGAATCTCAAGTAGTGTACTGTTATCCATTAACAGGCTTAGTAACTGGCTGGTTGAAAATTCTGAGTATATAGTTATTATTATTAAAACAAAGTCATAGTTCTTATTCTGGTGCAAGCATTTATTCACACAATAGGACTAGAACAGGTTGAATGGCAGGTAAATAGCACGGGGCAGTACAGTGGCTCAGTGGTTAGCACTGCTGCCTCACATTCCCACCTGGGAAAGATGTGCAGATCAAGTGAATTGGCCATGCTAAATTGCCCCATAGTGTCAATTTATCAGAGGGAAATGGGTCTGGGTGGGCTACTCTTTGGAGGGTCAGTATGGACTGGTTGGGCCGAAGGGCCTGTTTCCACACTATCGGCAATCTAATCTAAAGGAACACTACTTTTTGAAATCATTGAAGTGAGACAGAAATCAAACTACAGCTTTCTATATAGAAAAAGGTTCACCTTATTTTGTTAACATTGGTACAAGTTACATAGTTGGAAATAAATTTAAAGTATCATCAATAGATCACAAAATATTGAAGGACAGATCTCAGAAACCCGCAGTTTGCTTAAACAAGTACCAAATTAAGATTCTAACTTACTTGGGTGAAAGAGAGTTGTTGGGCATGTAAGCAAAGTCCAGCAATGGGAAAAAATCTTTTGGTCCAATTGTTCCAAATCCCTTGGACAGATTAGAATGCATCCTGAAAAGTTAAGGGAGGGAAGGGATATATTAAATTAAGTCTTTGAGATTATATTTTGCATTATAAAACTGATGCTCCTTCCTATAATTAACATACTATTTACAAAAGGCTGGAATGTGATTCAAGGGAGCAAAACAAAACAAGACATCACAGCTATTCAATATCATCATACTAGAATGAAGAAACTATGCTCTCCTGCATAAAGTTTTTTTAAACAAAAAAGAACAATTAGTATGGCATTCCTGGGTGTGAAAAGGAGATCAGTGTTGGTCTCATCTAATTCTTCCTAATCTTTCTATGGCAAGCCATCTGTTTGTTCTGTATCTTTAGATAGCTCAGAATTCTCTCTGAAGTAGTCAGCCAGTTCAGTTTCAACAACCCAGCAAATTCCGCACACAAGCTGTTGAATTTACTAACTTCAATTTCACAATTTGGCATTACAGATTTGAACCAAATCTTTAGATTGAAATTCTAATGTTAACCACTGGACTAACCATACTTCAAAAGTTACAGTTAAAGCTAATTGCAATATTTTCTTTTGCCTGTGTAGTATTAAATACCAGCAAACAATTTCAAAAGAAAACTATGTTTTGAAGAGAAATCAGATTGGACCCCAAGTTAAACATCTTTCTCCTCACAGGTGCGATCAGGATTTCTCTAGCATTCCCTTTTTAAAAGTCTTTACTAAGTGGGTGATATTTAGCTGGTTCATACATTGTGAATTTTGATACAGGTTTGCACACTGAAAATATACTCACATTAGCAATCGGTCCAAATAACTAATTGCATAACCAGACAGAGATTTGACACCCAATACAGGAAGCATGATGTTAAGCCACACTAAAATTGGAGGAAAGAACAAATGTTATGAACGCTTTTGAGAGTTTGAAGGATGGTAGAAAAAAAAAAGGTGAGGAAAAACACCAGGTTATACCAGGGGAGGGGGTGGGTAAAAAGAAAAAAGGAAAAAAATTGAAAAGCTGAAATTAGATTACAAGAGTGAAGGAGGGAAGAATAAAAAAAGAGAGCAGAAAGAGAACTACCTTTAAAAATAACTGGGGGGAAGGGGGGGGGGATGGCTTAGGGGGGGCGGGTTTGTCTTGTGACCTGTGTCAGAACACCAGCCAAACAGCAAATCCAAATGTTCCACAGACTTCCTGCTCCTCCTGAAACAAAATCACTAATGGCCAAACAAAATTGCCACACACAAAATAAAAAATCAGGTTCTTTTCTTCCACCGTTGAGTGTTTTGGCCTACTTTGCTACAAATTTACAAAGTTTTATACCTTCATTTCTAAAAGAACTACAGAGTGCACACCCTACCCACCATCTCAAAGCTTTTCTAAACCAAAACATAAAACTTAAATCAAAAAAGTCTTTCAAATACAGAATAAAGAAAGCCTTTTACAAAAAGATGATTGAATCTAGTTTCAATTAAAAAATCATCTACTTTCAAGAACATTAAAATGTGCATTTATAGAAGCTTAGAAACTCAAATAATATCCTACACAAATATAAGAAATTGGAAATGCTTATTCACCAAGTTCATTAATTCCTTACCTTTCAATCCTTCTGCTAAATCAGTCCCAGCTTGTCCCAAAGCCCACATGATGCTGAGGCATTTATTTGGTTTATTGTACTGGGACCTCAGCAATTCTAGATACTGAAATTTTAAAAAAAATTTTAAAAGGCACTTTTTCATTAAAACAAAAGAGAAAACCAAACAGGACTGCAAGGAGCTTAAGCTTAACAGCAGAATTTAAAATAAATTTATGTCTTTTAATTTAAAAACTTTACCTTAACTCTTTTACCCAGGAGTTCAAGCTGCATTACTATTTGTGACAAGTATGGTGAGAAAACAACTTCTGGTTTTACCAATGCCCTAAACCTGCACACTATTTCATTACTCGCAGGCCCACAAGATGTAGGTGGCCATTTGGCCCCCTTGTATGTTCCACCTTTTGAGGAGATTACCAGTTAGGATTTTGCACCATAATCCAATTTGCTCAAACAACGAGAAACCTACTATATAGGTGTCCTCTTGTGGGTTAAGCACTTATGTTCAGACAAACTTTTGTACGAGCAAGTAAGTTACAACATACAATCAGTAGATTTACCCTATACACAAGAAAGTCAACCACCTTCCAGAACAGGAATCACATGCTTTGCAGTGTGTTCTTGTGCTATTTGCAGATCCAAAGTCATCCATATGTTAAGAACAAAATTTCAATTCAACACATTAATTGCTATCATTCTGTTGGGAGGACACCCATTTATCAGAAACGTTCGTACCTAGCCTCTAACATTCAATGTCGACATTTTTCTTATTTCAAAAAAGTGAGCAACAGCTATAATGTTCTTCAAAAGCCTACTCACTAACTACTGCAATTGTGCTCTCTCAATTTAAAAACAGTCAACATTTCAGGGAAAAAAAAACTGATAAGTGCTATTTGCTGATAAAAGTCTTGTCAATTTCAAGGCTCCACTAAGCTTGCTCCTACACTTGTACATTGTTGTCTCAAAACAAAGCTGCAACTGTGGAACTTGTGCTTACCTTTCCAAGATTAGTTGTACCAATTTTAGGTTTGTCTAGCAACATAGCCTGAATGCAAATTCTGTAGCCATGTAGGGACTCGCCTGAAAGAGGAATAAGTGTTTAATGCACTCAAAACAAAAAAAAAGTGTTTGATAAATATTGGATACATCAGCTATGCTTTCCTTTAGCCACAGACATTAACTTTACTGATGAAAAATTTGGTAAACAATAAATTTTCCATAAATTAGCTGTTGTAGTGTATTTGTATGCAATAATTGAATGTAGATCACTTTTAAAAGAATATATGCAAGTACCAACTTTAACTTGCAGTTTGCTGTTGCAAATCCAGTGAAATTTTAAAACTTCCAGATTCTACATCAAGGACTGGATGCAAATTGTGAAATGCATGGCAGGATCTCAAAGTTCAAATGTCAAATACTGAAATTGCCTAGGAAGTTTAGGCTTTGATGGCCAATTTTACACAATTCAGAACTTCATGTCATCATGTCAGAGACTTGAACCAGATACACAGGACTTGCCTGGATACCATGAAAATTACACAGACAACTCCCTGAAATCCACTTACTAAAAGGTCAGTTTCAATTAAAAAATAACAGCAGCTCAAAAGAAGGGGAGCATCCAGTCTTTTGTCATGCCTGATATCAACAGGTCAGCGCAGGCTTGTTCAGCCAGGATCAGACGTCCCGACTGAAAACAAATTACAGGAGTCACACTGTGGAAGTCCTAGTGTATATCAACACACATGACAGCTAGTGGACCTACACCCTGTTGTCATAGAAACACCAGGACATACTCACTAACACTGGATATTTTAATGTGCTGTATTGCAAGGACCCTGAAAATTGCCTGATAGAGATATTCTAACTTCAGCTGAATGAAGTGCAACAAGGTAACCTAATTGTCTACAGTTAAACCCAATCTTTGATCGTAACCCTCACTTGCACACAAGAGAATTTAAGAGATAACATTTGTAAAAAAGTTGCAACTTAAGCAGTTTGAAGGTTTAGCAACCTTTTTTCAAGTCAACTTTGGATATTGAGTTTTCAGACATTTAGGACTGTAGATCTTGCTTGAATTCCAAACATCAACAATGAAAGCAACTTTCAGACTGGAGACTTATGTCTGGTCTTACAGATTGGGGTTCTTTTCTCAGAACTTTCCATAACTTAACTAGAGAGCAACCAAAACACCATCCAGCCACATTGCTTTCTGCGCAAAACCCAGTCCAAATTGTAGTTTCTTTGAGAAGTTGGTAGCGGCCTCCTTTTTGATTGCCTCTGAACATCCAAGCAACTGCCAGTCCTTGAATATAATATCTCAGCTGCCTAAACGTCTGCTGTTCTTTGAACAAGTCATCAACTTTTCAGGCCAGTTCCCATAAGCAAAATCAGTTTATTTTTAAACGGGTATTTCACCACCCATGATATGGATGGCAAATAAAATTATTAGGCCAGTTAGCTTAAACATCTGTTATTGGAAAAATGTTATAGCCATAATAAAATGCTGTAGTACTACTTAGAAATATGTCATTCAGAGTCAGGATTGCTTCTTGAAGGGAAGATCAATCTGACAAATTTACTTGAATTTTCTGGGGGTGTTAACAAGCAGGATCAATAAAAGCAAAAACAGCGGATATATCATTTGGATTTTTAGAAGAAGTTTTTTTCCAGGAGATAATGTGCAACTAGTGAAGTGCCATAGAGATCAGGGATGGAGCCACAATTTACATTACATGGATAAGGAAAGTGAATGTACTCTCACCAAAAGTGAGAAGAGGAGATGACAAAATTTGGTGGGAAGGTAATTGATTAGGATGAAAAAAAAATCTACAAAAAAAAGGGGACATGGACAGCTTAGTGAGTGGGCAATAAAAATAATTGATTTGGGAAAATGTGAGGTTATGCATTTCTGCAAGAATAGAGAAGTTGCAAATGGAGAAACACTGGAAAGCTTTACCATAGAGAAATTTGAAAGTCCTCATGCATGAATCATGAAAAGCTAGCAATTAAGTTCAGTGAGCAGTAGGAAAGCCAAATGGAATGTTGGCTTTTATTTCAAGAGAATGGAACATGAAAAGAGGTGGTTTTGGTAAAACTCTGCAAGGCACTAGTCAGATTGCAAATGACATATGGCACATTTTGTTTTAACCAGCACCTTATAAACCAGCATTCAACAAACTGGCAAAGATTATACATGGGTAAAAGCAATGACTGCAGATGCTGGAAACCAGATTCTGGATTAGTGGCGCTGGAAGACCACAACAGTTTACTGCTCCTTGGATGCTGCCTGAACTGCTGTGGTCTTCCAGCGCCACTAATCCAGAATCTGGTTTCCAGCATCTGCAGTCATTGCTTTTACCCATGTATAACTTCCATGTCCTCGGCAGAGTGGGAGGGAGAGTTGAAATGTTGAGCCACAGGACCGTGTGGTTGATTGGTGCGGGTGTCCCAGAGATGTTCCCTAAAGCGTCCAGTCTCCCCAATGTAGAGGAGACCGCATCGGGAGCAACGGATACAGTAAATGATGTTGGTGGATGTGCAGGTAAAACTTTGATGGATGTCGAAGGCGCCTTTAGGGCCTTGGATGGAGGTGTGGGTGCAGGTTTTGCAATTCCTGTGGTGGCAGGGGAAGGTGCCAGGATGGGAGGGTGGGCATGGACCTGACCAGGTAGTCACAGGTGGGGAAGGAGACGGTCTTTGCGGAAGGAGGAAGAGGGGTGGGGAGGGAAATATATCCCTGGTTGTGGGGTCTGTTTGGAGGTGGTGGAAATGTTGGCAGGTGATTTAGTTTATGCAAAGGTCGGTAAGATGGAGCAAATGAACTGAACATTACACAGTGAACATTGCCACTTCCAAATTTCTGATGGAAGGAAAATCAATGAAGCAGCTCAAGGTGGTTGGGCAGAGATACTGTACACATCTAGTCTTCACGTTTTTACAATGAAGAGGTGGGTGTACTGTACTGTTTTTGAGTTAACAGCTATCAGAACTACTTAACACAGCACCAAATGTTCTGAATAAGGTAACAATGTAACACCTGGTCAAAAGCTAGATTAGCTGATTGCCTGGGAGATGACAAAACAGAATCAAATTAGGCCAATCAGTTTAAATTATGCCCTAAAAAAAATAATGAAAATTCCAATCAAGTTTGAATTTAGTATATTCACAATTTTAAAAAGCCAATGACACAATCCAATGCCTTGGGGATATAAAACTGGGGAAAATTAACAGTTGGGAGAACTGCCAAGCCAAAATGACATCTGCAGACTGCCCAGAGAATAGCTCTCTTAAAAAAAAAGGTACTTTTATTGATCCGTGGCCTGTGAAGCATAATCTCTAACAAGAAGATGACAACGACACAGGAAGATCCAAATAGAAGTTTCGACAGCTGGCTGGTTTTGAAAACTTGAATTTTTGGTAAATCTTAAATCGGGGAATTTAATCGGACTAGTATTATAGATAGGAAGGTAAATGATAGGTTAGAGGAAGGAGTTGTAAATAGTTGTTAGTTAATTATTGTGTTGTTATAGAAATAAAGTGGTTAATTTTTACTTTAAATATTTCTTGGCCTCTCAAATTTTCAGATTACTGCACAGGATAAATCATGTTGCTGGTTTAAAATTAAGCAGGAGTATTCACCACGTATCGTAACACCATATTTAAAAACTGCACCATTCAAATTTATACTGTCTTATAGCTTGGTAGGAAAAGAAAAAAAAAAAATAGTGTTATTAACTTGCCATGTGTTTGCTCATTTCAATAACCTCAACAAAGCTTACAATTTGTTAAGCACGATCCAGTTCTCATTCAATTTGCAAGCTTTTTAATGACCTACAAATCATTTATCAAGGTCACTAATGTCTTCAAGAGCAACAGTACCAACACCAATCCCTGGAAGATACCATGGCACATCCTTCCAGTCTGAAAACAGATGCCCAACGTTAATGTTTTATCACATAACAGTAAGTGAACAGATTGTCAAGTTATCAGCCCAAGGATTTGGCAATGCTGCCATCAAGCAGTACACTCATGCCTGCTTATTGACACTTGGGTCAGGGGAGAGGCGGAGGCACAGTTCAAATCTTGGTTCAAAAGATGGACATGAAAGTAATTGCCCTTTGATTCATTACAGCATCTCATTAGGTTTTGCATCAAGAGTTCCAGTAAAGCTGAAGTCACTTGGAATCACTTTTCCAGAGGTCAGATTATCTCAGCAGGAATTGCTTAGGTTAGTAGCATCACAATTCCAACTACCTTCAGTTGCTTCATCAAGAATGACCTTCCTTTCATTATACACAGTTAAGTTAATCCGCTCACTTAACCAAAAAGCATTCAGATAATTTTGAAGTTATTGGATAACAAATTAATCCAAAGCAAGACCTGGAAACATCTAGAAAAAGTTAAACAGCAGCAAGTAAACTTTTGTACTATACAGGCACCAGGCAAACTTCTTCAAATAATACTGAATAATGCTACTTAAAATTAAAAAGGTAATTATAAATTAAAATTCCACAGAGTCATGTCGACTAGTGCACTGGCTACAAAATTATTTGAGAGGTTGGGCACTTCACAGTAGACATTCCTTCACCCAACTAACTGAAGCTTCAGACCATCTGCATAAGCCAGGAAAGTGATAGTGCACTTTCTACCTACATGCATGAGTAGCAACTACAACTATACTAGGAGAAGCTAGACAACAGGCAGGCAAACCAACAAACTAATCTGATTGGTCAGCATCTCAAGCAGCTTAAGCATTAATTTTCTCCTTTTCTGGTTTTTAGTTCTCATCTGTCTGCAGTACCTAAGGGATGAACAGGAGCAAATCACCAAAATTTCTTCAGCAAACTAAACAGATTAGCTTCAATTATTCCCATATCCTCCTCCAAATCACATACCATCTCAAGGAAATGGTTATTTTGGCTTCATTATTGATGCATCAAAATCCTGGGACCCTGACTCCACAGAAACATTTTCACGATATTTACTATACCTGTGCCAGGTGGCATCTCCAACTTCAAACAACTAGCAATTAGTAATAATTACTAGCCTTAAATCATCCCATTATAGAATGCCAAAAGAAAAACAATTTTTCAATTGTACTTAAGTACTTTGAAATGGATTGTCTGAGAGATAGCATATTTTAGTTCAAACGAGCAAGGAATTAAAAAAAAAGACCCAACACTTCCACTTTGACAGCTGTTCAAGCCTATAGTCAAGGACCTCTCTTGTGGCTTCATATGAAATAACTTAGTGAAACATGACTGAAGTGGAAAGATTTTATTTTTCAAAATTTTGCTCAAAATTGATATACATAAAAAGTCACCCAAATTGTAAAAGCAACTCAAATGTTGTCTCCTATATTAAGACCACAGTTCACAAGAAACTACAGGGGAACCTCGATTATCAGAATACTAATTATCCGAAAATTGGATTATCTGAAGGAGATCGAGGTCCCGATGGAAACATTACATCAAAGACGTGTTTCCAACAGTGATCGTGTCTTTTGTTACAGTGATCAAACACAGTCACCGCCTCCAAATGACTGACCTCCCTCCCCATACTTTCCCTGGAGTTCTACAGAGGGGTTTACCCTAACCTCACCCCGCCCTGCTCTCCAACATTGTTCTGTACAGGGCAACCGTGGGACCTGTCAAAAGAGTGGCAGTAAAAAGGTGTGAGTGCACGCGCTACTTGGAGACTTACCCCACAAAGACAGCAGCAGCAGTCTTGCTGTTGGTGTGCAGTCCGGCTGCCCCAGAGGGGGGTGGGGGGCGGAGCAAGTTGGCAGCGGAGGGTGGGGGAACCAGTTCAGGGAGGGGCAGGGTTAGACTGGGTTGGGGGCTGGGGTTAGACCAGGTTTGGGGGGTGGGGGGTGGGAGGCGGGAGGCAAGGGCTCATGCACTGTCCTGCTGCTGCTAGTTTCCTTAACAGGCAGCAGACTTTAAAACTCCGAGCCCCAGAGGAAAAGGCATTTAAAAATCGATTTTCCAAACAGTCGATTATCCGAACAAAATGGTGCCTGCCCATCTCGTTCAGATAATAAAGTTTCCACTGTCTTTGGTTCTTTGACCTTTTATCAAAGTTGGTTTTGAGTGAGGTCTTTTATTTTAAAATAATACTTTAATTCCAACTACACAGCAAATACCAAAAGATTTTTGTTGACATAGTTTTAGAGACAATGATACGTTAAAAAAAGGTTCTTATTACCTGCGGCCTTATCTTGTTCACGCAACATAGTATAGATACAATGGTCGAAAAAGTGCTCCAAATGGTCTGACGTTTTTCCCAAGAGAGATTTGATAACATTCCGAAGTTCCTTGTTAGCAAGACTGTATGGATAGTCTATAAAACAAATATTTTAAAAATTAATTCCTGCAAAACGTTCAAAAATTGTACTTCCAAAAACTGACATGTTCAACAATTACAGTGAAGCAAGACTAGCAGACATCATGCAACACCACCAGGGAGTACACAAAAAAGTGTGTGTTTTAGGGTCACAAAGATGTTTAATCATTTTAGCCTTTGATCATTCGGTTGGTCATAAAATCAGGACAGGATCAATATCCTTCTGCGTATCAAATATGAAAAACTCTCAGAAATATCAGAGTTCCCAGTACGTATGGGACTATATTCAACATCAATACAACATGCTCAAAAAGTCAGCAAATTGATAGGTTTGGTGGGGGGCTAGTGGAAAAACCTATGGGCAAGTAGCTTATACTTGTATCTTGTTAAAACCAGGCACATACATCTATGCCAAGAAGAAATAAAATTTGTCAGTGTCAATATTGTGTTAAATTTAGTTCTAGAAAAATAAATATATAAAACACAGAGTAGCAGATAAATACCACTTTAAAAAAAAACAAAAAATCACCAGGAAAAATTCAACCATGGGGGCAACTAGAATAAAGATGCATTTTGTGGGACAAGGTGAAGGAAATGAGGAGGAACTACTCCTTAAAATCAAGAGTATTAATCACAGTTCTTTCCCATTTTGTTATTGATAGGCCCAGAGAGAGCTACCATTGGGGAAGCAGCATTCAGCAACTTCCCAACTTAGACCTCTGCATTCCTGTTCATCCAGAATTCCTGTTCTCTCTACCTAAAATAGGCACATCTGCCTTGGCTTTCAACACAATAAGAATCTTTCATAATAAACTCCACCTGCTGCAGTTGACTCAAATCACATGAAACTCCAAACTAAAAGCACAAATTCAAAATTAACAAGCTTCAAAAAGGAAGCAGTGCTCATATTGGAATGGGACAATCAAGTCTCAAACAAGTCAGTGAAGAAGACAGATGCTTACACAGTAAATAGGACTGGAAAACAGCAAATATCAGTTATTTAACAAAATCTCACAAGACGAAATCTCAAACCTCAATGCCTGAAGTTCACAAACAAGAGCAATAAGCAATCCACGGAGGGAAAAACACCACACAACAAATGGGGAATACAAAGACCAAGCTTCAAGAAATCATATGCCATTATTCTGTTACTCCACATGTATTTTTAAAAAATTGCTGGAGGAACTCAGCAAGTCTTCCAGCTTCTGTGTAGAGAAAAAGAGTTAAATACGACTCTTATTCAGAACTTATTCTTGAATTTGTCCCTTTTGAATCTCATGTGAAAGAGTCAACTGTACAAGGTGGAGCATAATGTGGGAAATGAATGAGTTTCATTTTTGCATGTTCTGAAGACAGATCACTAGACCTGAAACATTAACAGATTTCTCTCCAGATGCTGATAGGCCTGAGTTTTCCAGTAACTTCTGTTTTTGACTCTGCATGTCTTGCTAGGCACCTTGCATGAATAAAAAAAAACTAACAAGTCAGTCAAAAAAAAGTTACCAAGTAATGTAGAAATCCTTCATACAAAAATCAATATTATTTAAAACAAAATAAAATCGCTTTGTGATAGTTACTGCAACCATGGAACAGACTTGGCTTATGAATGATAAATCCCTTAGCTCTCATGCCCATTCCTATCTTATAAGCAAGCTACTGACTGATAAAATCCCATTTCAAAACCAGGAGAGAGTGTCTTGCACTTCAAAATGAATCAGATTGGATACAGACTCATTTGCAACTTATTTACTAAAGCCAAAAGGACAAAATAGTTGGTTCTGATGTAACACTATAGTTATGTTCTTATGGAAAAATCATGCAATAGCTGTGTCATTTAAATTAAAAAAAAGGGGCCAGAATCATGCTATAGCCAACAGGCAAGGAATGTTCACATTCTCTAAATAATGGTCTAAATTCTTCAATCCCATTAAAGCGAAGTCGCATCGAAGAAACACGTGTTATAGCGGAACAGACCATCAGTCCAAGCAGGAGCTTGTTATTGGTTAATAACTGGTCTTTAAACTTCTTAAACTAGAATTTTTAAAAGCCCTCATTTCCAAATAAAAGAGATGAAGACCACAGTGCACACATTACAGTCAAAAGTTACATAATATGCAAATTCTCAAATGAAGGGATTGACAAAATACTAAATACAAACAACAGTGATGTCAAAATCCAACTGACCAAATGAATATTGACTGAGAGTAGGGTCTGTGTCTGGTGCTTGTAGCTTATAATTCAAGTATCCAGCCAAATCCTTCACCCAGACAGATGGATTTCCAGGAAACAAATTCTGGCTTTTATCCAGCTGCTCCTGAAGTTCTTTCAAATCAAGCTGTGGAGAAAATTTTGAGACGACTTGGTAACAACCGCAGTTTATATAATCAAGTAACACTGGACAATTCTTACATTAGATTTTTTTCACTAGAGGCATGTTTAAAAAAAAAGGATAAACTCAGTCTCAGCGAAGTCTTAGCTCTTCAAAACCAAATTAAAATGTTGGGGGAAATCAAGGTCTCTAATTTCAAAGATCCCAAACTCACTTTTCAGCTTACCAGATAAAAAGCATAAACTATTAGTTCTTTAGCACAACATAAGCATAGCATGGTTCAGAGATTAGGGTGCAATGAGACTAAATGACCAAAAAACCAACATCTAAATATTGATTAAAAGTTATTAGTTTGAATGTGGGAATGCCAAGTCCATTAATTTCTTGACCAAAAGTTACATTTAAGTTGGAAATAATAAATTTCCATGAAAACAAGATTTCCTTAAACATCAATTGTGAAAAAAAAGCCAACATTTCATGCAGCAAGCAAATAAAAACTATAAAACTGAACAAAGAAAAATGAGAGATATTTTGCACATACAGCTTTAACAGCAGTCTCCAAAGAAGGAAAACGCTTGTGCTTCAACCCTGCATCACCAGAGGATTTCTTGACCATCTTTCCTCCAGAGAAAGATCTCAGCTGTTGGTTCTCAGGAGCTGATGTTGGAGGAACTTGTTCTTTGTTTTGTTTCTTCCCTATCTTTTCAAATCCAAGCTCAAAAAGAGTTTCAGATGGTTTCAAAGGAGCTAGGAGGGAAAACAAAAACATCCATCAGATGCAATGACAATGGATTTCCCCATCACCAATTAACTAAAACTAACTTTTCAGCAGTGACCATTGCTGACAGAGTTTTATTTTAGCCAATAAAGTTAGGATTATAGCACAGCACAAAACATCTTAATTTTGGTTGGAAATGTAACTAGTTAGTAAGGCTATATATGAGATTATGCTCCTTTGAATTGTGAAGACTTCGCTTGCCTTGAGAAAACAACAAGCCGCACAGCTCAAACACAGAAACCTCTACATGGCAAATTCATGTAGATGTGCTGATTGAACTACTCAATTTCACTAACATAGAGTTCCATTGTAGAGCCCACCCACCCCAGTCCAGGAATGAGAGAGAGAGAAAAACAAAGATTTTTGTCTCTCCCTCAAAAAGTTCATTAAGATACTCTTGTTTAAGTGGGAAAGGACATGATAGCTCAAATAAAAAAGGTGCGCTCTCTCAACTCTCATGAGAGAAAAGTTTTATTTTGGTGTGAAAAGGTAGATGACAAGCCAAACGACAAGACAAAAAGGAAGCACTTATTAATCACAGTGATCGTTGATAGATGACCAGTCTAAGTGCAGGAGAACTAAGCATTTTCCATAAGACATAGGAGTGGAAGGAAGGCCATTCGGCCCATCGAGTCCACTCCGCCATTTAATCATGGCTGATGGGCACTTCAACTCCACTTACCCGCATTCTCCCCATAGCCCTTAATTCCCCGAGACAACAAGAATCTATCAATCTCTGCCTTGAAGCGTCCCGGCCTCCACTGCACTCTGCGGCAATGAATTCCACAGGCCCACCACTCTCTGGCTGAAGAAATGTCTCCGCATTTCTGTTCTGAATTTACCCCCTCTAATTCTAAGGCTGTGTCCACAGGTCCTAGTCTCCTCACCTAACGGAAACAATTTGCTAGCATCCACCCTTTCCAAGACACGTATTATCTTGTAAGTCTCTATGAAGTCTCCCCTTAATCTTCTAAACTCCAGTGAATACAATCCCAGGATCCTCAGCCGTTCCTCATATGTTAGACCAACCATTCCAGGGATCATCAGTGTGAATCTCCACTGGACACGTTCCAGTGCCAGTCTGTCCTTCCTGAGGTGTGGGGACCAAAACTGGACACAGTACTCCAAATGGGGCCTAACCAGAGCTTTATAAAGTCTTAGTAGTGCATCTCTGCTTTTATATTCCAACCCTCTTGAGATAAGAGACAACATTGCATTCGCTTTCTTAATCACAGACTCAACCTGCATGTTGACCTTTAGAGAATCCTCAACTAGCACTCCCAGATCCCTTTGTACTTTGGCTTTACAAATTTTCTCACCGTTTAGAAAGTAGTCTGTGCTTTTATTCTTTTTGCCAAAGTGCAAGACCTCACATTTGTTCACATTGAATTCCATCAGCCATTTCCTGGACCACTCTCCTAAACTGTCTAGATCCTTCTGCAGCCTCCCCACTTCCTCAGTACTACCTGCCTGTCCACCTGACTTCGTATCATCTGCAAACTTTGCTAGAATTTCCCCAGTCCCTTCATCCAGATCATTAATATATAATGCGAACAGCTATGGCCCCAACACTGAACCCTGCGGGACACCACTCGTCACCAGCTGCCATTCTGAAAAAGAACCTTTTATCCCAAGTCTCTGCCTTCTGTCAGACAGCCAATCCTCAATCCATCCCAGTAGCTCACCTCGAACACCATGGGCCCTCAGCTTGCTCAGCAGCCTCCTGTGTAGCACCTTATCAAAGGCCTTTTGGAAATCTAGATAGACCACATCCACTGGGTTTCCCTGGTCTAACCTACTTGTCACCTCTTCAAAAGAATACCAACAGGCTTGTCAGGCATGACCTCCCCTTACTAAATCCATGTTGACTTGTTCTAATCAGACTCTGCTCTAAGAATTTAGAAACCTCATCCTTAATGATGGATTCTAGAATTTTACCAACAACAGAGGTTAGGCTAATTGGCCTATAATTTTCCATCTTTTGTCTTGATCCTTTCTTGAACAATGGGGTTACAACCGCGATCTTCCAATCATCCGGGACTTTCCATGACTCCAGTGACTCTTGAAAGATCTCAACCAATGCCTCCACTATTTCCTCAGCCACCTCTCTCAGAACTCTAGGATGTATCCCATCGGGGCCAGGAGATTTATCAATTTTAAGACTTTTTAGCTTTTCTAGCACTCTTTTGTAATGGCAACCATACTCAACTCAGCCTCCTGACTCCCTTTAATTGTTGGGATATTACTCATGTCTTCCACTGTGAAAACTGACGCAAAGTACTTGTTAAGTTCTCCTGCTATTTCCTCATCTCCCATCACTAGGCTTCTAGCATCAGTTTGAAGTGGCTCAATGTCTACTTTTGTCTGTCGTTTGTTTCTTATGTATTGAAAGAAACTTTTACTATCATTTCTAATATTACTGGCTAGCCTACCTTCATATTTGATCCTCTCCTTTCTTATTACTCTTTGTTATCCTCTGTTTGTTTTTGTAGCCTTCCCAATCTTCTGATTTCCCACTGCTCTTGGCCACTTTATAGGATCTCTCTTTTTCTTTGATACGTTTCCGGACTTCCTTTGTCAGCCATGGCTGTCTAATCCCTCCCTGGATAATCTTTCTTTTCTTGGGGATGAACTTCTGGACAGTGTCCTCAATTATACCCACAAACTCCTGCCATTTTTGCTCTACTGTCTTCCCCGCAAGCCTCTGCTTCCAGTCTATTTTTGTCAGTTCCTCTCTCATGTCCTCATAATTACCTTTATTTAACTGTGACACCATTACATCCGATTTTGCCTTCTCTCTTTCAAACTCCAGACTGAACTCTACCATATTATGATCGCTGCTTCCTAAGGGATCCCTGACTTTAAGATCTTTTATAAAGCCTGGTTCATTGCAAAGCACTAGGTCCCAAAGCACTAGGTCCAGAATAGCCTGCTCCCTTGTGGGCTCCATGACAAGCTGTTCCAAAAAGCCATCCTGTAAGCATTTCATGAATTCCCTTTCTTTGGATCCACTGGCAACATTTACCCAGTCCACCTGCATATTGAAGTCTCCCATGATCACTGTGACCTTGCCTTTCTGACATGCCTTCTCTATTTCCTGGTACATGTTGCGTCCCTGGTCCTGACCACTGTTAGGAGGTCTGTACATAACTCCTATTATGGAGTTTTTGCCTTTGTGGTTCCACCCACACAGACTCAACTATGTCATTCAGTGCCATAGATTTAATATTGTTCTTAACTAACAAGGCAACCCCCACCCCCTCTGCCGACCTCCCTGTCTTTTCGATAAGTTGAAAATCCTTGGAGGTTTAACTGCCAGTCCTGACCCCCCCCCTGTAACCAAGTCTCTGTGATGCCTACCACATCATAATCATTCACTATGATCTGTGCCATTAGTTCATCTGCTTTGTTATGAATGCTGCGAGCATTCAGGTAAAGCGCCTTAATGCTAACTTTCTTATCATTAGAGATATTGGAAGTCATATGATGTCCTCAGTTATCCTTGCTTTTTTCTGCATTCCCAGTCTGCCTCAATCTTAAATCCACCTGGACACATGCTATCCTGCTGCTTGTCTTTCCACTTAACGCCATACTCTTTATACCATTTAACGTCGCTTTCACTTTCCCTTCCCCCCAACTCAGAAGTTTAAAGTCCTACTGACCACCCTATTTATCCTCTTCGCTAGAACATTGGTACCTGATCGGTTCCCCTCGGAGCTCTACAGCGAATTGCTCATCAAGTAGTAACCTATATTTGCTGGATACTCCCGAGTATGCAATTGCTGAGTTTCTTCAGGATTAGAACAGATTTAGAAAAAGTGATTACTAAAGACCACAGCTCCCAGAGCTTTAGATCTGCTCAATACAGTAGCCCAAACCTCAGCAAAATGAGAGGCCCATAACATATAATCTTGAAAACACTCAGGAAAATAAGAGTTAAACTGAAATTGGTGGTGATGTCACAATTTTGATCAAGGAGTCAACTACTACAGTGAGGACCGAAAGGTTCCTCAAAGTGAAGCCATATGGGTAGAATTATTTTTTTTTATTTTTGCTGCCTATGTAGAAAATCTTATGTAGGCAAATCCCAAGTGAAAACATAACAGGGTAATAATAGTAAGGGATTTCAACCTCTTCAATATTAATTGGGACAAGCAGTGTGAAACGCTTATGGGGCAGAGTGCTTAACATGCTTCCGTGGGCATCTTAAGATGCAGGCGGTCAGGCAGCATCCGAGGAGCAGGAGAATCGAAGTTTTCGGCACAAACCCTTCATCAGCATTCCTGATGAAAGGCTTATGCCCGAAGCGTCAATTCTCCTGCTCCTCAGGTACTACCTGACCTGCTGTGCTTTTCCAGCACCACATTCTCAACTCAGATCTCCAGCATCTGCAATCCTCCTTTCTCCTGGACAACACAAAGGAAGTCCGACAAGAGAGGGACCTGCGCTGGATCTAATGTCAGCAACAAAGCCAGGCACGTGGGAGTAGAGAGGTGACCTTATAGAGGTCTAAAAGTCATGAAGGGCATGGATAGAGCAAACAGTCAAGGTCTTTTCCATCAGGCAGCACAGTCCAAAACTAGAAGGCATGGGTTTAAAAAGGACCTATGAGGCAACCTTTGCACATACAAGGTGGTGAGTGTATGGAATGAGCTGCCAGAGGAAGTGTTGGAGGCTGATACAATTACATTTTAAAAGGCATCTGGATGGATATAAGAATAGGAAGGGTTTAAGAGGGACATGGGCCAAATGGGTCTAGATTAATTGAAGACGTCTGTTCGGCACAGATAAGTTGGACTGAAAAAGGTCTATTTGTACAGCTCTGACCAGTGAGGGAGAATTTCAGCAATAATGACCATAGTGAACTGGGTGCAGCTTTGCAGAAAATTCCACTCAATAGTCAGACATTCAAAAAAAAAAAGGGGCAACGAGTGCAGAGCCAACATGCTCCCATAAAATGGTGAAGGGCAGGATCGACAAGTCTAAAAAACCCTGGATTGGACAGTGGGGAAGAGAAAATTAGGCTTACGGCTGTTAGTCGGCTCAAAACAGCAGAGGTTCTGAAGGAATATGAAAGTGCAATTAAACATTAGAAAAATACCAGCAAAAGTCTGAAGGTGAAGCAGAGAAGTGTTCATATCTGAACTTATTAAATTTAGGACTCAACAACAAAAAAAAATGTACTAAACAGAAGAGGCAGCAACATTATTCTTCTAGTTTCCATTATGCCTCAGTGAAGTCCTTCAGCAAACCACAAACAAATGCTGGCATTGGAACATGGTGGCATGTTGAAATGATAGGCAACCTAAAGCTCGGGCTCATTTGTAAAGACAAGTGGCTGAAAAGGGTCACTAGTCAGTGATCTGCCTTCTCAAATGTAGAATAGATCATATTGTGAGCAGCAATGATAGCAAATTAAATTGAATTAAAGGGCAGACAAATCATTGCTTCAGCTGGAAGGTGGATCTGGGGCCTTGGGCAGTGAGGAGGTAAACAGGCAAGCATTACACTGTAGTTGCACAGAAATGTGCTATATGGGTGTAAGGGGGTGTTTAAAAGGACTGAACTGGACCAAGGTGTCCTAGAGGAATGAGATCTTCAGAATGCTAACAAAGGAGAAGTTAGGAATTGTGTCTGGTGGATATCTACAATATTCATGGCTGCTACTGATGCAAATTACTAATCATCAAGCGTGGTCTTGAGAATGTCTATATAGAGTATAAACAGGCAGGGAAAGAGCTAAGTTGAGTTGAGTTTTGTTAAACAAGAGGAGATCAGCTGAGCAAGACTCATAAGAACTTGCAGTTAACAATGGGGTGCTGGAGGCAAGGTGGAAAAGCATTATGTAGAGCCATTTAACAATATTGGAAGTATTCAGCATGGGAAGTCAGTTTAACAAGGTGAAAAAGTATTCATTATGTGAAGTCAGTTATTCAATGTGTAACAGCAGATGGCTTAATCTTTACTATTGACATTCACTGATTGTAATGGTCAGCCAATCAATCAATATGTATGTTGCTTTATCTAGATGCTTCTCCCTGGAGAATAAACTATATAGTTCATTGAGAAACTGCTGTTCTAGAGAAGACTGTGAAAACATGTCTCTGTGATTGTTCTCTCTCCCTCAAGGGCCAGGAATAAAAATGAAGGAGGTAAAACCATACTGTGTCTGAGCATTTTGCTTCGACTGAGGGGGGAAATGGGACGACAGTCTCAAAATTAACACCTTACATTTCCAGATACTAAGAGGAAAGTGCACATTCTTTTATTTCCTTCTCATCTTAAGACACTAACTTCGTATTTGTATGCATGCATTTCATGTCACATCTTTATTTTCCTCAGGATTAGCGAATTTTAAAACTGTTCTTTTCACAGAAAGAAATCTTGCGACTGGTTCCTTATTTCATTTCTGTTGCACTTCAACTACATTTCAACAGAAGTGAGGTAATAACTTCAGGCCATAAAACAAAAACGTTGTATCAACATTGTGGCTACCTTGAGGAGGTTGAAAAGGCGAGCCATTTCATTCCTCCTCACTCAGTCAAATTGAAATAATGTACAGTGGAGATTAACATTGTGAATTATTGGGTCAGCAACAGGTTACATGAGGCAACTGCTCCAGTTGCGTTTCAGGTTCAAGATCAAAACTATTTTTCCAAACGTTTCCTCAAAATTTGCTTTCCGATGAGGAACAGAAAAGGTAAAATAAAATTTGGAATTTTTTCTGGAGACAGTACAGGTGCAAAACTGCACATATTCTATTCCAAATGCTTCCAATAGTCATTGTGACTATATTTTGAAAGCGTGAAATTATAGTAACAGGATATTATCTGCACTCACCGCTCCTTACTAATTATATTGAAAAGGCTAGACATTGATATTTTACAGATCAGTACATTAAACACCACTTGAAACAAGACATGACAGCACCAGAAGAAATACAGTATCCAGGAAACAGACAAAGACCTGCATATTGGTTGCAGTCACACTTAAAATTCAACTTACTGGAGTGTTCCCTGGCCAACATATCTGGCTCAGGCTTGCTGCTGTGCTCCAGTGTAACTTTACTAGAAGAGCAGCACTTCATTCTCTGCTTGGTATCTGTAGTCTTCTAGACCCAATATAGAATTCAACGGTTTTTAGGGGTTGAGGTACCTTATTCCATGTCCTTACCCCAATGCCCATATACTAATTGTTAGCACATCATCTGCTATTATAGAGTCATAGAGATGTACAGCATGGAAACAGACCCTTCGGTCCAACCCATCCATGCCAACCAGATATCCCAACCCAATCTAGTCCCACCTGCCAGCACCTAGCCCATATCCCTCCAAACCCTTCCTATTCATATACCCATCCAAATGCCTTTTAAAATGTTGCAATTGTACCAGCCTCCGGCAGCTCATTCCATACATGAATGGAATAAAATGGAATGAAAGATATAAAAGAGACCTAAGGGGCAGCGTGAAAACGTTGCCCCTTAGGTCTCTTTTATATCTTTCCCTTCTCACCCCAAACCTATGCCCTCTAGTTCTGGACTCCCCGACCCCAGGGAAAATAATTCATCTATTTATCCTATCCATGCCCCTCAAATTTTGCAAACCTCTACAAGTTTACCCCTCAGCCTCCGACATTCCAGGGAAAACAGCCCCAGCCTGTTAAGCCTCTCCCTATAGCTCAAATCCTCCAACCCTGGCAACATCCTTGTAAATCTTTTCTGAACCCTTTCAAGTTTCACAACATCTTTCCAGTAGGAAGGAGACCAGAACTGCACGCAATATTCCAACAGTGGCCTAACCAATATCCTGTACAGCTGCAAAATGACCTCCCAACTCCTGTACTCAATACTCTGACCAATAAAGCATACCAAATGCCTTCTTCACTATCCCATCTACCTAGGACTCTACTTTCAAGGAGCTATGAACCTGCACTCCACGGTCTCTTTGTTCAGCAACACTCCCCATTAACTACTGTTTGCCCACTAAGAGCTATTCATTCTTCCAGGCTGATGCTTATCCACTCCCTTGTATCACCATCTGTTCTCCTCTCTTTGGACTTTAACATTTACTCCTTAAATGCAGCTCACCCCTTTCTCTCTCCACCCCCCCCTCTCCCCCCAAATCTTCCATACAAAAACAGTACCTACCATCAGTTGTGATAAAGCGTCACTGAACCAGAAATATTTACCAATTTTGCTCCACAGATCCTGCCAGATCTGCTGAGCCTTTCCTGCAATTTCTGTTTGACACTCAAAATTAAGGTGGTTGTTCGTCACCTCAGCTTCAGTTATTTCAATAATTTCCCTCTAAGAAAAAAAAAGGATCAGAAGTAGGAATGTTTAACGGTCAGTTCTGAGAAACATTTTGATTCATATACTGAATCAATCGATGCCTGTGTACAACAAAGCTGGAATAAACGTGCAGGCTTAGGCAGGTTAGTAACAAGCAACATCTGCACCAAGCAAGGCAATGAACATCTAAGTGAGAAACCAACCTACATTAAATGAGAAACAGTTCAACATTTTAAAACAAAACTTGCATGATCAACATCAAGTATTAACTCAATCCATCTGTAAATATGCAGTGGCAGTCGCATGCAACATTTACAATATGGAATATCGCAATTTTCCAAGCCTTTTTCAAAACTACCTTCCAAACACAAACTTCCATCATCTGAGAAGAGAAGGGTAGTAAGTGTCTAAATATATTACCAACAGCATGTTCTCAACACACTACATCTCGAATTTGGAGCTCCAATTATCATTCATTCACACAAAAAAAACTGATCAGAAGAATGCTCCAAATTTTTGATTGGGACAAGAAATGCAGTAGCTCACTATCTCCTTTCCAAGTGTAATTAGTTGGCCAACACATAATGACCCTGTACTCTTTACATCCCAAAACAGCTGCAAAGGTCCTCAGCAATACACTGCAGCATATACATCTTTTCATCAGTTTATAGATGGAATGGAATCAAAATTGGATGATGTGATAGGAAACACAGCAATCATGAATGGATATTCTTTGGACTGAAGGAAGGTTTGTCAGTCAGTCAAACTTCCCAGGTCAGTATTGGGACATTTGCTTTTCTTAATATGCAGGAATTATCAGGATCTTGGTGTGCAGTGAACAACTTCAAAAGTTTGCAGGTAACATTAAACTTGGAAGAATTGTAAATAAATGTGGAACTCCAAAAAAGGACATTGACAAGGTGGTGGAATGGCTGGACTGGTTGCATGAGATCAAATACAGACAAGTGAGGGGTCATGCATTTTGGTTTTGGAAAGACATTATATATAAAAAAAAGTACAATTCTAAAGGGGGTTAAAAGAGCAGAAAGAACCTGGCTGTCAGTGCACAAATCATTGAAAGTGGTAGGATAAGTGGAGAGTGCAGTTAAAAGCACCTGTCAGAAAGACTGAATTTCTTGAGTATGTCCAGCATTTCTTACAGCAATGTGTCCTAGATGCAAAGGGACAAGCAATTTTAGATTTAATGAGTAACGAGTCAGATTAAATTCAACCTAATTAGGCTTGAACATCTGTCAAAAAAAAGTGAGTTCAATGCATAATTTAAAGTGAAAAACATGAAATCAGCAACCAATTTTAAAAAGACTTCAATGAGATGAGCAAGAAACCGTCCACAAAAATCTAATGGGCCAGAACAACAACAAGAACCATGGAGAATGTTTAAAAGGAAAAGCTTCATTCACAGAACAGCAGTCATAGACAATTAAAGAGCAATATACAGTTAAAAAGATAGCTGAATGGGAAAGATACAAAGACCACAAAAGGGGCACAAAATAGCTAGTGAAAAGAGCAACTAAAAAAGGGATTATGAAAAGAAACTTGTCAAGATACCAACATCTTGGTAAGAAAATGTTATATAGTTACGTAAAGGGAAAGCAACGGGTCAGGAGCAATGTTACCCCACTGAAAAAAAGATACTGTTAATGACTCTGGGGAGATGGCAGACATCCTGAATAAAATCGCTTTGTCACAGTACATACGGAAAGGATAGCTTGCCAGAAGTTCTAAAGAAATTAAAAATGGATCGAAACAGTTCCCGAATAAAGTTAATGCAAATAAAACAGTAAAATAAATTAATGGAATTTTTTTAAAAAAGTGACAGATCCCTGGTATATGTGGGTTTCTACGTGAACGTGTTAAAAAAAAGGTAGTGTGGGAGCATCTGGTGGATGCCAAAAGAGAGAAAAAAAAAATCAGAATTCCCTAGATCCAGGATTGGAAAGTTACATATCGCTCCACTTAAGGGAAAAAAAGGAAAGCCAGGGAGTTACAGACTAGTTAGACTAACATCTATGGTGGGTAAACTGTTGGAGTCTAATTAAGGTGTTCAGTTGTCTTGTCCTCAATGTTTGAGTCAACCAGGGTGAAATTCAGCACAGATTCACGATACATAGGTCACAGATTTTTTTCTGAGGTGACGAAGGTAGCAGACAGGGATGTGTCTATGCATATTGTTTCTATGAACTTCCAGAAGGTTTTTGATAAGGTTCCACACAACAGACTAAGATAGAAGCTCACAGAATTGAAGGAAACTTTGACAGGGCTGGGAAAAGAGTGGAGTGACAGGTGACAAAAAGTAGTTAATGGGTAGATACTCAAATTGGAAAAACATGACCAATAGTGTCCCAAAAGGATCCGATCTATCTCAATCAATCACTCATTTATCAACAACTTGGATAATGACTTATTAGGGTCTATGTCCAAATTTGCTGACAAGGTTAGAGACAAAAAAAAACTGCAGTTGCTGGAATCAAAAAAAAGGTAGACAAGCAAAAGGCTGGAAGAACACAGCAAGCCAGGCAGCATCAGGAGGTGGAGAAGTCAACGTTTTGGGTGTAACCCTTCTTCAGGACAAGTTATACAGCATTGCAAACAATGTCGATGAGAGCATAAAATTACAAAGGCATATTGACAGACGAGGCGAATGGGCAAAACTGTGGCAGATGAGTTTCAATGTAATTAAGTACGAGCAAGTGAGAGATTATCCATTTTGAACCAAAAGTAGCCTGATGCATCCTTTTTAGATGAAATTTATTAATGTGGATGTCTAAAAATTGGGGTCCAGGTGCATAGATAGTCAAAATGTCAAAAATGCAGAAAATTTAAAATAAAAATCAAGAAAGCAAATGGAATGCAAACTTTTATATCTAGAAGCCAAGTACAAGGAAGTAGTTACATAAAACCTTGGTTAGACCCCACTTGGGAGTATTGAATACAGATCTGGGCACCTTACCCCAGAGATATATTGGTCTTGAAAGAAGAACAATGTAGCCTTTACAAGAATGTTACTTGGACTTCAGGGATTCAATTAGAGGTGAGATTATACAAATTAGGCTTTATTCTCGAGAACATCAGAATCAAAATCAGAGCATTAACAGGAAAGGACCACTTATATAAAAGAAACTATTTCCACTGGTTGGGAATTCTAGAACTCAGGGATGCAGTCTCAGAATTAGGACCAGACCATGCAGAAGAGACATTAGGAACCACTTTATCACACACATATACACACACACGGTAGATGTTTGGAACACTTCCACAAATGGCAGTGGATGGTGGATCAATTGTGAACTTTAAGTCAGAGACAGGTAATTTTTTTTTGTTAAGCAAAACATTACAAGGGATATGGACCAAAGACAGGTAAGGTATAAGGGGTTAGGCCATAGTTCAGCTAATATCTCATGTAATGATGGAAAAGATTCAAGGGACTGAATGGCCTACTCCTGTCCCAAAATGTCTGTTCCTGGAACTAGTGCAATGAGCTAATGGCCACCCTAACAATAGTCATTTCATGATTCTGTGACTGAATGAGCCAACATACATGGTTCCTGCACTCTATTGAATGCTACAGTTTCAGCTGAAACAAATTGCTGGTTGGATCTGTGAACATGTGCTTTGTGTTGTCTTTTCACTTCATCTGTGCAACTGAACCATTCTTTTTAAGAATGCAAGTGTCCTGCAGACACAACTTCCCTATATTATATACTGATATTATGCAGTATCTATCCAATTATTCACCAAAAAATATTCTTGGAAGTATACAACTCTGCCAAGTGGAAAAGCTGGTTCACTGTTTCAGGTGCAGAACTGGAGAATTTAGAGAGTCTGTGCGCAAAATATTTAGGTTGCCTCTTTTTGGGTGTTAATGATCTGACTGTACATCTATTCAAAATTGATGGTTGAAACTTTCTTTGGCTGTTTAATGGCACTTGCCTCCTTTTTAGCAATGTTTCTCCACCCCTAAAAATCAAAACACTTTCCCCCTCAGGATGTAAATAATGGCAAGGCTGCTTTTATTGTCCATTTTTAACTAACGAGGCAATGGAACTCTGGAAGATAATAGGGGTCTTATGATTATGCTCCCATGACGACTTGCAGAACTCTTAAGATTGCAAAAACACCAGTCCATTGTGGCAGCACCAGCTTGTTAAATAAACATCTCCTCCCCAGTCAATAGAAATGAATAGGAAGGAATTTCAAATCAATGCATTCCATACATGAACTACTCACTGAGTGGAAGTGCTCTCTGATTACCCTTGCTTCTCTTACAAAAAAAAGTTGCAGAAAATGGGAGATGCACAATACTCGTTTAGTATATCAGTATTTACTGTGGAAAAGGATATGGAAGATATAGAATGTAGGGAAATAGATGGCGACATCTTGAAAAATGTCCATATTACAAATGAGAAAGTGCTGGATATCTTGAAACAGAAAGGTGGATAAATCCCCAGGACCTGATCAGGTGTACCCGAGAATTCTGTGGGAAGCTAGAGTTTAATTCAGATAAATGCAAGGTGCTACATTTTAGGAAAGCAAATCTTAGCAGGACTTATACACTTAATGGTAAGGCCCTAGGGAGTGTTGCTGAACAAAGAGACCTTGGAGTGCAGGTTCGTAGCTCCTTGAAAGTGGAGTCCTAGGTAGATAGGATCGTGAAGGATGAGTTTGGTATGCTTTCCTTTATTGGTCAGAGTAGAGTACAGGAATTGGGAGGCCATGTTGCAGCTGTACAGGACATTGGTTAGGCCACTGTTGGAATATTGCGTGCAGTTCTGGTCTCCTTCCTATCGGAAAGATGTTGTGAAACTTGAAAGGGTTCAGAAAAGATTTACAAGGATGTTGCCAGGGTTGGAGGATCTGAGCTATAGGGAGAGGCTGAACAGGCTGTGGCTATTTTCCCAGGAGCATCAGAGGCTGAGGGGTGACCTTTATAGGTATACAAAATTGAGGGGCATGGATAGGATAAATAGACAAAAGTCTTTTCCCTGGGGTCGGGGAGTCCAGAACTGTAGGGCATTGGTTTAGGGGGAAGAGATACAAAAAAAAGAGACCTAAGGGGCAACGTCTTCACACAGAGGGTGGTACATGTATGGAATGAGCTGCCAGAGGAGGTGGTGGAGGCTGGTACAATTGCAACATTTAAAAAGCATTTGGATGGGTATATGAATAGGAAGGGTTTGGAGGAATATGGGCCGGGTGCTGGCAGGTGGGACTAGACTGGGTTGGGAGATCTGGCTAGCATGGACCAAAGGGTCTGTTTCCGTGCTGTCCATCTCTATGACTTTTCAAAAACAAGATTACGTCCTCTCGTTCTGGGGTCCTCTTCCAAGCAGAAATAGTTACTCCCTTTCAACTGTTGCAAAATTGGGCAGGCTGGACAACCTCTAACAAATCTCCTCTTGGCCTTTTTCTCTCCAAGACAGACAATCCAAGCTACTTCTACCTATCCACTGAAATTGATTATTCCTCTAGGTAAGAAATGTTAGGATTTTCAGCTACAAACAGATAGCCAGTTGATGAATGATGGTAAAGATTTGTTCACAAAAGTAATGCCAATGCAAAAAAATCATTACAAGTATATGCATCCCAACTCAACCACACCACTCTGTTTCAATGTCATTTTGTGCTCCAGTAAAACCACAATTATGCATGAAATTAAAACAAACAAAAGCAGATTTCACCACTGAGTTGGTTTCAAATCTGCTTCCACTACTTGTGCTGAATGAATTTATTTCAAAGTCAGTAAACAATTTATTGTAGCATTCCTCTCTCAGAGGGTTCCCACTTTAGTTCAGCTAACCAGCAATTACTGGTAGAAATAGATAATGTCAACATCAAGTCAAGTTCAGTTACAAGGATGCCTGCAGCCAAGTAACTGAACAACATTCAGAATAAAAACCCATGTGATCAGCAGTCAGCTAGACAAACTACCACAGATGCCATTGAATCATAACCCAGCAACAAGCCATTTTCACAAGACAAAACTAGCAAGAAAAATACTGGAAAACCACACAATCCACAGAGCTATCCAGTCAAAACATTTTCTTCATCCATTCAACTAAAAATAGCAAGTATATAATAGCAATGAAACTAAACAAAAGCTATATTACATGACTTTTAAGTTAACAGCACCAGAAGTAATTCACATTAACAAGTTTAAATTGCACAAATTCTATGCAAGCACATCCCACCGAAATAAAAAATTAAAAGTTTAAAGTGGAGGTAATTCAGACATTAAGTGGGGAGCAAAGGGTGGGTGCATATCCAACTAATTTCATCAGACTTTTAGTCCTAACACCCAACCCCCATTCCTTCCTTCCCAAGTCTGGGTCTCCTGAAAAGCCTGCTTGGACAGAGTTAAAAATTGCTCACCTTCTGCTACTCTGCTCCTTTTTTTATTTCAATACTATACTTTATTCATAAAATACTTAATGGTCTGTACAGTTGGACATGCCATACATATGTAAACATTCCATTTGTTTGCATACCAAAACAGAGTAATCATTCCTATTTACAGGTCAGTACAATTACATTTTTAGCTGAGGCGTTAGCAGAGCCCAAATGACTACGCGGGCCCCCTGTACTGAACGCATCCCTCAACACGTAGTCCTGGACCTTGGAATGTGCTCGTCTGCAACACTCAGTTGGGGCCAAGTCCTTCAGCTGAAAGATCAACAGGTTTCGGACCGCCCAGAGAGAGTCCTCCACCGAGTTGATGATCCTCCAGGCACAGTTGATGTTCGTCTCGGTGTGAGTCTCAGGGAACAGGCCGTAGAACATGGAGTCCTGCGTCACGGCACTGCTCGGGACGAACCTCGACAAACACCACTGCATTCCTCTCCAGACTTCTTCTGCATAGGCACATTCCAGAAGGTGGTGTGTGACAGTCTCGTCCCCCCCGCAGCCGCTTTGAGGGCAGCGTGCGGTGCAGCTGAGAGTCCAGGCGTGCATAAAGGATCTCACAGGCAGAGCCCTTCTCACCACCAGCCAAGCCATGTCTTGGTGCTTGTTGGAAAGTTCTGGCGATGAAGCATTCTGCCAAATGGCTTTGACAGTCTGCTCAGGGAACCGCTCAGTAGGATCCGCCCTCTCCTTTTCCCGAAGGATCTCAAGGACACTACGTGCTGACCACTTCCTGATGGACTTGTGGTCAAAGGTGTTTTTCTTCATAAACTTCTCCATGAAGGACAGGTGATACGGAACGGTCCAACTACTCGGAGCGTTCTGCGGCAGCGGGGCCAGGCCCATCCTTTGCAACACCGGGGACAGGTAGAACCTCAGTACGTAGTGACACTTGGCGTTTACATTCCAGGGATCCAGGCACAGCTTGATGCAGCCACACACAAAGGTGGCCATCAGGGTGAGGGTGGCATTGGGTGTATTTTTTCCCCCCGTTGCCCAGATCTTTGTACAACGAGTCCCTTCGGACCCGGTCCATCTTTTGACCTCCATATAAACTGGAAGATGGCCCGGATGACTGCAGCTGCACAGGTTCTGGGAATAGGCCAGACCTGTGCCACGTATAATAGCAATGACAGTGCCTCACACCTGGTGACCAATTTTTTTCCTGCGATGGAGAGCGACCGTAGCTTCCATCTGCCCAGTTTCTGCCTCACTTTGCTGATATACTCCTCCCAAGACTTGGCGCACGCCCCAGCCCCCCTGAACTAAATACCCAGCACCTTCAGGTGGTCGGTTATGACGATAAAGGGGATCAAGGATTTGTCAGCCCAGTTCCCGAAGAGCATGGCCTCGCTCTTGCTTCGGCTTACCTTGCCCCTCCCCCCCCCCGGCCTGTTCGAACTGGTCACATATGCACATGAGTCTGTGCACGGACAGTGGATCCGAGCAGAAAACGGCGACGTCATCCACGTACAGGGAGGCCTTAACCTGCAGGCCCCCACTGCCAGGAATAGTCACCCCTCTCAGGCTCACATCCTTCCTGATGGACTCAGCAAATGGCTCTATGCAGCACACAAACAAGGCATAAGAGAGAGAGGGCAGCCCTGCCTGACTCCAGATCTGACAGGGAAGCTATCGGATTCCCACCCATTGATTGAGACTGCACTGACAATGTTGGTGCACAGCAGTCTGATCCAATTGCAGATTCCCTCCCCAAAGTCCATTTTGGAGAGAACATCTCTCATATACCTGTGTGATATCCTGTCAAAGGCTTTCTCCTGGTCCAGGCTGATCAGGCAGGTGTCCAACCCTCTGTCCTGCACATAGGAGATCATATCCCTGAGGAGTGAGAGACTCTCAGCGATCTTCCTGCCCGGCACAGCACCGGTTTGGTCAGGGTGAATCATTGACCCCAGAGCAGACCTGATCCGGTTGGCGATTACCTTTGACAGAACTTTGTAATCCGCATTCAACAGTGAGATTGGTCTCCAATTTGAGTTCCTCCTTCTCCCCCTTCCGCTTGTAGATGAGGGTGATGATGCCTTTCCTCATGGATTCACTCATGGTACCTGCCCGAAGCATACTGACATACACCTCCAGCAGATCCTGGCCGATCAAGTCCCACAGAGCGGAATAGAGCTCGACCAGAAGCCGTCGCTTCCGGGAGTTTTATTCTTTTTGAATGACAGCTCGTCCAGAGATGGCGGCTGATCCAGCCTCTTGCATGTTCTGTCGTCTAAGACCTCCGTGACAGAGGACAGGAACGACTGCTACTCTCTGCTCCTCCAATAGCATACCATTTGCTTCCTCCTACTGGTGGTGGTAACCTACAAGAAGCTGCTTATCCATACGTACAGCATGGAAACACACCTTTCAGTCATCCATGCCAACTTTTGGGGCTAAATTAATTTAGACCCATTTGCAAAGATTTGGCCCATATCCCTCAAACTCTTCCCATTCATATACCCATCCAGATACCTTTTAAAAATGTTTTAATTCTACCAGCCTCCACCA
Source organism: Chiloscyllium punctatum (assembly GCF_047496795.1). NCBI lineage: Eukaryota > Metazoa > Chordata > Chondrichthyes > Orectolobiformes > Hemiscylliidae > Chiloscyllium > Chiloscyllium punctatum. The sequence goes on from NC_092741.1 coordinate 156,945,113, forward strand.
CTTCCTCTGGCAGCTCATTCCACCACCCTCCGCATGAAAAGTTTACCCTTAGACCCCTTTCTCCTCTCACCTTAAACCTATGCCCTCGAGTTCCCACATGTCCCCCCCCCACCTCTGCAGAAAGAGACAGTGCCTATTTACCCTATCCATGCCCATCATTTTATAAACCTCTATATAAAAAAAAAGTTACCCTCAGCTTCCAACACTCCAGGGAAAAAAAAAATAGCCCCAGCCTATTCTGCCTCTCCCTAAAGCTCAAACTCTCCAACCCTAGCAACATCCTTGTAAATCTTTTCTGAACTCTTTCAAAATTTCTACAGCAGGGCAACCAGAATTGTACAGTACTCCAAAAGTGGCCAAACCAGTGTCCTGTACAGCTGCAAAATGACCTCTTAATTCCTATACTTAATGCACTGACCAATGAAGGAAAACATACCAAATGCCTTCTTCACTTATCTACTTTCAAGGAACTAACAAACCTGCATTCCAAGGTTCAGCAATACTCCCCAGGACCTCACATCTATCTAAATTAAACTTAGTCTTCCACTCCTCTCCCCATTAGCCCATCCGATCAAGATCCTATTGGATTCAGCAAGAACCTTCTTCATTGCCCACTAAACCTCCAATTTTAATCATAGAATCTTTACAATATGGAAAAATATCATTCGGCCAGCTCCACAATGACCGTCCTTAGAGCATTTTACCCAGTCCTCCCCCATCATGTAACCCTGCATCGCCCAAAGCTAGATTAGAGTGGTGCTGGAAAAGCACAGGTCAGGCAGCATCTGAGGAGCAGGAAATGTCGATTTTCCTGCTCCTCTGATGCTAATCTTCCTTCCCACTTATCCGTTCCACCTTCCTCTCTGGTCTATCACCTTCATCCCCACCCACCTACTGTACTTTGTTACCTTCACCCCAGCCCCACCCCCCCCTCACATTTATCTCTCCACCCCAGAGGCTTCATTCCTGATGAAGGGCTTTTGCCCAAAAAGTCGATTTTCCTCCTCCTTGGATGCCACCTGACCTGCTGTGCTTTTCCAGCACCACTGATCTAGACTCAGATCTCCAGCATCTACAGTCTTCACTTTTGCCTAGTTGATCTCCCAAAACTAATCCATCTAACTTACACATCCCCTGGACACTATGGGAATTTTAGCATGACCAAACCACCTTATCTTCACATCTTTGGACTGTGGGAGAAAACCAGACCACCCATTGGAAACCAACACAGACAGTTGCCAGAGGACAGAATTGAACCCAAGTCCCCGATGCGGTGAAGCAGCAGTGCTAACCACTGAGCCCCCTTGCTGCCTTAATGTCATCTGCAAACTTACTAACCATACCTACATATCGTTTATATAGATTACAAAAAGCAGTGGACCCAGCACCAATCTTTGTAGCACATCACTGGTCACAAGCATCCAGTCTGAAAAACAACCCACCATGACCACCTTTGAGCTGGTTCTGAATACAAATAGCTAATTCTCCGTGTTTTATGTGATCCAACCTTGCTAACTAGTATGAAAATCTTCCAATTATACTTACTGGAATTTTGAAATAGAGACCTGTTGGGCCAGGCAGGATGTGGAAGCAGACCACATACAGGCTTGTGGGTCAAGACTTGAATAGAATGCACGTATGCAGGCTAGGCACCAGGTTGACTTGTCATGGAGATTAAAATAGTAACAGAGGGCTAACAAGCATACATTGATGTGGTAAAAACAATGACTGCAGATGCTGGAACCCAGATTCTGGATTAGTGGTGCTGGAAGAGCACAGCAGTTCAGGCAGCATCCAAGTAGCTTCAAAATTGACGTTTCGGGCAAAAGCCCTTTATCAGGAAAGCATACATTGATGGTCATTTCCAAAAGCATTTGATGCCATGCTACACAACAAACATGCAAACAAAGTTTAGCTCATGGAAAAAAGGGGCAGCAATAACAGATTCTAAATTAGCTGGGTGACAGGAAACAGGAATACTGTCAATGTTTTCAGGGTGGAGAAAGCAGTGTTTGGTATGCTTAACTTTACTGGTCAGTGCATTGAGAATGGAGTTAGAAGATCATATTGTGGCTGTACAGGACATCAGTTAAGCCACTTTTAGAATATTGCATGCAATTGTATTCTCCCTATTTGATGTTGTGAAACTTGGAAAGATTTACAAGGATGTTGCCAGGGTTGGAGGATTTGAGTTGGTGGGGGGGGGGGAAAGGTGGAGAGAGGGATTTAAAAAAGGGACGGGGGGGGGGGGGGGGGGGGGGGGGGGGGGGGAGGAAAGAGCCCTGAAGAAAAGCTTATGCCCAAAACGTCGATTCTCCTGCTCCTTGGATGCTGCCTGACCTGCTGCGCTTTTCCAGCAACACATTTTTCAGCATTTACCAGGATGCTGCCTGGATTGGAGGGCTTATCTTATGAAGAGGTTGAGTGAGCTAGGGCTTTTCTCACCGGAAAAGAGAAGGAAGAGTGGTGACTTGATTGAGGTGTATAAAAAAGGTAATGAGAGGCACAGATAGAGTAGATAGCTGGAAACTTTTCCCCAAGGCAGAGATGGCTGTCACGAGGGGTCATAATTTTAAAGGTGACTGGAGGAAGGTATGGGGGGGAAAAAAAAAATCAGAGGTATATTCTTTAAGCAGAGAAAGGTGGGTGTGTAGCGGTAGTAATAGAGTCAGAGCCATTAGGGACATTTAAGCAACTGCTGGACAAGCACATTGATGGCAATAGATTGAGGGGTGTGTAGGTTAGGTTGATCTTAGATTAAGATAAATGCTCAGCACAACATCATGGGACAAAAGGCCTGTACTGTGCTGTATTGTTCTATGAATTACATAGAATCACAGATTTTACAGCTCAGGGCACAACTTCAAAGCATGCAAACAATACAAAAGAGTAAGGAGTGTGCGAGATTTTAAAATCAGATATGTAGCAAGCAAAGTTCAATGCAAGAAAAAAAACCAGTAATTCATTAGGCAAGAGGAAAATTAGACAGTATAAAATAAAATGGTTCAAAACCTAAAGGGGCTGCAGGAGCAGTTTGCACGCTACGTATGGACCTCTCAAGTCGAGTTTTCTCTGCAGCTGTAACACTATATTCTGCATTCTGTTCTGTTATTGACAAATTTATAAGATGGTATGTATGCAAAATACTTTTCATTATAGCTCAGTGTGACAATATTAAATCAGATGAAAAGGAGCATGGGACCCAGGTGTATGTACACATACATCATTGAAGGTGGCAGGACAGGTTGAGAGAACACCTAATAACACACATCTAGACATGTTACCTCAGCAGGCATACTGCCTATTGTTCCTGGCTGCATGCTTAGAAAAAATGTGAAGGTATTGGTGTTTGCAGAAAGGATTCTGGTAGACACATCCATTGATGGTAGAATGTAGGGAAACAGATGGTGACATTGGGCAAAATGTCCATATTACAAAGGAGTAAGCACTGGATGTCTTCAAATCCCCAGGACCTGATCAGGTGTACCCTAGAACTCTGGAAAGCTAGAGAAGTGACTACTGGGCCTCTTGCTGAGATATCTGTATCATCAATAATCACAGGTGAGGTTCCTGAAGACTGGAGGTTGGCTAACGTGGTGCCACTGTTTAAGAAGGGTGGTAAGGACAAGCCAGGGAACTACAGACCAATGAGCCTGACAGTGGTAGGCAAGTTGTTGGAGGGAATCCTGAGGGACAGGGTGTACATGTATTTGGAAAGAAAAGGACTGATTAGGAATAGTCAACATGGGTTTGTGCATGGGAATTCATGTCTCACAAACGTGATTGAGTTTTTTGAGGAAGTAACAAAGAGGATTGATGAGGGCAGAGCAGTAGATGTGATCTATATGGACATCAGTAAGGCGTTTGACAAGTTTCCCCATGGGAGACTGATTAGAAAGGTTAGACCTCACGGAATATAGGGAGAATTAGCCATTTGGATACATAACTGGCTCAAAAAGGTAGAAGACAGAGAGTGGTGGTGGACGGTCGTTTTTCAGACTGGAGGCCTGTGATCAGTGGAGTGCCACAAGGATCGGTGCCAGGTCCTCTACTTTTTGTCATTTACATAAATGATTTGGATGCGAGCATAAGAGGTACAGTTAGTAAGTTTGCAGATGACACCAAAATTGGAGGAGTAGTGGACAACGAAAAAGGGTTACCTCAAGATTACAACAGGATCTTGATCAGATGGGCCAATGGGCTGAGAAGTGGCAGATGGGGGTTTAATTCAGATAAATGCGAGGTACTACATTTTGCAAGCAAACCTTAGCAGGACTTATACACTTAATGGTAAGTTCCTAGGGAGTGTTGCTGAACAAAGAGACCTTGGAGTGCAGGTTCATAGCTCCTTGAAAGTGGAGTTGCAGGTAGATAGGATAGTGAAGGCAGCGGTTGGTATGCTTTCCTTTATCAGTCAGAGTACTGAGTACAGGAGTTGAGAGGTCATGTTGCAGCTGTACAGGACTTTGGTTAGGCCCATACTGGAATATCGCGTGCCAATTCTGGTCTCCTTCCTATTGGAAAGATGTTGTGAAACTTGAGAGGGTTCAGAAAGGATTTACAAGAATGTTGTCAGAGTTGGAGGATCTGAGCTATAGGGAGCGGCTGAACAGGCTGGGGCTGTTTTCCCTGGAGCAGAGGCTGAGGGGGTGACCTTATAGAGGCTTACAAAATTATGACGGGCATGGATAGGGTAAATAGGCAAAGTCTTTTCTCTGGGGTCAGGACTAGAGGGCATAAGTTCGGGTGAGAGGGGAAAGATATAAAAGAGACCTACGGGGCAACTTTTTTCACTCAGAGGGTGGTACATGTATGGAATTAGCTGCCAGAGGATGTGGTGGAGGCTGGCACAATTGCAACATTTAAGAGGCATTTGGATGGGTATATGAATAGGAAGGGTTTGGAGGGATATGGATCGGGTGCTGGCAGGTGGTAGTAGGTTGGGTTGGGATATCTGGTCGGCTTGGACAGGTTAGTCCGAAGGATCTGTTTCCATGCTGTATGTCTCTATGACTCTAGGAGAGCTTACATTTGGACAGATTGGAGAAGTTGGAATGGTTTTCTTTAAAAGACAGGGCAGAGAGGAAATTTGCAAGAAACACATTCATTCAAAGTTATGACGAATCTATAATTTGGAGGTGCCGGTGTTGAACTGGGGTGGACAGAGTTAAATATCACACAACACCAGATTATAGTCCAACAGGTTTATTTGCAAGCACTAGCTTTCAGAGCACTGCTCCTTCATCAGGTGGTTGTGGAGTAGATGATTGTAAGACAAATTGTTTAGCAAAAAAGTTTACAGTGCGATGCAACTGAAGTTATATATTGAAAAAAGACCCAGATTGTTTAAGTCATCTTTTAGAATGAGCATGTTGGTTTCAGTTCTTTCATATGTAAATCCCAGAACTTTGTTTTTAAAAAATGTTACATTCTCAAGTAAATTTTAACAACAGGTACCACATCATCTCATAACGCATCGAAGGTGTGAGGCTGTCTGTGCCCCAGTGTTCAGACCAATTCTACTTTTCTAAAAAAAAGAGTTACACAATCTTACATGGATTCATGCAGTTTTCAAGCAAAAAAAATATAATTCTGCAGTTTACAAATTCACCCCACAAACATGCGTGTGTATGAGAGAAGGGGGGATAAGTTGGAGAGAGGGTGTGTGAGAGTGTATGAAAGCAATCTTGTGTAGGAGGGGGTCTGCGTGAGTGTATGGATTTGTACAAGTTTGTATGCGCATGTGAGACAGACAGAGTGTGTAGTGCAGTGTGATCACCAGTAGTGTGACAAGAACCCAAGATCCCGGTCGAAGCCATTCCCATGGGTACCGAACTTGGCTATCAGCCACTGCTCGGCGACCTTGCGTTGTTGCCTGTCCCGAAGTCTGCCATGGAGGATGGTCACCTGCAGGTCAGAGGTCAAATGTCACAGATCTCTGACTGGGAGGGAACACACCTGTCTCTGCTGCGTAACTCAGCCAACGTTGTCTATCGCATATGCTGCAGGCAAGGATGTCCTGAGGCATGGTACATTGTAGTTTCTGCTCAAGTCTTGCCAGCAACGGAGCAAGGACACCACACAACAATCAGCAGACAGGAGCGTTCCCTCCCAGTCAGAGGGCACTTCAGCGGTCTAGGACAATCATCTGACCTTTTCGGGACAGGCAACAAAACACAAAGTGGCCAACCAGAGGCTGCTAGCCAAGTTCAGTACTCATGGGGATGGCCTCAACTGAGACCTTGGGTTCATGCCACATTCAGGTGAACCCACCACAAACACCTACGCAGACCCTCTGTCACACACACCTTCTCAGACTTATACCTCTTTACACAAAGTTTGTGGGGTGAATTTATACTTGCATAGTTAGATTTCATTTTGCTCAAAAACTGCATGAATCCATGTAAAATTCTGTAAATCCTTTTGTAGAAATAGAATCAATCTGGACATTGGGGCACAGACACAGGGCACCTCACATTTCCAATGCTATTGTTACATTCTCAAGTGATCATTAACTTTTAAAAATGTTCTGGGATTTACATATGAAAGAACTGAAACCAACTAAACTAAAAGATCAGACTTAAACAATCCTGGTCTTCTTCAATATATCATTTCAGTTGCATCACACTAAATTTTTGCTATAAATTGTGTCTTATGATCTAATACGCCACAACCACCTGATGAAGGAGCAGCACTTAAAAGCTAGTGCTTCCAAATAAACCTGTTGGACTATAACCTGGTGTTGCGTGATTTTTTAGTGAGGAATCTAGATCAGATAAAGATCTAGATTCTTACTTGCAAAAAGATCAAGCAACAGTGTCACAATTTTCATCGTTGGCAAATCAATGAGAGAGAGAGAAAAAAAAAATTCACCCAGAGAAGGTTAAAAAGGTCTGTAATGCACTGCCCAAGACTGTGGTAAAGACACATTCAGTCAAGGAATCCAAATTCAACCATTCTTTGAAGTGAAGTGAAGTGAAGTGAACGGCAATTCTCAGCAGTCGCCTTACACTCGATTTCCATTTAGAAAGTTCTTAAGACTCACTGCAGCACGAGTTTAATTCCCCTCAATGTTAGTCAACTGTTTTTCTTTGGCTAATATTGGAGAACAGCTCCATTGTGAAGTGTACGAAGAACTGAATTTCACGCTTTAAACACTAAACTCACTGAGAATAATATTTGTTACGCTAAAATATTTGAGTCCCAAAGAAAACTTGTTTTTATTCCAAATATTAAATAGATTAACATTTAGAATTTTTGGATGGGGGGACGGGTTAAACTTAAAAGCATCGTCACAGTATTGATAACCGCAGAATATAAAAACAGTTTACATATTGCCAATGGGTAAAGATCTCAGTAGAACATAGTGACCAACTGAGAAAGATTGTTAATAGACAAATAAATACTAGATGAAACACAATTATAGCCCAATAAGAAACTATATTTCCTGAATACCACTTCCTGATAGCTGTACGGTGCATGTTTGCTAAACTAGTGAGGTACGTGGCAATGCCGTGGGCAGCAGCCTTTCCCGAGCTCCGTGGGGATCGGGTTGTAGGGACACACCGGCCTCCTCCCACAGGCTCCACGCTGGGAAGCTCAGAGATTTGTTTAACTCACGGACTGGATCTATCCGAGGCATGTTCTCAGACAGAGCTTTCCGGGCCGACTTCTTCTCATTTCTAGTCAAAGTGCCTTTCTTATTTTTCTTGTTGACTATTTCCCATTTGCCAGGCGACGCCATCCCCCGGGTCGTGTGGTAGTGACGGTGGAGATACTATCGCCGGGAGGAAAGAGCGCCCAGCTCGAGGCCGCCTGTTGGAGAAATTCTCAAACCGACGCTTTTCAAACAGCGCCCGCCGCCCAATCAGAGCCGGCCGCGAGCTCCGCACGCGACGTGCATACGTGGCTGGATGTCCTGTTACGTCACACCTGCACGTGGGATCTCACCCCTAATTCCTGATAAAGGGCTTTTGCCCAGAACATTTATCCTCCTGCTTCTCGGATGCTGTCTGACCGGCTGTGCTTTTCCAGCACCACATTCTCGACTCTGCCCCCTCCCTCCCCCCTCAGCATCTGCAGTCCTCACTTCCCCTGATGTGCCAAATACAAGAGTCAAGATTGGAGTGGTGCTGGCGCTACATTGATGACTGTATTGGCGGCACCTTGTGCTCCCGCCAGGGGGTTGAGCAGTTCTTCAACTTCACATTCCACCCTGATCTAATATACTGCATGGTGCCAAACACCAGGTCAGCTACACTCATATTCACTCCAGGGACATGGGCCAGCGTTTATTGCCCATCCCCAGTTGCCGCAGGAGGAGGAGGTGGTGTTGCGCTACCTTCTTGAACCACTGCAGTCTATATGCTACAGCTAGACCCACAAAACCCTGAAGGAGGGAATTCCAGGACTTTTGACCCAAGGACAGTCAGGATGGTGAGTGGCACAAATGGGAATTTACAGGTGATAGCATTCTTATCTAACTGCTGATCTAGTCCTTTTAGATGGAAATAACCTCAGCTGGTGTGAGAATTAAACACACGCTGTTGGTGTCATTTTGCACTGCAAACATGGACATCCAGCCAGTTGGGGTTACCATGAAGGAACTCTCCTCACCTTGCTTGAGGTGTGATAAACGTCATGTTAAACCACCACTGGTATTGCTGTCATGAGAGGACAGCCCTATGGTCTGATCACTATGGTGATTTTTCCTATTAGATGGATGTGGTCATTGGTTTGAAAGGTACAGTCCAAGAATCTTTGGTGAATTTCTCCAGTGCATCTTGTAAATGGTAGACACGACTGCTATTGAGTGTCAGTGATGGAGGAAATGGATTCTCATGAATGTGATGCCAATCATGCATTGCTTAATTAGAGTCATAGAGATGTACAGCATGGAAAGAGACCCTTCAATCCAACCTGTCCATGCTGACCAGATATCCCAACCCAATCTAGTACCACCTGCCAGCACCCAGCCCATATCCCTCCAAACCCTTCCTATTCATATACCCATTCGAATGCCTCTTAAATGTTGCAATGGCACCAGCCTCCACCTCTTCCTCTGGCAGCTCATTCCATACACGTACTACCCTCTGAGTGAAAAAGTTGCCCCTTAGGTCTCTTTTATATCTTTCCCCTCTCACCCTAAACCTATGCCCTCTAGTTCTGGACTCCCCGACCCCAGGGAAAAGACTTTGCCTATTTATCCTATCCATGCCCCTCATAATTTTTAAACCTCTATAAGGTCACCCCCAGCCTGTTCAGCCTCTCCCTATAGCTCAAATCCTCCAACCCTGGCAACATCCTTGTAAATCTTTTCTGAACCCTTTCAAGTTTCACAACATCTTTCCTGTAGGAAGGAGACCAGAATTGCACGCAATATTCCAACAGTGGCCTAACCAATGTCCTGTACAGCTGCAACATGACCTCCCAACTCCTGTAGTCAATACCCTGACCAATAAAGCATACGAAATGCCTTTTTCACCATCCCATCTACCTAGGACTCTACTTTCAAGGAGCTATGAACCTGCACTCCAAGGTCTCTTTGTTCAGCAACACTCCCTAGGATCTTACCATTAAGTGTATAAGTCCTGCTAAGATTTGCTTTCCCAAAATGTAGCACCTCGCATTTATCTGAATTCAACTCCATCTGCCACTTCTCAGCCCATTGGCCCATTTGGTCCAGATCCTGTTGTAATCTGAGGTAACCCTCTTCGCTGTCCACTACACCTCCAATTTTGGTGTCATCTGCAAACTTACTAACTGTACCTCTTATGCTCGCATCAAAATCATTTATGTAAATGACAAAAAGTAGTGGACCCAGCACCAATCCTTGTGGCACTCCACAGGTCACAGGCCTCCAGTCTGAAAAATGACCGTCCACCACCACCCTCTGACTTCTACCTTTGAGTCAGTTGTGTATCCAAGTGGCTAATTCTCCCTTTATTCCATGAGATCTAACCTTGCTAATCAGTCTCCCATGGGGAAACTTGTCAAAACGCCTTACTGAAGTTCATATAAATCACATCTACTGCTCTGCCCTCATCAATCTTCTTTGTTACTTCTTCAGAAAACTCAATCAAGTTTGAGACATGATTTAGAAACATAGAAAAATCTAGCACAGTACAGGCCCTTTGGCACTCGATGTTGCGCCGATCCAAGCCCACCTAACCTACACTAGCCCACTATCCTCCATATGCCTATCCAATGCCCGTTTAAATACCCATAAAGAGGGAGAGTCCACCACTGCTACTGGCAGGGCATTCCATGAACTCACGACTCGCTGAGTAAAGAATCTACCCCTAACATCTGTCCTGTACCTACCACCCCTTAATTTAAAGCTATGCCCCCTCATAATAGCTGACTCCATACGTGGAAAAAGGTTCTGATGGTCAACCCTATCTAAACCCCTAATCATCTTGTACACCTCTATCAAGTCACCCCTAAACCTTCTTTTCTCCAATGAAAACAGCCCCAAGTGCCTCAGCCTTTCCTCATACAATCTTCCTACCATTCCAGGCAACATCCTGGTAAACCTCCTCTGCACCCGTTCCAGTGCCTCCACATCCTTCCTATAGTATGGTGACCAAAACTGCAGACAATACTCCAGATGCGGCCGCACCAGAGTCTTATACAACTGCAACATGACCTCAGGACTCTGGAACTCAATTCCTCTACCAATAAAAGCCAGTACGCCATATGCCTTCTTCACCGCACTATTTACCTGGGTGGCAACTTTCAGAGATCTGTGCACATGGACACCAAGATACCTCTGCTCATCCACACTACCAAGTATCCAACCATTAGCCCAGTACCCCATCTTTTTGTTACTCTTACTAAAGTGAATCACCTCACACTTATCCACATTTAACTCAATTTGCCACCTTTCTGCCCAGCTCTGCAGCTTATCTATAATCCTGCTGTAACCTGACACATCCTTCCTCACTGTCAACAACTCCACCGACTTTCGTATCATCCGCAAACTTGCTCACCCAACCTTCTAGCCCCTCCTCCAGGTCATTTATAAGAATGACAAACAGTAATGGTCTCTAAACAGATCCTTGCAGAACACCGCTAGTAACTGCACTCCAAAATGAACCTTTACCATCAATTACTACCCTCTGTCTTCTTCCAGCCAGCCAATTCCTAATCCAAACCTCCAACTCACCCTCAATGCCATACCTCCGTATTTTTTGCAGTAGCCTACCATGGGGAACCTTATCAAATGCCTTACTAAAATCCATATACACCACATCTACCGCTTTACCCTTGTCCACTTCCTTAGTCACCTTCTCAAAGAATTCAATAAGGTTTGTGAGGCACGATCTGCCCTTCACAAAACCATGCTGACTATCCTTGATCACATTATTCCTATCCAGATGTTCATAAATCCTATCCCTTACAATTCTCTCTAAGACTTTGCCCACAACAGAAGTGAGGCTCACCGGCCTATAGTTACTAGGGTTATCCCTACTCCCCTTCTTGAACAAGGGAACCACATTTGCTATCCTCCAGTCTTCTGGCACTATTCCTGTAGACAACGAGGGCATAAAAATCAAGGCCAATGGCTCTGCAATCTCCTCCCTTGCTTCCCAGAGAATCCTAGGATAAATGCCATCAGACTTATCTATTTTCACCCTTTCCAGAATTTTCAACACCTCTTCCCTACATACCTCAAAGCCGTCCATTCTAATTCATTGTGACTCAGTATTCACATCGACAACAATGTCCTGTTCCTGTGTGAATACTGATGAAAAGTATTCATTCAGTGTCTCCCCAATCTCTTCAGGCTCCATACGCAACTTCCCACTACTATCTTTGACTGGACCTATTCCTACCCTAGTCATTCTTTTATTCCTGACATACCTATAGAAAGCCTTTGGGTTTTCCCTAATCCTACCAACTAAGGACTTTTCATGTCCCCTCCTTGCTGCTCTTAGCTCTCTCTTCAGATTCTTCGTGGCTACCTTATAACTCTCAATCGCCCCAATTGAACCTTCACGCCTCATCTTTACATAGGCCGCCCTCTTCCCTTTAACAAGGGATTCCAATTCCTTATTAAACCACGGCTCCCTCACACGACCCTTTCCTCCCTGCCTGACAGGTACTTACTTATCAAGGACACTCAATAGTTGCTCCTTGAACAAGCTCCACATATTGATTGTGCCCTTGCCTTGAAGCCTACTTTTCCAAGCCATGCATCCTAAGTCGTGCCTCACCGCATCATAATTTCCCTGCCCCCAGCTATAACTCTTGCCTTGCAGTGCACACTTATCCCTCTCCATCACTAGAGTAAAAGTCACCGAATTGTGGTCACTGTCCCCAAAGTGCTCACCTACCTCCAATTCTAACACCTGGTTTGTTACTCAGAACCAAATCCAGTATGGCATCACCTCTTGTTGGCCTGTCTACATATTGTGTCAGGAAACCCTCCTGCACACATTGGACAAACACCGACCCATCTAACGAACTCGAGCTATACCTTTCCCAATCAATATCAGGAAAGTTAAAGACCCCATAACAACCACCCTATTACTTTCACTCTTCTCCTGAAGTCTCTCGGACTATTAGGAGGCCTGTAGAAAACTCCTAACAGGGCGACCTCACCTTTCCTATTCCTAACCTCAGCCCAAACTATCTCAGATGGCGAGTCTTCGTCCATCGTCCTTTCCACCGCTGTAATACTATCTTTGACAAGCAATGCCACACCTCCCCCTCTTTTACCCCCACCTCTGACCCTACTAAAACATTTAAACCCTGGAACCTGCAACAGCCAGTCCTGTCCCTGTTCTACCCATGTCTCCGTAATAGCCACAACATCAAAATCCCAGGTACCAACCCACGCTGCAAGTTCACCTACCTCATTTCGTATACTTCTTGCATTGAAGTATACACACTTCAAGCCACTTTCCTGTTTACAGGCATCCTCCTTTGAGATTGATGCCATGTTCCTAACCTCCCTAACACTCCAGGTCCTGCACCCTAAAGCTACAGTCTAGGTTCCCATGCCCCTGCAGAGTTAGTTTAAACCGCCCCCAAGAGCACTAGCAAACCTCCCCCCAAGGATACTAGTGCCCCTCAGGTTCAGGTGTAGACCATCCTGTTTATAGAGGTCCCACCTTCCCCAGAAAGAACCCCAGTTATCCAGATACCGGAATCCCTCCCTCCTGCACCATCCCTGTAGCCACGCATTTCCCACGCACAAAGCCATGTTGACTATCCCTAATCAGTCCTTGCCTTTCCAAATACATGTACGTCCTGTCCCTCAGGATTCCCTCCAACAACTTGCCCACCATGAGGTCAGGCTCACCGGTCTATAGTTCTCTGGCTTGTCTTTACCACCCTTCTTAAACAGTGATCCCACGTTTGCCAACTACCAGTCTTCCGGCACCTCACCTGTGACTATGGATGATACAAATATCTCAGCAAGAGGCCCAGCAATCACTTCTCTAGCTTCCCACAGAGTTCTCGGGTAAACCTGATCAGGTCCTGGGGATTTATCCACCTTTAACCATTTCAAGACATCCAGCACTTCCACCTCTGTAATCTGGACATTTTTCAAGATATCACCATCTATTTCCCTACAGACTATACCTTCCATATCCTTTTCCACAGTAAATACTGATGCAAAATTTAAAAATAATCACAATTCCATATATTTAAATGTGCCGGACCATTTTGTTTCCCTGTGCTGTCTCTTCAGCTAAAACAAAAAGCATCTATGGAGAGAAAACAGAATTAATGTTGAGTATTTAGAACTTTGTTTCTGATTTATAGCATCCACAGCTCTTGGTTTTATTTTACTGTTTCTTAATCTCCTTTGACAGCTCTGCCATTTTTATTTTTAATAATTCATTTTGTGGGATATAGGCATTACTGGCTGGCCAGCATTTATTATCCATCCCTAATTGCCATTGAGAAAGTGGTTATGAGAGCTGCCTCCTTGAACTGCTGCAGTCCACCTGCTGTAGGTTGACTCACAATGCCATTAGAAAGAGAATTCCAGGATTTTGACCCAAAGACAGTGAAAGAACACAAATATACTCCCAAATCAGGATGGTGAATGGCTTGGAGGGGAGTTTGAAGATGGCGGTTTTCACACACATGTGCTGCCCTTGTCCTTCTAGATGGAAGTGGTTGTGGGTTTGGACGGTATTGTGTGAGGATCTTCGGTGAATTTCTGCAGTGCATCTTGTAGATAGTACACATTGCTGCTACTGAACATCAGTGGCGAAGGTAGTGGGTGCTCGTGGATGTAGTACCAATCAAGCAGGCTGCTTTGTCCCCAGTGCTGTCAAAATTCTTGAGCGTTGTTGTGGCAGCACTGATCCAGGCAAGTAGGGAGTATTCCATCACACTGCTGAATTATGCCTTGTAGATAGTGGACAGGCTTTGAAGAGTCAGGTGGTGAGTTACTTGCCACAGTATTTCTAACTTCTGACCTGTTCTTGTAGCCACTGTGTTTATGTGATGAGTCCAGTTGAGTTTCTGGTCAATGATAACCCCCAGGATGTTGATAATGATCCCTTTTTAATGATTCACATAGCCAAGCAGTTATTATAAACTAGGACTATTAATTTATTTGTGATTGAAACTGCATGAATTCTGCCCACTCCTGGTGTCTTCAGTTTACAAGAGGCCATTTGGATAAACTGCTTTAATGTAAATTGTGTTCTTTTGTTGAAAGTATGTAAACTATGCTGTTGTTTGGAAATTAAACTGTGATGCCTAAAAAGCTCACTAGGAGGAGTGCTTCCAGCTCCAGTTGTGCATGTTGTGCATAACATTTAGGAGTAAAGGGCAGGATTGCATGCCATTATTAAATAACCTTCTAAAACAGGACTAACTTAAGCATTCTACTCATGTTAAGGAAGATGAAATTTCTCAATGTAACTGAGAAATATGTAATAAAATAAATTAAGAACTGCAATCCCTTTATGTTAAGTACCATCAAAGTATTTGTTAACCCAAAAAAGGAAAAGAAAATATACTGTACTTAAATTAATGTTGCATTTTTCACAATCTCAGGAGATCGCAAAGTACTTTATAAAAACTGAAGCACTTTTGACACTTGATCTTCACAGAGTGATTTGTAGCCACTGTTTTAATTTAATGAGGAAAATGCAAACTTATAAAGTTCTGCAATGTTTTATGGGGAAATTAAGTATTCCTGAACTTGTTATGGCACTATATATATAGCATAAAACAGAAAACAAACTGGGATCTATTAAAAATTGGAGGAATTTGTTGTGTCATTTCATATTTTATGTCTTCGTGTCTGCTTATGTTTAGAATGGCTTTTCAGTGAAACATTTTGGTTTATTTTCTTTTGTCTTTTCTCAGGTGGCATTCTGCAAGGATGAACAGAAAAGGAGAGAATAACCCAGGTGGAAATAAACAAATTGAACTGTAAGGCTGGAGAGCAGTAGTAGAATCCAGATGTTCTTAATTGTCTTAATGTCACTCAGAAGGGATTGGGCCTCCTCTGATGTATGCTATGAATAGAGCAAGAGTGCCATGAGATTAACAATTATTCCTTAAATATATTGCTTTGCTAAATACGTGAAACATTCACTATATTCTTCTGCCTGTTCAAAATGTTAGTAAATACTGTCTAAACTACTGACCAGACAATTGTTTTCCAGCTAAATGTCATAGACAACTTTTCTTTTGTAACTAAGGTAACAATAACTTTGCAAGATATTAGTCCTTTCCACTAAACCATAATGATAATTTTAGTTTCTGCAGCTCTTCTGACATTGTGATAATGTCCCTGCCACTGACCCATAAGATCTGGGTTCAAATCGCATTGATGCTGGAGATGTGAGACCATACAGATTGATTAAAACACACACTTAGAATGAAATGTTATTGTTTTTGACATAGTAATGCAGAAAGGAATTGTATATTATTTGCTGATGTAGAATATTAAAATTAATTATAAAAATTGATTTTAAAAAGTATACCTAGAATGTGCTTACTACATGCAATAAGATTTTTCATACACTTTTGACAATGTAATGATTCCTTTCTTAGTCCATGCCAAATAGTGGACTGAATTCAAGATGCCCAAAATCTAAAATCACAGAAAAAGATGCAAGTACTCAGCATGTCAGGCAGCAACTCTAGGAAGAGAAAAGCGTTGACATTTTAGATAGTGACAATTGACCAGAACTGGTAAAAGATATTTTTTACAAACGTGAAAGTTATAAGCAGATACAGAGGCAGAGGAAGTGGCTGGGGAGAACAAAAGGGAAAATCTGTTTTGGATGAAATGTAGGAGGAATTAAATGACAAAAAAATGTGCAAAACAAATGGGGATGATGGGCTAAGAAAAAAATACAAAACAAAATCTTGAGGAGTTGTAAATGGGAAAAGTAGAATCAACATCAACATCAGCGATGCAAATCAATGAGGGCAATAGTTAGGATCCAAAACTGTGGGGCACGAAGTTGAGTGTGCAATTCTGTAGGACCCTAATTACAAGATAATGTGCTATCTCTTCTGTTTATATTGAGCTATGCTGAAATAGTTGAGGATACTGAGGACACAGACTTCAGAATGGGAATTGGGTAGAGAATTGAAACAATGGGTGCTGTTCCATAAAATGCTCACCCAATCTGCGCTTGATCTTCACAGAGTGATTTGGAGGTGTCAGTGTTGGACTGGGGTAGGCAAAGTTAAAAATCACACAACCCCAGGTTATAGTCCAACAGGTTTATTTGAAAGCACTAGCTTTCAAAGTGCTGCTTCTTCATCAGGTGGTTGTGGAACAGAATCATAAGACACAGAATTTATAACAACAGGATTGCAGTGTCATGGAATGTTCCATCATGCTGCAATTATTGCTATAATGTCTGTGCCTTATGATTCTGCTCCCCAACCACCTGATGAAGAAGCAGCACTCCAAAAGCTATTACTTCCAAATAAGTCTGTTGGACTATAACCTGGTGTTGTCTGATTTTTAAGTTTGTCCACAGAATGAAAGAGAATACAACGTATTGTTTTCATAGGTTCTGTTCTTTCATCCTCACCCACCTTGTCTTGGCTCTTGTTCAAAATCTCTATCTCAAATTCTTTTCATTTCTGACAGATGTTCATCACCTTGAAACATATTAAGTTTGTTTCTCTCACTATGTTAATAGTCTGACCTGCTAAGCACTTAGTGTTTTTATTTCAAGTTTATAATTTTTGAATCTATATAGACAAACTCAATTGAAGTTATGAGGATTATTACATAATATTTAAGCAAGTAATTTGATAAACGTCCTCTGGATATTAAGCTTATTATACTTTTTTTAAAAAAAAACAATTGTTTAAATTTATCCATGAACTATGTCCTCTTTATCTGCTCAATTATTTGTATGATAAAGTATGTTTTCCATAAACAACCTAAATCTGTTTTTTGTGCTTTCTTTTGAAGATTAAGAAGGGAAGAAACAATATGATATTACTTTTTGCCTTATTTAACAGAATGCAACTTCTGTTTTCATTCTGTAGAGATAATCGGGTGACATGAGGGAAAAAATAGAGGAACCTCTGAGGGATGACTGATATGGTCACCGAAAGAATTAGAGTAAACAAGTCTTCAAGTATTCATTCTGAGAGGGTGCTATGGTTTGTAATTTCTTGCACACTTGTTTTCCTGTCCGAGTGATACACATGGACCATGACTGTTATGAACTCAACTCCATGTTCTCTATTGGGTAAAAACAATGACTGCAGATGCTGAAAATCAAATACTGGATTAGTGGTGCTGGAAGAGCACAGCAGTTCAGGCAGCATCCAACGTTGATTTCGCTGCTCGTTGGATGCTGCCTGAACTGCTGTGCTCTTCCAGCACCACTAATCCAGTCCATGTTCTCTATTCTCCAGTCAGTTAGCATAGCTCAAATCTTACAGTTACTCCCAGTCATCATAAAATGCAGACCATTTAAATTACTGATTCTACTAAACCTCTTGTTAATCTAGAAAACATGATTGCTTCTGATGATTTTATATTGCATACTACATTTGCTTAAAAATTTATTTATAACTGAAGTAGAATGGACATTAACTACTACGTTACTTGACTTGGAGAGAGATAGAAGCAGTCCATAACAAGTTAATTTCACTTTTCCAGAAATTTCCTTCCAGTTTCCTTTTGCTTCTTTGCATGCTTCAGATGAGATTGGTCTTATTTAGTGGTAAAGGAAGTTACCAAGAAAATTGATGCTGGCAGAGCAATTGATGTTATTTATTTAGATTTTAGTAAAGCCTTTAATAAGGTTCCACATAGTAGACTAATTAGTAAAGTTAGGTGACATGAGATTCAGGATGAGCTTGCCAAATGGACACATAATTGGCTTAACTGCAGGAGACAGACAGTAATGGTGGAATGTTACTTTTCGGACTGGAGGCCTTTGATCAGCGGTGTACCACAGGGATCAGATCTGGATCCTCTTTTATTTGTCATTTATAGAAATGATTTGGGTGAGAATACAGAAGGCATGCTAGCAAGTTTGCAGATGACAACAAAATTAGTGGCATTACAAACAGTAAAGAACGTTTTCTAAGAATTAAAGGGGTCATGATCAAATGGGTCAATGGGCTGAGAAATGACAGATGAAGTTCTATCTGGATAAATGCAAGGTATTGCATTTTGGTATAACAGACAAGGGTAGGGCTTACAGAAGTAATGGTAGGGCCTTGGGTGCAGGTACATAATTCTTTGAAGTTTACATCACATATCAACGGGGTGGATAAAAAGGCATTGGCACGCTTGCCTTCATTGCTCAATACATTGAGTATAGGAGTTGGGAAATCATATTGAGGTTGTATAGGACATAGGTGAGGCCTCTTCTGGAATAGTGTGTCCTGTTCTGGTTGCCCGGTTATAGGAAGAATATTACAAAGCTGGAGAGGGTTCATGAGAGATTCACCACATAGGGAATTTTGAGGTATAAAAGATATGCTGGGACTTTTCTCAGTGGAGCATAGGAGGTTGAGAGGCGATCTAATAGAAGTTTATAAAATAATGAGAGGTATAGATAGAGTTAATGGTATTTGTCTTTTCCCAAGGGTGGGGTATTTCGAGACGAGGGGGCACATTTTTAAGGTGGGAGGAGAGAGATCTAAAAAAGACATGAGGCAATTTGTTTTGCCACAGGGTAGTTTGAATGTGGAATGAACTTTCTGGTAAAGTGGTGGATTTGGGTATGATTACAATGTTTAAAAGACATTTGGATAAATACATGAATAGGAAAGGTTTGGAGGGATATTGGACAGGAGCAAGCAGGTGGGACTAATTTAGTTTGGGATTATGTTTGGCATGGACTAGTTGAACCAAAGGATCTGTTTCTGTGCTGTATGATTCAATACCAAATAAAATGTGGCAATCAGAACTTGCAGAAGTTTCACAAATGCTGCATATACAGTCATAAAGATGTACAGCATGGAAACAGACCCTTCGGTCCAACTTGTCCATGCCGACCAGATATCCTAACCGAATCTAGTCCCATCTGCCAGCAACCAGCCCATATCCCTCCAAACCCTTCCTATTCATATACCCATACAGATGCCTTTTAAATGTTGCAATTGTACTAGCCTCCACCACATCCTCTGGCAGCTCATTCCATACACGTACCACCCTCTGTGTGAAAAAGTTGCCCCTTAGGTCTCTTTTATATCTTTCCCCACTCATCGTAAACCTATACCCTCTAGTTCCGGACTCCTCCACCCCAGGGAAAAGACTTTGCCTATTTATCCTAACCATGCCCCTCTTGATTTTATAAACCTCTAAGGTCACCCCTCAGCCTCCGACGCTCCAGAGAAAATAGCCCTAGCCTATTCAGCCTCTCCCTATAGCTCCAATCCTCCAACCCTAGCAACATCTTTGTAAATCTTTTCTGAACCCTTTCAAGTTTCACAACATCTTTCTGATAGAATGGAGACCAGAATTGCATATAATTTTCCAAAAGTGCCCTAATTAATGTCTTATACAGTCACAACATGACCTCCCGACTCCTGTACTCAATACTCTGACCAATAAAGGAAAGCATACCAAACGCCTTCTTCTCTATCCTATCTACCTGTGACTCCACTTTCAAGGAGCTACGAACCTGCACTCCAAGGTCTCTTTGTTCAGCAACACTCCCTAGGACCTTACCATTAAGTATATAAGTCCAGCTAAGATTAGCTTTCCCAAAATGCAGCACCTTGGATTTATCAAAATTAAACTTCATCTGCATGTCTCAGCCCATTGGCTCATCTGATCAAGATCCCATTGTAATCTGAGGTAACCTTCTTTGCTGTTCACTACACCTCCTTTACAGTTTAATCGTACGGTCATCCAGGTAGTAATTTTTTGATTTTGATCATTTCTGGTCTTCACAGACTTAGCTCCAAATTTCTTCTGACCTTGTGCTCCATCTCCACTGTGGATCTGACATAGGTCAGAAGACCTGGACATGAGGCTGGATGATGATTGATCCTTTTCCATCTTTCCTATTAATAATTTTCAAAACTTAAATCTTATCACCCCTATGAAGGTAAAACTTCATTTTTTTTGTCTCAATATTCTTATGACATTGAGACTAATTACCAAAAAGTGTTGTTAACATTTCATGCAGGGAATTGAAATGTTTTTAGGTAGCTGGAAAGCTGGGCAAGACCCCTGGTTTGGGATTCTTAGTATTGATTAACCATTATATACTCTGCAATGTGATAATCCATTGCAAAAAATGTTACATCTTTGTTTTAACAAAACTGAGAAACTGTTGTTGGATAAACTGGATGCTGTCAGTCTGGAGCCAAAAATCTGTGCAGTTCCGAACCAAGTTCATGTTCAACTGTTAAGGCTGTCATTTTTCAAAGTCTGTCTAATAGCTCAGGGGGATAACAATAAATTCTCCGATACAATCAGGACTAGCTTATACTCACTCAACCCGCAGACTCTGTTTGAGCCTCTCAAGCAAAGTCAAAGATCATTTGATTCAGCTTTACTTTTCTGGCTACACTTGTAATATAGCCACGCCTGAATAAGAGTTCATTCTCTAATGATAATGTGCCATCTTAAGCCAGATCTGTACCTATAACTTGAAAAGATCAGACCTTGTATTTTTTGATTATTTTGATTGATTTGGATTAAAATGGAAAAAGACTGTTTTACAGCAAAGGACTAAAGAAGGAATTGCTGTCATTTTAAAAAGAAAGTTATTTAAATTCATTGTAAGTCATGTTTACACATTTACTTTATTCAACAGGTCTGGGGAGAAATGTGTTTATAGATGGGCTCACACTAGGGAGGGTATTCAAAGTGTGTTTCAACTACAGATTGCTGATTGGTGTGTAGTTCAACCAGTTGTGGATGACCAAGACCATTAGCCTGACAACAATTATTTAATTGGTTCCTGGGAAGCTCAACAACATGTAGGCATGCACAATGCTAGCAGAGAGAAGGTTTCTCCTTCTCTCTCGTATCATACCTAGAGCCGAAAGAAAGCTAGTTTCTTTGCCTTCACCTGTTACTCTAAGATGCGACCAAGTCAGAGACTTTTCTGTTAATGTACCAATTGCCTGTGCTTCTTGCAGTATAAAAAGAACCTGGGAAAAGAATTTGGAGAACTGAAAGTCCTGGTTAGCAAAACAGTCATAGAGTCAAAGAGATGTACAGCATGGAAACAAACCCTTCGGTCCAACTCGTCCATGTTGACCAGATATCCCAACCCATCTCGTCCCACCTGCCAGCACCTGCTTCCTATTCATATACCCATCCAAGTGCCTTTTAAATGTTGCAAATGTGTACTATCTTCCACCACTTCCTCTACAGCTCGTTCCATACATGCACCATCCTCTACATGAAAAAGCAACCCCACTGACTCTTCATTGTGCTTTTAATATGATCCATGATTTTGGAGCCTTCTGGGAACATTGAAGATTTTTAACCCCCAAGGGCCAGCGTTATAGCAATACTGTTTTGTCGAATTGGTCTGGCAATTATCAAGATGTTTGGCTATTGCTAAGGAAACCGATACTGTTTCTAAAGTACTGGGCAAGTAGATGCAGCTGCCAAGCAGGCAGCCTTATTCCCCAAACATCTGGTTCCTCAGCAAAACCCGGTTAGATACGGTATAAGGATGGGTATGCCAGACCTGGGTAAGGTATAGAATTCATGGCTCCTAAAGCGTTTACTAGACATGGTACTGATGGGGATGCACTTATGTAAATGACTAAAACTATCCCCTGTGCAATGATTAAATGTACCAGTCGCCACTGCTCCCCTGAAGGACCTCGCGTCTCATGAATATGCCTCGAGGAGGAGTGTGTCTCTGTTGTCACTGGTGTTTAGGCCCTTTGTTGAATGGGTAATAGCACCCACCTTCATTATGAGATCCCCAATGGTATCCACATCTTCTCAATTGTGGGATGGAAGGAACCATTCTTGGACAATAATCACACCCCTTACCACTTTCTATTGAACAGCTTGAACCCAAGCACTGAGGACAGCCATACTTTGTATCCATGGACATCCCATGTGTTCAGGGAAGTCATAAAGACAGGCCCGCTTCTTATTGGGAAGCTCCCTCCATTATCTATATGAAACCTGGTTACTATTTTTTCTAGCCAAGGCAAAGCAACCAATTTCCTTGTCCTTAATAAAATTGGCACTCCCCATGCTGTAATTGCAGGAACAATTTTTCCGACCATGGTTCCCTGTCCGATTACTTGGGAATGGGATCGTGATTTCCCTGTTAAACGTTCAGTCTCACCTGAGTTTTGCGCACATTGGAGGAATGCTAAGACTTTGAGCTCCACTAAAACTGACTCTCTAGGGTATGCATTCCTTAGTACCTTTACCTTGCGAGGTTCTGCAAGAATCATCAGCCATCAGAATCAAAATTATCTCATTTGCAATCTTACCCTCTTGGGTAATGAGACGGCTGCTGCCCTGGCAAGAGTTAAGGACATGCTTTCAGAATTGCGCCTACTTTCCCAACAAAACCAGTACGCCCTCCATTACACATTTGCAAAGGAAGGTGGAGTTTGCGCCATAGTCAAAGGCAAATGCATTATGAGGGTCACTGACCTCATCGAAAATATCACCAGCCAGATAGATAACATCTGCACCTTTGTCAGCCAAATGACTGAAGGCACAGGATGGGGAGATTGAGGTTTTGGCTCATGGTACAACTGGCTTATCAATATGGCTATGCATGCTGCCATTGTTTTAGTTGATCTTTTTGTTGGTATTGCTATTGTTAAGTGTATTATTACTAAGATATTAGCTTCTATTGACAGCATTGATTCCACCCAGAAGATGCTTATTCTCCACTTTGATGAAGATGAGGAAACACCGTTGTCTGCCCCTGGTCCTCCCCGGAGGAGGAGGAGGTATGGCAGTCTTTGGCTGCCAGCAAATTGGATTAATATGATCAGTGTCCTCGCATTTATAGTGTGGTCAAAAGGGGGAAGTGAGGATCTAAAATCTGGATTTAGGC
The DNA here is from genome assembly GCF_047496795.1 of Chiloscyllium punctatum. Taxonomy (NCBI): domain Eukaryota; kingdom Metazoa; phylum Chordata; class Chondrichthyes; order Orectolobiformes; family Hemiscylliidae; genus Chiloscyllium; species Chiloscyllium punctatum. Next base: position 156,968,590 of record NC_092741.1, read on the forward strand.
TGTTGTCAGGAGCAACAAATCTATGCAAGCCTTTATTAACCACAAAATGGCTTTTCAATATAAAGTAACATAACAAAATGGCTTCAGGTTAATACTTTGCTAAAATGGTTGGAAGCTGCATTCCTGCTTTGCTGAGCTAGCTGAATTAAAATATAAAGCAGACAATGAAGTCTTCATAAAATAATGAAACTTTAACTGACCACCCTGACTAACCTTGAACCACAAGCATGAGACGATAATGTGCAAATGACAATACTGTTTCTCAGGTAATATCATTGGATTAACCTGCTGTCCATTATGTCACTTTATTATATTTCATTGGTTTTCCTTTGTAATTAAGATTGTACTGTCTCTTAAGAAACCTATAAAAATGGCTTATTATTCAAATTCAATTGTCCAGTTTCTCCAAGGAACACAGAAGCTTTTAACCTCTGTGTTGCTGGACAAAGTTGTGCCTGCGTCGAGAATAAACTGTGAAATTTTGCTAAAGCAGACCGCATTCGTGTTGATTATTTGACCGGATGCAGAACCAAGAGACCCCTCTTGGGGGGCTAGAGATCTACAAGGTCCCTTTTAAATCATTCCCCTCTCACCTTCAACCTATGTCCTCTCGTTCTGGACTACCCCACCCCAGGGAAGAGACTTTGTCTATTTATCCTATCCATGCCCTCATGATTTTATAAACCTCTAAGGACACCTCTCAGCCTCCGACACTCCAGGGAAAACAGCCCAGCCTATTCAACCTCTCCCTATAGCTCAAATCCTCCAACTCTGGCAACATCCTTGTAGATCTTTCCTGAACACTTCCAAATTTCACAACATCCTTCCGATAGGAAGGAGACCAGAATTGCATTCAATATTCCAACAGTGGCCGAACCGATGTCCTGTACAGCTGAAACATGACCTCTCAACTCCTGTACTCAGTACTCTGACCAATATAGGAAAGGTTTCCAAACGCCGCCTTCACTATCCTATCTACCTGCAACTCCACATTCAAGGTGCTATGAACCTGCACTTCAAGGTTTCTTTGTTCAGCAACACTCTTTAGGACCTTACCATGATGTGTATAAGTCCTGCTCTGATTTGTCTTTCCAAAATGCATCACCTCGCATTTATCTAATTTAAACTCCATCTGCCACTCCTCAGCCCAATCTGATCAAGATCCCGTTATAATCCAAGCTAACCTTCTTTGCTGTTCACCACACCTCCAATTTTGGTGTCATCTGCAAACTTACTAGCTATACCTCTTATGCTCACATCCAATTCATTTATATAAATGATGAAAAGTAGTGGAGTCAGCACCGATCCTTTAGGCACTCCACTGGTCACAGGCCTCCAGTCGGAAAAACAATTCTCTACCACCACCCTCTGTCTTCTACCTTTGAGCCAGTGCTGGATCCCAAATGGCTCGTTCTCCCTGTATTCCATGAGATCTAATCTTGCTAACCAGTTTCCCATGGGGAACATTGTCGAACGCCTTACTGAAGTCCATATAGATCACATCCACCTAGAATAATCTCAGCAAACTCTATGGATTGGGGTCATTGAACTACTTCACCCAGGTCATTTATCCTCCACCCAACACTAATATTTTTTTCTCTGTCCGTGTGTGTGTGAGAATGAGGAGGTTTAGAAGGGGGTTAGAGTTTAACTACGAACATTGTACAATAACAGTTCACAGTTTATCTGTATTAGAATATCTATATTTGTAGTATACTGTAGGTCTTGTTAAGAACATAAACCTGGCCCATGTTTTTTGTGAGCCTTGGTCTTTCAGATACGTAAATTGGGAACTTTGTGTACATAATATTTTTATCTTTTATGACCACTTGCAGAATAGCAGGGCTTGATTTCCAGACCACCACCACAGTGAGGCTTGATCACTTCATTACTAAGTGTAGTTTAAAATCATACAACACCAGGTTATAGTCCAACAGGTTTATTTGGAAGCTTTAGCTTTCAAAGCGCTGATTAGAAAGCTAGTGCTTCCAAATAAACCTGTTGGACTATAACCTAATGTTGTGTGATGTTTAACTTTGTCCACCCCAGTCCAACACCAGCTCATCCATGTCATGAGTGTAGTTCGGCAGCACTTGAACAGATATTAGTCAAGTCCTTCCTCAAATCCTCTGTGACTTTACAATGACCAGGTTGCAATATTTCCTGCAACTCTTAACTCAGATCTTGTAGAACTACTTCTGTGATTCAGGCTGCAACAAAGACCTGTTTATGTTGAATATTTATTTTTTAATTCATTGGCTGGATTAGGCATTGGATTTTCTAAAAACCCGTTTTAAGTGAAACAAGGACATGGACAAACTAATGATGACTATAATAAATTGTATTACTCTGAAGTCCACGTTACACAACATCAAAATTAATGGTTATTTACTTAAGTGCACATTCCATGCAGAACAAAATAAATGAATTAATGGCACGAATAGAGGTTAATGGATAAGAATCTTATACCTGTAGTCATTATGGAGACATAATTATGAGAGGATTACAACTAGGAAATACGATAACAAGAAACGATCCAGGATCAGATGATGCATAATCCATGTAAATGGATGTAAAGAATAGCAAGGGAAGATGATACCGGTGGGAGTAATCTATAGGGTTCCTAAAAAGTATCTGTTCTGTAAGACAGAGAATAATTCAGGAGATAATGAGAGTAATAAAAAAACAGGACATTAGTCATAGCAGACTTTAATTTTCATGTAGATTGGGAAAGTCAAATTGGCAAAAGTAGCCATGAGGAAGAATTGTGTGTGTATTCAGGATAATTTCTTAGAAGATCAGGGGATCAGACTATTTTGGATCTGATAATGTGTACAGTAATGAAGCAGGTTTAATAAATTATCTCAGATGAAAGGATCACCAAGAAACAGTAACCATAACATGTTACTGTTCCTTGATGGAGTGGTAGAATTTAGTTTTACTTTGAGAGGGAGTAATATGGGTCAAAAACAACTGTGCTAAACTTAAGGATAATTATAGAGGGATGAGGGCAGAGTTGGCTGGAGTGGACTAAGAAAGGGATTTAGCAGAATAAAGATGGTTGAGAGACAATGGTAGACATCTAAGAAACTAGTTCATGACTCATTTCAAGGAAGGGGATGAACTGACCATGGTTAGTCAAAGAAATTAGGGATAGCATCAAATTTAAGTAACATAGTGTGGCAAAGATTAATGACAGGCCACAGGATTGGACAAGTTTTAAAAGCCAACAAAAGATGAACAAAAACAGGAAGAAAATAAATTGAGGATAAACTTACGAGTATTTTAAAAGTAGACAGTAAGAGGCAAATAGAGTTAAGAAGAATTCAAAGGGTTTTTACAAATACATTAAAGACAAAAGGGTAACGAGGGAGAGAATAGGGCCCCTCAAAGATCAGCAAGACGACCTTTGTGTGAAACCGCAGGAGATGGGGAGATACTAAATGAATATTTTGCATCAGTATTTACTGTGGAAAAGGACATGGAAGATATAGAATGTAGAGAAATAAATGGTGACATTTTGAAAAATGTCGATATTACAGAGGAGGAAGTGCTGGATGTCTTGAAACACATAAAAGTGGATAAATCCCCAGGACCTGATCAGGTGTACCCTAGAACTCTGTGGGAAGCTAGGGAAGTGATTGCTGGGCTTCTTGCTGAGATATTTGTATCATTGATAGTCACAGGTGAGGTGCCGGAAGACTGGAGGTTGGCTAACGTGGTGCCACTGTTTAAGAAGGGTGGTAAGGACAAGCCAGGGAACTATAGACCAGTGAGCCTAACATTGGTGATGGGCAAGTTGTTGGAGGGAATCCTGAGGGACAGGATGTACATATATTTGGAAAGGCAAGAACTGATTAGGGATAATTAACATGACTTTGTGCGTGGGAAATAATGTCTCACAAACTTGATTGAGTTTTTTGAAGAAGTAACAAAGAAGATTGATGAGGGCAGAGCGGTAGACATGATCTGTATGCACGTCAATAAGGCATTCGACAACTTTCCCCATGGGAGACTGGTTAGCAAGGTTAGATCTCATGAAATACAGGCAGAACTACCCATTTGGATACAGAACTGGCTCAAAGGTAGAAGACAGAGGGTGGTGGAGGAGAGTTGTTTTTCAGACTGGAGGCCTGTGACCAGTTGAGTGCCACAAGGATCAGTGTTGGGTCCACTACTTTTCGTCATTTATATAAATGATTTGGATGTGAGCATAAGAGGTACAGTTAGTAAGTTTGCAGATGACACCAAAATTGGCAGTGTAGTGGACAGTGAAGAGGGTTACCTCGGATTACAATAGGATCTTGATCAGATGGGCCAATGGGCTGAGAAGTGGCAGATGGAGTTTCATTCAGATAAATGGGAAGTGCTGCATTTTGGGAAAGCAAACCTTAGCAGGACTTATACACTTAATGCTAAGGTCCTAGGGAGTGTTAATGAACAAAGAGACCTTGGAGTGCAGGTTCCTAGCTCCTTGAAAGTGGAGTCGCAGGTAGATAGGATAGTGAAGGCAGCGTTTGGTATGCTTTCCTTTATTGGTCAGAGTATTAAGTACAGGAGTTGGAAGGTCTTGTTGGGGCTGTACAGGACACTGGTTAGGCCACTGTTGGAATATTGCGTGCAATTCTGGTCTCCTTACATCTGGAAGGATGATGTGAAACTTGGAAAGGTTCAGAAAAGATTTACAAGGTTGTTGCCAGGGTTGGAGGATTTGAGCTAAAGGGAGAGGCTGAATAGGCTAGGGCTGTTTTCCTTGGAGCGTTGGAGGCTGAGGTTTATAAAATCATGAGGGGCATGGATAGGATAAATAGATAAAGTCTTTTCCTTGCGGTGGGGGAGTCCAGAACTAGAGGGCATAGGTTTAGGATGAGAGGGGAAAGATATAAAAAAGAGACCTAAGGGGCAACTTTTTCACGCAAAGGATGGTACGTGTATGGAATGAGCTGCCAGAGGAAGTGGTAGAGGCTAGTACAATTGCAACATTTAAAAGGCATTTGGATTGGTATATGAATAGGAAGGTTTTGAAGGGATATGGGCTGGGTGCTGGCAAATGGGACTAGATTGAGTTGGGATATCTGGTCAGCGTGGAGAAGTTGGACCGAAGGGTCTGTTTCTGTGCTGTACATCTCTATGATGCCTAGAGCTTCTTTAATTAAAAAAAAGAGGGAGCCCAAAGTGAATGTAGGCTCCTTAGCAAACTAGACTTGGGAAATAATGATGGGGAACCAGGAAATGGCATAAATGTTGGAGAAATACTTTGTGTCAGTCTTCACAATAGAGGATGCTAATTGCATTATAAAAGTATTAAATAATCAAAAAGCTAAAAGAAGGGAAGAACAACTCACTAGAGGAAAGGTACTAGGTAACCTAATGGGATTAAAAGTATATACAAGGCTGAAATAGGCAGAGTAAGGGAATCAGTACGGGAATCAAGGGTTGTGGGAAAAGGCAGAAGTGAATGTGGGCTTCTCGGACTGTATAAATCTCATTAAATGACAACAGACTTGATGGACTGAATGGCCTAATTTTGAGCCTGTTAATGGTCTTATGGAAGTTATGATATAGTTTGATAAATTTAATATTTAGACATCGGTGGGCTTTGAGCACAATAAAGTGCTTTGAGCAACTAGACGGAAGCAGATGAATACATATTGAATTGACAAATATATTTTTCTAAAACATTCAAAACTCTTATGATCAAATGAGGAGGAGGAAAATACAGCAGCCATTCCACCCCGCCTCATCTGATTGTATCATTGCCATAACCTTGGTCTTGAATTAAAAACAGGTGTTTGCCGCATATATTCATCTGGGTACAGAGGCACTGATCATTCCAATAATCTGTCCAAGTGCCCTTACGTTAAAGATATCAAATAGATCAATATTTAATTCAACAACACACACATAACTCTTTCATATATAAATAGAACATTCAAAAAACCACTTGTATTTGTGTTTTCCTTGACATTTTATTCTTATTTGAGATTCAGTTCACCTGTATCCAACAAAACAGGCCACAACCTCAAGGCTACATAAGATTCTATTAATTGTGCTGGATCAGGAACACATTTCAAATTTGTGCTTATTTTCTATGGTGCACAGACACTAGAAGGCACATTTTAAATGACCAATTTTTCATATCAAATATGTGTATTCACAAACTAATTAGTAGACACCAATTAAAACTACTAAATGGCTCAGTACAATTCTTTTTAAAATCATTCTCAGTTATTTTTAAATTGGCATACCCACAGTTAGAAAACTAGACAGCATTCTGAAAGATACTTGGTTATGGTGATCCTTTTTTCAGCTAAATACATAGAAATGCACAAGGTTACTTTTATATACTTCAAAAATACTTTGGAATGGAAGAAGAAATAAAATAATCAATTACATTCTTTCATTCTTCTTGATTCATGGAAAAGCTGACCTTTTGGATTATGCAAACCAATTTTAGTGGAATCTTGAAACATAATCTAACCAATGCAATTTCAAGGGCATTTTGGACATGAATTCCAGATTGCTCCCAAAGCAGAAACTCTACCCCATATCATGATCTAATTTTGCACATTGTGGTGCAGACACCCACCTGTCACTGCCATTGCTGTGTGCTTTAACAGAAAGGGTACATACCTATTTTCCTAACATATAAAGCTATTTTACAATTCAGTCTGTAGGAGAGGAGCCAAACTTTCTCCCAGCCTTTCTGTGAACTCAGGCATGGATAAACTGCTTACTTGCTGCATTCTACCTTGGCCTGCGTTATTCAATGCTCCTTGTAGAGCCAGATACAGAATTCTTGGGGGCTCTAATAGTAGGATATTTCAGGGCTCTGAAGCACATTTACGTCTCAGCCCATTTCTCTCTGCAGTACCAGGAAATCAGGAGTTCAGCCACAATGGGAAGAAATAGCAGACTGTACAGTTTTTAAATTCATTAGCTTAATAATTCTCCCTTGTGTTAAGGCAGGTGAACTTACAGTGTTATCCTTGCTGCTTCTTGGTGCTTTTCTTCAATTTCTTGATGATTTCTTTCCAGGTCCACAAAAAGTCTATTTAGATCTGACTCTTATTCTTATCAACTGACAAAAGACAGGTCCTTAAAATGCCATCTTGACATTTAGTTCAGAACTGCAGCAGAATGTTTAGATTGCAACCATGAAACCAGATTTTCCAAACATTGGAGGGAATAATTTAAACAATATTCCAGCCTTTGCTTACAGTACACCTGTATTTATTCCATTTGTGTCTTTTATCATCATTACCTGGCTCAGACTTCTTACTAGTACAAAATGAACATTATTTGTAATTCCTGTTGTTTAAGTTGTACCATATGTACCTGTGAATTGGGAGCACTTGCCACTTTGATTGGTTGTGGTTAAACATGATTAAGTACAGGGTTAGGTCTTTATAAATAATAAAATATGAAAAATATTCCCTTAAGAGATCAAATTCTGCAAAGCTGGTTTCTGTTTTTTATCAGCTGCAGCCGGTATCAAGTGTGTAGCCAATATTCTATATTAAAGCAAAGGAGCTTGAATATGGAGAACAACAGAGCACCTTTTGGGACTCAGGGCGACAAGATTTCCATAATTATCTGTTGTTGAACTCTTGGGAGAAAAGAAGAAAATATTGCTTAACACATGTACTTTGAGTCTTCAAATTCAAATGGAGAAAATGTAACTGAGATGACGTTCAATTTTGAACCTTCTTTAAGAAAGTTTACCACATAACAGTGCAGCCTGATTTCCAATTATTTTATGTTGATGGAATTAAATTGATGCAATAAACAGAAGTAGTGTCTGAGCTGCAATCCTTCATCAGAACTGCCCAGAAACAACAAAGGTATTGTTTGATTCTTGCTATCAGTCATTTCAGTAAGGAGAGGAATTGGAGTTTCATATGACTGAGTGCACAGTTGAACAGCAGTAAAGAACTTTAGGGTGTAGGTTTGCTCGCTGAGCTGTAGGTTTGATATCCAGATGTTTCATTACCTGGCTAGGTAACATCATCAGTGGCGACCTTCAAGTGAAGCAAAGCTGTTGTCTCCTGCTTTCTATTTCTATCTTTCTCCTGGATGTTTGTGGTGATGTCATTTCCTGTTCGTTTTCTGAGGGGTTGATAGATGGCATCTAGATCTATGCATTTGTTTATGGCATTGTGGTTGGAGTGCCAGGCCTCTATGAATTCTCTGGCATGTCTTTGCTTAGCCTGTCCCAGGATAGATGTGTTATCCCAGTCGAAATGGTGATTTTTTTCATCCATGTGTAGGGCTACGAGGGAGAGAGGGTCGTGTCTTTTTGTGACTAGCTGGTGTTCGTGTATCCTGGTGGCTAACTTTCTTCCTGTTTGTCCTACATAGTGTTTGTGACAGTCCTTGCATGGAATTTTGTAGATGATATTGGTTTTGTCCACAGGTTGTACTGGGTCTTTTAAGTTTGTTAGTTTTTGTTTGAGAGTGTTGGTGGGTTTGTGCGCTACTAGGATTCCGAGGGGTCTTGGTAGTCTGGCTGTCATTTCTGAAACTTCTTTGACATATGGTAAGGTGGTTAGGGTTTCTGGCTGTATTTGGTCTGCTTCTCGTGGTTTGCTCTTGAGGAATTTGCGCACTGTATTTTTTGAGTATTTGTTCTTCTTGAATATGTTGTATAGGTGGTTCTCCTCTGTTTTCCCAAGTTAGTCTGTGCTGCAGTGTGAGGTGGCTCGTTGGAATAGTGTTCTGATACAGCTTTGTTTGTGTGTGTTGGGATGGTTGCTGGTGTAGTTAAGTATTTGGTCAGTGTTTGTTGGTTTTTTGTATACGCAGGTTTGTAGTTCTCCGTTGTCCTTTCTTTCAACTGTGCAATTCCATGCAAGGACTGCCACAAACACTACGTAGGACAAACAGGAAGAAAGTTAGCCACCAGGATACACGAACACCAGCTAGCCACAAAAAGACACTACCCTCTCTCCCTCGTAGCCCTACACACGGATGAAAAAAATCACCATTTCGACTGGGACAACACATCTATCCTGGGACAGGCTAAGCAAAGACATGCCAGAGAATTCCTATCGGCCTGGCACTCCAACCACAACGCCATAAACAAACGCATAGATCTAGATGCCATCTATCAACCCCTCAGAAAACGAACAGGAAATGACATCACCACAAACCCCAGGAACCCCATCCAGGAGAAAGATATAAATAGAAAGCAGGGGACAACAGCTTCGCTTCACTTGGAGGTCACCACTGATGATGTTACCTAGCTCGGTAATGAAACGTCTGGATATCAAACCTACAGCTCAGCGAGCAAACCTACACCCTAAACCTCAACCTGAGCTACAAACCTTCACAAACCTTGCAGTAAAGAACTTCCCTGCTTTCTCCTCAGAGTTCAGAAGGGAAGTAACATTTTAACCACAGTGGAGGAAGATCAACAGTTAACACATCAATCGCAACTTCAGTTAATTTTAGCCAAGCTGCTCTACTCAAATTCTGATGTCCCAGAAGATGTTTGAAGATTTTTGAAAATTGCCATTCAGATCACAGAATGGTTACAGTACAGGAGGCCATTCAGTGTATTGGCTCTGGACTGACTCTCTGAATAAATGTCTCACTTAATGCCATTTTCGAGCATACTCCACATAATCCTGCACATTGCTTTTTTTAAGTCTGAGCACCTTTTAAATTTATCAATTGAGTCTGCCTCCAACTCATTCTCAGATGCAGATTCTAACTACTTACTACGTGAGAAAACTTTTTCTCATGTTATTTCAGAGATTGGAGAGGTAATGGCCCAGTGGTAGACTAGTAATTCAGAAACTCAGCAAATGTTCTGGGGATCTGGGTTCAAATCCTGCCATAGGATTGTGGAATTGGAATTCAGTAAAAGAATCAGGAATTAAGGATCTAATGATGACCATGATTTATAATTGGATTTATAATCATCTATAAAGGAATAATTTGATTAGGGATAGTCAACATGGTTTTGTGAAGGGTATGTCTTGTACAGCTTACCAGAGTCTTGTACAGCTGAAGCATGACCTTGTGGCTCCAAAACTCAATCCCCCTACCAACACACCACAGGCCTTCTAAACATACCCTTCACAAAACCGTGTTGACTATCCCTCATCAAATTATTCCTTTATAGATGATTATAAATCCAATTATAACCTTATTAAGTTCTTCAAGAAGGTGGCAAAACAGGTGGATGAAGGTAAAGCGGTTGATGTGGTTATATATGGAGTTCAGTAAGACATTTGATAAGGTTCCACACAGTAGGCTAATGCACAAAATAGAGTTTGGGGATTGAAGGTGATTTAATGGTTTGGATCAGAAATTGGCTCGGTGAAAGAAGATGGTGGGGTTGATGGGAAATGTTCATCCTGGAGCTCAGTTCCCAGTAGTGTGCCACAAGGATCTGTTTGGGGCCACAGCTGTTTGTCATTTTTATAAATGATCTGGATGTGGGCGTAGAAGGATGGGTTAGTAAATTTGTAGATGACACTAAGCAGAGTTGTGGACAGTGCCAAAGGATGTTGTGGGTTACAGACGGATGTAGATAAGATGCAGAGCTGGGCTGAGAGGTGGCAAATGGAGTTTAATGTGGAAAAGTATGAGGTAGTTCACTTCAGAAAAAGTAACAGAAATGCAGAGTACGGGGCTAATGGTAAAATTCTTGGCAGTATAGATGAACAGAAAGATCTCGCTGTCCAGGTGCATAAATCCCTGAAAGTTGCCACCCAGGTTGATAGGGTGTTTAGAAGGCCTGTGGTGTGTTGGTGTTTGTTGGTTGGGGGATTGAGTTTTGGAGCCACAAGGTCATGCTTCAGCTGTACAAGACACTGGTAAGGCTGCACCTGGAGTATTGTGTATAGTTCTGGTCACTGCATTATAGGAAGGATGTGGAAGCTTTGGAAAGGGTTCAGAGATTTACGAGGATGTTGCCTGGTCTGGAGGGAAGGTCTTACAAGGAAAGGCTGGGGGATCTGAGGTTGTTTTCATTAGAGAGAAGGTTGAGAGGTGACTTAATTGAGATGTATAAGATTATCAGAGGGTTACATAGGCTGGACAGTGAGAGCCTTTTTCCTCGGATGGTGAAGACTAACATGAGGGGACATGGCTTTAAATTGAGGGGTGATAGATTTAGGACAGATATCAGGGGTAGTTTCTTCACTCGGAGAGTAGTAGGCGCATGGAACGGCCTGCCTGCAACAGTAGTAGATTCGCCGACCTTAAGGGCATTTAAATGGACATTGGGCTTAAATATGAATAATAATGGAACATTGTAGGTTGGATGGACATCAGATTAATTTCACAGGTCGGTGCACCATTGAGGGCCAAAGGCCCTGTACTGCGCTATAATGTTCCATGTTCTATCTATGTTCTATGAATCCATTGTCATTTGATGGAAAAACCCATCTGGTTCACTAATGACTTTCAGGGAAGGAAATCTGCTGGTAGGAAAGTGAGGACTGCAGATGCTGGAGATCAGAATCAAGAGTATGGTACTGGAAAAGCACAGGTCAGGTAACACCCAAGAAGCAGCAGAATCAATGTTTCAGGCAAAAGCCCAGATGACGGCTTATGCCCGCAACATTGATTCTCCTGCTCCTCAGATGCTGCCTGATCTTCTGTGTTTTCCCAGCACCACACTCTCAACAAGGAAATCTGCTGGCTTACAGGTGACTCCAGACCCACAGCAATGTGGTTGACTCTTAACTGCCCTGTGGGCAATAAATGCTGGTCTAGCCAGAGATGCCCACATCCTGTGAGTAAATAAAATAAAATTTGCTTCTTTTGCCAATTACTTAAAATCTGTGCCGTCTCATTCTCAATCCTTTCACAAATGTTTTTTTTTCTAATTTACTCCAGCCCGATCTCTCATGATTTTAAATGCCTTTACTGAATATCTTTTCAGCTTTGTCTTCTCCAATGTATATTGTAGCATTCTAGATATGTACTGTTGATCACCTCCACACCAAGTATTACGGTAATTGTGAATGGTGTGAAGGACCAAACACAAGCGGGCTCTTTAAATCAAGAAAATAGTCAAACTGGAAGCTTGCAACAGAAACAGCTGGGAATACCCAACAGGTTGCTCAGCCGACCTTAAAGAAGAAATTTGGTTAATGTGTCAGAAAAAAACCGACATGAAAATGCAGCACTGGGTGATGAGAAAATGGATACCGATATGGAGGTTTGATAAACCTTTCATCAAATACTGTTTAATGTACTACATACTTCTGAATTGATGTTCTGGCAACGTACACGAAGGATACACCAACAACTGCTCTTTCACAACAAGTGCCAGGCAGTGCTTCTATCTCTAAATAAAAGTCGAGATCTCAGGGGGACAAAATGCCACAAGAACAGAATATTCTGGAAATACTCTGTAGTTCTCACTGCATCTGTGAAGGCAGAAACAGAGCTATTGTTTGAAACTGCTAACCTTTTATCTTAAAATGCCCTGAGACTGAATATCACAAGCACAGTTAGAGGTCCACAAGGAACTTGACCAGCTGGGGGTTTCACATTCACATCAACAAAAACAACAAACAAAAGCTATCAGTTTCAAAAGCAAGCATGGATATAGATTTATACCAAGTTATACTGAAAATATGAGTCTTTTGGAACTTAAATGGACACTTTGTGATTTGTCCTCTTCCCTGAGTTCATGCTGGCATTTTCAGCCTTATTCCCATTCACATCACACTTCCCACAAATCACTTCCTTTTCACACCTATCTAATCTATCACTCTTCATCCTGAATATAGGATTATATTCACTGGGGTCTTGATGAATCAGAGTTATACAGCACAAAAACAGACCCTTTGGTCCAACTAGTCCACACTAACCATATTCATAAACTAGTCCCACCTGCCTGCATTTGGCCCATATCCCTCCAAACCTTTCCTCTTCGTATATTTATCCAAATGCTCTTTAAATGTTGTAACTGTACCTGCATCTACCATTTCCTCTGGCAGTTCATTCCACACATGAAGCACTCTGTAAGAAATTTCCCCCAGGTCCTTTTTAAATCTTTCTCTTGTCACATTAAGCCTATGTCCCTAGTTTTCAACTCCCCACCCTCAGGAAAAGATCCTTGTTATTTACCTCATTTCTGCCCCTCATGATTTTATAAACCACTACAAGGTCACCTCTCCTACACTCCAGTGAAAAAGAGTCCCAGTCTAACCTTTGTAACTCAAACTCTCTATTCCCAGCAATGTCCTGGTAAATCCTTCCTCAACCTTCTCCAATTTAACAATATCGTATCGGAATCTACAAAATTTTCACCAAGAGGTACCCAATGACTGGGGGTTCATCAAGAGAGTGATGAGTCTATGGAATTCTCTGCCACAGAATGTGGTTGAGGTCAAAATATTTTATGTTTTCAAGGAGATAGATATAGTTCTTCAGGCTAAAGGGATCAAAGAGCAGAGGGAGAAACAGGAACAGGGTATTGAGTTAATAATCAGCCATGATCATATTGAATGGATCAATGGGCCAAATGGTCTATTTGTGCTCCTATTTCCTACGTTTTATTCTCTCACTGCTTCAGTCTGAGTTGCTGACCTCTTCAACAGCTTCCTTAGAAATACAAAAACATTTATTCTAAAGTTTGTTTTAAATTGTATATATTTTGTACATTTTAGTTTTTGTGCATGTAAAATCATGATGTACGAATGGAGTTATAAAACATGAAACTTTCTAAACAGACTAAGCATCAAATCAGAATGTTATCTTTGCTTTCATTATACAAATAATAAAATGAAATAGTTATGCAATTGGGCAGCCAATCGCAGTCCGAAGCTCCACTAACATCCCAAACCTTAATGATCGGGTAACCTAGGACAACCATGCAAAGGACAATGGTAAAACAGTTGCAAAAATCTTCAACCACAGATACAGAGTGTATAAACTATCTTTGCCACCGTCTGAGGTCCTCAGTATCAGAGGAACTAGTCTTCAGCCGGTTTGATCCAATCCACATAATATCAGAAATGGCTGAAGGCATTGTATACTGCAAACACTACAGATTGTGACAGAATCCTAGCTGGACAGTTTATCTTCAGTATTAGTCAGACTCTAAGACAAGCTGCTCCAGTCCATCTGCAACAGTAGCATCTAGTTATTTTGAAATCACTCTTCTTGGACATGTTATGACACGTTTTGGGAGCAGCTGGGACTTGAACCTCAACCTCCCAGATCAGAGGTAGGGTCACTACCACTGTACCACAAAACCTCCATCAGTGGTATCTACTTGATAATATGGAATGTTGTCCACCTGTCCAAAAAATTAGAACAAATCCAATCTAACCCAACGCTTACCGTGTTCTCAACAACAATCCTATCAGTCTCCTCTCAATCATCATGAAACGGTGTTGTTACCAGTGTTATCAAGTGCCCTCATTCAGTAACAGCCTACTTACCAATGCTCTGCTTGCATTTAACAAGGGGCATCGAAGACCAGACTTCACTACCATCTTTATCTAAACATGACCAAAGAGCTGACTTCAAGAGGTGAAGTGAAAGTTAACAACCCTTGACATGGATAAAATATTTGACTGTATATGGGGTCAAAGAATCCTCAAAATTAAAGTCAATAGGGATAAGTGGTAGAAATTTACCAATTGGAGCCAGACTTATCAGAAACAAAGATGGCTGTAGTTATTGTAGGAGAAAGTGAGGACTGCAGATGCTGGAGATCAGAGTCGAGAGTGTGGTGCTGAGAAAGCACAGCAGGTCAGGCAGCGTCCGAGAAGCAGGAGAATCAACATTTCAAGCATGAACTCTTCTTCAGGAATCAAATGTCTTCCTAATGAAGAGCTTATGCTCAAAACGTCAATTCTCCTGCTCCTTGGATGCTGCCTCACTGGCTCTGCTTTTCCAGCACCACACTCTGTACTTATTGTAGGCCAATCAACCAGCCCCAGGACATCAATGCAAGTGGTCCTCTGGACAGTAACCTAGGCCTAGTTAACTCAGTTCAGTTGCTTCATCAATGACCTTCCTATCATAAGTTCAGAAATGGGAATATTTGCTGATGAGTGTGGAGTAAGATTCACAATGCTTTAAATAATACAGTAATTTATGCCTGTATGCAAGTCCCCATCTCCAAGTTTCAAGACCTGGACAACAGTCAGACTCAGATGTCTAAGTGACATTTGTGCTCTCCAGGTGCCAGGTATTGACCACCTCTCTTTGAGATCTTGGACACTACCATTAACTGGTAATGTTAGTGGGACAGCCATACAAAATACAGTGAAGGTCAGAGGTCAGGAGCTCTATGGCAGGTAATTCTCTTCTGGACCACCCACCATAACCATCCCCCCTCCCCCCAAAGTCTGACTGTCACCTAGAAGACATACGAGGAGTGTCCCTTCCGGATGATTGTAGCTCCAACAAAAATTAAGAAGCTCAACACCACCCCTGAAAAAAACCCACTTGACTTGTTCTCTATTCACTTTCTTACACATTAATTTCATCCACCTCTGTGGCTGCACATGTACCATTTGCGACATCCACTCAAGCAACTCGCCATCTTCTTCGGCAGCATCTTCCAAACCTGTGATCGCTACTCCCTAAAAGGACAAGGGTAGCTGGGAAATGGGAATGACATCACCTTTAAGTTTCCTTCCTAGTTGTAGACCATTTTAACTTGGAAATATATCACTGCTGCTTCACAGTTATTGGATCAAACTTCTGGAACTTGCCATCCCTGAACAGGAGAGTGGATTCACCCCCAACTACATGGACTAAAACAATTCAAGAAGTCATCTCATTACCGTTTTGTCATAGGCAATTTATAATGGTTAACCAAAGCTGTCCTTATAAGCACATGCACATCCCAAAAATGAATAATAAAGAAAAAGCTGAACTTTCCCACACTGACCAGTTGAAAATAAGACCTACCAACTCTCAACAGCTTCATTATCTGCCATACTAGACGACCTACCAAACTGAAACTATGGTACAAGGTGTGTGATTTATATATTGTTTAATACTGTTTATTTTGAATACTTAACTAGTGGCATTGAGGTTTCTGTGTGTCTGAAGTGTTTTTGTAGCTATGGTGACTTCTTTTAAAACACATTATTAACAAGATATTTTCTGGAGAGTGGTGGAGTTTTATTTATAGCAAAGAAAGAAGTTTCATATCTGATGATATGCAGTTACAACAGCTCGAGAAGATCATCATCAGCCACAGACTGAATATATACAACAGGTATCTGGTCATTCAGAGACAACAATACCACTTTCAAAGGCAAGAAAGTGGTTATTCCACAATCTCTATGTCAAGTTATGCTTGACCATTTACACATAGGAAAAACCAAGAGATAGGCATATGGCCCAGCCTCAGTCAGAATATTGATCAAATTTTGTGAAACATATGAACTCCATCAATTTCAACAATTAAGAGAGTCGCTCTTTTCACATTAAACTCATTCTGAGCCATGATATAAGATTGCCACTGATATTTTCCATGTCCAAGGACATGTCTATATTCTGGTGACATTTAATTAAATTTCCTTTTGACAGACAAATGAAAGATACCACTACTGCAACAGTTGTTGACACTTTAATACATTATATTCTATGCACTTGGTATCACTATATAAATTGTGACTATGGTCCACAGCACTGGTGCAGCCTTCAAGATAGCGAGTTTTGAGATTTGTAGCTCAGGTTTAGGTTCTGAATGTAGGTTTGCTTGCTGAGCTGGAAGGTTCATTTTCAGACATTCTATCACCATACTAGGTAACATCATCAGTGAGTCTCCGGATGAAGCACTGGTGGCATGGCCTGCTTTCTATTTGTGTTTAGGTTTCCTTGGGTTGGTGATGTCATTTCCTGTTTTTTTCTCGGGGTGGTAAATGGGATCCAACATGATGTGTTTGTTGATAGCATTGAGAAGATAGCAATCCTACATGCAACCTTCAAAATGGTAAGTGCTTTCTTTTCTTACTACCGTCGGTCTAATAACCATACTGCAACAGCCATTGGGGTTAAATATAAAGCAACTTGTCAAGATTTATGGATAGGGATATTAAATCTATAAGCTACTCCTTAAGGCAATGATTTACACTCACCAGCAATTTTCATGTTTGCAAGACATATCTACAAAGTTCCTCTGTCAGACATTCTTACCACCCAACTATATATACTTACAAAGTATTGGTGGAATAACGAGACAAAACTGTACAGGAACTCAATTAATGAGCATGCAGTTATCCCAAATTGACCCAGGACAAAGCAGGAGTTCAAGATCTTTCTACAGGTACATGGGTTCATAGAAATATCCAATATTTTTGTGTCCAGCCCAGGTGATACAGCATCATCACAAACAATGGTCCAATCCTCTGATGAGTCAGTTGACATAGCTGGGGTGTGTATGATCAACCATTTATCATTGACAATGATGACTTAGACACAAACTATTGTCGAGAACTTTGTTTTTCTTCCCATTTTTGTTTAAATTTTGACCTTTGAGCTGCAACTTGTTTTGGAAAGGAAGAGAGAACAAACTGATGTTTATGGGAACTGACTGGAGAAAGAATTTCAGGTTTATTGGGCTTCTCGGGCAGATGTTTAGACACTGAGATGAATTTCTCAGGGACTGGCAGCTGGTTGGATGTTGAATGTATCAATCATGGGTTGAATGGTGCTGACCAACCAATCAAAGAGAATATTGAAAAAGAATCACAGTTTGATGTGACTTTTGGTCAGAAGGCAGTATGCGTGAAAGCTGCTCGACTGGAAACTATTTTGAGTTCTACTCTCTCTAGTTTCACACACCGTTATAGAATTATTGCAGGTTTTAAGGAAAGGTCCCTAATCTGTAAGGCACAAGTAGTCTGCAGAAGTTGTTGGCATGAATCAGTGACTTCAAAATTCAAGCAATTTACAATCCTAAATATCTGGAATATAACATATCATTGAAGAATTTGTGAAGGCCTAATATCTATTGTGAAACTGTTGAACAGGCAAATTATAAACATTTATTTTTACTTTAATTTAGCCCTTAACTACGTCAGTCTGTCTGTCCATCTGTTTGAGAATGGGGCTGGTGCTTAAAAAAGATTAGGTTTAATATTAAGGAACTGGCTTTTTGTTTATTCACGTTCTGCTAAAGTTGCATTAATAATAAAGTATTCAGCTTTGTGTTTAAGTACAAATTTGCTATCTGATATTTGTTATGCATAAAGGAGGGTTTGAAGCAATTGCACAATTTTAGAGTCATCAATGGTTTAATATTACTGTGTTGCAAATCCAGGGTCAGGGAGGCTGTTCCCGTGACATCTACAATGCCTGACATATATCTATCCACAAAGACATAGCAAATCACAGACAGAAACGACAGTAATGACTATAGGGGGACGAGATATGGTTAATTATATTTCTGCCAAAATGCTGAAATAATGCATTCTTGTATGTTTAACAGAAGTGTTTAATTTTCTAAAAGGAAAAAAGGAATGTATTACTTGGCAAATCTTGGAAAGACTATCTTTAAGACAATATAATAAAAACTGCAGATGCTGGAGATCTGAAACAAAAACAGAAATCACTGGCAAAAAAACTCAGCAGGTCTTGCAACATCTGTGGGAAGAAAGCAGAGTTAGTGATTTGAGTCCAATGACTCTTTAGAATGTAAAGACAGCGAGATGATAACACATAACACACTTGTATAAAAGCTATCCATTTTACTCTTGGTTAGTTAAGGACACAATCCAGTGCAATACAGATTTTTAAAAAAAAAATCATACATGGAATACTGATGCCAGCAGCTATTGTTTATCCTGGTTGCCCTCAAGGTGATAATGAGGTGCCTTCCTCAGCCACTGCAGTCAGTCTACTGTAGGTACAACCCGCAAAGCTGGAGAGTTTCCTGATCTTGACCCAACAACAGTGAAAGGATGATGATATTTTCCAAGCCAGAATGAGGAGTGGTTTGGAAAGAAATCTGTAGATGGAGGTGTTTACACGTATTATATGCATTGCCCTAAATGGTAGTGGCTATGGGCTCAGAAAGTGTTGTCTAAGGATCTTTGATGAATTTCTGCAGTGCATCTCGTAGATAATGTACATTGCTGCTACGGAGTGTCAGTGATGGATGGAGTGGACACTTACGCATTTAATACCAATCAAGTGACTTCTTTGCCCTGGATGGTGTCAACCTTGAGCGCAATTAGAGCTGCACTCATCCAGACAACCTACCATTTGAATGTAAAGGACTTAATTTGTCTTCATTAATCTTATTCTCTTTACATACCTATAGAAGCTTTTACAATCAGGTTGTACATTCTCACAAGTTTTCTCAAGTTTAGTGTATTCTCCCCCACCCCAATCAATTCCTTTGCTGAAATCTAAACTGCTCCCAATCCTCAGGTCTGATTTTGTTTTTTGGCCAATTTGTATGCCCCTTCCTTGGATCTAACACTGTCTAATTGCCCTGGTTAGTTATGGTCAGGCCACCATCTCTATTTTGTTTTGTGCCAGATAGGAATGAAGGATTGCTGCAGTCCCTCCACATGCTCTTTAAAATATTTGTCATTGCCAGTCCTTCATCATCCCTTTAATTTACATCCCCCAAGTTATCATAGCCATCTCGTGCCTCATACAATCATAGTTTATTTAGATTCAGGACCTTAATCTCAGAATCAAATACATCACTCTTCATCTTAAAGAAAAGTTCTACCATATAATGGTCACTCCTCCCAAGGGGTCTTGCCCAGCTTAATTGCTAATTATAACATTATTATAAAAAGGTATTACAATTTTCTGAGCATCACACTTGGTGGAACTGGAAGAATGGCAGACTAATTCAGCTACCATAGCTCTGAATCCTGTTGAAAGTATTATTAGACTTGAGCAGAATTAGTACAGAAAACAATAATCCACCTGTAACCACCACTGTTATGGGCTTGCATTATTTCAATTTTTAAACTGATTAACAACTGTTGAAGTGCTGAAAAATTTAAACAGGTGAATTTAATTTTGCCAATTATTTTAAACTTGTCTCCTTTTGGGATGGGGATAGATGGAAGACGATGCATTATAATGAGGAAGAAAGTTAAACTCCAAGGTGGTAAACAGTGGACAGGTCAGCTGGTCAGAAAAGGGACAAATGGAATTCAAGTTGGAGAAGAGTAAGATAATAAATTTGAGGAGAGTCAAAGACAGAAGCCATGAAAACCATGGCAGGATTCTGAAAGTATACAGGAACTTGAAATACATGTTTACAGCTCTCTGAAGAAAGATAAATGAATTAGATGAAGCGTATGAGTAGGAATACAGGATATTTTCCTTTCTTATCTATGATTTAAGAATATTAGAAATGGGAGGTTATATCATTATATTATAAAACACTAGTTATGTTATAGTGGGAATACAGCTCTGGTCACTTCATTACAGGAATGATATGATATAAAAGATTTACAAGGACAGTGCCAGAAACAGAAAATATTACAACCAGAAGAATTGGATAGGCTGAGGGAGATTTCTTTGGATCAGTGGAGAATTGAGATGTATAAAATTATGAGGGGCTTATTTGGTAAGGCGTGACTCAATGCCATTTGCAGAGAGAAGAAATAACCAGGGGAAACAGATTTAGACCAAGTGGCAGAATTAGAGGGGAGTTGAGGAGTACTACTTTTTACTCGAGGGTGGCAGGGGTTTGTAGTTCACTGCCTGAAATGGTGATGAAAGTAGAAATCTTAATGCATTAAAAAACCTTGTATTTGCATGTTATGTGCCATGACCAACAGAGGACCAAGTGCTGGTTGCTTGAACTAAATTGAATAGCTCTTTTTTAGCTGACACAGACAGGGTGAAGTGAAGTTTCTTTCTATCATAAATCTATGTAATCAACCCTAACTTTCCAAACATCTTTTTTGAAAACTCATGTTAATAGAATTATTTATTCCATGAACATTACCTGCAAGATTTTCTACACACCTCCTCTGAACCATAAACATTTCTTTGTTTTCACGGTGGTTGTACTTTGCTGAAGTGACTGTGGAGTTGACACCAAGGCTCTACAGCTCCACCTGCTGAACAGCCAGGAACTACTGACATGACTGGATCCACGATCATCAAAAGTTGCACATAAAAATAAATCGGGAAATTGTACTGAAAAGGAGACTGAGGGGCATATTACTTTTTGAGGGGAAAAAACCTGCAGTAACACTGTTTTCTCAGTTGTAAAACTGGACTTGGGAGAGTTCCAAATCAAGGGAGAGAGATCAGCTTTACACCAGGAGGAGCAAATTACTGGAGATACTGAAATCTGTACTGAAAAAAAAGATGCTGAATATCACAGCGGTTCAGGAAACATCCATGGACAGAAAGCAAGCTAACACAGAGTCTAGGTGACTCTTCATCAGAGCTTCACTTCAGCTCCAGCAGTTTTTGTTTGCAGCTTTACACCAGTAGTGGGTAAACTTCTGGAGACCCATAATCTAGGACAAAATTGCCATTTGAAAGGAGGAAGAATGTCTGCATAAGTTGGAAGAACAAAGAAACATCCACATTTGGATGAACAAATGATCTGGCGGCAGCAGAATGAGAACAGTTTCCCAAATAACTTTGTGTCAATGAACAAATTTATTCAGGCAATCGAGGATAACACACCTGGTCAAACTTTAAACTGCATTCAGTTAGAGCGTCACACTGCCTGAAGGATATGTTGGGGTCTTGAAGGAAGTGCACTAAAGAATCAATAGACAATAGGTGCAGGAGTAGGCCATTCAGCCCTTCGAGCCTGCACCACCATTCAATATGATCATGGCTGATCATTCCTAATCAGTATCCTGTTCCTGCCTTATCTCCATAACCCTTGATTCCACTATCTTTGAGAGCTCTATCCAACTCTTTCTTAAGTGAATCCAGAGACTGGGCCTCCACTGCCCTCTGGGGCAGAGCATTCCACACAGCCACCACTCTCTGGGTGAAGAAGTTTCTCCTCATCTCTGTCCTAAATGGTCTACCCCGTATTTTTAAGCTGTGTGCTCTGGTTCGGCACTCACCCATCAGCGAAAATGACACTCACTAAAAGTATTAAACAACAAGGAGAGGCTGCGTAGACTGGAATTACATTCTCTTAATATTTAAAAAAATTTGAAATATTTAAGGTATTGGAGCTGATACAGTAGATACACCAAAACTACTTTCGCTGGTGTGTGTGTGGGTGGGTGGTGGTAAGCATGCCATTAGCTTCAAATTAGAACCAGGATAATCAGGATAATCAGAAAGCTGTACCAATCTGCCCCAGATAGAGCTGCAGAGGCTACTTCAATTGAAAATTTCAAATCTGAGTGCAACATTTTTTAGTCAAGGATATTAATGTTATGGAACTAAGGCAGGACGTTCGTGTCTAGGTACAGATCAGCCATGGGTTAACTGAATAGTGCAACAGGTTCAAGTAGTCACATGGCATTTAATTATTCCTTAACAACTGACATGATTGAGCTCTGGGAATAAAAGTAACAGGATGCAGTTGACCTGCAAACAAACAAAATCCCAAAAATGAGAGATAGGGCAGCATGCCAAAAATCAGTGCATCCCACCAAACAGCCAAAATATGTTGCTGAAACAGGAAAAAAGTTAAATTATTGAGTAAATCGAATGCAACACTGCTGCTCAGTACTTAACACTGCTCCTTCACAGCACCAAAGACCTGGGTTCGATTCCCGCCTCAGGCAGCTGTCTGTGTGGAGTTTGCACATTCTCCCCGTGTCTATGGGGGGGTTCCTCCCACAGTCCAGAGATGTGCAGGTTAGGTGAATTGGCCATACTAATTTGCCCAGTGTTCAGGGATAGTATAATAGGGTTAGGGAAAGAATCTGGGTGGATTATTCTTCGGAGTGTCAGTATGGATTTGTTGGGCAGTAGGGCATGTGATCCTGTGAATTTATAATTGATTTTTAAAAAATGGACGAAAGTGAAAAGGGAAGAGAACAGGAAGTTTCAACCAATTTACTTTAAAAAAATTAAAATAAAATTTAGGTCAAACCATTCAAATAAGACCTTTTGGGTGTACAAGTTGGAGTGCAAGAATAATTTTGTAAATATCCTTCTTTTACATACTCAACTGTGAGATCAGTAATACATTCATTAAGCTAAATTCTATTAGAAACAGACATTAATGGGAAAATCAACACCAAAGTTCAACAAAAATGTAACTCAAAGGAGTCAAGTTCCTTTGAAAATAAATACATCCATGTGTGAACAGTTTATGATACAATTGATAGAGATTATGAACTTAGGCAGGAGAGTATGAGATGAGCAAATCTTTCTTGACAAGATCAAATTTTAAAGAATCTCAGTGCAAGTGTACCATGAACAATGAGAATTCCATCTTGTGCCAGTCAGTATTGATGCTTTCAAGAATAAGCTACAATGCCTCAGATACAGGGGAAATCTGTTCTTCAACTTGTTTGTGTCCTTCTATCAAATAACATTCAACACAATTATGAATAGTAGATGGGAAAATGCACTCGTGATAGGGCTTACTGAATGTTAATGCACTGGAATAATTTTGGCACTTATTCTGGTCAGTTTCAATCTAGTACCAAATCAAGTCAATCTCCAAATATTCAGCAGCAGCAACATCAAGCAGAATAAGTACTTTCACATATCCTAACAGACAGTATGGAGTGGTGAATAATTTAATGCATTTAACTATTGGGAGTGCCTAAAATATATCTCTGGGTCATACACAAGATTCATGTAGAAGCTGATATGTCAAACCTTTAAAAAATGCAAAATGTTACGTCATAAGAGACTTCGGACATTCAACAATGAAACAGCTTTCATGGAAAATGAGGTAGTTCGGCTCTAATTGTGTACTTCAAACCAAGTTACAGCTCAGGTAAAGGACAACCTTGGATGTGTATTCCAGAATGGAGAATTTCACAGTGCAGCTTGTGGGAATGGATTTTTGCTTTTAACTGCTTTAGTGCAAATTTGAGGTTGGTGTCAGTGTCAAGGAGACTAGAGTGATGAACACTGATAATTTGCTCATTAATACTATCAACTCTGGGGCATTACGTTTAGGCCTGTGTCAGTACACATACGATTGTACATTTTCTCCTTTCAGAATTCAAGACCATTTGTGCCCATGTTTGTACATGTATACAGCGTCTATATATATATATATATAGCCAAATTGTCTGCATTCCTTTCAGCACACACACACAAAATGTTAGCTTGATGTGCTTTTGCATTTTGTGTGGAGTATATCCAACACAAATGATTACATTTCATACCTTGACTGATTCAATAACTAATCAGTAAGAATTTGATATTAATTGTGGGAGATGCTTTCAGGGAAAATTTGACATCAATTGGGGAGGTAATGGCCCAGTGATGTTATTGCTGGACTGTTAATCACGAGATCGGGTTTGAATCCTGCCAGTACATATTGTGGAATTTGAATGCAATTTTAAAAATCCGGAATTAAAAGTCTAACAATGACCATGAATCCATTGTTGGAAAAAAATCTCCATGTGGTTCACTAATATCCTTTAGGGAAGGAAACTGCCATCCCTATCTAGTCTGGCTTATATGTGACTCCTGAGCTACAGTACTGTGGTTGACTCTTAACTGCCCTCTGGGCAATTAGGGATGGGCAATAAATGCTTGCCTAGTCAGAGATAGCGTCATCCTGTGAATGAATTAAAAACAACTTGCTACTGAAGTTACCATCCAATGACAGTACAGGAAACATTTACAAGCTGCCCCACATCATTTGTGAAAATGAAAGTCAAACTGAGGTAATCTTTCTTTAGCAAGTGAACCAAGTTCTAATGAATTAGTCATGTGGTTTCATGTTCAGCTTGTAAGATGGAGAATAAAAACAAGCTACTTCTTTCTGTCATTTTCACATTTATTTTAAATAAAACTTCACAGATGCAAGTTTTTTCGCACACTAGTGTCATGGGCACAGTATAAGAAGGTGCTGCAATGAGATGTCAACGGCATATTTTAGTGGTTTCTGATGAAAAGCAGCTGGAACCAAGTTAATTTGATCGATGTTGCATCATAAAAGCATCCCTTATTCTCATGTTTATAGCAAACTATAATAAATAAATTCTCTTAAAAGCACTATTAAACTTTAGACTCCAGACTTTTCACTCCGCAAAGCCAGATTTCCTGCATTTAAAAGTCAGCAATTTGCATAAAACCATAAAAACATCTTCCATGCCAGAGGTCATCTACTAAAATCTCAGTTCTTTTAAATGTCAGAAAATGCACCCAAGTATATCCAAGCTGTTTCAGTTTTAAAAGAAACCCAAACTACATGCTGCATATAACACAAAGGCAATCAACTTGCATCATGGATTTCCAAATACTTTCAAACCAAAGTGCAAGTTATTCATTTAAGAAAAATATACAAATTAAATATATTTTATAATACAGTCTGCCAGTAATAGTGATGAATATGACAGCTTTAGCAATCTGTGATACAGAATGCAGATAATTATTGTGATTGTGCAGTGGCTGTACAAACTTAATTTAAAATAATGTTAGTAAACAGCCCAGGTGGGGATCTCAATCACAGAGAGAAGACAGATAGGGACAGAAATAGATAACAATTATCTAGACTTAGTATTCATCCTGGTCATCATCTGGGTGATTTATAATATCATCATCTTCTGGAGGAGCAAATCCTTCCTGTCAAGTAAAATCACAACAGAAAACTAATTCTGTAGCATTAAATATACAACTCACATTTATATAGCATTTTCAATATGGTATATGCCCCAAAATACTTCCAAAAAGCAACATTAAATAGAATCTGATTCAAGGATATTTGAAAACTGACTATTGTGATTATTAAAACTGCACCTGCAGTTAATGAATGTGCCATTCTGCTTTGTAAATATGCTATCACAAAATATCACGGCTGAAGCTAACAATTTTAAAGAAATATTCATTAATGAACAAACTAAGCTCATTTCCAAGGCAATAACTGTCAATATAAATTGAAAATTTGGTTCCCTGAACTTCAGATAAAGTAATCGATGAGTTAAGCACAAGATGTCTGGGAACACATTCTAAATTCCCTCCAAATTGTGACTCCTCACACATGTTTTTGACAAATAGCAAAACTTCTTTGGATTAAAGTGTTCATTGAATATAGAACCGTACTACATATGAGATGGCCATTCATTCAGTCACATCTGTACTGGCTCTTGAAAGAGCAATGCTGTTAGTCCCACACCCCAGTCTTTTTGTATATAAACCTGAAAGCTTCTTAGCCTTGAGTTTCTATTTAATTCCCTTTTGAAATTAGCTCCGCAATCAGCCCCCAATTTATTTTCACGTACGATGTTCCAGATTCCAGCAGGGGAGTAAAAACATTTCTCTTCTAGATCTTCTGCAATTATTTCAAATCTTTAACCTTTGATCATTTATAGATTCACCAGACAGAACAAGTTTTGAAAGATTTTCTCAACTGTATCTTGAAAGCTCTATTTAGTCTGTTTAAAAGAAGTACAGTCCTAACATCTCCAATCTCATCATGTATGAAACTCCATATCCCTGATCCTGCTGCGTCTCCTCTGTATCATTTCCTAGACCATTACACCTCTCAAGTGCAGACTGACATTTGATGAATTCCCTCAGACTTCAGTTTACCTACCTGTTATAGTTAAAATACTATATACAAAAAGGGTTTTCTTTATCATAAAGGGTTAGGTGAAGTAGAAATAAATTAGCTGGCTGCCAAATCTGGTACTTTGAGGGGGTTGTACCACATCACAAATTAGTATGACTGTTTGTTTTCACTGACTTCAATATCAGTTGAAGCACCAATGAATGATTGACATTATGCAAAACAAGACTGTATACATTAAATAAAAGCTTTAAGATCATAAATGGGTGATTTCTTACACTTAAGATCTAAGCTATATAGGTAAAAGGCTATATTGGGAATCATTAGAGTTATAATAGTCAACATCACTAAAATACACACATCAGATAATGAACTAATAACATAGTTCAGCTCTTTTGCAAAATCAAGTGGTCAGTCAGGCAATGCAGAGGCTGGAGGGAACTAATTGACCTGACAATTAACGGTGGCAAACTACAAGTTTTCCAGCAAGTACAAGGTCTAAATTACTTCTACAGAAGAGAAAAACCTATAGTAAATGACATGGGATGTACAGCTAAGAGGTTATTTTGCCAATTAGTTGTTTGTGTTAATGCTCCACTTGAGCCTGCTCATATCCATCCTCATTTAAATCTTAAAATGGAATCCTCTATTGTCTTCTCCCTATATGTTTGCCAAGCATTCCCGCAAATGCATCCAAACAATTTGTTCTGTGTGTTCACCTTCTCTCCAATCTTTTTGGGAAGAATTTCCTTTCAAAATTTCTAATTAATGTTTTGGTGACCAGCTAACACTGATGGTCTATAGTTATGGCACCCCATAAGATGAAACATTTTATGTGTCTGAATGTTTCAGGCATGCTTACAGTTTACCTTTCTTTCTCCTTTATTCTTTTACGGAATTTAGCCACAACTGACAAGGCCAGCATTGCTCATGAGCCGAGTGTTTTCCTTGCCCATTACAGAAGGCTATTAAGAGTCAACTACAGTATGAGGTCTGGAATCATGTTTAGACCAGACTGGGTGAGGATGGTAATTTCCTTCCCCAAAGAACATTAATGAACCATATCATTTTTTGTGACAATTGATAATAAATCCATGGTCATCATTACTGAGCTTTTCAGCTCCAGATACTACCCTTGTCCCCAGCATATTAGCACAGTTCTGTAGATAACCAATCCAGTGACAGTATCAGTTTGCCACCATCACCTCCAAAGGCTCAAGAGAGAGATTAAACAGAGCAGATGCATTAGTTGATGCTACTAAGACATTAAAAGTCCTGAGGTCAATAACAGGATTCTTTTTAGTGAGGTTGAGTGCCCTATCTTCGGAGGCTATCGCCTGACACTGGACAATCTTATTTTGTTCAAAGATGATTCCTACACCTCATCCTAAAATAACATGTTTAATAATATGGAAATGACCAAGTAACAATTTTCGGAAGAGTAATGAAGTGTGATTACTGATGAGAAAAAAAATAGGAAAGTACAGATCAAGGTCTTTAACAAAATGCATGACTGATAAAGACATTTGGTTCTTGAGATAACGAAGTTAAAAAGATTGTACGTACTATTGTCTATTATAATATTAACTATTGATTATGAACTAAAAATATGTATTAATAACAAAGCGTACCTCAGTTGCATACAGAATTTCCACAATCCTCTGAATTGCAGGGATGTTCTCACTTTCATGTTCTTGGCAGATCAGTTCAATATCCCTTAGTTTACTGAAATAAAAGTCTCTCTCCTTCTCAAGTCCATCCACTGTCAATTTCAATTCCATTAGCTATTCAAAATTAAAATGGAATATGTTATTAAGAACATTTTTTCATTACAATCTCAAACTGATTTTTCAATATATATCTAACATAATTATGGAGAAGTTGAAGCTCTGGATTTAGGAACTGAAGAAACGGGTGACATCATTCTCATGTAAACACAAAGCTGAGAGTTTTGTGGACAGCAGGTTTCAGGAGGTAATCACCCCACAGTTCAAATGAGTACAGGCAGAGAACTAAAAGGTGACCACGAGATAATCAAGGAGGTCCAGGCATCTTCCAGATCTCTCTATAACTGATATTAAAAGAACACTGGTGAGAGTGTGGTCCTCTAAAAACCAACAGCAAAATCATGTTACCACAGGTGGCTAAGCTGTATATAGTCAGATGGATGACTGGAATAGCAACAGTGATTCAATAGCTAATATAAAATTGGTGTGTATCTCAGGCTGCCAGGATGATACATTGGTTCATACGTGACATGGTAAACATGTCACTGCAGCTGCAGAGAATTTGGAGAACAGAAGTTAGAAAGAAAGATAGTGTGTTGGGGAGATATTAGTGCGTTTCCTACCTTCATAAAAAGTAGGAACTTTGGGGTAGCTTCCAGGCCCTTGTGTGAATATTGAAATAAGAGGATGCAGGTAAATGGGTGGTAGGAGAGGTGATGCAGGAGGAAGGGCATTCGACTCCTGGAACATGCAGTGAGGGTGGTGGCAGTTAATCAGCTGGGTGGTCTGCATCTCAACAGATTCAAAACCAATGCCCTCACAAGGCAGTCGACAAGAACTATTGAGAGAGGATTAAATTAATTTGGCAGATGGATATACATCCTATCGAAAAGACAGGCAGATGGGCAGAGGGCTAGTGTTCCTGATGGAGGGCTTATGCCTGAAGTGTTGATTCTCCTGCTCCTTGGATGCTGCCTGACCTGCCGTACTTTTCCAGTGTCACACTTTTCAACTCTGATCTCCAGCATCTGCAGTCTTTACTTTCTCCTAAAGGGTTAGCATTGCCTTGTTAGTCAGAAATCTAAGGAAGTCGATACAGTCAGAAACAAAAAAGACCCTGAGGGGGGTTATATTCAGGTCTACTAATAATAGTCAGGATGTGGGGAAGAAAATAAATCCAGAGATAGAAAAGGCTTGTAGGAAAGGCACGATTACAATAATCAAGGAGGACTTCAATATACAGGTGGACTTGAAAAATCAGGTTGATAGCAGACCCTAAGAAAAGGAATTTGATCAATGTCTATGTTTTTGGAGTAAGGTGTGGTAAAGTCCATTGGAAACAGGAATTCTGGATTTAGTGATGTGTAAGGAGGCAGACTTGATTAGGGAGCTGAAGGTGAAGGAAACCCTGGCGGCAGTGACTTTACTAACATAGAATTCACCCTGCAGCTTGAGAGAGAAAAGCTGGAATTTGATCTAATAGTACTAAAATTGAGTAAAGGTAACTACAAAGGCATGAGGAAGGAGCTGGCCAGAGTTAACTGGAATGGGAGCCTAGCAGGGAAGATAATGGAGCAGCAATAGCAGGGGTTTCTGTGGGTAATTCGGAAAGTAAAGCAGAAATTCATCCCAAGGTTGAAAAAATATGGTAAGACGAGGATGAGGCAACCGTGGCTGACAAAGGAAGTCAGGGAAAGGTTAAAAGTCGAAGAAAAAGCATATAATGGGATGAAGATTAGTGAGAAGCATGATGATTGGGAATCTTTAAAAACCAGATGATAAAGGGGTAGAAGATGAAATAGGGCAGTAAACTAGCTAGTAATAGGAGTTACTTTTTAGATATCTGAAGGTGAGAAAGGCAAGAATGGACACTGGCCCATGGGAAATTTGAGTTGGAGAAGTAGTGATGGGTATTAAAGAAATGGTGGAGGAACTGAATAGGTACTTTGTATTAGTTTTCACAGTGGAAGACACCAGCAGCATATCAAAACTT
Organism: Chiloscyllium punctatum; assembly: GCF_047496795.1. NCBI lineage: Eukaryota > Metazoa > Chordata > Chondrichthyes > Orectolobiformes > Hemiscylliidae > Chiloscyllium > Chiloscyllium punctatum. Next base: position 156,998,912 of record NC_092741.1, read on the forward strand.
CAAGATAGTCAGGGACAGAGGTGAGTGTTGTGGTCACCACTAAGGATAAGGTGCTGGGGAAATTGAAAGGTCTGAAGGTGGATAAATCACTTGGAGCAGATGGACGACACAAAACAGCTCTGAAGGCATTAGCTGAGAAGACTGTAGAGGCAATGGTAGTGATATTTCAGGAATCATTGGTATCAAGGAGGGTGCCAGACAACTGGAAAATAGCTACTCTATCAATCCTGCTTAAGAATGGAGGAAGGCAGAAGACAGGAAACTATAGACTGACTGGCCTGAACTCAGTCATTGCTAAGATTTTTGAATCCATTATTAAAGGCTGTGAGACAACGCTGCTCCTTGAACAAGGTTATGCTGTCCTTGGCTTTTTTTCAGAGAGGTCATAAAAGCAGCGATCCTGAAAAGTCTGGGTTTAACTACGTGAGAATGCTTTCAAGTTTTTAAATAAAACACTTGTACAATAAAGGGGAGCGGCCAGTTCTCCCAGCTCAGCTTTTCCCTGGTTTGGTTTTGCTGGGTTTGAGCAGTCTGGCTGTTCACTGAAAGCAGGCAGTGGTGAAGCTGCTGAACACAAAGAAGCAGATCCATGCTGATTCTCCCCCTTTCTGACATCTCTCCTGTAAGGCCGTGTTTGATTTTACCTTTTTGCAAAGGGGTGTTTATGGGAATTATTGCAAGTACTTGGAACAGCATCATTGAGTTAGGATAATCTGTTGGATTTTCGGATAGGTTAAGTTATTCTATATTCTATTCTCTATTGTTTGTGGTTCATATAGCAATTTTGCAAAAAGATTAGTTTTTGTTTAAAACTAAGTGGTTGGGCCAGCTGTATCACTCCTTTACACCTGTTTAAAACAGCTAGTAAAGTTAGGGTCAGGGCTACTTTCTTGAAATGTGTTGAGGGGGGTCAGGCCTTGGTCCATAACAGTTGAGATTATATAGTACTTGGAAGCACATGGTAAAACATCAGCACAGCTTCATCAAGGAGAGGTAATACCTGACAAATTTGTTCTGATTCTTTGTGGTGGTAATGAGCAGGTTAAAGAAAGCAGAGCCAATGGACATTATCTATTTGGATTTCTGGAAGAGCTTGGAGAAGGGGGTGCACAGAAGGCTAAATCAGATAAGAGTCCATGGTGGTATAGGCAAGGTACTGGCACGGATAGAGGATTGGCTGACTGGCAGAAGGCAGAGAATGGAGTAAAGGTGGCCTTTTTCAGGATGGAAACTAGTGACTAGTAGAGAACCACAGGGGTCTGTGTTGGGTTTACAACTATTCACATCATACATTAATGTCCTGGGTGAAGGAACTGAGGGCATTGGTGCATAGTTTGCCGACGAGAAAGATAGCTGGAGGGACAGGTAGTGTTGTGGTAGGCGTCTGCAGAATGACTTGGACAGGCAAGTGGTAGATAGAATACAATGTGGGAAAATGTGAGGTTATGCACTTTGGTGAGAAGAAGAGAGGTGTCGACTATTTTCTAAATGTGAAAACTTTTGGAAATCTGAAGCACAAGGCAACTTAGCAGTCCTACTTCAGAATTCTCTTAAGGCTAACATGCAGTTTCAGTTGGCAGAAGGGAAGGCAAGTGCAATGTTACCATTCATTTCAAGAGGATGAGAATACAAGACCAGAGGTATACTGAAGTTGTAAATTATGAGACCACATTTGGAATACTGAGAGCATTTTCGGCCCCATATCTAAGGTAAGGTGTGCTGGCATTGGAAGGATCCCAGAGGTGGTTTACAAGAATAATTCCAGAAACGAAGGGCTTGTCATACAGGTAACGATTGAAGACTCTACATCTGTACTCAATAGCATTTAGAAGCATGGGAAATATGACTGAAACTTATAGAATACTGAGACCTGGATAGTACCGGTGCAGAGATGTTGTTTCCACTGGCAGGACAGACTTAGATACAACGACACAGCTTCAGAGTGATGGGACAACCCTTTACAACTGAGATGAGGAGGGTCGTGAATTGGTAAAAATCATTGCTACAAAGGGCAATGGAAGCCATGTCACGGAGCGTATTTAGGAGAGAGATAGATAGGTTCTTGATTAGTGGAGGAATCACGGATAACGGTAATAAGGCAGTTCAATGGGGTTGAGAAACACATCAACCATCATCGAATGGTGCAGCAGATTCGATGGACCAAATGGCCATAATTCTTCTGCTCAATCTCATGGCCTATAATGGTGGACCAGGCATGACTGGCTGGGTGGTAGATTCCTCCTCACATTTGCAATGTCTGGAATATGGCTTACATAGCTAAAATCACTACACAACAGCTACAGGGAATCGGATTCTTGGATCATTTGAGGTAAGAATGGAGATTAACTCTGCAGTGCTCAAACTGCTGGTTGCGACAATTTCTTTGAGTCAATATGTGGGGGCAATTCTGGACCACTTTGGACATCAACTAGACAAAGCCAAACTGGAATAATTTTTTTCTACAAGAGCTTTAAAATCCACTGCCCAATACTGGACATTTTAAAATGAATTTTTATACTTTTCATGTTTTAGTTCAGTTCACAGGAAAAGCAACGAGCCAGGATTAACAGTACAAATAAAGGCAAGATTTTACCAGAATTTTTGTTATGACAGTGCATTATCAGGAAACTTGACATCACACAGAAGTGAGAATTTGTGGTGCTTACATAACAGATAACAACAAGACTTGACAAAGTTAGGAATTTGTTCATTTCAGTCTAAGTACATTTTTCATGGTGTAGTAAGTCTTAATTATGGTCAAACAACGTATTTCACAAGAAAGGAACTTTTATAAGTGTATAGTCTAATTCCAGTAGATTTAAGTTATTGTTGGAAATTTCAGAAACAAAACGCCCTTGCCTTTTTACTTTTACTGTCAAACACACCTTTCATTTTCTCTTTGTTTCACTTCGCATCTGATAGAATTCAATTAGATTTCTTCTCAATCTTCTGAAGTCCAGAAAGTGTAAGCTAAAACTACTCAACCTCTCTTCACTAGACAAATCCCTCATCTCTGGCATCAATCTGGTGAACCTCCTCTGAATTGCCTCCAATGCAAGTACATTCCTCCTCAAATAAGGGGACCAAAATCATATGCAATGCTCCAAGTGGACTCTCATTAATAATACTTTGTACAGTTGCAGCAACACTTGTCTATTTTTATACTTTATTCCTTTACTAATTAATACTAAAATCCCATTTACCTTCCTTATTATCTGTTGTGCCTGCATATTGGTTTTCTGCAATTCAGATCAAGGACACCTAGATCCCTCAGCACCAAAGCACTCTGAAGCTTCTCTCCAGTTAAATAATAAGTTGCCTTTCTAATCCTCCTATCAAAATAGGCAATCTCACACCTCTTCGCATTAAACTCATCTGCCAAAGTTTGGACAATTCATCTAACCTATCCATATCCATTTGTAAATTTCTTACTTCTTCATTGCAACTTATGTTCCTTATTTTAGTGTCATCCACAAATTTGGCCATGGTACTTTCTATCTTTGCATCAGTCACTAACATACCTTATATATAGGTCACTTTGGTTTAAAAGACCTAGTATTATTGAGATCAAGTGGCTAAATTAATAACCTACACCTCATTTGCAAGTACTTAACAAACATTTCATATGATTTCATTTCATATGTTCGAGGTGAGCTGCTGGGATGGATTGAGGATTGGCTATCTAACAGAAGGCAGAGAGTTGGGATAAAAGGTTCTTTTTCAGAATGGCAGCCGGTGACGAGCGGTGTCCCGCAGGGTTCGGTGCTGGGGCCACAGCTGTTCGCATTATATATTAATGATTTGGATGAGGGAACCGGGGGCATTCTAGCGAAGTTTTCCGATGATACGAAGTTAGGTGGACAGGCAGGTAGTACTGAGGAAGTGGGGAGGCTACAGAAGGATCTAGACAGGTTGGGAGAGTGGTCCAGGAAATGGCTGATGGAATTTAACGTGAGCAAGTGCGAGGTCTTGCACTTTGGCAAAAAGAATAAAAGCATGGACTACTTTCTAAATGGTGAGAAACTTAATAAAGCCAAAGCACAAAGGGATCTGGGAGTGCTAGTCGAGGATTCTCTAAAGGTAAACATGCAGGTTGAGTCTGTGATTAAGAAAGCGAATGCAATGTTGTCTCTTATCTCAAGAGGGTTGGAATATAAAAGCAGAGATGTACTACTAAGACTTTATAAAGCTCTGGTTAGGCCCCATTTGGAGTACTGTGTCCAGTTTTGGTCCCCACACCTCAGGAAGGACACACTGGCACTGGAACGTGTCCAGCGGAGATTCACACGGATGATCCCTGGAATGACAGGTCTAGCATATGAGGAACGGCTGAGGATACTAGGATTGTATTCGTTGGAGTTTAGAAGATTAAGGGGAGATCTAATGGAGACGTACAAAATAATACATGGCTTTGAAAAGGTGGATGCTAGAAAATTGTTTCTGTTAGGCGAGGAGACTAGGACCCGTGGACACAGCCTTAGAATTAGAGGGCGTCATTTCAGAACGGAAATGCGGAGACATTTCTTCAGCCAGAGAGTGGTGGGCCTGTGGAATTCATTGCCACGGAGTGCAGTGGAAGCCGGGACGCTAAATGCCTTCAAGGCCGAGATTGATAGGTTCTTGTTGTCTAGAGGAATTAAGGGCTACGGGGAGAACGCTGGCAAGTGGAGCTGAAATGCGCATCAGCCATGATTGAATGGCGGAGTGGACTCGATGGGCCGAATGGCCTTACTTCCACTCCTATGTCTTATGGTCTTATGATCATGAGAGAGTAGGGCATTCAACTCCTTGAACCTACACCTCCATTCAAAAAGATTATGTTTGAGTATTACTCTACTTCTTGCCTGCTATAACACAGCTTCTCTGTGGATCAAAATTCTATTCAATTTTGAATATATTCAACCTCCATTATAGTGTGGGATAAAGAATATCAATGATTATTGTTTCTTACAGAAGAAATTCCTCATACTTGTCTTTAATAAAATAACTTGAATATGTGTGCTCGAGATATCCCTATGCAAAGAAACAATTCACTCAGCATCTACATTGCATTGCTTTAAAAAAAGCTTTTTTTTAAAAAAAGGTACTGCACATTTGGGGAAATCAGCTTTTTCAGAAGAGCTGTTTAGAATCATTTGCCTTTTTAGAAAATTGAATAAACTAAGAAAATGCCTGTCAGTGCAAATTCTACAGTGGAAGTGGTACTTGATTAGTCAGATGGAATTATTCATCACAAGAACACATACCTTGCAAACAAGGTTTATTGCAAGTCAATTTACTTCCTCAAAAATCCAATTACTCATTAGTGAAAGGGTAAAACTAATACACAACATATTGATCAGAGACAAAAATAGAAATTGCTGGAAAAGCTCAGCAGGTTGGCAGCATCTGCGGAGAGAAATCAAAGTTAACATTTCGGGTTAAGTGACCCTTCATCAGAACTGATGGTAGCTAGGAAAACGGCCATATGCAGAAGATAGGATGGGGGAAGTGGGGTGGGGAAGTGGGGTGGGGGGGGTAGTTGAACAGCCCAAAGAAAGAGAAGAGCAGTTGGACAAAAGAGTGGATAACAATCTGGTTAGGAGGGTGATTAGCTGCATACACACCCATGATTTTGCCTGCTTCAGAATTTCCAGGCTATGGACACCAGCCACCACCTCTTTTCCATGGATGTGCAATTCCTTTACACGCCCATCCCCCGCCATGATGGTCTCAGGACTCTCTGCTTCTTCCTGGAACAAAGATCTGAAATGTCTCCACCTACCAGCACCTTGAGCCTGTCCTCACCCTGAACAACTTTTAACTCTTGCCATTTTCTTCAGGTCAGAGGGGTGGTCTGGATACGTACACAGGCCCAGGTTAGACCTGTCTCTTTGTGGGGTACATGGAACATTCCTTGTTCCAGTTCTATTCCTGTCCCCACCCACAACTCTTTCTCTAGTATGTCAATGATATCATCACTGCTGCCTCCCCTCTCTTGTCAGAAATTGGAAAGGTTTATTGATCTTGCTTCTAATTTCCACCCTGCCCTCACCTGGTCCATCTCTGACTCCTCCCATCCCTTCCTCGACATCTCTATTCCCATTTCTGGGGATAGACTGGCCACTAATATCCACTACAAACCTACCAATTCCCACAGTTACCTGGACTGTATATCCTTGCATTGTGCTTCCTGTAAAGACTCTATTCTCCCAGTTCTTCCATCACATTTGTTCCAATGATGTCTACTTCGACAAGCGAGCCTCCGAAATGTCTACTTTCTTCCTCAGCCAAGGATTCCCCAACACCATTGTTGAAAGGGACGTCAGCTTGGTCAGAGTCATCTCTCCACTTCAGCCCTCATCTACTCTTTTCCCTCCCACAACAGTGATAAGGGTCCCCCTTGTTTTTATCTATCACCACATTAGCATCCACATCCAGAGGATCATTGGCTGCCATTTCTATCACCTTCTGGATACCCTGGACCACTCTTCCTTCACTCCCAACACTCCACCACAACACCTTCACCTGTAACCACAGAAGATGTTAACCTGTCCATTTACCTCCTCCCTCCTCAGTATCCAAAGGCTCAAACATACCTTGCAGGTGAAGCACTGCTTCACCTGCACTTCACACAATCTAGTCTACTGCATTTGTTGCTCACAATGCTGTCTCCTCTACAATAGGGAAACGAAGCATAGACTGGGTGACCGCTTTGCGGAACACTTGTGTTCTTTTCGCAAAAAAGACACTGAGCTTCCAGTTGCATGCCACATCAATATACCACCCTGTTCCCTGGCAAGATCTCTGTCTCAGGCTTGCTGCAGTGCTCCAGCAAAGCTCAGCACAAGCTGAAACAACAGCACCTCAGTTCCTGCCTGGGGACCCTGTAGCCTTCTGGACTCGATATGGAGTTCAATAACCTTAGTTCTTGAGCTGTCCCTTGCCCTTACCCCAAACCCCATAGACCAGGCCTTGTTATCACACAGTCTGCGATTACACACCATGCATTGTTAGTCACTATTACTGCCCATTAACAGCTACTCACCCTCCTAGCCAGATTGTTGTTCACCTTTTGACTGTCCAACTGCTCTTCTCTCTCTTTAGGCTATATTGCATGTTGTTTACCCTTACCTCCTCTCCCACCCTGACTTCTACATATAAACCAACATTTCCCTAGCTGCCATTAGTTCTGTAGAATGGCAACTCAACCCAAAATGATTTCTCTCCACAGATGCTGGCAGACCTGAACTTTTTCAACATTTTCTATTTTTGTCTCTGATTTACATCATCCACAGTTCTTTCGGTTTTTATATTGTTCAAAGAGTTAATTCGATAACCTCCCATAAGCTGAATTCTGTATGAAGGTCTCACACATACAGCATAAGGAATAGTGTGGAAGTTTTAAGATGAAGCATAACTTAATCTTTCAAGTCTATGGCATACTTTCTTTATGTTTCCATTGTGTCCTGAACATGCAAACATCTGATACATGGAATTTTTGTTTCTTTTTTCCCTTCATTTAGGGACGCTTAATAGCAGGAGCTTAATGCTCATGGTTTTATTGATTAGGCAGTCTGTGTAATATCTTGTGATTGGTTATCCTGTAACTCTATAATTACAGTTTACCTGTTGATTCAGCTCTATTATCTGGGCATCGGCATCACTGGCTCCATTTCTTGCTAAGTGTTGACCTTTCCTTATACCCATTGAGGATGGTACATTTGGCGTTCGCGTGACCTTAGGTGCTGTTGGAGATGTTCTCTGTGGCACTTAAATGAGAATTGAAAATAAAGAGATAATCTCAAAACAGTATCTGACACTGATCTTGAATATTTTGCAACGTATCCCCTAATAAAACCCTGGAAATTAAAATATTTCCTTAGAGATCAATCCGATCAATTTATTTTCTGAATGCAATGTGGCATGGAAGATCAAGTGTTCAAATTCCTGTTGAGAATGACACAGGAGTAGGTATTCCAGAATCTCAATGCATGTTATGCAGTATTTAGGCAGGTTTGGTTTAAAAAATCTTACTTCAATCCTTCAAGGTTCCAATTTTCAAAGTAACATGCATATCACAGGTGTCAAATGACAAACATTGCAAACAAGACAACAACTGCTTTCTTTGAACATCAACTACATTACCAGCACTGGATCAACTGCAGTGACCAATGGAGTGCCACAATGATTGGAGATGGGTCCACTACTTTTCATCATTTATATAAATGATTTGGATGTGAGCAGAAGAGGTATCGTAAGTAAGTTTGCAGACGACACCAAAATTGGAGGCGTAGTGGACAGCGAAGAAGGTTATCTCAGATTACAACAGGATCTTGACCAGATGGGCCAATGGAGTGAGACGTGGCAGATGGAGTTTAATTTAGATAGATGTGAGGTGCTACATTTTGGGAAAGCAAATCTTAGCAGAACTTATACACTTAATGGTAAGGTCCGAGGGAGCGTTGCTGAACAGAGAGACCTTGGAGTGCAGGTTCATAACTCCTTGAAAGTGGAGTCGCAGGTAGATAGGATAGTGAAGGCGGCGTTTGGTATGCTTTCCTTTATTGGTCAGAGTATTGAGTACAGGAGTTAGGAGGTCATGTTGTAGCTGTACAGGGCATTGATTAGGCCACTGTTGGAATTCTGGTCTCCTTCCTATCAGAAAGACGTTGTGAAACTTGAAAGGGTTCAGAAAAGATTTACAAGGATGTTGCCAGGATTGTATCTATAGGGAGAGGTTAAATAGGCTAGGGCTGCTTTCTCTGGAGCGTCAGAGGCTGAGGGGTGACGTTAAAGAGGTTTACAAAATCATGAGGGGCATGGATAGGAAATATAGACAAAGTCTTTTCCTTGGGGGAGCCCAGAGCTAGAGGGCATAGGTTTAGGGTGAGGGGGGGAAAAGATATAAAGTCATGGAGTTGTACATCATGGAAACAGACCCTTCGGTCCAACCCATCCATGCCGACCAGATATCCCAACCCAATCTAGTCCCACCTGCCAGCAACCGGCCCATATCCCTCCAAACCCTTCCTATTCATATACCCATCCAAATGCCTCTTAAATGTTGCAAATGTACCAGCCTCCACCACATCCTCTGGCAGCTCATTCCATACATGTACCACCCTCTGCGTGAAAACGTTGCCCCTTAGGTCTCTTTTATATCTTTCCCCTCTCACCCTAAACCTATGCCCTCTAGTTCTGGACTCCCTGACCCCAAGGAAAAGACTTTGCCTATTTATCCCATCCATGCCCCTCATAATTTTGTAAACCTCTATAGGTCACCCCTCAGCCTCCGACGCTCCAGGGAAAACAGCCCTAGCCTGTTAAGCCTCTCCCTGTAGCTCAGATCCTCCAACCCTGACAACATCCTTGTAAATCTTTTCTGAACCCTTTCAAGTTTCACAACATCTTTCCGATAAGAAGGAGATCAGATTTGCACACAATATTCCAACAGTGGCCTAACCAATGTCCTGTACAGCCGCAACATGACCTCCCAACTCCTGTACTCAATACTCTGACCAATAAAGGAAAGCATACCAAACGCCTTCTTCACTATCCTATCTACCGAAGACTCTACTTTCAAGGATCTATGAACCTGCACTCCACGGTCTCTTTGTTTAGCAACACTCCCGAGGACCATACCATTAAATGTATAAGTCCTGCTAAGATTTGCTTTCCCAAAATACAGCACCTCGCATTTATCCGAATTAAACTCCATCTGCCACTTCTCAGCCCATTGGCCCATCTGGTCAAGATCCTGTTGTAATCTGAGGTAACCCTCTTCGCTGTCTACTACCTCTCCAATTTTGGTGTCATCTGCAAACTTACTAACTGTACGTCTTATGCTCACATCCAAATCATTTATGTAAATGACAAAAAGTAGAGGACCCAGCACCGATCCTTGTGGCACTCCACTGGTCACAGGCCTCCAGTCTGAAAAACAACCCTCCACCACCACCCTCTGTCTTCTACCTTTGAGCCAGTTCTGTATCCAAATGGCTAGTTCTCCCTGTATTCCATGAGATCTAACCTTGCTAATCAGTCTCTCATGGGGAACGCCTTATTGAAGTAAACAAAAACCTACAGGGCAACTCTTTCACGCAGAGTGTGGTATGTGTATGGAATATGCTGCCAGAGAAAATGGTGGAGGCTAGTACAATTGCAACATTTAAAAGGCATCTAGATGGGTATATGAACAAGAAGTGTTTGGAGGGATATGGGCCAGGTACTGGCAGGTGGGATTAGATTGGTTGGGATATCTGGTCAGCATGGACGGTTGGACTGAAGAGTTTGTTTCCATGCTGTAAATCTCTATGACTCTATGAGTACCAGCACCATCAATATCCTAGAGGTCACCACTGACCAGAAACTTCACTAGACAGCCACATTAATAATAACTAAAACAGCAGTTTAGAGGCTGAATAACTTGTGACGACAACAACAATGTGGTTGACCACAACTACCCACTGCAATGTTCTCGACAACCAATCATTTTAAGGACAACTAGGTCTGGACATCAAATACTGGCCTTTTCCAGCAAAGTCCATATTCCATACGAGAATAAAAGAAAGAAAAAAACCTTACTTTTCAATTTCCCACACTTTTTGACCCTCTAGAAGCAAATTAGATTTGGGATCGAATACTGTCCACTTGTCTGAATGAATACACCTTTGATAACACTAAAGGAGGTCAACATCATCCAGGAAAAAGCAATCCAGTGAAGTTGGTATTTTATCCACAACTTTAAACATCCACTTCCTCCACTACTCTCAACCAGTGGCAGCTGTGTATAGATAAATAAGCAAGGGTCCCTCCAAGGCCTGTATCACCTATAAGAATAAAAGGCAAATGCACAGAAACCACAAGCTGGTAGTTGCACTGGACAAAACTCTCACAACATCCTGACCACAGATTATATCACTGTTCAGCATTAAAATCCTGAAAAGCAGTTGTAACAGCAGTGTAGCTGTACCTAAAACACAAAGACAATTGCAGTTCACAGCAGATCACCATTATCACTTTAAGGACAAATTGGCTGAGTAATGTGCTTGACTTGTCAGAAACATTCAGATCCCACAAAAAAAATTAAATGATTCAGTTGCAAATTTGGTTAGCAAGATAGTGACGAATGTTGTGTTCAATGACAATATCCTCTGAGGGCAAAGAAAGCAGAGGAGACACAGCCAAATGAAGTGGAAAAACAGAGTTCTAAGAAAGTTGTCAGGCTGGAATAAGTTTCAGGTATGGGGAGGGGTAAGACTGAAGACATGTGAACACAGAGCAAATGTAAGGAAGCATTTTGTTTATTATTCACTCATGGGATGTTGGTGTTGCTGGCTAGGCCAACATTTATTGCCCACCCACCATTATCCAACAGCAGTTAAGAGTAATCCACATTGCTGTGGGCCTGGAGTTATGTGCAGGCCAGAGTAGGTAAGGATGGCAGATTTCCTTCCCTGAAAGATATTAGTAAAATAGATTGTTTTTTTCTGACAACCAACAACAGTTTTATGGCTTTCATTTGACTCCTAATTTCAGAGTTTGTTTTTACTGAATTGAAACTCCACCCTCTGCCATAGTGAGATTTGAACATTAGCCGAGTTTCTGGATTAATAGTCTACTGATAATACCACTAGGCCATTGCTCCCCAGAGGCAATATAGTGACCAGAAACAATATAGGTCAGCAAGCACAAAGATAACAGATGAAAGGTGAGTAAAGGGGTAGGAAAGTTTTGAAAACTAACTTTACTGAGAATGGAAGATGGGAGGCCTGTTAAGTACTATCCAAACAAAATATGACAACCCTAAAATCCATTTAAGATACTTCTACTTATTAGGATTTAAGAAAGTATGATCATCAATGTACTGTTGTAAAAATGTATTTTGCCCTGTCACTTCCTTCACTCTGGATGTTTGAGCAAAACTCAAGGCACCTCTCTCTTCCTGATGCCTTTCTTCCTTGACCCCACTGGCAATCATATCCAAGAATGGTCTTTGGCTCTTCTAACACCTGCTACTTCTGTTACACCTGCTCCCATTCTGTTCCCCAAATAACATCATCCTCTTTCCTGTATAGGATAGAAATGTTTATTAGGTTTTTATTTTATATTCCTGAATGTCGGTCCCCCACTTCAATTTTTTCTTCCTTATAATACTTAGTCATAATGCACATTTTTGTATAAAAACAATTTAATACTGATCAACAGTTGCTGCAATGTAAATTTTATATTGATCTTCAGCATACATTCGCTGCATGTCAGCTTATTATCAGAAATAACAGCATTTGTCATCAATATGCTCAGAAAGGATAAAATTCCAGAACACAACAGGCATTTAGAAATTTACCTGCAGTGCCCACAGGTCTTCTGGGTTTGTTGAATATCTGATCACCTGGGTTGTGAGATGTAAATACCTCCTGTCCTTGTCTTGCTAAAACTGGGTCATATTCCTTTCCATCATAGTTTGCATCAAAGAATTTCTTGAACCACTGAACAAATTCAAAGTTGTCTTGGAACTTTCCTTTCACTAATCTTTCTACTGGAATAATCTGAAAACAAAAGTGAGAAATGAATTTCTTGTTCAGTTTTATTTATTTTTATTCTTCAAACTAATCTATACTCCATATACCTATGGGACAGACGAAATCCATTAAATCCTACACCCAACATTTCTAATGCTGGGAAGTATCTATTGAGCATGATTCAATTTTGTTTTAAGAAAATGCACAACTGTTCAATTGTATTTGCAACTGTAAATGTTTGTTTTTTACTAATTTTGTTCTCTCAATTCAAACTATACTCGTTAAAAGACACAAACTAGCTCAAAGTTACGAAATGAGAAAATACAAAATGCATAAAGTACTGATTCTTCAATTCAGAAATGAGACTGATGGATTGAAAACTTGTTACTATAAAAAGGAAATTATAAAAATTGTTTCAGAAAAGTTCCATGTGTTCAAATAAAAAGTGGATACCGCTGGTATTTTTCTACAAACACTTAAATATACACGACCATGAGTACAGCAGAATCATAGAAGCATCGCAAATATAGCATACAAATTTATTGTTTCCTTCCTCCACAATTTTCTCATTGCTCCATGATGCCACCCTATCATCAAAGTAATCCTTTCTGCAGTACCACTGATCTAAAGTGAAGATTTTTCACTTGTAAACCTATCTGGTGAACGGCAATGCACTATTCAACTGAGCAAATAGGAGTAAAAAGGTTAAAAAAAAGCTTCAAAAGTGTACCTTTTGCTTTGATTTCTTAAATTAGCTAATTCCGAAAGTTCACTTGTCTTGGAAATCAATTCTCAAGTTTAATGTTGAAATTTCCCGCTCATGAATAGTGGATAGGTGGAAAGGACACTGGTAAATATGATGCCAATTCACCCTTTTTTAAACAAAAGTGAGTTAAGCATCTCATTAAGCATATGATTGAAGATTATGAGAATTTAACAGTTGAGATTTACACATATCAAATAAGTTGGGCTTCTACTCAGAATAAAAACAAAGTGCTGGTAAAACTCAGTAGGTGTGACAGCATCTGTGGAGAGAGAAACAGAGTTTATGCTTTCTGAAGAGAAGTTGAAGTGTTAATTTTCTCCACAGATGCTGCCAGATCTGCTGAATATCTCCAGCACTTTGTTATTGTTTCAGATTTCCAGCATCCACAGTATTTTACTTGCAATGGGGTCTTCTGCTAGGATTTTGTTTGATATAATTTGGCACTATTGCATACTTTGGATAAGCCTGAATTAATATTCTGACATTTCATTCATTTTGCCAATTTTTTAATACATTGTTTGTTACTTTGCTTATGTAAGTTAACATATAGGCAGTAGCAGAGAAATTTGTGCTTGTGTTTGACGGTGTATTTGCATGGTATGGATATTCAGAACCTAAATAAAAGCATCTGACACAGTTAAACCAAATCATTGGCCATGATTACTTTGAATGTACAGGTGCAGGAAAGCAGATTATGAAACAGTGACACAAATACAGAGAGAGATCTATTCTTCAATTTTAGCCTCTTGCAAATCCTCAATGCCTTTACCACAACAGCCAGACGTCATGACTTCCACCATTTCTATCCCACACTCTGCAACCCCATCTTAAATCTCTCTGGCTCTCTCTTCCTTTAAGATGTTCCTGAAAATCCCCCTCAGCAGAAAGCTTTGGTGAGGGTCCCAATTTAAAGGTGCTAAAAAAATGCACTCCCCCCACCCCCTAATAATCTTTGGAGTGACACTTGCACTTCTTGCAACTTAGACTGAAGTGAAAATCAATGGTGATCACAGCTACAAGGATAGCTACAGCGATTTAACAGAGATTGATTAGCAAGTTTTGAGAAGCTTTGAATCTCAGTCCCAGTCATACAAAAATGGACAAATGCAAACACGCGGAAATATTGACTGAATTAAAATCACATTGGTAGGTACTGGATCAAAGCCCAGAGTTCAGATCAGAAAATGAATTTCATAAAAGATGCTAATATGCAGGCCATCACCAAAAAGGTAGTCAAGATAGCTGGAATGTCATAAAACTCTGTTTCAGCATCCAGTATCATCATATAACTCAAGAATCCATGTTGCTAGCATCTAATATCCTCTAAAATGAGCCCGAAAGTTACTTAGTTGCGCAACCAAGACAAAGTTAGAAGGCAGCCTATTATCTTCTTTTCAACTGCAATTAAACCAGTCACATCAACATCACCATCACCATGTTTGAAAAACAAGAGAAAAAACATACAATCAAGTTCTAAATAGTTGCAAGGGAATGTCAGTTATTCCTTGAAAGAAATAACCTTTAATAGTGGAGCTTGGGAAATCACTCAGAAGTGCCAGCTGGAAGAGCTCACATGGAAAATGAAAACAACACAAAGTTAGTAGTTGTCTGACATTTTGGTTTTATTTCTAGGGCTGTAGATTCGCTGTGCAAACTTGATACTGAAATCAGGAGTCTTAAAGTCATCCTGTGAGAGAACGGCTGCCCTGGTAAGATAATGTTTCACTCTATATCGCACAACTCATGGTTCTGAAAAATTTGCAGTCTGCTTCAGATTACTGCAGGAGGGTAAGGTATCTTAAAAGTTTGAGCAACAGCTGAAGCTAGTTATTTCACACAGCTATATATTAGCAACATAAGTGGCTTTTGTCACTGATAGGATGCTGCCAATAAGCCAAAAAGACATCCTGCTTATCAAAAAAACCAGTTATGTGACGTATGAATTTTAGTGCCAGTATAATGCCAACCATTTAGGCTGCCCATCCCAAACTGATGGATCATATCAAACAGATGTCGCCTCAGCCTGTTCACAATAAGCAAAGTACTGACTAAATCCAATCAACCAACACTCTCAAAACTCCCCATAGTATACATAACATTAGATGTGATTCTGCAAATGGAAAACATTTACTGAATGATTCTCAATGTGCACGGAATTATTCTAATAACCGATTTTGGATTGCTAGTCGGGCTTGTAGTGCGGCACATTTGTGTGTATACTGAAAGTTACATATATTATTACACAGGGCTCTGTTCTTTGCAAACAAGGAGAACATATATATGCACTATGCTTGTTTCAACATAATTAAATTGTGACAACTATTCACTGGTTCAACCAATCAGCAATCTCCTCTACACAGCTGAAGTTTTGCTTTTCCCCTTGAACCAATATTCTTTTGAAATGTCCTGAGTACTACTGGCACTTTGACAAAATGGGTCTTTTTCAACAATACTCAAGGTCTGCATAAACAAACAATTATTTTCTATACCTCTTTAATGAGCTTTCCAAACTACCATAACACTGTGCAATGGGAGTTGCATATATGACAGACAGGGTAAAGACCCAGGATCTGCCATCCTCAAGGACATTAGTTAGGTTTTTAATGCATTTTGGCAGCTTCTGGTCATTTTTACTGATGTCAGTCTTTATCCAGTTTCTTTTGAAAAATTATAGATCTATATTTTAAAAACCGTAATTCAAATTCACAAACTACAATGATATGTACAGACTTGTGCTCTGGATTACTAATCTAATAACATAATTATGCTCGTGCACCCATGAATCCACACAATCAAAATAATTCCAATTGCCATGATCCTTAGAATTGTCCTTTGCCAGCACAAAATTGAGCACTGGAATTTATGCTTGCATCATAACTAAAACATGTATTCTTTCAAAGGTTATTAAACAATTGTCAACAGCTTTAAAGTTTGCTTCAACATTTCTACAGGCAAGCAGATGTCCCATTATACTGCACACGAGTAATCTGGGTCTGGAGTGCGATTATTATGTTTTTCCAATAAATTGGCTTATCCCATGACACTTTAAAAAAATCCCAAAGAGCCAAATACAAATAATTAAAGGTGTTTCTAAACTCAAGAGGACAATTACATCTGCTTGTAAATTTCTAACTATAATTAAAAAGAATGATGTAACAAGTACCTATATATATTTATTTTGTACCTGTAACATATGGCATTACTTTATGGTTGAAATTTAACAGACACATTAGAAACAGAAGAACATAAGTTCATCATTCAGTCCCATAAACATGTTCTTCCATTCTATTATATCTATTGATACCAAGACTGCAAAGTCAGTGTTGTATCTGTCATTATATATTATAGTGAATGCTGTGTGTATGTATGTAATTGCAAGACAGTAATCCATTCAAGCAAATTAAACATTTTACGAAGACAAATCACTAAACAGCATTTGACAATTTTTGAAACAATGCACATTTTCCATTGTTATTGGATTGTGCAAAGTAAAATGACGTACCTTTGTATGGTCTTCCTCAATTTCAATGTAGTTTATCCACCACATACAGATGAATCAGGTCTGTCATCCAATGGGGGAAATCACAAGACTCTGTCCTTTAAACAATGTTCTTCGCAGCAGCCATGTGATCTCCCTCACTCCCACACAGTATATAAGTCAGCGATCCAGATTCCCTCCTTAGGTATTTTTGATGGAGGTGGCTGAAAAGTAGACCGAGGTGATACAACGAAGGAGAAATTAAACAAAATTAACAAATTAACCTCCAAGCACTCCAAATCAGCGCAAGACAGTGGGGAAGGAAGACTGATGCCTTTTATGTGGAGGATAAAATACACAAAGAATAAAGAACCAAGCCAATGGTAGTTCATCATACTTGTTTCCTCATTTTTATACATAGTAAGAGCAAAAATGAAGATGGACAACTCTATGATTGATTTAAAGATCAGTTTAGAGAACAGATTTGGCAAAGATGATGTTTTTCTTGGCAGATACATCCAAACAGTGGTAGTAAGGAAAATGCTGAGTTTCTTCCAAGTAGTTGCCTTAAAGCTAGTTTCTCTCAAAATTAATCCATTCAGTCACCACAGATTCAGCAGAACAATCTTTAACTCTGCTTGTAAGTTGACAAACCAACCAACATTAAACAATTGAGGTTTACATTCCACTAAGGCATTCACAATACATCGTTTGGAGATGGATACACCTAAGAATTACCTTGCAAAAGCAAGAAATTGTGTAGAATGACAACTGCTTTGATCCAATCCATTTTAACTGCCACAGGCCTTAAAATGTTGACAGGGAATCAACTTCTGAGGAATACAATGGGGACAGAAATTCTGTCAGAAGAGTGAGAGGAATACATTTCTGAAAAACGGTTTTCATATAACGTACAAAAGGAGGTCCAAATTTCTGCACTTGAATTGAAAGTTCAGTGGTTGCAGCCCCAAAGCAGATTGATCAGACATTTGTCATACAGAAATAAGTGCAATGAGACAAACCGTTCCTGACACAAAGCATTTGATCATGAGTGATCACGAAATCAAAGAGGAATATAAAAGTTTATGAAAAACAAGACAATCATAAACTGGTTCCAGAGCTCTGGAATTAGAGGATAAAACATATTTAAAGAATGAACAACCACCATTACGAGTAGTAAGAGTCAGTAAAAGTCTCTTATTCATATGTTCTGAAACAACATTGACTGTTTTCAGAGAGTAAATCCATCTGGGAGGAGATCCTTGTTCCTGCTCAAAATCCGCAGAAACTTTCTATACACAGGAGGGCTATTATGATGAAAGGCCCCAGAAATAAAAATACCAAACATGCAGAGTGCTTTTAAACAGAAACCAAACTGACTCCTAATCGGTTTAATATGTAACTAGATTCTCTCCTCAGATGCTCAATAACTGTAATGAACTTGCATCACTCTGCATATCTGAGTAGCCACCTGTATTTCTAAGCTGCAAATATTTGACAGCTTCACATTCAGGTAGAATTGTTCATTCTTCATATATATGAAGGAACACCAGAGACAAATGGGTTTGATGTATTTGTGCAGTTTCTCTCTTCAACTCATGGAAGTAATCCGAGGCTTTCCATTCCAAGTCTTTACAATTTATAAAACGACAAAAAATACATCTTCTGTTCTTCATAAATAGAAAATGCATCAAATTGGCAATGGCCAAGTGTGAATTCAGAATAGATAACATGGTGTAAAGATCAAACTCAGATAAAATTTCCCTAACACAAATATCCTCATACACTAAATTAAAAATGGCTCCAAAATATTAAGCCTCCACATACACAAGTATTTGAATTTAAATTTTAACAAAGCAACATTAGTTGCTAATATTTTAGATTCCATATAGGCATCAAGAATACCAATGACTTAGCAGCAGCCCAAACCAGAGCTGGGATTGAACAACCAGGTCAATCCATTCTACATCCAGTGGTAACTTGTTGAAACTTGCTCACATCAAGAAAAATATTTTTTGAACTCTTAAAAGGAGACAGATTTTCATTCAAAGCTGGAACAGAACACTCTCAGCATTGGTTTCCAAAATCGAGTAAAGTTAGATGGACAATATCTGTCTCAGTACCGATTCAACTGTATGTTATTGGTGACTGAGGACAATGTTCCTCTGCACTATAGGGAGAGCCAAATGTACTTTGCACTTCTAGTCAATCTGGAATTGGAACTTCAGTACTTCACGCAAAGCAGAAATCACTGTGGTTCAGAAATCTTTCTTTCCAATCAGTCAGAATTTCTCAACAAATGCTTCTTGACAAGAACTGTCATGCTTCTTTCAAGAAATTTCACTGGTGAAAGATGATAAGCATTTCGTTTGAAATAACTATGTGATAAAAATACCAAATTCAAATGAACTCCAATTTTTTTAACACAATCTTTGCTGAAAAAATATTTAATTGTTCAATACTTGTTACTGAGGGAAAGGCAATAGTATGATTTTGTTATAGAGAGTAGGGAAGAAGAGGGAACAAGAACTTGAAGTTTAGAGAAACCAAAATGGTAAGGGAGATCATCTAGTACCTGGGTGAAGACACAAAGAAATCCTGTGATTTATATTGTTTGGTAGCAGACTTGATTCATCTGTAAATGGAATATGTATGATGTCAGAAAAATGAACACTAACTTTATTTTGGCCTAATTCATGAGCCACATGATGCCAGACCTCAAAGTATGAGCTTTGTTATATCAGAGTTCCTCATTTCAGATTAGATAACTTGTTCAATAATTCAACATCTGTACATTATATAAACTTACATTGAGCATTATTCGATCATAAATCATGCAAGTAGAAACTTTTGGGACTATTAGAAAAAAAAGACTATTCCCTTTTTATCCACCTGATTGATATAAAGTTAAAATTGCTTAGGGAAAATGATTTAACTAATATCAAACACCTCCTTACCAGATGAACGACAACACAGAAGCCCTGAGGTGGATAATGTTATGATCTGAAATGCAATTTCAATACTACACTTTTAAAATCCTTAAAAAATGCATCTCCAAAGTTTAGGAGAGCTAGAACATCATCACTTATTTCAATTTCATCAAACAGAAAAAAAAAACATAATAAAGTCCACTTTTTCCAGAATTCTCATGCAACCTGTCATTCATGGGAGTACGTTTCATTGCTCTGTGGATCTCTCAGTCCCTCCCTCTCATTTTGATCAAACCTCACTGATGGTATTTATGAGTGGTCCTGGCCGCAACTGGTATATTCATGTAACCTGCAGTCCTCATTCCTGTATGTACTGGATACCAGCGAGTTTACTA
The DNA here is from genome assembly GCF_047496795.1 of Chiloscyllium punctatum. Lineage (NCBI taxonomy): Eukaryota > Metazoa > Chordata > Chondrichthyes > Orectolobiformes > Hemiscylliidae > Chiloscyllium > Chiloscyllium punctatum. The sequence continues at coordinate 157,018,984 of NC_092741.1, forward strand.
TATTATGGCTTTGTCAGTACATCCATTATGACCTGAAAATATTTATGGTCAATGATGTTACTACACTGAAAAATGTTCCTCTGCAAGAGAATTCAATTCTATCAGCTATGGCAGTACTTCTGTAACAACATTTAAAATTTGGACAGGCACATAGACAGGAAAGGATTAGAGAGATATGGATCAAATGTAGGCAAATGGGACTGGTTTAGCTTGGGATACTTGATGGGCATGGTCGAGTTGGAACAAAGGGTTCCATGCTGTTTGGCTCTATGATTCTATAACAATATAAATGATTTTTGCTGTAAATAAAAAAGCGTATGATGTACATTAAATTTAATCTGCTCTCAATACCAGAAATTGGAACTAGAAATGTAAGCTTTGACTGCCTGGTGTGATATTGCATATAGAGAATAAAAATAAATTTTCGCATATAAGCCAACTATGGATGCAAATTAACTGACAAGCTTAGATAACTGTTTGACTATACACAAGCATTTTAAAAGGTATAAATGTCATTTGAGAAACATTTGAGAAATAATTTTAAAAAGAATTACTGCTGCACTGCACTAAGCAGTAATTGGTGACCAAATTACCAATATTTTATACATTTTACATGTTATATACATTGTCATTTTTTTATAAATAACAAATACATCTATACACAAATTACTAAACAATACATTCAGCCTTCCAAAGTTCAAAGAATTAGTTTCTGCCTAGAAAGATGTATTGAATTTGGAGGGAGTACAATGAAGGTTGACAATGATAACAAACCTGATATCCAGGTATGAACAGCAATTACATAAATTATGTCTGCTTTCTCTAGAATTTAGAAGGTTAAGAGTTGACCTGATCAAAATCTTCAAGATCTTAACACAAAATGACAGGGTAGATAAAGACAAACTATTTCCATTGGTTGGGGATTCTATAACTAGGGGCATACGCTGAGAATTAGGGCCAGAGTGTTCAGGGGAAGAAACATTTCCACACACAAAAGGGTAGATGATGTCTGGAATTCTCTTCCACACAGAGCAAACGCTGGATCAGTTGTTAGTTTAAAGTGTGAGACAAATAAATTTTTGTTAAGTAACACCATTAAGGAATACGAGTCAAAGGCAGGTATATGGAATTAGGTCGCAGATCTCCCAGGAGCTCATTAAATGGTGGAACAGGCTCGAGAGGCTGAGTGGCCTTCTCCTATTCCCACGTTCCTATCTTTTCAATCTAAATGAAAACTTATTAATTGAGATGTGCTAATGGTATTAGTTCTTTATTGTTTCAACAAATGTTGCTAGTCAGAATAAACGCACATATGCGTGCATTATTAGTTAAACAGAATAATTTTTGACATCGAAAACTGATTTTGAACAAAATATCATGCATTCTCAATCATTCATCTGTATTTGAGTCTCTAACTATGCAATGCTCAAAAACATTAAATATGTGAAACGCTTAACTAAGCAGAACAAAGACTGAGCTGGGAAGTGTTTTCTATAGTAGGGTTTTGTTTTTAGTTGGTTGGGGAAAAGGTTAGAAGCTATTTTTAACTAAGTTATATCATTCGGATGAGTTTGAAATAATCAGGCAGAGTTAACATGGTTTTGAGAAAGGGAAATCAGGTTTGACCAATCTAAGCAAATCAAAGTTATGGGGATAAGGGAGGAAAGTGGAGTTGAGGATTATCAGATCATTCACAATTTAATTTAATGGCAGAGCACACTTGTTAGGCTAAATGACCTGTTTCTGCACCCACATCTTGCAGTTTTATTATATTTGAGATGCTGACATGTGCTGTGGATATATGGGAACTAGTGGATGCTCTGCATTTCGATTTAGAGAAGATACCACAATATTGTGGAAAATAAGAGTTCATAGGAGAGTATAGCATATTGGCATGGACAGATAATTGGCTGGCTCTCAAGAAGCAGAGAGCAGGCAGATATGATTTTTTTCAGGTTGGCAAGATGTAACAAGTGGCACATTGCAGGAATTGGTGCTGGAACCCCAACTGTTCATAATTTATATGAATGACTTGGATGAAGGAATGGAAGCTATGGCTACCAAACTTGCTAATAACACTAAAGATAGGTAGGAAAGTAAGTTGAGAAGAGGATATATGGAGATTACAATAGACAATTAGACTGGGCAAATGAGTGCAGATCTGGCAAATAATAGGGAAAAATGTGCAATCATCCACTTTGACAGGATAAATAAAAGTGAGCATAGGATGTAAAAATGATGAGATTGTAGACCTCTGGGATCCAGATGGATCTGGGTGGTCTTGCGCATAAATCACAAAAAAAATAAATTTCAGGAATAGCAAATCATCAGGAAAGCTAATAGAAAGTGATAATTTATCATGAGGGGGAAAATACAAATATAGAGAGGTCATGCTTCAGTTATACAGGGACTAGACTGAGAGCAGGCATAGAGGGACACTCTTATGAAAGTTGAGTAGACTGGCCCATATATAGAGGAATGAAAGGTCATATTACTGAAACACACAAGATTCTTGGGAGACTTGACAGGGTAGATGCAGAAAGCTTGTTTCTCTTTTGGGAGAGTCTAGGACCTCGGGGAGGGGTCATCTTATAATAAGAAGTGACATATTTAAGTTAGAAACGAGGAAGGATTTTATCTCTCAGATAGTTGTGAATTTGTGGACTTCTTTACCACAGAGAGCTATAGAGGCTGGGTTAACAACTATATTCAACGCTGAGATAGATTTTTAAGAAATAAAGGAGTTAAACATTATGGGAAAAAGGTAAGAAAGTGAAGTTGAGGATTATTAGATCAGCCATGATCTCACTGAATGGCAGAGCAGACTCAATGAGCTGAATGGCCTACTTCTCCTCCTATGTGTCATGGGTGAGACCACATCTGGAATACTGCACACAATATTGGTGTCTACGCTTCTGAAAGTATGTTGGAATCACATCAGCTCAGAGTAGGTTTACAATAGGAGCACCTGGAATGAAAGGGTTGTCTTATAATGAAAGACTGGACAGGCTCCATGAAGTTCTCTTCTTTAAATAGTGGTGCAAACAGATCTTGCAATATTTCTATGACAGGAGTATACAGACTCTTTCTAAGCAAAGGAGTGGAAGATTACTGGGATAGGTGGGAATACGGATTTGAGGTTATAATTAGATTAGCCATGATCTCACTGAATGGCAGAAGGAATTGAATAGCTTATTCCTACTCCTGACATGTATAATCATACAGTACATGAGTTGTGAAAATCAGAAAATATTATTCCTTCTCAGAAGATCAGGCAGCATCTAAGGAGAGACATTTCATATGTAGATATTTCATCAGAGCAGGAATATATGATAATATCATATATATTGTGAACATTTAAAAGGAGTAAAGAGGAGAAATATAGAAAATAGAGTCTACCATTTATTTCTTCACGCCTGCTCCATCACTCAATACAATCATAAGTGGCATCCAATCAGTACAATGTTCCATACCATACCCTTTGATCCTTTAGGTCTAAGAACTATATCTAAATCCTTCTTCAAAACATTCAATATTTTGGCCTCAATCACTTTCTGTGGCAGAAAATTCCATGAGCTCACTACTCACAGAAGGATGAGGGAAGATATCAATCTGAAGTAGAAAGACTTGAATATCCAAATGGAAAATGGAAGCAATTTAAAAGTAGAAATTAGTTTAATACAAGTAAAGTCAAAGACAATTATGAGATTCAAATACCGAACAGAAATGGGGATAAGGCTATCAGAAATTGATGCACAGTAAAATTGACAAAAACTCCAAAAGAAAATAAACCTGCCAGAATGAAACGCCCTCACCTCAAGACTTCATAACTTCTTCCAGTTTCTTGGGTCAATGGAATCAGCTGTGCTTCACTTGTATTTTTATCTTTCCATCATCTACATTTATCCCTGTTAAACTTTTGTTATCCATGAACTCTTGAATTAGCCACATATTTGCCCATGTCTCAATTTCTCACATCCCTTGTCATTTCCACTCAAACATATTACAGATAATTTTCTCATTTGCTTTTAAGTGCATACATGTTTTCTTGCCAATGTTTTGTTCTATTCATTTTAAATATTAATTTTCTATAATATGACCTACACTGCTGATGAAAGGCTTATACTTGAAATATCAACCAAATTTGCAGCATCTCTCTTTTTGCTGAAAACATTAGACACAATCTAATGCCTAAAAACACTTCATATTGTTTATGATTGTTGCAATGTGAAACATTTTAAATTCAATACAGGATCAACAGAAAATAAGTATAATAGATCATTAAACAGAAAACCCTTAAAAATGATTTTTGCCTACAATAAGTTATTCCTATACAGTTCTTCCTATGCTAAAGAAGGCTTTGTAGTGGTGACAGCCCAAGGGAATAAACCTGTAACATGCACATGAAAAAAGAGAGAGATTTGGCAACTTGAACAGTCCCCTGAATAGAAAAGTTGTCCTTTGTCAAAATTTGAGTACATACTTTATCAACATTCATTTTCTTGAAGGCTGCCTGAAGTATTTTAAAATGTTGGATGTATTCATGTTCCAACTTTGCTTGAAATTTGACTTTCTTTAGAAGAATACAGCCAGGAAAGAGCATATCCATAAACTGACAGTACGCTGTTCCTGTTGAAGAAAAACAAAATCCATATTTTAGCAAGAATTAGTTTGAAAAAACATTTAATCACAAATTAGCATGAATATATAATTTATATATTGAAAATGTTCAAGAACAAATGCTTTGAAATAATCAGAAGTCAAAAACTGCATCAAATGAGGAAGGTAAAGTCAGTGATTTCCACCACTACATGCAGTCCAGCATGAAGAGTCTTGGAAGGTTCCACAACATTGCAAAAGAATCTGTACTGCAGATAGGTTTTGAAAAAAAACCTTTTTGAATGCCATAGGCAAAAAGAGAACTATGCAAGAGAGATGGAAGACTGACTATCCTTTCAGTAATATTACAATATTAAAATACCTGCAAGTTATATGCAACCACATGCATAAATTGGGAGAAGTCAGTCATTAGCAGGACTTATACACTTAATGGTAAGGTTCTAGGGAGTGTTACTGAACAAAGAGACCTTGGAGTGCCGGTTCATAGCTCCTTGAAAGTGGAGTCACAGGTAGATAGGATAGTGAAGGTGGTGTTTGGTATACTTTCCTTTTGTTAGTCAGAGTATTGAGTATAGGAGTTGGGAGGTCATGTTGCGGCTGTACAGGACATTGGTAAGACCACTGTTGGAATATTGTGTGCAATTCTGGTCTCCTTCCTATCGGAAAGATGTTGTGAAACTTGAAAGGATTCAGAAAAGATTTACAAGGATGTTGCCAGGGTTAGAGGATTTGAGCTATAGGGAGGGAGGGATTGAGTAGGCTGGGGCTGTTTTCCCTGGAGCATTGGAGTCTGAGGGGTGACCTTATAATGGTTTATAAATCATGAATGACATGGATAACATAAGTAGACAAAGTCCCTTCCCTGGGGTGGGGGGAGTCCAGAACTAGAGGGCATAGGTTTAGGGTGAGAGGGGAAAGATATATAAGAGACATAAGGGGCAACTTTTTCATGCAGGGGGTGGTATGTGTATGGAATGAGCTGCCAGAGGAAGTGGTGGAGGCTGGTACAATTACAATATTTAAGAGGCATTTGGATGGGTATATGAATAGGAAGGATTTGGAGGGATATGGGCTGGCTACTGGCAGGTGGGACGAGATTGGGTTGGGATAACTGGTTGGCATGGAAGAGTTGGACCAAAGGGTCTGTTTCCATGCTGTATATGTCTATGACTGTAAATTCCCACATAAGAGAACAGTGCATAAAATTAATGTGTGGGATTGGAGGTAGTGTACTGATAAAGAGAGAGAACAGGCTGGCAGACAGGAAACAGAGTTGGAATAAATAGGTTATTTCCTGAGCGGCAGCCAGTGACCAGTGGAGTATTACACGGATCAGCAATTAAATATATAGATTTAGATGTGGGACCTAATGTAATATTTCCAAGTTTGCAGATGGCAGAAAATAAGTGGGAAGGTAAACTCCAAGAATGCAGAGATCCTTCAGTGTGATTTGGATAAGTTGAATAAATGGGCAAATGCATGGCAAATTAACAATAATGTTGATAAATGTGAAGTTATTCACTTAGGTAGTGAAAACAGGTAGACAGATTATCAGAATAGCGATAGACTGGGAAAGGAGAGGTGCAACGACACTCACGACCTTGTATAACTGTATGATATACCCAAGCATATGGGTAAGTAAGCAGGCAGTAAGTGGTATTTTGGCCTTCATAATGAGAACTTAAGTACAGGAATGTCTTGCTCCAATCTGATGAGCCTTGGTGATTATTGCGTGCGGTTTTGGTCTCCTTATAAAGAGAATGCTCTGGCTATGGAAGAAAGGCAACAAAATTTTACCAGGTGGATTCCTTGGCTGGCAGAACTGAAATATGAAAACAGACTGGATCAGTTTGGATTATATTCACTGGAGTTTAGAAGAATGAGTCGGAGGTGGGAGAGATCTCATAGAAACCTTCAAAATACCTAACAGGACTAGACTGGGCAAATGCATGGAAGGAAGTTCTCGATCATTGGGGAGTCCAGGACCAGGGCTCTCAGGCTATTAAGGACTGCAGTGAAGAGAAATTTCTCACCCAGTAATGAGTCTGTGAAATTCTCTGCCAGAGTAGCAGTTGAGGTCAAAATACTGTATGTTCTCAAGCAGTTAGGCAGAATTCTTATGAATAAAGGAATAAATGAGTATGGAGTGAAAGCTAGAAATAGGGTAGAGTAGGATGTTCAGCCATGATCATATTGAATAGCAGAGCATGCTTGAAGGGCTAGATGTTCCTATTTTCTATATTTCTAGATGACGGAATATTCGTCTCTTGTTCCCCCAAGATGGAATACCACCAAGAATTTTGAAGTCACATAAAACACACTTACTTAAGGAGATCTCATGAGTATTCCATGCCTGTCACAAGTTCAGGAGAAAGTAGCTCTTGAATTAGGGCAAATTTAAAGTTAAGGAATTCTTGTGCTATGGCTCATGCCCAAGTTGTTAAGCTTTATGCAGAGAATTAACTTAAATAGAAAGGTACATGGTTAGCCTTCAAGACAGCTTTAATAAAATCTTTCACAGACATGGACATGACTGGCTCAGTCAGAATGTATTACTCATCCTTAATAGCCCTCAAGAAGACGGTAGTGAGCTGCCTTCTTGCACTGCTGCAGTCCATGTGGCATCGGTGCATCCAGTTTAGTCAGGAATTTGAAATCTGGGATTTTGAGCCATTAATCAATAAATGGCGATATTGCTCCTTGCCAGGATAGTGTGTGGCTTGAAGGGGAACCTGCAGCTGAAGTGGCCTCATGCATCTGTTGCTCTCGTCTTAACAAAGTGATTGATGCTCACATGCTCTAATTGGACTTTTGTAGCACATATGTATTTGATCTGAATATTTGATTCTGATTTGTACACAATGTAAAATGCATTTAGTTTGCTCAAAATAAATTAATATAAATACATTTCCTGTTCCTGTTGCAAACAAAGGCATTTCAACCCAGCAATCTTTATCATATTTGAATCCAGTCCCCAAAGCAATTAGGTTCTAACAGAAGCATTTAATGACATGGAGGATGATGATCCAGGTTTGCAGTTTCACAGGTTATTCAAAATATTCATAAATAATGAGAAAATGACAAGTATATACGATAGTCAAAAAAGGAATGTGCTTGTAATCACATCAGTACAATGTTTAAGGCTAAAGGTCAAGGTTGTGGATGCTATTGTCGATCCTGAGTTAGAGTAGATGACAACATCCCAGTCTGATATTCTTGGAACCAAGCCATTTACCTCTTTCAGAATTTTCTGCATTAAGGAATGACGTTGGAATGCCTAACAATAAATGTGAAACACTGCAGATATAACTGGACCGAGGCAAATAATTACCATGTGCCTGGCTTCACAGAGGCAGATATTAGAAATCTCTCAAATATCAGACATTGAAGGATCAAGCAAGAAACTGACGTAAAACAATATCATAAAACAGGAAAAAATAATATTGGATCCAATCACCTACATCCCAGAGTGCTGAAGAGCTGGCTATATTGTGGATTGATGTAATGCTGCAATGCTGCCTACAATTTGCAAGGCTGCAAATGAAACCCCACTACTTCAGAAAGGAAAGACAAAAAAGGGGAACTGCAGACCTATTAGTCTAACATCAGTACTTAAGGGGGAAAAAAAAAGGTAGGATTGGGCAGAGTCAACACAGATTTATTAAAGGGAAAATTATATTTGAGAAACCTGTTGAGTTTTTTTTGAGAATATTCTAGATTTTCAGAAGGCTTTCGGTAAAATCTTACAGAGGTTAGCGAACAAAATTAGCACACCTGGAATAGAGGATAATATACATGATTGAGGATGGGTTAATAGCAAAGAGGGACTAGGATTAAATGGGTCAGTGTCAGGTTGGCAAGCTCTGACAAATGGGGGTGCCACAAGGATCAGTGCTTCAGCCCCAGCTGTTCATAATCTATACAAATGATTTAGATACGGTGACCAAATATCTTTTTAAATTTGCAGATGACACAGATCCAAGTGGAATGTGTATCATCAGAATGACAGAGAAAGCCTCATGAGGATTTGGAAAAGGCCAGTGCAAGAGCAAGAACATGGCAGATGCAGTATATTGTGGAGAAGTGTAAGATTGGCCACTTTGGTAGGAGGAAAGAAGGTGCATAGTATTTCTAAAATGAGGAGAGATTGGGAAGTATTAATGCCAAAAAGAACTGTGCATCCTTGTTCACTAGTCAGTGAAAGCTAACATGCAAGTGCAGCAAAGAGTTTGGAAAGTGATGTGTTGGTCTTTATCACAGAAAAGTATAGGACTAAAGATGTTTTGCCTCAATCGAATAGAATTTTAGCAAAACTGCACATGTATTTTTTGCAGTTTTGGTCTTTTTACATAAGAATAAACTTTCTATGGCAAGAATGAACAAAGTTTCAGCAGGGATGGTGGTCCTATCCTACAAGGAGACCGGATTTTATTTTTGAGAATGAGAAGTGACGTCACTGCAACATATAAAATTCCTGAACAAGTCCACGGCGGCTGAGACTTCCAGACTGAGGCCAGGGTCTCAGGTTAAACGGACAAGCTATTTCGTACTGAGATAAGATGATACTTCTTCAGAGGGTAGTGAATCTTCGGAACATACCCAAGAGCGCTGTGGAAGCTCAGTTGCTAAGTATGCTCTAGATTGACTGGAACACACAGATAACATTAACGGAATGATAGGAGAAACAGCAAAGGTGGATGATTAGCCAAGATCTAGAATGGCAGGGATGGTCGAGTCGTCAAATAGCAAGCTCTTGCACTTATGTTCTTATGCCCTCAATTTGTTGCATTATCTTAACAGTAAGGTAGTGAAACGGGACATTGTTTGAGTTTGGTCAAAAAAGCTTTCAGAATGCTATGATCTCTGGACTTCAAATTTCTGGGCTGCAGGTGATAATGCATTGAATGAGGAATAATATCCAGGTGTTCTATGCATGAGTCACTCAAGAATATATATTTGACATGCTGCAGTGAAAGCAAAGGTAATTCAATCTGAAACACAGGTACTGCAATTGGTGTACAAGACCATCACCAGGTCCTCATCTAGAATCCTGTATGCCATTCTTGTCTTCTCATTGCCTGGCAGCGGGAGATAGAGGCCCTGAAAGAAGTTCTTAATTTTTCCTCAATAATATTTTTCTTTTCGTCAGTTGTTGGAGGGAAGTCTGAGGGACAGGATGTACATATATTTTGAAAGGCAAGGGAGAACAAGCAACTTAGATACAGAACTGGCTCAAAGGTAGAAGACGGAGGGTGGTGGTGGAGAGTTGTTTCTCAGACTAGAGGCCTGTGACCAGTGAAGTGCCACAACGATCAGTGCGGTGTAGACTACTTTTTGTCATTTATATAAATGATTTGGATGTAAGCATAAGAGGCATAGTTAGAAGTTCGCAAATGACACCAAAATTGGAGGTGTAGTGGATAGCAAAGAAAGTTCTCAGATTACAACGCGATCAATGGGCTGAGAAGTGGCAGATGGAATGATATAAATGTGAGGTGCTGCATTTTGGGTAAGCAAATCTAAGCAGGACTTATACACTTAATGGTAAGGTCCTAGGGAGTGTTGCTGAACAAAGGGACCTTGAAGTGCAGGTTCATAGTTCCTTGAAAGTGGAGTTGCAGGTAGATAGGATAGTGAAGGCGGCATTTGATATGCTTTCCTTTACTGGTCAGAGTAAAGAGTACAGGAGTTAGGAGGTCACATTGCAGCTGTACAGGACATTGGTGAGGCCACTTTTGGAATACTGCGTGCAATTCCAATCCCCTTCCTATTGGAAGGATTTTGTGAAACTTGAAAGGGTTCAGAAAAGATTTACAAGGATGTTGCCAGGATTGGAAGGCTTGAGCTATAAGGAGAGTCTGAATAGGCTGGGGCTGTTTTCCCTGGAGCGTTGGAGGCTGAGGGGGTGACCTTATAATGTTTTATAAAATCATGAGGGGATAGAAAAACAAAGTCTCTTCACTGGGGTGGAGAAGTTCAGAACTAGAGGGCATAGGTTTAGGGTAAGAGGGGAAAGATATAAAAGGAACCTAAGGGGCAATGTTTTCACACAGAGGGTGGTGTGTGTATGGAATGAGCTGCTAGAGGAAGTGGTGAAGACTAGGACAATTGCAACATTTAACAGGCATCTCTATGGGTGTATGAGTAGGAAAGGTTTGAACATAGAACAATACAGCACAGAACAGGCCCTCTGTCTCTCGATGCTGCTCCAACCCGTGAACTATCCTCAGCTCGTCCCCCTACACTATCCCAACATCACCCATGTGCTCACTCAAGGATTGCTTAAATCTCCCTAACGTGGCTGAGTTAATGACATTGGCAGGTAGAGCATTCCATGCCCTTACCACTCTGTGTAAAGAACCTGCCTGACATTTGTCTTAAATCTATCACCCCTCAAGTTGTAGTTATGCCCCCTTGCACAAGTTTACGTCATCATCCTAGGAAAAAGACTTTCACTGTCTACCCTATCTAATCCTCTGATCATTTTTTATGTCTCTATCAAATCCCCTCTTAGCCTCCTTCGTTCCAATGAGAAGGGACCCAAGTCTCTCAGCCTTTCCTCATAAAACCTTCCCTCCAGACCAGGCAACATCCTCATAAATCTCCTCTGCACCTTTTCTAATGCTTCCACATCCTTCCCAAAATATGACGACCAGAACTGTACACAATATTCAAAGTGTGACTGCACTAACGTTTTGTATCGTTGCAGCATGATTTTGCGGCTCCGGAACTCAAACCCTCTACCAATGAAACCTAACACACTGTATGCCTCCTGGGTGGCAACTTTCAGGGATCTACGTACATGGACTCCAAGATCCCTCTGCACATCCACACTACCACTAATCTTTCCATTGACCCAGTGCTCTGCCTTCCTGTTATTCTTCCCAAGATGCATCACCTCACATTTAGCTGCATTGAACTCCATTTGCCACCTCTCAGCCCAATCCTGCAGCTTGTCCAAGTCCCCCTGCAACCTGTAACATTCTTCTGAACTGTCCACTACTCCACCGACTTTAGTGTCATTTGCAAATTTATTAATCCATCCACCTATGCCTGCGTCTAAGTCATTTATAAAAATGACAAACAGTAGTGATCCCAAAACAGATCCTTGCTTCACACCACTAGTAACAAGACTCCAGGCTGCATATTTTCCATCAACTACCACTCGCTGCTTTCTTTCAGAAAGCCAGTTTCTAATCCAAACTGCTAAATTTCCCTCAATCCCATGCCTCTGCATTTTCTCCAAAGCCTACCATGTGGAACCTTATCAAAGGCTTTACTGAAGTCCATGTATACCACGTCAACTGCCTTACCTTCATCGACATGCTTGGTCACCTTCTCAAAAAATTCAATGAGGTTTGTGAAACACTGCTTACCCTTGACAAAACCATGTTAACTATCTGAAATCAAAGTGTTGCTTGCTAGATGATTATAAATCTCATCTCTTATAATCCTTTCCAAAACCTTTCCTACAACAGAAGTAAAGCTCACTCGTCTATAATTACCTGGGTCGTCTCTACTGCCCTTCTTGAACAAGGGCACATTTGCAATCCTTCAGTCCTCTGGTACTAAACCTGTAGACAATGCTGACTCAAATATCCAAGCCAAACGCTCTATCTCCTCCCTAGCTTTCTAGAGAATCCTCAGATAGATCCCATCCGGCCCAGGGGTCTTGTCCACTTTCACTCCTCCTAGAATTGCTAACACCTGTTCTTAACTAACCTCGATCGTTTCTAATCTAATATCTCGTACCTCATTCTTCTCCTCTACAATATTGCCCTTTTCCTGAGTGAAAACAGAGGAGTGATATGGACTGGGTGCTGGCATGTGGGACTAGATTGGGTTGGGATATCTGGTCGGCGTGGATGAGTTGGACTGAAGGGTCTGTTTCGGTGCTGTACATCTCCATGATTCTAAGGAGGGGAGTCGAGACAACCCTGGTAAGTATAGGCCAGCAAGCCTTACTTCAGTTGTGAGCAAGGTGTTGGAAAAGGTTATAAGAGATAGGATTTATAATCATCTGGAAAGGAATAATTTGATCAAGGATAGTCGACATGGTTTTGAGAAGGGTAGGTCGTACCTCACTAACCTGAATTCTTCAAGGTCACAAAACAGGTGATGAAAGTAAGCCGGATGTTGTGGTGTAGATGGACTTCAGTAAGGCATTTGACAGGTTCCACACAGTAGGCTATTGCACAAAATACAGAGTTTTGGGATTGAAAGTGATTTAGATCAGAAATTGGCTGAGCGAAAGAAGAGAGGGGATGGGGATTGATGGGAAAGGTTCATCCTGGAGCTCAGTAACCAGTGGCATGACACAAGGATCTGTTTTGGGGTCACTGCTGTTTGTCATTTTTATAAATGATCTGGAGGTGGGCATAAAAGGATGGGTTAGTAAATTTGCAGATAACACTAAGGTAGGCAGAGTTGTGGATAGTGCCAAAGGATGTTGTGGGTTACAGAGGGACGTAGATAAGATGCAGAGCTGGGCTGAGAAGTGGAAAACGAAGTTTAATGCAGAAAAACGAGAGGTAGTTCACTTCGGTAGTAGTAACAGGAATGCACAGTACTGGGCTAATGTTAAAATTCTTAGCAGTGCAAACAAAGATTTCAGCATCCAGGTGCATAGATCCCTGAAAGTTGTCACCCAGGTTGATAGGGTTGTTAAGGCGGCACATGGTGTGTTGGTATTTATTGGTGTGTGTCTGTGTGGGGGAGCGGGGGGCGGGAAGAGTGGAGTTGGAGTTTCGGAGCCATTAGGTCTTGTTTCAGCTGTACAAGACACTGGTAAGGCTGCACCTGGAGTATTGTGTATAGTTCTGGTCACTGCTTTATAGGAAGGATGTGGAAGCATTGGAAAGGGTTCAGAGGAAATTCACTAGGTTGTTGAATGGTATGAAAGGAAGTCAAGATTAGTGGCGCTGGAAAAGCACAGCAGGTCAGGCAGCATCCGAGGAGCAGGAAAATCGACGTTTCAGACAAGAGCTCCTCATCAGAAATGAGGCTGGGAGCCTCTAAGGTGGAGGGATAAATGGGAGGGGGCTCCATCCTAAAGACTCCCAGCCTCATTTCTGATGAGGGGCTCCTGCCCGAAAAGTCGATTTTCCTGCTTCTCGGATGCTACCTGACCTGCTGTGCTTTTCCAGCACCACTCTAATCTGGACTCTGATCTCCAGCATCTGCAGTCCTCACTTTCACCTGGTATAGAAGGAAGGTCTTACAAGGAAAGGCTGAGGAAACTGAGGCTGTTTTTATTGGAGAGAAGGTTGAGAGGTGACTTAATCGAGATATACAAGATAATCAAAGTTAGATATGGTGGACAGTGAAAGCCTTTTTCCTCAGATGCTGAAGACTAACACAAGGGGACATAGCTTTGAATTGAGGGATGATAGATTTAAGACAGATATTGAGGTAGTTTCTTCACTCAGTAATAGAGGCATGGAATGGCCTGCCTGCAACAGTAGCAGACTCGCTACTGTTAGGTTATATGGGAATCAGATTTATTGCGCAGGTCAGCACACCATCGATCACCAAAGGGCCTGTACTGTACTCTAGTTCTATGTTCTAATATTCTTCATTCATAAACACACAAGGGTTATCACTATCCCACTTGTGTCGTCTATTAACAATTCATCAGAAATTTGATATTTGTGCTGCTCAGAAAATGGATTCACACTGAAAAACTCCATTTTAGCATTTTGTGCCTTACAAGCAGAAGCAACAAGATACGACAAACTCAGCTTTGACAGGAGAAAATACTATGGTCCCACTGTATGACATGTATTCACTTTATTTTTTCACTCTTCCTCATTTAGAAGCAAATCAGATGGCAATATTGAAATAAGTAACTAAGAAAAAATATATTGTGACTTAGTTCATAAACATCTGAAATGACAAATATAATACCAAGTGCTTTAAGGATTAACTTTTATTTTCAATGCCCATAAAATGACCAAAGCATTAGAACTCAAAATCAGAGATTTGCGACTTCTTTTAAAACAAATACATCTCCATCTTAGTACCTGAGCATAGTTGCTCGATCTTGGTGTAATTGAGCTGCAAGGAGTCATTGACCCATGACAACATGTCATGTCGGCTCAGATTTTCACTTGTCACAGAGGTGGAATACACGTTCACTGCCATGCCACAGCTGTAAAACAAAGAGCAAGTTAAGAAGGTGGAAATAAAGTCAATCAAAAACAGAGCACGAGATAAGCTCTCTATCAAACATGTTTAAGAACAAAAAGAAAGGAACTGCTTTGACAAATTACTTGAGACTTCAATACATATGGATACAGACAGAACAGTTATTATAAAAATATGTGGAGCTCAGGAAAAAATTATGATTGGCAAAAGGGGCTTGAAATAGTAAGAAATATTTTTATTTATACAGGGCTTTTCACAATACACCAAGCATCCCAAATCACTTCCAGTTGAAGAAGCATTTTCAGAAGTATAACCTCTGTTCTAAGACAGTAAATAAAATCAAGCAGAGACAGTGGTAATGCCAGTGAACTAAAATCCAGAAGTTCAGGCTAATGTCTGGGGACACAAATTAAAATAGTATCATGGCAACTGGTAGAATTTAAATTTAATTAGTAGAAATTGGAATTTCTTTTCCCCTCGAAGGTGATCAACTGGTGCAAAAACCCATCTGGTTCACTAAATCCTGAGGGAAGGACATCTGCTAACTTTCCACTGATGTTGCTGATTCCCTTAACTGCCCTCCTAAATGGCTAGCAACTCCTTCAAGTTCAAGGGCAAAAGGTAGATAAATTCTGGCTTTGCCAACAATGCTCACATACCAAGAAACTTGAAATTTAAAAGCAAATATGCACTCAAATTCCCATAAACAGCCATGTGATAATCTGTTTTGTGTGATGTTATTTGAAGGAATTATATTGATCAGAACACCGAGGAACTTATGGTTGTGAAAAAGTGCCGTGGCATTTACATCCTCCTGAACAGACTGATGGGGCCTCTTTGCAATGTCTTGTTTTAAAGATGGCCATCAACAATGTACATTACTGAAGAAATACTGCACTGGAAATGTCAGGCTTGATTTGTGCTCAAGCTCTTGAACCCAGAATCTTCTGATTCAGAGGCAAGTGTATTGCAACAGCTAATACAATGTAAAGCTGTGTTTGTTGACATTGCAAATGCAGGGGTACACTCACCCCAACATGGAGTCACAGTGCCTGTGACATCACTGCCAGTAGTGCTGAAGATAACAGCCTGCAAAAAATAAGACCATCTGTAATATTATCAATTCAGAGATATTTTAACAAGTGCAGTACCAATAAAGTGCTCTTTTACACCTTTCTCAGGTGTGCCAAGTCTTGAGATATTACTTAGCCTGGTGAATAAATTGATATTTAAAGATTGCAATTTTCAAAGAATATTGAACACTACAGCTCAAGTTAAAAATAATGGAATCCACATTCAAATCATCTCCCCAATTGCCTCTTTGTTTACTGATCATCTGGTCCAGGCATGTGTTTTCCAACTGTTCACCACTCTGCTCCCTCACCTGTATACCATTCGAGAACGAGAGAGAAAGGTGCCAAGTGGAGGGACGCATTGAGGGATTCAGAGGGGGAAAGCAGTAAGCAATCCAGGTGAGCGAGTGAGTGGTATGGGTTCAACTAGTGCACCACAAATGATTCTACAGATGCAATGCGTGTCACTTCCTACTGATTTCACATTGAGAATGTCAGCAGCATCCACTTGCTTCAGTGTATTGGTAGTATAACATAGGCCTTTTGGCCATCAAGTCTACAATGACAAAACTATTGTAAAGCCATTCTAATCCCACTTTCCAGCACATGGCCCATAGCCTTGAATATTATGATATTCAAGTCATCTAAGTACTTTTTAAAGTTGAGAAATTTCCTGCCTCAACTACCCTCCCAGGCTGTGCAGATGCCCAGTTTCACACCCTGGGAGGAAGGAAAATGCACCAAATCCCCTCTCAACCACTTACTGTTCACTTTAAAATGATGTCATGTTAATGACACTTCAATTTGCCCTCCTCCACCCAAAATCCTTTTTTGGTGAGCCATATTTTATTATTTTCCATTAACCTAAAACGTGTACACGGTTCTGAACCACACCTATTCACATTATACATTAACAATCTGGACTATGGCACTGACGGATTCAGTGCTAAGTTTGCAAATGACAAGGATAAGCAGGACGGACAGGTAGTGAAGAAGTGGTGAGACTGTAGGACGACTTAGACAGGGTAAGAAAATGATACTTTAAATGCAAACTCTTTGAACGCTGATGTACAAATTGACTAGCTATATCATCAAGTGACAAAGTAAATGTTATTCCAAGATCATTTCTAACCTGCAATATGCATTGTGGACTTTAATGAAACAATAAATGAAAATTAAATTGCCATAAAACATGTTACAGAAGAACATTTTCATAAATGTGTATCTAATCTATCTTCCATGATCCACTATGCACACAGTTTCTAAAAATATCCACACCAAGATTTCAGAATACTTTTTATTCTCACATGAACCGGTGTTTCATTTTGCATTTAAAGCAAACCACAGTGCTGAAGAAAAACAAAAATAAAACAGCATCAAGTATGTCATTTTTGCAGTAATATAATGCAATGGTTTGAAATTAATTTTACGGATAATTAGCAAGAAGCATGAATTTTTATTCATTGGTCAAGTAACAAGGTCCTGCAGACAATATTTTCTATCATACTAAAATTATTTCAGCTTCAGAATCAGTTGAGAAATCCATTTTTAAGAGCTTTGTTTTGTTGTATCAGAAAGCTTTATTTTACTTAATAACAAATATGGAAATATTATATTTGGGGGTCAATTAGCTAGTTTGCGATATAGAGTGAAACCAACGTGTTCAATTCTCGCACTGGATGAAGTTACAATTAAGGACTCTCCTTCTCAACCTCACCCCTCACTCGACACATGGTTAAACTAACACCAGTTATCTCTTTCTAATGAGAGCAGCAGCTCTATTGTCTTCTGGGACTATGGCAACTTCACTCACATTAAAATGAGAAAGAGTAGCATGATATTTATCAAAATGCTGATTACATGTTCAAGTATGCTAGCTTTACTTTTTCTGTCTATTTTGAATTCAGCAGATAAGTAATGTTTTTGTCACATTGCAACATTACAAAATAAGGCTAAACGTGAAAATAACTTTTTGCTCAATGTGCAAAACTAAAATGCAAAAGATACTGCCTACAATAGAAACTACTGCTAAAATGATAAACAACACTTGGAAGGTTGATTTGCTTACTGTGCACTTACAGAAGGAAACAATCTTACTCCCACTAGGACCATGGCTTTCAGGTGGAGAACAACTTTATAGAGGTGCTGAAAAAGGAGTCATGATTAAATTGACTAAAACACTGCGTGACTCAGCACTTGGTTCATAGACATTTTTGGAACTTTTCTGCCCAAGATAACAAAAGCTCATCACCCAAAGTGATGTTAAATATTCACAATAGCATTCTGGTTTTAACAGTTGGATAGGATTTGAGAAATAAACTGGTTAAATACTCCAGCTTTAATGATTTAATTTTGATCTTATAGTTAATTGTTTGTTATCCATATTGTCAAATTGTGATTAAAGCCAATTGTAGACATCCTTATTTAATGTTGAGTTTGACATTATTAAACAGCATATCAAAATATCCCACTTCCTGCCCCCAAAATCTATTTTTCTGTTTTCAACGTGACCATCGCCACACCCATTACAACTGGATGCTTGGGGCAAACTGTTGCCACTTTTTTTTTTGCTTGCAAACGTTCATTGTAATGACACCAGAATTGTCCTTGGTGATCAACTAGAAACATAAGAGAATGGAAAAGCGAATAGTTCTGGTCTAAATTGTTTTGCTCCTGATGGACTAGTGCATTGACCCAATGAATTATTGGTGAAGACCCCAAAATTTGTTTCTGTAGAAATTCAACATCACTGGTATGAAGTTACTCAATATCTGAGGGTATTGTTGCTTACACACCCATACACCATTTCATTGTCATTCTTTGGCTGAAGACAGATGATGAAACCATGCAGCATTTGACAGAACCGAATCTATTCTTCAGCCTGGGAATGATAATACAACCCTGAATATGTTTGAGCAAGTTCTTCAAAGCTTTGACGGGTATTTGTATTCACTTTAACTAACTGACATCATGGTCAATCCATTGTGTCATTGCAGCCTGATCCTAAAGAGTTTAAAATCTTTAAACGTGAAGAAATTCCCACGTCTGGTTGAAATGTATTCTAGACTGTTAAGGGAAGGAAGAGAAGAAAGAGTGGAGATTCTGACCACTATTTCACCATCCTCACTAGTTTCAGCTGTGGTACCGAAGGATTGGACTTCAAATGGTATAGACTGGATTAGTGGTGCTGGAAGAGCACAGCAGTTCAGGCAGCATCCAACGAGCAGCGAAATCGACGTTTCGGGCAAAAGCCCTTCATCAGGAATAAAGGCAGTGAGCCTGAAGCATGGAGAGATAAGCTAGAGGAGGGTGGGGGTGGGGAGAGAGTAGCATAGAGTACAATGGGTGAGTGGGGGAGGAGATGAAGGTGATAGGTCAAGGATGAGAGGGTGGAGTGTATAAGATGGAAAAGGAGATAGGCAGGTCGGACAAGTCCGGACAAGTCAAGGAGACAGTGCTGAGCTGGAAGTTTGAAACTAGGATGAGGTGGGGGAAGGGGAAATGAGGAAGCTGTTGAAGTCCACATTGATGCCCTGGGGTTGAAGTGTTCCGAGGCGGAAGATTGACCTATCACCTTCATCTCCTCCCCCACTCACCCATTGTACTCTATGCTACTCTCTCCCCACCCCCACCCTCCTCTAGCTTATCTCTCCATGCTTCAGGCTCACTGCCTTTATTCCTGAAGGGCTTTTGCCCGAAACGTCAATTTCGCTGCTCATTGGATGCTGCCTGAACTGCTGTGCTCTTCCAGCACCACTAATCCAGTATTTGCTTTCCAGCATCTGCAGTCATTGTTTTTACCTTCAAATGGTATAACCTTGTTTAAAAAAGGGAGAAAGAGAATGACCGATTTATTACATGCCAGTGAGGCTAAACTCAGGTCGGAAAATTATTGGCAAAAATTCGGAGGTATAGGATAACAAGAATCAGAGTTGTACAGCACGGAAACAGACCCCACGGTCTAACTCATCCTAAATTGATCTAGTCCCATTTGCCAGCATTTGGCCCACATCCCTCTAAACTCTTCCTATTCATATACCTATCCAGATGCCTTTTAAATGCTGTAATTGCACCTGCCTCCATCACTGCCTCTGGCAGCTCATTCTTTGGACATACCACCCTCTACGTGAAAACCTTTAGGTTCCTTTTAAATCTTTCCCCTCTTATCTACATCCTCTAGTTTTGGACTTCCCTATTCTGAAGATAGATAAATCTTGGCTATTCACCCTATCCATGCCACTCATGGACTTATAAACCTCTATAAAAAGGTCACTCCTTGGCCTCTGACACTAAAGGGAAAGAAGTCCCAGACTATTCAGTCTCTCTCTCTCGGTCAAACCTTCTAACCATGGCAACAACCTTGAAAGGGTTCAGAAATGATTTACAAATTAAACATCTTTCCTATAGCAGGGAGGCCAGAATTGAATGTAGTATTCTAAGATTGGCCTCAATGTCCTGCACAACCGCAACATGACATCTTAACTCCTGTACTCAGTACACTGACCAATGAAGGCAAGCATGCCAAACGCCTTCTTCACCATGTCTACCTGCAATCCACTTTCAAGAAATTATACACCTGCACCTCCAGATCTATATTCGTATATAGATTCAAAATGACAGGTTAAGGAAAGATTGGGTTTGACTGACAATCAAATAGTGAAATGGTAACAAGGATAGCAATCAGAATAGTGCATTTAATATGGTCCATATGGAATTTAGCAAAGCTTTTGATAGGATTACATATTAAACTGGTCATGAAATATGGCATAGCAGGCAAAACAGAACAATGTCCCAAGTAGGTTCACATTCAGGGAACAAAACAGTTGACAAGCATGTGACTAGAAGACTATTTGCAGTAGGTTGCATACAGTTCAAAAGTAAATCACTTGTGTTTCTTAATATCTTAGACTTAAAACCCAGCATGAAAACATGGCAATTTAATTGTAGCTAGTTCAAACCCCACTGCTTCAGAGGTTGATTGCAACAGTCCAAACAGACTCAAAAATAATTGTAACAGCATTTTACTCATCATTGCAGTTATGCATCAGCTTTTGTTTTACTCTCCCTGAAATAGAGATAATACAACACAAAGTCTGCTTAATCCTCAACCTGAAACCATTTAGAGATGCAGTATTGCTGTAAAGCACACATTTTGTTAAAGTTTTTTGTCTTGCATTTATCAGGACATTTCAAAAGAATACCAATTCAAGGCAAAAAACAACATTTATACTGAACGAGGGGGGAAAAGAGTCTGGTTGGCAAGTTATTGGTAGAGGCATTGCATTCTCTATGGCATCGATTAATGATGATTGACAGTTAAGAGGAAGGCTGTTTTAAAATTTTAAACCAAGCAGGATGACAGATTGGTCATTACCCTGAAAAGTGAACAAGCACATGGCTATCAGTTTTGTTGAGTTGAAACAAAATTGCACCAAAAACAAAGTGCTGGAGGAACTCAGCAGGACTGGCAGCATCTGTGGGAGGACTACAGTTAACATTTCAAGTCCTGTGACTCTGCATCAGCACTGTCACTGCCAGAGATGCTACCAGACCTGCTGAGCTTCTCCAGTAATTTCTGTTTGTTCACATCTCCAGCATCTGCAGTTCTTTATTTATTTTAGCACTGTATACATGCTCTGGCTATGTAAGAAAGCAAGCTATGTATAAATTTATCTGGTTTCCAGTGCATGTAAATTCACACTGTGAACCTGAATGATGCAAAAAAAAAGACAGCCATTGGTTGGTTCATTTCTCTTCAGCTTCAAATGCAAGTTTAGCTTGGAGTAAACTGGTCTGTGTCATAGCCAGGACCAAGAATGCAGATTATTCAGCGCACCAAGTAGCCGCCCATCGGGTGCCAATGCTATGAACGAGACTACATCCATGTAGTCTTGAAGATGCAAGTATCAGCTGCGAAGTCTTTTTTTTTGCAGAGTTCAAGAGTAGACACCCTTTTAAATTATAGATTACAACTCCATGGTTTTCAAACATTCCCTTTCACACCAGACTGTCACAGTCAACCCTGGCATTGAAATGGCCAAGGATGACAATTTTGCATGAGTTCACAGATATCCATATAGAACACAGCCATATTAGTTGGATTAGCCTTCAGGGTTGGAGCACAAGTGCTGATGATCTTGAGAGGGGGAGGGGAGACAAGATGTACTCTGAAATGTCAAGTATGTACTCTTGAAAAAAGGCAAAGTACTAAAGATGCTAGAAAACTGCAAACAATGCTGGAGAAACACAGCAGGTCTGGCAGTATCTGTGAGAAGAAAAACAGAGTTAATCTTTCAAGTTCTGTATGTCTCTTCGTCTGCTCCAAAAATCATACCTCATTCAAGGTAGCCATACCAACATCTAGTCTGGCTAATTTGTGTGTCACCAGAGCTAAATAGCAGCAGGCAGAACTTTTCACACCTTTACAAGCAAGTGTTCTAGTTTCTTGTTTGCAGTTTGTTCATATTAAGAGGTATCATTGACCATGTTGAACAAACTGGGCAGTGGGGAAACAAGCATTTGTCTCAACAACCTTTCCAGGTTCCTCTGATTCAGGAGGGATCAATGCTATCCTATAAAAATATAGTATATCGTTCAGGATGCTATCTGGTGATGTCATCATCAATATTATCAATGCTCTAAGCAGTTTGTGTACAGGAAAATTCACACTTTCCCATCACTGCAGGATTTACATGTGCTGTAGTTGTGGTAGTCATTTTCTCTACTTCCTGCCTACACAAAAGAGCTTTAACATAAAAGACAATTTGCACTGACTAACTGCAGCCTTTGAGATTAGTTAATCAGTCATGGTCCAGTGAACTACGATGCCAGTGGCGAAGTATCTATTCAAATTCGGAATTTCTCTCTGAGGTGGGTTGCTGACCAAGGCTTGAAGGGACAATACTTCTTTGCTATCTTCTCCATAGCTGGCCAACCACCAATAATAAATGGAATGTGATGCGGCACATGTTTGGTCTGGTGCAAGATGGTCAATTTGGCACATGCAATCCTTTGCCTGGCCATTACCTTTGATAAAGCAAGTCATCCACCCAACTGGTGTCACAGTCTCTCCTTGCTACATTTTGCCTGGCAGCAGAAAGTGTTTGTTGGAATGGGTGCTTAAAGCCAGCAACTGGAGAAGATGAAGGGCCAATGGTGCAAAAATCAAATTGATCTATTTTTCTAATCAGCCTGTTCAAACATGTTTCTACATACCTCTCAGCAGGTAGGACTTGAACCTGAGCCTCCACTGCAGGGTTAGGGACATTACTACTACACCACAAGAGGCCTCCCCACATTCAAGGCAGCCATACCAACATCTAGGCTGTTTGGGCTTGCCCAAAGCCATTGCTAACCTTCAATATCGTTCCAATTTTAGTACATATGCTGCCAAAGTCCATCCAATAAGTAGGATTCTGTTGACTAAAAAGGTACAAGGTTACTACACTGTCCAGACATCACACATACCCACTGTAATTCATTACTGTATTCATTAAATCCAAAATATTACTCTGCTTTTATTGTATGGCTCTATCCAACAATGGACATTAAAAGAAATTTAAGCTCAATGCATCTTTGTTCAACTGCAGCTCTTCAAGACATTCATTGATTTTACCTTATTATAAATAGGCTTCTAAAAAGTGTGGTGTAGAGATGTACATAACTGGTCAGCATAATGGGCAGACAGAATTCAGAGGGTCTACTTAAAAAAAAAGCCATATACTAGCCATTCTCTCTGAGAAAAGTGGGTATGACTCCAGCCCGATCAACATCCAATTATAACAATAACTTCTTGCTGACGCATGCAAGCTCGCCCAACCATTTGTTGTAAATCACTTGCAGGCTAGAGGTAGGCACAAATGAGGCACAGATAAACAATGATCGAAAAAATCCCAAGTGCAAACAGAAGCCAATACAGCTTCAGAACAAAAATAATAAAATTCAAATTTTGACAGACATCAAGCAGTTAGGCGTAACTTGGATATCTAAATCATTGAATAAAGTAGTCAATTCAACATCCATATTTTGAAAATTTGACGTTGCATTGCTATAAAAGATCAGGTACAGTAGTTCATCTGAGCAAAGGTCCAGTTAGCTATTGCAAGTTATCATCCTATAACTATACTAGGTGATGGAGCTAAGGCTAACAATTTCAAATTATCGTGCTTTCCAGGTAATGCAATAGGTCTGGGGGTAGAGGGGCAAGGTGGGAAACATAGAACAAGGAAGCACATGGACACAGCATACAATAGGGATGGGGGGGATAAGGGGGGAGGGGATGGGGGGGAGAAGAGAGGCAGGGTTGGGGGGGGGGGGAGAAGCGAGTCAGGGTGGGGGGTGGGGGGGGGAAGCGAGTCAGGGTGGGGGGTGGGGGGTGGGGGAAGCGAGTCAGGGTGGGGGGGGGGAAGCGAGTCCGGGTGGGGGGTTGGGAAGCGAGTCCGGGTGGGGGGTTGGGGGGGGGGGAAAGCGAGTCCGGGTGGGGGGGGGGGAAGCGAGTCTGGGTGGGGGGATGGGGTAGGGGGGATAGGGTGGGGAGGTGGGGGGGATGGGGTGGGGAGGTGGGAGAGGAGAGAGGGGTGGGGTTTCAGGGAGGAGAGGCAGGGTGGGGGGGAAAAAAAGTGTGGCGGGGTGGGGGGGGGGGGGGGGGAAGAGTGTGGCAGGGTGGGGGGAAAAAAAAAGTGTGGCAGGGTGGGGCGGGGGGGAAAAAAGAGCGTGGCGGGGTGGGGAAAAGAAAGTGTGGCGGTGTGGGAAAGTGTGTGGCGGGGGGGGAAAAAAGTGTGGCAGGGTGGGGGGGGAGAAAAAGAGTGTGATGGGGTGGGGGAAGAGAGGGAGGGGAAATGGGGGGGGGGGGGGAAGGAGAGAAATTGGGGGGAAGAAGAGAAATTGGGGTGGGGGGGGAGAAGAAGAGAAATGGGGGGGGGTGGGAGAGGAGAGAAATGGGGGGGTGGGAGAGGAGAGAAATGGGGGGGTGGGAGAGGAGAGAAATGGGGGGGTGGGAGAGGAGAGAAATGGGGGGGTGGGAGAGGAGAGAAATGGGGGGGTGGGAGAGGAGAGAAATGGGGGGGTGGGAGAGGAGAGAAATGGGGGGGTGGGAGAGGAGAGAAATGGGGGGGTGGGAGAGGAGAGAAATGGGGGGGTGGGAGAGGAGAGAAATGGGGGGGTGGGAGAGGAGAGAAATGGGGGGGTGGGAGAGGAGAGAAATGGGGGGGTGGGAGAGGAGAGAAATGGGGGGGTGGGAGAGGAGAGAAATGGGGGGGTGGGAGAGGAGAGAAATGGGGGGGTGGGAGAGGAGAGAAATGGGGGGGTGGGAGAGGAGAGAAATGGGGGGGTGGGAGAGGAGAGAAATGGGGGGGGTGGGAGAGGAGAGAAATGGGGGGGGTGGGAGAGGAGAGAAATGGGGGGGGTGGGAGAGGAGAGAAATGGGGGGGGTGGGAGAGGAGAGAAATGGGGGGGGGGGGGAGAGGAGAGAAATGGGGGGGGGGGAGAGGAGAGAAATGGGGGGGGGGGGGAGAGGAGAGAAATGGGGGGGGGGGGGAGAGGAGAGAAATGGGGGGGGGGGGGGAGAGGAGAGAAATGGGGGGGGGGGGGAGAGGAGAGAAATGGGGGGGGGGGGGAGAGGAGAGAAATGGGGGGGGGGGGGGGAGAGGAGAGAAATGGGGGGGGGGGAGAGGAGAGAAATGGGGGGGGGGGAGAGGAGAGAAATGGGGGGGGGGAGAGGAGAGAAATGGGGGGGGGGCGCGACAGGAGAGAAATGGGGGGGGGGGGAGAGGAGAGAAATGGGGGGGGGGGAGAGGAGAGAAATGGGGGGGGGGGGAGAGGAGAGAAATGGGGGGGGGGAGAGGAGAGAAATGGGGGGGGGGAGAGGAGAGAAATGGGGGGGGGGAGAGGAGAGAAATGGGGGGGGGGCGCGACAGGAGAGAAATGGGGGGGGGGGGAGAGGAGAGAAATGGGGGGGGGGGAGAGGAGAGAAATGGGGGGGGGGGGGGAGAGGAGAGAAATGGGGGGGGGGGAGAGGAGAGAAATGGGGGGGGGGGAGAGGAGAGAAATGGGGGGGGAGAAGAGAGAGAACTGGGGGGGGAGAAGAGAGAGAACTGGGGGGGGAGAAGAGAGAGAACTGGGGGGGGAGAAGAGAGAGAACTGGGGGGGGAGAAGAGAGAGAACTGGGGGGGGAGAAGAGAGAGAACTGGGGGGGGAGAAGAGAGAGAACTGGGGGGGGAGAAGAGAGAGAACTGGGGGGGGAGAAGAGAGAGAACTGGGGGGGGAGAAGAGAGAGAACTGGGGGGGGAGAAGAGAGAGAACTGGGGGGGAGAAGAGAGAGAACTGGGGGGGAGAAGAGAGAGAACTGGGGGGGGAGAAGAGAGAGAACTGGGGGGGGAGAAGAGAGAGAACTGGGGGGGGAGAAGAGAGAGAACTGGGGGGGGAGAAGAGAGAGAACTGGGGGGGGAGAAGAGAGAGAACTGGGGGGGGAGAAGAGAGAGAACTGGGGGGGGAGAAGAGAGAGAACTGGGGGGGGAGAAGAGAGAGAACTGGGGGGGGAGAAGAGAGAGAACTGGGGGGGGAGAAGAGAGAGAACTGGGGGGGGAGAAGAGAGAGAACTGGGGGGGGAGAAGAGAGAGAACTGGGGGGGGAGAAGAGAGAGAACTGGGGGGGGAGAAGAGAGAGAACTGGGGGGGGAGAAGAGAGAGAACTGGGGGGGGAGAAGAGAGAGAACTGGGGGGGGAGAAGAGAGAGAACTGGGGGGGGGAGAAGAGAGAGAACTGGGGGGGGAGAAGAGAGAGAACTGGGGGGGGAGAAGAGAGAGAACTGGGGGGGGAGAAGAGAGAGAACTGGGGGGGGAGAAGAGAGAGAACTGGGGGGGGAGAAGAGAGAGAACTGGGGGGGGAGAAGAGAGAGAACTGGGGGGGGAGAAGAGAGAGAACTGGGGGGGGAGAAGAGAGAGAACTGGGGGGGGAGAAGAGAGAGAACTGGGGGGGGAGAAGAGAGAGAACTGGGGGGGGAGAAGAGAGAGAACTGGGGGGGGAGAAGAGAGAGAACTGGGGGGGGAGAAGAGAGAGAACTGGGGGGGGAGAAGAGAGAGAACTGGGGGGGGAGAAGAGAGAGAACTGGGGGGGGAGAAGAGAGAGAACTGGGGGGGGAGAAGAGAGAGAACTGGGGGGGGAGAAGAGAGAGAACTGGGGGGGGAGAAGAGAGAGAACTGGGGGGGGAGAAGAGAGAGAACTGGGGGGGGAGAAGAGAGAGAACTGGGGGGGGAGAAGAGAGAGAACTGGGGGGGGAGAAGAGAGAGAACTGGGGGGGGAGAAGAGAGAGAACTGGGGGGGGAGAAGAGAGAGAACTGGGGGGGGAGAAGAGAGAGAACTGGGGGGGGAGAAGAGAGAGAACTGGGGGGGGAGAAGAGAGAGAACTGGGGGGGGAGAAGAGAGAGAACTGGGGGGGGAGAAGAGAGAGAACTGGGGGGGGAGAAGAGAGAGAACTGGGGGGGGAGAAGAGAGAGAACTGGGGGGGGAGAAGAGAGAGAACTGGGGGGGGAGAAGAGAGAGAACTGGGGGGGGAGAAGAGAGAGAACTGGGGGGGGAGAAGAGAGAGAACTGGGGGGGGAGAAGAGAGAGAACTGGGGGGGGAGAAGAGAGAGAACTGGGGGGGGAGAAGAGAGAGAACTGGGGGGGGAGAAGAGAGAGAACTGGGGGGGGAGAAGAGAGAGAACTGGGGGGGGAGAAGAGAGAGAACTGGGGGGGGAGAAGAGAGAGAACTGGGGGGGGAGAAGAGAGAGAACTGGGGGGGGAGAAGAGAGAGAACTGGGGGGGGAGAAGAGAGAGAACTGGGGGGGGAGAAGAGAGAGAACTGGGGGGGGAGAAGAGAGAGAACTGGGGGGGGAGAAGAGAGAGAACTGGGGGGGGAGAAGAGAGAGAACTGGGGGGGGAGAAGAGAGAGAACTGGGGGGGGAGAAGAGAGAGAACTGGGGGGGGAGAAGAGAGAGAACTGGGGGGGAGAAGAGAGAGAACTGGGGGGGAGAAGAGGGAGAAATGGGGGGGGGGAAGAGAGAGAAATGGGCGGGGGGAGAGAAATGGGGGGGGAGAAGAGAGAGAAATGGGGGGGGGGGGGTAAGCAGAGCAGCGGTTGGGGGGGGCGGGGGTGTGGACTGGGAGCCGGTGCTCACCGCTGCCTGATTTTTCCTCCTTCCCTGAGGAATGGAGGGGTAACTATAGTGAGCACATGATCGACACCGGTGCAAAGTGCGAAAGCTGCCGTTTACCTGGAAACGGAATTTTAATTTTAAACTGAAACCGGAGCCGCTGCAGCGCGAGCGAGTCGGGTTACATAACAGCAGCTCCCATCAGGTGAGGGGGGGGGACAGGTGCCCCGCTTCCACACCAACACAACCCTCACGGTCACCATCGCGGGAAGAGGACAGTGGAGGGCGGCGCCGCTCGAATATGATCGCTGCGGAACCCAGGACTCACCGTGTACCCCAAGGCCGGGGCTGTACCTGCTTCAAGGCCGCTCGCTCTCAACCAACGCAACGCACTGATATCGCACTGCGCCTGCGCACAGAGTGCCGGAGGGGGCGGGGTACCGCGCACTGCAGCACTGCGTTTGCGTATAGCTGATGGGGCGGGGCCCGTCCACCGCAGCACTGCGCCTGCGTATAGCGGTGGGCCAGGGTTCCAGACGATGGGCAATGCGCTTGCGCATGGTGTAGGTGGGGCTTTTCCCCGTGCTGCAGCATTGCGCCTGCGCCTAGTTGATGGGGCGGGGTCTTGTGGCCTGTAGCACTGCGCATGCTAGCGCGAAAGCTGCTGAAGAGCTCCATGTGGGCGGAGGAGGATTTGCATCCGTCACCTGTTTCCAACTAACGCATTGGGAAGTTCAAGTGGGCGAATGTAACAACATTTTTACTTGATCAACTAGCCACAAAATGACCTTCTCTCACTTAATACCCTTACATACAGAGGGGGAAGGTCACCATTTCGACTGGGACATCACATCCATTCTAGGACAAGCCAAACAGAGACGCTTGAGAATTCCTAGAAGCACGGTATTCCAACCGGAATTCTATCAACAAACATATTGGGTTAGACCCCATCTACCACCCTCTGAGAAAATAAACAGGAAATGACATCATAACAGGAAATGGTGTCACCACAGGAAATGGCATCACCAACCCAAAGAAACCCAATCGTATAAATAGAAAGCAGGACTTCGCCTGGAGGCCCACTGATGATGTTACCCAGTATGGTGATGAAATGTCTGGAAATGAACCTTCTAGCTCAGTGAGCAAACCTACATTCAGAACCTCAACCTGAGCTACAAATCTTCTCAAAACTCGCTAGGAGTAAAGACACTCAGCCTGGAGCATGTTCCCACATTTAATGAGATCTTAATTCATTAAGATGCCTTAATTTCACAATAAATATTTTTTGTTCATATCCCTTAATACCCTTGCTTATTTAGATATTATTTATCTCCGATTTAAATTAACAACTGATCCAGCATTCACTGCCATTTGTGAAAGAGTTCCAAATCTGTCCCATCCTCAGGCTCTTCACAGAAAAATTATCAAACAAAATATCAGCCAGAGCCATGTGGAAAATCAGTAAAGCAGATGACCAAAATCTTGGTCAGATACAGCAGGTAGGTTTTGGCTGTATTTTCAAGGAGGAAAAAGTGGCAAAGAGGACTCTTATTCTTTTTCCAGAATGGAAATGTCAATTACTAGGGAACACACATTTAAGGTCGAGGGGGAAAGTTTAACGGAGATGTGAGAGGCAAGTTTTTTACACAGTGGGTGGTAACTACCTGGAATGCGCGGCCAGAAGAGGTGACAGAAGCAGATACGACAGCAATGTTTAAGAGGCATCTTGACAGATGCATGAATAGGCAGGGAGCAGAGAGATATGGATCATGTATAGGCAAAAGTTTCTTAGTTTAGAACAGTGTCATGTGTCAGCACAGGCTTGTGACCTGTAGAGCCTGTTCCTGTGCTGTACTGTACTGTACTTTGCCTATAAAGAGAATTCCAAAGAAAGTAGGATTCTTAATGATGGGCATTTAAAATCCGTATGCTCAAGAAGTCAAATTGGAGCAATGCAGATATCAGTGGGTTGGGCTGGAGAAGAATACGAAGTTGGGAAGTGAAATGATCTGCAGGGAATGGAAAATTTCAAAAGTAAGGTTTTAATGAACCATATGCCAATATGGTCAGTGTGTACAGGGATGATGGATGAGTGAGACTAGGTAAAATCTTAGGCAGCAGCAATAGAGCTTTGTATGTTCCAAAGGTTGAATATCTGGGGTTAATTTGAAAGCAAGAGGCCAGTACCTGAGGAAATAGGAATACATTTGAATGATCAACAGTTTGCTAAGAATAGAGTTAAAGGGGCATGGGGTGGGTTTACTGAATGAAGGAGACAGACAGGAAAGATACTTTTGTAAAACTGTGTTCCTTGTGGCACAATGTGAGTGGAACAGGGTTTAGGGTGTAGGTTTGTTCGCTGAGCTGTAGGTTTGCTATCCTGATGTTTCATTACCTGGCTAGTTAACATCATCAGTGGCGACCTCCAAGTGAAGCAAAGTTGTTGTCTCCTGCTTTCTATTTCTATCTTTCTCCTGGATGGGGTTCCTGGGGTTTGTGGTGATGTCATTTCCTGTTCGTTTTCTGAGGGGTTGATAGATGGCATCTAGATCTACAACGTGTCATTAGGGTGTCTGAAGTACTGTTTAGAGTTGAGTACTGGAAAAGCACAGCTGGTCAGGCAGCATCCTCGGAGCAGGAAAATCGATGTTTCGGGCAAAAGCCCTTCATCACCACTCTAATATAGACTCTGATTTCCAGCATCCACAGTCCTTACTTATGCCAGGTCTGAAGTACTGTACTGTACATAGCCTTATAGTGAAGGCACCTATCACTAGCCTAGTTCACCTGCTGTAAACACTATTAAACACTTGAATAAGGTCATGAAAAGTACTAAATACTGTGCTGAAGGTCACTGTGACCTTTAACTTTCAGGCCATTGCATGGATCCAGGCTGCAGTAAGTGACATTTTCCAGCTTGACCTTCATCATTTTATCAGAAAGGCAACCAAAATTTGTTACACTCGGAGAAACAACATTAATTCCAAAAGAGTGACACAAGGAAAGATAACATGATAATTCACCTGCGTTTCAGGTTTCCCTTGGATTAGGCCATAAGACATAGGAGCAGAGATTAGGCCATTCAAGTCTGCTCTGCCATTCAATCATGGCTGATAAGTTTCTGAACTCCATTCACCCGCCTTCTCCCCATAACCTTTGATTCCCTTAACAATCATGAACCTATCCATATCTGTCTTAAACATACACAATGACCTGGCATCTACAGCCTTCTGTGGAAACGAATTCCATAGATTCACCACTTTCTGCTTAAGAAGTTTCTCCTCATCTTCATTTTAAACAGTCTTTCCTTTATTCTAAGGCTGTGTTCTCAGTTCCTAGTCTCTTAATGGAAACATCTTCACACGTCACAACTATCTCGGCCTTTCAGTATTCTGTAAGTTTTGATTAGGTATCCCCTAATCCTGCTAAACTTCATCGAGTATAGACCCAGAGTCCTTAAATATTCCTCCTACGTTAAGCCTTTCATTTCTGGAATCATTCTATGGACCTCCCCTAGACCAACCCAGGGCCAGTTCATCCTTCCTGAGATATGGGGCCCAAAATTACTTGCAATATTCTAAAGGTTCCAGGTCCCATGGACTGCAGCCACATTTGTCTTCCATGCTATGCACCATCATCATCATCCTAACAGCTTTCAAAACAGGAAGGGATTCCATTCCTTTGATGTCCTTGTTATTTATGACTACAGGCAGCGCATTGTGAAGGTTTAGGATGGATTTCTCAACAGCACACCTAAATTTTGCCTTTATTCCAAGAAAGCTGCCAAATTGCAGACTGGCCTGGATGGTAAGGGATATCATATTTGGGCATCATTCCTGACAGGAAACCAGGTAGACAACTCCCATCTATAACCAGTGCATGGACAGCTTTCTTGCTCTATCTTCAACAATTGCTTGGCTATTTCAAAGGGAAGTTAAAAATAACCCAAATTACTGTAGGTCTTGAGTCCCCTGTTGGTCAGATCTGGTAAGGATGGCAGATTTCCTTCTAAAAGGGCATTAGTGAACCATTTGGATTTTTTTAAACTGTCAACAATAGTTGCCATGGTCACATTTACTAAGATTTGATTTCAATATCAGATGTTATGAATTAAATTTAAATTTCACTAGCCTCCTTGGTGGGATTTGAACTTCTGTCTGTAGAGCAGATGCCTGGCTCTCAGGACTTTGGATTAATCAAATGCCATTCATACTGTGTCACCATCTCCCCCATCATATTTTATTATCCTGAAGAAGTGATCATATTTAAATGCCAATTTTCTTTAATAATTTCACGTATAGTAAATAAAGTTAAAGTCAGCAATATACCCCCAGACATACACTCAGGTGACAGTAAATATTAATTGTGGTGAAAAATGCAGTGTATAGCTTGTTATTTGTACTTAAATAACAGTACATTCAAATGGCTTAATACATTTTGACCTTCTCAATCCATTCCAGTTATTCCATTCCCATGCTTTAATTAGCTCAGTACATTTTCACAGTTAAGCATTTTTCAAATCGTTATCTGGTACTTTTATGATATTGAGTCATCCATTTTATGTGATGAGATGTCAATCTGTGCCTCTTTACACATTCACAATGGTGTGCAATCCTACATTCAGTTTTATAATCCTACATTCAGTTTTACAATCCCACATTCAGCAGAAAGCTATTTTAACTCATTATGTGTTGATCCAAACGTAATGCAAACATGTTCACAGGCTTCCCAGGACATTCTGTGCATTCTTGTTTTCTCTTGGTTTTGGGACCACAAATGTCATTGAGCATATCTCAGCATATCTGAGCAATGTTTCTACTTCCTGATAGACTTTTGGGAGATGATCTGCGGTACAATCTCGATTACATTTCTGGATTTGTAGTTATATGATACATAACTTTGACACAACAAGGGATCAGCCTTTGGCATGAATTGAGCAGGAAGAATTGCAGGAGGATGAAGAGCAGCAGGAGCAATATTGCCCACTACTTGCCAGAGTTCTTGTACAGCAGCACATCCAACAACACTTCCTTGAACCATACTTTGTTTTCACAATTCACCAAAGTCCAGCAATGCTGATTACCACCATACCATATATCACTATCAATTACTTTCCTTTAGTCCATCTCATGAGTCTGGTTCTTTCTTCAAAAATAAATCAACAAAAAACACTAAATATGTTCAATTAACAGAAGCCATTGTTGTGGAAAATGGTGTGCTCGTTTATTTATTGTATTTGTTAAAAGTGTTGACTCAATTGGGAAGATTTGAAAGTGGAAATCCAAGCTTCTCTTTGAAAGAGGCTGTTTTGGTTGGTCACATTGAGCAGACCTGGACTCGGAGCGTCATGGGTATCACCCAACCTTATTTCCTGATTCCCAGAGCAGAAGAGTTATTATAATCTGGTGCTGCAGTATAGTTGAGAGTGTGTTGCTGGAAAAGCACAGCAGTTCAGGCAGCATCCGAGGAGCATGAGAGTCAATGTTTTGGGCAGAAGCCTTCGTCAGGGCTTTTGCATGAAACATTGATTCTCCTGCTCCTCAGATGCTGAATGACCTGCTGTGCTTTTCCAGCAACACACTCTCAACTCTAATCTCCAGCATCTGCAGCCCTCACTTTCGCCACAGATCAAAAGTGTCATATTCTAATTTGTCTCTGATGACTTTCCAAAAACTCTTTATTTTAAAACTTAAAAACTAAAAACCACAACTCAGAATGATTACCGAAGAAACCATTTTAACTGATTTTGGCTGAAGCAGCATCATGCTAAAGTTGCACTAACAAAAATCCAGATTTCACATAATTGTCTCCCTTTGCTTATGAAAAATCCCTCACAGATGCAGGGGAATATTCATCCAGGCAATTGCGTCAAATGCTCTCATTCTGTTGTTGAACAGAGCCTTCTCTGTACAGCAGGAGCTATTAACAACTGGGCACACAATATCCCAAACCTCTCATAGGTGGGTAGTACAACATCTTCATCAGATCGAAAGCCACACAATACTCATTTTCTTCCGTGGCCCTTGGCAATATTCTTGATACAAAGAGCGTTGCTGGCAGCTGGAGACAAGATTAGCAAAAAACAGTGTAATGTTCCCAGTTCTGACGTGAATGCGTACCCCACAATAACTGGCTCCCAACTCAATCATCTACCATTTCAATGCATTACAATATAATCCAATTTATGAAGATAGAAAATATCATATGAAAGAATTATAAACCAAAGAAGATATTAATCTGAACGATCATAGTCGGCATAGCAACCAGCTAAACCTGTTACCTGCTTACATTATGGTCCAAATTTATGTGAATCTGTCACAGATGTAAAAGTATTAAGGTTAAAGCTGATGCATCTCTGCGGATATCTGGGCTGGGTCAGCTCATTAGATCTTTATTGAAATATTTTTATATTAATTAACTGTTTATTGGGTAACAGAAGATTCAGTAGAGTGATTGGATATGCGAACGAGTGACAATTTACTCACAGAGTGTAGAATCACAGAATTTAGAGAGAAAACTGCATCCATTTCTTTTTCACCTTGATATGAAGGTAGGATTCTAATTTTGTAATGGTGGCTGGCATGACAGTTTTCTGGTTCCATCTGTGAGCGAGCTTCCTGGCATCGAGTCCAACACCTGATTGGCTGCATACCCATCATCACTGGATAGCTTGTCAATGAAACAGAGTGCCAATTAAGGCCAGCAATCAGAGGACAATTGTAACTTGCTCCTGCAACATTGAGACATGTTGGACTTTGAGGCCCCCAACCTATCTGCCCCCAGGCCCCTTATTAGGGGGGTTCAGCAGTTGTGGTTAGTTTTTATTTAAAAGGTTTCAGAAGTGCTGAGACATGGCCTCAAAATGGATGGATCCTGTTAGCTTCTTCCATGATCCAATGTACTGGGACTAATGTCATGGTGACCAATGGGGCTGCAGAGAGAACTTTGAACTAAATGGAGATGCGAGGGAATGGTTCTGGAGAGAGGAAGGATTTGACAGCATCACAGGGCAGCTATTTAGATGCTGATACCTGGTGCGAGATAGAAAGGGTCTGACAATCAAACTTTAAAAATAAGTAAGTCGGGTCAAAAGGGATAAATGATCAAATGCACATAATATTTGGAACAAAATAAATGAATTAACAGCACAAATAGAGGTTAATGAATACTATCTTGTAAGCCATGACAGAGACACGGTTCCAAGGAGATCAAAGCTGGGAACTAAATACTCAGGGGTATGTGACTTTTTGAAAGGACAGATGGGAAAGATAGTGGCATAGCTTTGTTAATATGAGATGCGGAAAGTACAATAGCAATAAATAATCTTGGATCTGAAGTAGAGCCCATATAAGTCGAGGCAGAAATAATGAGGGGAAGAAGACACTTGGGGGAAGTAACGGCTAACAGTACAGTAGGGCAGGGAAGAGATGAACTGATAATTAAGGCAGTGAACATAGGTCCTTTTGAAAATGAGTCAAGATTAGAGTGGTGCTGGAAAAGCAGAGCAGGTCAAGCAGCGTATGAGGAGCAGGAAAATCAACGTTTCGGGTGGAGCCCTTCAACAGTCATTCCTGATCAAGGGCTCCTGCCCAAAACATCGATTTTCCTGCTCCTCGGATGCTGCCTGACCTGCTGTGCTTTTTCAGCACCACTCTAATCTTGACTCCAATCTCCAGCATCTGCAGGCTTCACTTTTGCCTTTTAAAAATGAGACTGGGGAAATAACTGCAGAATCAGGAAGTGGCAGAGTAGATGAATAAATACTTTGCATCAGTTTCATGGTAGAAGATGCTAATGGCATTCCAAAAATACTAAATAATCAATGGGCAAAAAGCAGGGAGGAAATAAATAATTATTCCTAAAGAAAGGCTACTTATGACACTAATTGGACTAAAGGCTGATAAGTCCCTTGGACCTGATGGGATCCATCCAAAGATCTTAAAGAAGGTAACCACAGATATAATGATGCACTGATAGTAATCTTCCAAGAATCTCAGATTCGGGAGAAGGCCCAGGGAATATTAGTGTCTATTATTAAAGGAGCAAAGCAGAACATTTAGAAATATGCAAGGTGATCAAGCAGAGCTTAATGTAGGGGAAATCATGCCTGAGAAAATTATTAGAATTCTTTCAGGACGTAACAAGCAGGATGGATAAAGGAGAAACAGTAGATATAATACAGTCAGTTCTACTATAACGTGGTAGTTCTGTTACAAGAAAATCGTGTAATAGCAGCACCATTAATAGGGTTGGAATTGTGTTATAACCAATACATGCTTTAAAACTTTGTGCTTTACAATGCCTCCAATTTGTCAATCATGTTATAGCGAATTTGTGTTAACAAAATATGCTTTATAGCATAACGATCTGTATATTTGGATATCAAAAAGGCAGTTCACATAAGACTACTTACCAAATTAAGAGTTCATAGTGTTTGTGTATTATACTATATTAAAGTAATAGAGTTTGGGAAAAGGGAACATTTGCTGATTTTCAGAAAAACCCATCTGATTCACTAATGTCCTTTAGAAGGAAGCTGCCATTCTTACCTGGTCTGGCCTACATGTGTCTCCAGACCCACAGTAATGTGGTTGACTCCTTCTGGGCAGTTCAGGGTGGGCAATTAATGCTGACCTAGGCAGTGACCTCCACATCTCCTGAATGAAAAAATTCCCTCAAAATCATAACCCTATTTCTCTCTCCACAGATGCTGACAAACCTGCTGAGTTTCTCCAGCATTTTCTCTTGTTATGTTAAACATGCTACAAGTGGGGTTGTGATTATTTCAACCACAAAGATATATTTATGGCTGGGCCTTCAGGATCTGCGTTGGATGCAGTGTATGTAGTGAATCATCCTGCAGTCATAAAGAAAATGGTTTTAAGGCTAATGATAAACTAGCTGTAATTCTGCAGTCAACAACAGCACTTTTTAAATGAAATGAGTGGGATCCATTTGGCCCACGGGTGAGTAGGGACATATGGTAGATTAATCTGAATTATTAAACTGACATTCAACACTTAATGTTACAGTTTCAAAATGTGCAATTCACCTGCATAAAAGGAACAGAATGTTCTGT
This sequence comes from Chiloscyllium punctatum, assembly GCF_047496795.1. NCBI lineage: Eukaryota > Metazoa > Chordata > Chondrichthyes > Orectolobiformes > Hemiscylliidae > Chiloscyllium > Chiloscyllium punctatum. Next base: position 157,056,032 of record NC_092741.1, read on the forward strand.
TCTGGGAGGAATTATTCCATTATCTATTTGGACTGTTGCTCAAGTCCATGGAGTAATATGAAGAAAAAAGTCTACAGAAAACAATAAAGACAGCAGGAAACCAAGGAAGATATCAATATTCAAACAGGGAAGCTGGAGTGAATCTTCATTATTCAGTACAACTTAAGAAATCAATACATTCTTCTATTGATTTGTGGTCCATGTAACCATTGTTCATTTTTTATTCATTCACAGGATGAATCCCGAATTGCCCAGAGCGCTGTTAAGAGTCAAGAACATTGCTGTGGGTCTGGAGTCACATGGAGGCCACACTAGGTAAGAAGAGTAATTTCCTTCTCTAAAAGATGTTAAGTGGACTAGATGGATTTTCCCTGACTATGGATTCATGATTGCCACTACACTCATAATTCAAGGTTTCTTTACTGAATTTAAATTCCACCATCTGTCACCATATGGGGATTCGAACCTGGATCCCCAGAAAACCACCTGGTCTTTTGGATTAACAGTCCAGCAATTAAAGCATTGCCTCCCCTCAAACTGGGTAAAAGCAATGGCTGCAGATGCTGGAAACCAGATTTTGGATTAGTGGTGCTGGAAGAGCACAGCAGTTCAGGCAGACACGCAAATTCGTGAAGCGTTCCATATTTTTGATTTCGCTGCTCCTCGGATGCTGCCTGAACTGCTGTGCTCTTCCAGCACCACTAATCCAAAATCCCCTCAAACTGTCCAAACAAAATGGCAGTCAGCTCCGATACCTCTCCAATGCCTTATCATGTTAACAAATGAAAAGTTCAGCATTGATTTTCTGCCATGTCTCTAAACTCTAGATGAGTGAGAGGAACAACCATTATTGCTGTATAGTGCAGCCATGTACATTCTGTTTGAACTATTGTAAACTGATCATAGTGGACTCAGGTGGTGTGGAACTTATCCTCTTCTCAATCCTTAAATTCTAAGATCTGTGAAACAGACAGATATCATGGGCTTTTTGTATTGTCAGACATTTGCTTTCCTGCCATTTTCACCTGTACCTTTTACCTTTTAGTTACAAATGGCCCACTTTACAAGGTGTTAATATTTATGATTGTGCTGGCACACTGGGATCAGTACTCATGATCGTTCGGTCTCTTCAATCATGGAACAAAGGCACAGGAAGAGAAATACAAAAAAATTTTACAATGCACCCCATGTTCAATACTTTACATGAAGAATATTTCATACATTGTGTACCTTGCTTTGCAAGTGTTCCTCAATTGGATCAGTCGCAGGTAAAGTCATTACATTCAAAGACACTTTTTTCAGTTTCAGAATCATGTACACTCAACAAAAATATTGATTATTTTTAAAGTATAGTTACTGAAGCAAAATGAGAATTATTTTGCTCACAACAAAGTCCCACAAAGCGCAGATTTTAAACAGGTTCTGTTTTTGACAGATGGTGGAGTGGCCTGAACAAGAGGAAAACTCCATAGCCATCTTTCCATTGTAGACAGGCAGGAGGCTGGAAGAACACAACAAGCCAGGCAGCATCAGGAGGTGGAGAAGTCAATGTTTTGGGTGTAACCCTTCTTCAGGACTGGGAGTGGGTGTAAGGGGAGCTGCAGATAAAGAATGTGGCAGGGGCAGGGTGGGGATAGGTAAAGACAGGTAGATGGTATGACCTGGTTGGTCAATGGGAGTAATGAATCCAGTTGGTGGCATGGAGGGGAGGGGCTGGGAAGGGAGTTGAGGGATGGGAAAGGAGGTTATTTGAAATTGGAGAACTCAGTGTTGAGTCCTCCAGACTGTAGGCTGCCCTGGTGTAAAATGAGGTGTTGTTCCTACTTTAGGAGCTGTGGCTTGGTTTGGCAATGGAGGAGGCCAATGATGGTCATGGTTGAGGGAATTGAAATGGTCAGTGACTGGGAGGTCCAATCGATCCCTGCAGACTCAGCTGTGATGCTCAGTGAACTGCTCCTGAAGTTTATGTTTGGTCTTTCGGAGGAAGAGAAGACCACATTGGGAGTAGCAGATACAGTAAACTAGGTTGGAAGAGAGGTAGGTGGACCTCTGTCTCACCTGGAAGGACAGTTTGGGGATGTGCCAGCAGGTTTTGCATCTTTTCCAGTTGCAGAGGAAGGTACCAGGGGTTCAATGGGGGTATTGGTGTGGAGCATGGCACAAACCAAGGACTGGCGAAGGGAACGGTCCTTGCAGAAGGCAGAGGGGGTGGGGAGAGGAAGATGTTCTTGGTGGTGGGGTCAGGTTGGAGTTGGCAGAAGTGTTTTAGGATGATGTGTTGGATGCAGAGACTGGTGGGGTGGTAGGTGAGGACAAAGGGGTCTCAATCTTTATTGTGTTTGTGGGGTGGTGTAGAGCAGTGGAACAGGGAATGGAGGTGGTGTGGTGGAGGGCTGTCTGGATGATGGGGGATGGAAAGCATGTTGTTGAAAGTAGGTGGACATCTGGGAATCTCGCGAGTGGAATGTCTCCACATCCAAGCAGATGTGGTGGAGGCGGAGGAATTGGGAGAATGGGATGGAGTTCTTGCAGGATGCTGGATAGGAGGAGGTGTAGTTCAGGTAGTTGTGGGAGTCTGTGGGTTTATAATAAACGTCCATCTAGAGACTGTCACCAGAGATGGAAATGGTGAGGTCAAGAAAGGAAGGGAGGTGTTTGAGATGGACCAAATGAATTTAAGGGCGGGTGGAAGTTGTGGGCGGAGTCGATGAACTGCTCCAGTTCAGCCTGGGTGTTGGACACTGCACCAATGCTTGCATCGATGTAACGACGGAAGAGTTGGGGCACAATGCCTGTGTAGGTACTGAAGAGGGACTGTTCGATATAGCCAACATAGAGGCAGGCGTAGCTCGGGCCCATCCAGGTATCCATGGCCACCCTCTTGATTTAGAGGAAATGGGAGAAGTTAAAGGAAAAGTTATTGAGGGTGAGGACCAGTTCAGTGAGGCAGAGGAAGGTATTGGTGGAGGGAGTCTGGATGGATCTCTTGGAGAGGAAGAAGTGGAGGGCCTGGAGGCCATTTTTGTGGGGTATGGACGTGTATAAGCACGGCACATCCATAGTGAACTCCATCCCATTCACCCAATTCCTCCACCTCCGCCGCATCTGCTCGGATGAGGAGACATTCCACTCGGGAGATTCCCAGATGTCCACCTACCTTCAACAACGTGTTTTTCCTTCCCCCATCATCCAGACAGCCCTCCACCACACCACCTCCATTCCCTGTTTCCACTGCTCTACACCACCCCACAGACACAATAAATACAGAGACCCCCTTGCCCTCACCTACCACCCCACCAGTCTCTGCATCCAACACGTCATCCTAAAAGTGCTGGGGCCATGGAACTGTAAGTTACTGAAAAGATAGAGGGCATGTCACGGATGTAGGTGGGATATGCCTGAAGCAAGGGGGAGTGGTTAGAGTTAGAGTAGTACGAGATGAGTTCGGTGGGGCAGGAACATGCTGAGACAATTAGTCAGCCAGGTTGTTGGGCTTGTCGATCTTGGGGAGCAGGTAGAACCAGACAGTACGGGGCTGGGGGACTATGAGTTTTAGGCAGGCATTTTTGTAAATGTAGTGTAGATTAGAGTGGTGCTGGAAAAGCACTGCAGGTCGGGTCAGGAATGATGAAGGGTGTCGATTTTCCTGCTCCTCGGATGCTGCCTGACCTGCTGTGCCTTTCCGGCACCACACTGATCTAGACTCTTGTTTCCAGCATCTGCAGTCCTCACTTTTGCCCATTTTTGTAAATATAGTTAATTTAAATTATACAATCAGTTAAATGGTATTAATGTTTAATCCTCAACAAGTTTTAAAAATATTTTCTTTTTGGGTATTTGCAGTTATTTCTTAATTGCTGCATCATGAAGATTAATTATTCATAAAGCATTGGAATTTACAACAAAAACAGAAATTACTTAAGAAACTCATTTGGTCAGGCAGCATCTGTGGAATGAATCAGAGTCAACATTTTGAGATTCTGAAGAAGAGTCGTTAGACCCAAAACGTTAACACTGCTTTCTCTCCACAGATGCTGCCAGACCTACTGAGTTTCTTCAGTAATTTCAGTTTTTTGTTTCAGATTTCCAGTATTTGCAGTTCTTTGTTTTATTTGTAATTAAGAAGTTTTGTTGTTTGAATTTAGTATCTTAACTTCTATCATATTTTCTTTTTCCAGTAATCTCCTTAATTTCAAGTATTGAAGGGTGAAAAGCTTCTAAATCTCCCTGGGTCCCCCACTTTTGCTAAAAGAAAATTCAAGTGTTTAAAGATCATCAAAATGCTTTAAAATGAAGAAGTATCTATTTTTTGTTTTCCCTTGCGGTGGAAGAAAGACTGGTATTTCCTGCCATTTTTAACATTTTGGTCATGATTTGGAGGAGCTGGTGTTGGACTGGGGTGGACAAAGTTAAAAATCACACAACATCAGGTTATACTCCAACAGGTTTAATTGGAAGGACACTAGCTTCTTATCTGAACCTTTACTGTCATTTTACATCAAAGAAAATGGCATTGTGTTATTCACATACCTTAAAAGCAATATTTCAGTTGAACAATAAAAAAATTCCCCTCATAACACTGATTTTCAATAGGTTCTTCTGCCTGTGATTTTTTTCACTTTAGTTTGTCAAAATATGTTGCCATTTCAACTACTTTCTTGGTAAGTATCCTTTTCTCGTAAAGTTTTCCCCTTGATTTCCAAGATTTCTGAAGAAGTCATACTGGACTCAAAACATTAACTGTTTCTCCCTGCACAGATACTGCCAGACCTGCTGAGTTTCTCCAGCATTCTCTGCATTTGTTTTAGATTTTCAGTGTCCGCAGTATTTTCCTTTTATTTTGTCGTGAGGCCTGTGGAATAGTGGAACTCGAGTGACAGTGCCCTCACTCAGCCTCAGTTGTACTGATACTTAGTAGTTAATTCCATTACACCTGAGATACATGACTTTTCTTGAGAAACTATCAGGTTCAATTTAATATTAAAAGCACACGACTTTAGCTACATGCTGTTAACACCAAGAACAATCACTAAAAAACTAAACACCTTGTGCTGAACACATGCAGAACCAGGAACAGTCCTTTATAATCTAACATGCAGACATTGCAATGTCATTTAATCCTTTCAGATATTAACTGTCTTAGATAGCAAAGCTATTATTAACTAAGCTCGCACTGTGGGAATTTGGGGCAAATTCAGCACAGATAGAAACTGGTTGAGGATTGATATCAAGCGAATTGATAGATGTCTTCTAGTTTACATTTACACTCTAAATGCTGGAGCTGTATTTTGTATTTTACCATGTGGCTGGAAGACAAGTTTACTTTTTCTCAGTACAGGCCTGCACTGCATTAGGATGGTGCCTGGGGACATCTTTTTGCTTTTACAAATAATGTAACAATAAAACAGAAGGAGTAATGTGGTTGTAATTAAATATGAAGCAGAGTACTTCTGGACTTATTGCTTTGGACCATGACTGTTTCTAATTTATATTAATGATTGCACGTTGGATTTAAATGTGCTTTGCGAAACTTTAAAACAGTAAATTACCAGTCCTGTGAGGAGGAGGTTGTGCTCAAAAGGAAGAGTGGGTCAGGGAATCAATGCTACAATGTTCTAGTTTTGACCTGGTTTATTATTAATCTTGTTGTACTATGAGGTAGAATCACAGAATTTTACAGCACAGAAAGAGGCCATTTGACCCATTGTGTCTGTACTGGCTCCCGAAAAAGCAACCCAGCTATTCCCACTCTCCAGCCCGATCTCAGTAGCCCTCTAAATTCATCACTTTCAAATAATCACCCAGCTCTGTTTTGAGACCTCCAATGGAATCTGCCTCCCCCACTCTCCCAGGCAGCGCATTTCAGATCCTAACAACTCTCTGAGTAAAGGAGTTTATTCACATCTCACTTTTAGCTGTCTTGCTGAAAATCTTGAAATTGTGACCTCTCGTTACTGACATACCAACTAATGGAAACAGCATATCCTCCTTTACCCTGTCAAAATTGTTCATAATTTTGAACATCCCAATCAGGTTACCTCTTAATCTTCTCTGCTCCGAGGAGAATAAGCCCAATTTCTCTAATTTGTTTTAATATCTAAAATCCCTCATTCCTGGTATCATTCATTTGCAGTCTTGCCAGGGCTTTAACATCCTTCCTTAAGTAAGGTGCCCAGAACTGAACACAATACTCCAAATGTGGTCTGACCAATGATTTGTAGAGGTGTATCATTATTTCCTTAATTTTATACTCAATGCCTCTATTTATAAACACAAGGATCCTGTAAGCCACTGAACAACTGTTCCAACTTGCTTGGCCACCTTCACATGAACCCTGAGGTCCCTCAACTCCTGTACTCCCCCTCAGTGTTCTACCATGGAGCCTGTATTGTCTCTCCCTGTTTCTTCTACCAAAATGCAATACCTCACATTTCTCTGCAGTGGCCTCCATTTTCAGCAGCAGCGGGAGCAGAGAGTGTGGGGAGCTGAGTGGGAGCGGTCGAATTGCGCTCTGGGAAGGTGAGTGAATTGATGCATTTGGACAGCAGCTGAACCCGTGTAATGTCTCCCACCCGCCCTTCTTCTCTAACCAAAAAAAGGGCTCTGGCGTGCTGATATGGTAAGGATTTTCTATTTCTTTTTTATTGTGTGATTGGTTAAAAATTTTCTTTTTTCATTTATCATTTGCTTATTTGAAAAAGACCATAGCAGAGAAGTATTAGAAATTAATTAACTCATAAATTTATATAAATTAATAAACTAATTAACTAAAAGACAAGTAGTTGTTATCGGGGATTCTATAATTAGAGGGACAGAGAGTATCCTTTATGAGCCAGATTGGGAATCCCGCATGGTGTGTTGCCTACCCAGTGGCAGGGTACAGGATATCTCCGACTGGCTTGAAAGGTTATTGGAGCAGGAGGGAGAGGATCCAGTTGTTGTGGTCCACATTGGGACTAACAACATAAGCAAGGTTAGGATGGAGGGCCTGTTTGGGGAGTATCAAGCACAGGGAACAAAATTAAGAAGAAAATTAAGAATCTCCAGATTACTGCCCAAACCATGTACAAGTTGGCTTAGGGATAAGAAAATTAGTAAAGTAAAAATGTGGCTAAGGGAGTGGTGTGGGAAAGAGGGGCTCCATTTCATGGGGCATTGGCATCAGTTTTGGAACAGGAGGGACCTTTACCGCTGGGAAGATCTCCACCTGAACCAATCTGGAACCAGTATTCTGGCGAAAAGGATAAATAGGGTGGTCACTTGAATTTTAAACTTGTGAGTCAGGGGAAGGGAAAGGGAAAATGACGGGAAGTATGATGGTAAATGAAAAGGTAAGCAGCAGGTTAGCGTGTGTGCAGGAGGGTTTAAGTACAAGGTAGACTATGAAAGATGTAAAAAGGATAACTCAGGAGATATTATTAGAGATGTTGGAAACCACGAGGATAAGAAAACTAGCATAAGGTCAATTTTCCTCAATGCTCGTAGCATTGAGTTAACGGCACAAATCATCGTGAATGACTATGATTTAGTACCATTATGGAAACATGTTTACAGAATGGTCACAATAAGGAGTTAAGTATCCAGGGGTACGAGACTATTTCGAAAGACACACAGGAAGGTGGCTCCGATATTCAAGGACGTCATCAGGGCGGTGCTGAGAGATGATATAGGTTCTATCTGAAATAACGTTGTATCCATTTAAGTGCAAATTAGAAATTCCTCGTGGTTTCCAACATCTCTAATAATATCTCCTGAGTTATCCTTTTTACATCTTTCATAGTCTACCTTGTACTTAAACCCTCCTGCACACACGCTAAGCTGCTGCTTACCTTTTCATTTACCATCATACTTCCCGTCATTTTCCCTTTCCCTGATAGGCGTAGTCTATAGGCCACCAAATAATAGCATCACATTGGGACGGGCAATAAACAAGGAGATAACTAATGCCTGTTAAAATGGTACAGCAATTATCATGGGGAATTTTAATCTGCATGTTGATTGGTTAAACCAGCTCAGCCAGTGTAGCGTGTATCCGTGATATTTTTCATGAACAGTATGCAATGGAACCGACACAGGAGCAAGCTATCCTCAATCTGATCCTGTGTAATGCAACAGGAATAATTAATAGTCAGGGATCCTCTTGGAAGGAGTGATCACAGTATGGTTGAATTTAGAATACGGATGGATAGTGTGAAGTTAAAATCCAATACCAGGGTCCTGTGCTTAAACAAGGGAGACCACAATAGAATGAGGGAGGATTGGCTAAAGTAGACTGGAAACAGAGACTTTATGGTGGGACAATTGATGAGTGGTGGAGGACCTTCAAAGCAAATTTTCAAAGTGCTCAACAAAAGTATATCCCAGTGAAAAGGATGAAGTATAAGAAAAGGGATAATCTGCCATGAATGTCTGAGGAAATATGGGAGGCTATGAAATTGAAAGAGAAGGCATATAAAGTTGTCAAGAACAGCAGGAAACTAGAAGACTGGGAAAACTTTAAAGGTCAACAGAAAGCCACAAAAAGAGCTATAAAGAAAAGTAAGATAGAACATGAGAAGAAACTAACTTAGAATATAAAGACATAGTGCAAATTTCTATAAATATACAAACGAAAAAGAGTGGCTAAAGTAAATGTTGGTTCTTTAGAGGATGAGAAGGAGCATTTAGTTACGGGATATGATGAAATGGCCAAGGCAGCAAACAGGTATTTTGTATCAGTCTTCATAGTGGAAGACACTAATAACATGCCAGTAAGTGACAAAGAGACAAAGGTAGGTAAGGACCTGGAAACAATCATTATTACAGAAGAGGTCATGTTGGGCAAGCTAATGGAGCTAAGGATAGATAAGTCTCCTGGTCCTGATGGAATGCATCCCAGGGTACTAAAAGAGATGGCGGGAGAAATAGCAAATGCACTTGTGGTAATTTTCCAAAAGTTGCTGGACTCTGGGACAGTCCCAGCAGGTTGGAAAACAGTAAATGTGACATCACTATTTAAAAAGGGAGGTAGAAAAAAGATGGGGAGTTACAGACCAGTTAGCTTAACTGGTAGTGGGAAAGATGCTAGAGTCTATTATCAAGGAAGAAATAGCAAGGCATCTTGATAGGAATTGTAATGGTGGGCAAATGCAGAATGGATTCTTGAAGGGCAGGTCTTGCTTAACAAATCTTTTTGAATTCTATGAAGACATTACCAGCAAGATGGACAATGATGACCCAGTAGATGTGGTGTACCTAGATTTCTAAAAGGGCTTCAACAAGGTGCCGCACAAGAGACTGTTGCAAAAGATAAAGATGCATGGTGTTACAGGTAAAGTATTAGCATGAATAGATGACTAACAGAAAGCAAAGAGTGGCGATAAATTAGTGCTGTTCTGGCTGGCAATCAGTGACTAGTGGTGTTCCTCAGGGATCAGTGTTGGGACTGCAATTAGTCTCAATTTATATAGATGATTTGGAGTTGGGGAAAATCAAAGTTTGCAGATAACACTAAGATGAGTTGCAGAGCAGATTGTGCTGAAGACTGGAAACTTTGCAGAGGCACATTGATACTTTAAGTGATTAGATTTTTTTTAGATTAGATTTACAGTGTGGAAACAGGCCCTTCGGCCCAACAAGTCCACACCGACCCGCCGAAGCGCAGCCCACCCATTCCCCTACATTTACCCCTTAACTAACACTATGGGCAATTTAGCATGGCCAATTCACCTGGCCCTGCACATCTTTGGACTGTGGGAGGAAACTGGAGCACCCGGAGGAAACCCACGCAGACACGGGGAGAACGTGCAAACTCCACACAGTCAGTCGCCTGAGGTGGGAACTGAACCCGGGTCTCTGACGCTGTGAGGCAGCAGTGCTAACCACTGTGCCACCATGCCACCAAGTGAGTGGGCAAAGGTCTGGCATATGGAATACAATGTTAGTCAATGTGAAGTTATCCATTTTGGTAGAAGTAACAGTAAAAAGGATTATTACTTGAATGGCAAAATGTTGCAGCATGTTGCTATGTAGAGGGACCTGGGTGTCCTTGTGCATGAATCGCAGAGAGTTAGTTTGTAGGTACGACAGGTAATTAAGAAGGCAAATGGAATTTTGTCCTTCATTGCTAAAAGGATTGAGCTTAAAAGCAGGGAGGTTATGCTGCAGTTGTATAGGGTGCTGGTGAGGCCACACCTGAAGTACTGTGTGCAGTTTTGGTCTCCTTACTTGAGAAAGGAAGTTCTGGCACTCGATGGGTGCAGAGGAGGTTCAATAGGTTGATTCCGAAGTTGAGGAGGTTGGCTCATGAGGAGAGACTGAGTAGATTAGGATTATATTCATTAGAATTTAGAAGAATGAGGGGGAACATATAGAACATATAGAATGGAAACATATAGAATTATGAAGGGAATCGAAAAGATAGAAGTAGAGAGATGTTTCCACTGGCGGGCGAAGCTAGGACAAGAGTGCATAGCCTCAAAATTAGAGGGAACAGATTTAGGACTGAATTGAGGGAGAACGTCTTCACCCAGAGGGTTGTAAATCTATGGATTTCCCTGCCCAGTGAAGTAGTTGACTCTACTTCAGTAAATGTTTTTAAAGCTAAGATAGTTTTTTTTAACAATAAAAGAAGTTAAGGATATGGTGAGAGGGTGGGTAAGTGGAGCTGAGTCCACAAAAAGATCAGCCATGATCTTATTGAATGTTGGAGCAGGCTCGAAGGGCCGGATGGCCTACTCCTGCTCCTAGTTCTTATGTTCTAAAATTCATCTGCAAGGTGTCTGCTCATATGGCCAACTTGAAAATGTCCCTCTGAAGTCACTCAGCATTATCCCCACAATTCATTATTTTCCCCAGCTTAGTCCAATCTGCAAATTTAGAGATTGTGTTCTCAACACCCAACTCCAAATAATTTATACAAATCAGAAAAAGCACAGGTCCCAACACTGATTGGAGGGGAACACCACTTCCAACTCATCACCAATCTGAGAAATGCCCATCTATACTGACCCTCTGTTTCCTATCTTTTAGCCAATGTCTAATTCATGCTGCTAGGGACCCAGCAATCCCAGACATTTCTAATTTGCTAACCAATCTGCCAGGTGGCATTGTATCAAATGCTTTCTGAAAGTCTCAATATACAATGTCCACAGCAATATCTTCATCCACTGCTTTGGAGATGCCGGTGTTGGACTGGAGTGTACAAAGATAAAAATCACATAACACCAGGTTATAGTCCAACTGGTTTAATTGGAAGCACTAGCTCACAGAGCACTGCTCCTTCATCAGGTGGTTCAGAAGGAGCAGCGCTCCGAAAGCTAGTGCTTCAAATTAAACCTGTTGGATTATAACCTGGTGTTGTGTGATTTTTTAACCTCATCCATTGTCTGTGTCATCTTATCACACATGACCTACCCTTGACAGAGCTATGTTGACTGTCTAGCATTAACTTATTTTTCTATAAGGGTAGATTGACCTTATCCTGTATTATGGTCTCCATCAGTTTTCCCACCACTGACATCAAGCTGACAGGTCTGTCATTTCCTGGATTACTGATTTGCCTCTTCCTTAAACAACAAAATCACATTTCCGATCCTCCAATCTCTGGGTCTAATCCTGAATTCAGAGAGACCTGGAAAATTTCGGTCAACGGCTCCACAATTTGCTCCCTCACCTGTCTCAACAACTGAAGATGTATCCCATTTGGGGCTGGCAACATCACTACCTGTCTGCTTTCCCTCCCATCAGTGGCCTGTCAAAGCTGGCAACCAATAGCAATGGTGCGATAGGAACCCATTCAGATGGTGGGTCTATCTCACCAGATAGCAGCTCATGCACATCCTTGCACCAGCCCCCCTTCACATACCTGGCCATGTGGCAGAAAGGAAGCAGGGTAAGCGGAACCAATGGTGCAGCCTGTCATTTGTCCTTCGTAGCAACGGGAAACTCACTCACAAGCAGCTTGTATTGACACACAACATCTCAAGGTCTCATGATATTTCAGAATACTTCAGAGTACAGGATTAGGTTTAGAAATGTACAGTTTTAGCATGCTGGTACGAGAATAATAACATAGTTATAATGGCATCCTTAGCATATGAAAACCTCTGAAGAGGAAGCAGAGTGTTAAGCTTGATTAGACATAAACACACTGGGTGTTTTCTTTGGAATTATGGTTTTATAAAATTGTTGTGCTGGCTGAAATTTTCCTTGGCAAGTTTCTGAAGTGTTTTCACCAGATAATATGAATGGGACCTGTGTGAGTTGGTGCAAATACAGAAGGTTCTGTAAGTAATGGAATGTTGTGGCAGGAGGCTACACAGACATACACAGACCTGTTTGTGCATTAACCAGATGTAGTTTCAAGAGAAGGTTTTCAATATCAGTGTGACATGAACGTGCTTTTCAGTCATAGGAAATGGTAATTGAATTCAGACTGCTGCTCAAAATTCAACAAAGTCAATCTTAATTCCAAATAGCTGTTTTATTACACACATCCAAGCCTTGAAAGTGCCAATGGTTGGAATTCAAACATTGAATATTACTTCTGACAAATAACTTGAATGTTTTAGTTGGACTACTAAACATTTTGCAAATTTATTTGTTCAGAAGTTGAGCCATGCACACAGGGAGAGACCTGAATTTGATCTTGAGCCTGTGAAGGGTTAATCTCAGACCAACAAAAATGATCTTGATTCAATCAAATTATCTAAATGCAACTCCCTTTGGGTGCTAGAAACTAAATGGGGAGCATTTAAAATGGGAAGGGAATTTAACCAACTTAGCAAGCCACCAGAGTCCTCTTTACTTATGTAGATCAGGTTCTGAAGATGCAATTTTGGTCTTATTTTGCCGTTTTAAGTAAGTGGGGTATGGAGAAGCTTTTTTCAAAACCCCAGAGCTATGGAATGGTGATTCATTGCCATAAGAGGGAATGTAAAGAAAGATTAATTTTATTTTGAAGTTTCCTTGTTCACCAGGAGGGGCAGTATTGGGCTTCCTTTAATATTGGTTTCCTCCTAATGCCCCTAGTCATACCCAGAATTGCCCTCTCACTGTTTATCTGACTGTCAGGAACTATTCCTATGTTCCCTGATGGTGGCTACCAGCTGTCAAAACTCACAGTCAATAATTCAGGAAGATTGTCAGGCTCAGACCAGTGTTTTAACCTCAATATTTAAACACAATCTTGAATTAAAGGCTCTCTTGTTCTTGAGATGCAAGCTTGTTACACACTCTGATCCATCGAATGGCTACCTGCTCCTGTTTAAAACTGCAGGTGGAATTTAACCCTGAAAAATGTGAGGAGTTACACTTTGGAAGGAATAATTTGACAAGGAAATATTCAATGAAAGGCATAACACTAGGAAGTTCTGTGGAACAAAGGGACCTTGGTATGTTTCTCCATAGGTGTCTGAAGGTGGAAGAGCAGGTTACTAGGGTGGTGAAAAAGGCAGATTGGACACTTATTATTTGAGGCATAGATTACAAAAGTAGGGAAGTCACGTTAGAATTGTATGGTACTTTGGTGAGACCACAGCCAGAGGACTGTGACCAGTTCTGGTCACCACATTACAGGAACGATATGATTGCAATGGAGGAGATGGAGAGGAGATTCATCATGATATTGTCTGGAATAGAGCATTTTAACTATGAAGAGAGGTTGGATAGGCTCAGATTGTTTCTTTTGGAGCAGAGAAGACTGAGGGGTGACCTGACTGAGGTGTACAAGATTATAAGGGACATGGACAGATGGATAAAGAGCTGTTCCCCTTGGTTGAAGGATCAGTCACAAGGGGACATGGGTTCAAGGTGAGGGCCAGGAGGTTTGGGGGGAATGTGAGGAAAAGCGTTTTTACCAGAGGGTGGTGTCAGTCTGGAATGCACTGCCTGGGAGGCTGGGAGAGGCAAAGTGACTCACGTCTTTGTGAAAGGGCCTGGATGAACGCTTGACATGTCATAACATTCAAGACTATGGGCAAGTGCTGGTAAATACGGTTAGGATGAAGGCCAGGTTTTTCTCATGGGTCTGATGCAGACTCAATGGACCCAAGTGTCTCTTCTGCTCTGTATGATTCTATGGTGAATGTGAGAATCAGATCTGATTGTTGCAATACTGTAGGGTTTTAAAAGCATATTCAATGGCATACAAAAGACTTCCATTGAGCTACCTGTCAAATGTACAGGGAAATTTTAGCCATTTACAATGTAGATGAATAACTAATGGACACAGACAGCTATTCAAAAAATAGTGACAAGAGGGACAAAAAAATTATCAAGAGAGAAATAACTTGTTCTTGAAGTAGTGAACTAAAACTTACTGATTTCTATTGGTTAAAATAAAACCTCTGGGAATGTAGGAAGAATCAAAGAGGAAGTGGTTTAAGTTATTCACCTCACCAGAAGAAGCAGCTACAATAGGAAACCGTTTAATTTTCTAGAATGTGTCCTGCTTACTTTCTAAATTTTAGCATTTATTACTCAAGGTGGGAAACAATGGATTAATGTAATTCTTTTGCTTTCAGTGTGGTCAAAACAATGAATGTTATGTTTGTAGTGAAAATATATGACAGAAATGAAATAGGTTGTAACAAAAATAATTTTGAGAAGTAGAAAGAGCACATAGTCACAGAGTCATAGAGATGTACAACACAGAAACAGGCCCTTCGGCCCAACTCATCTGCACCGATCAGACATCGCAATCTGCCCTAGGCCGATTTGTCAGCACTCGGCCCATGTCCCTTTCAACCCTTCCTACTCATATGCCCATCCAGATGCTTTCTAGACATTGTAATTGTACCAGTCTCCACCACTTCATTTGGCAGCTCATTCTTTACACACACCACCCTCTGTGTGAAAAAGATACCACTCAGGTCAAGTTTAAAAATTATTTAGGAACCGAGGCAATAGGCTATGGGGAGGCAATGGCCAGTGGTTTTAACGCTGGACCGTTAATCCAGTGACACAGTTAATGTTCCGGGGACTCGGGTTTGAATCTTCACAATAGCAGATGGTGGAATGCGAATTCCTTTAAAAAAAAGCTTGAATTAAGAGTCTGATGATGACCACGAATCATAGTCAATTATTGGAAAAACCCAACTGTTCACAAATGTCCTTCAGGGAAGGGATCTGCCATCCTTACCTGGTGTGGCATACATCTTACTCCAGACCCACAGCAATGTGGTTGACTTTTAAATGCTGTTTGGAATGGGCCTAGTCAGCAATGCCCTCATCCTGTGAATAAATAATAAAATAGGAGAAGGAATTGCCTATTGGTTCACTGAACCTATTCTACCACATGACCAAATCATGCTTGATCATGCTACAGCAACATTATTTTACTGTACTGTTCCCATATCCTTTCTTATCATTAATGTCTAGAGTTTGATTGATCTCTGTCTCTAGTATTTTCAATAATTAAGACTCCATAATCCCTTGAGGTAGAGAATTCAAAAAGATTTGTGACCCTGAGTGAAGAACTTCCTTCTTGGCTCAATGTCTTGTCACTCAATCTTAGACTGTATCCCCACAGGAAAAACCACATTGACCCAGTCAAACCATCTCAGAATTTTGTAAATTTCAAAGAGATTGCCTCTCATTGTTCCAAAGGCGAGATAATAGAGACCGAGACTCCACAATCTCTCCCCAGAGAACAATCCCACTATCCCAGCTATCAGTCTGGTAAAGTTAGAGATGGATTGTGTCACATCCCATAAACTGAATTCTAGAACATTGAACTACAAACTCAACATGTAAATTGGGTGATTGCTGGACTGACCTAAGGGGAGATATTAGAGGAGAAAAATCAGGAGTTCTGCTGGCGAGAGGAGAGGGTCTTGGTTGGTGGATGGAGCAAATCGCAAAAGGCAAGGTGGGGATTCTGTGAAGGTTAAGGCAGGAGCTCAGTGAGTGCAAAGAAAGCAAATGAGCAGCATTGAGACTCAGTCAGGTCCAAGCTATGACCTGGGGGTGTGTCTGTGTGAACAAAGTGTCCTTGCTGTGGCATTTCACCCAAAATGCAGCAGTTCAGGGCAGCTGCATTGTGTAAGTGCATTGAAGATGTGCCAATGATGTTGTGGGAGCGCTGGCACATGCCAGATGTTAGTGTCTGTGGGCATGCTGTGCACGTGACCACAACCCAGGAGTATGCCCGTGACAATGGTGCTGGATATGCAAGGTGGCAGTCTGGAGGAACAAGGAGTGACCTGGGTTTACAGGCACCCGATCAGATCTCGTATCTAGAAATCGTGATATCTAGTTTCTTCACTGGATAAGATGCTGCAAATTTTCTATTGAAGTATGGTTTTTTTTCATTATTCCTGTTCATCTGATATGGTAGGTAAACTATCTGAACAATAACATGCCTGACAGAACTAGTGGAGAACTGTATCCACCTGAAATGAGTTTTCCAAAGCACAAAGCTGTTATCTAGAGGTGTTACACAACCTCAATCCACTAACACAGTCAGAATAAAAGTCTAATGGCTGAAATTAAAGTTGTAAAATAAAGGACACACGATTGTTGAGAAAACATTCAGTTAGATATAGCATCAGAATCAGTCCATAGTTTATTTATCAACTTAGTCAAAACCTTATACCTGACTGCTCACTTTAAATTATATAACATGGTGTGGTGGATGACAATGCTGTAAAGAGATGATTGATTCCCACTCACGGGGGTGTTCTGAATCATTGAACTGTATTCTTTATGAGATCAGCCCAATCATTAGGTGTCATCTACAGCCCACAGCTCCTCATCATGTATAGCCTATATAATTATCTTCCTAATTTTACTTTATTTACACAGAAAGCCAGAAATTACTCCCTTATTCTCGATAGCTGCTTCACACAGACTGGATTTCAAATGAGTCAGCTGGTATTTATTGAAAATTTCCATGAAATTGCATTACAAGTCAGGAGATGTCATTTTACCCCACCCTGTGAAGAATGGTGTTTAATTAAGGTTGTATGGGGGGGGTGAAGATAATGTGCAATATAACCTAAAGTAGGAGGTGGAATGCCTTCTGTTTGAGTTTTCAGAAAAATAACATGCTTGCTGAATAGTGATCGTGTTTGTAATGACTAGAATTAAGAAAAGTAATCGTGTTTGTATAGTATTAAGATGATGATTTCACTGAAGCAGTACTGACTGGATCCTGTCAAACAATGAGGTTGGAGGTCTTCAGTATTTCTCAGAAATTTCTGGGGAGACATCTGTGTTGCCAGACAAAGTGCCCAAAATCTTAGATACGGCAGGAATGTAGTGGGCAGGAATTTATTAAAATTTGAACATTGCCATTTTGGGGCTGTGAGTAAAAAGAGTTCATCATCAAACCCATTCTAATCCTAAACCTGCCTTTAACATTTGAATTTTCTTGAATCTTCAGCATCGATCCTGATTTTCAGTTGCTGTTCAGCGTAGGTAAAGGTAATTACCTGACGCCAGCTGTGTTTTACTATAAACATGCAGAAAGGGCGTCTGATGATGCCTTAGCAGTCAAGCAGCTGTTTTAACTTGTGCCTTTTCCTCCAAGCTGAAGCCAATCATTAAGGGTTTGGGACATCGAGATGTGGACTTGGAGGGCCTCTGCTATTTCTGATTCCATCCCGCAAAACTTCCCACACCACCACCATCACCCCCTCCCCTTAGCACTTCCCTAAACACATTTACAGGAACATGGGAACAGGAGTAGGTCATTCAGCCCCTTAAGCCTGTTCTATCATTCAGTGATATCATGGCTGATCTGTGGCCTAAGTCCATATACCTATCTTTAGTCCATTTTCCTCTACACCTTTGCTTAATAAAAATTTATCTATCTCAGATTTAAAATTAACGACTGATCCAACATCCACTGCCTTTTGTAGAAGAGAGTTCCAAACCTTTGTGTGTCAAAGTGCTTTCTAACATCTCTCCTGTTTGGTCTGCCCTAATTCTCAGATTATGCCCCTAGTTCCCCAATCAGTGCAAATAGTTTATCTTTATCTACCTTGTCTTTTTTCTGTTAATATCTTGAAGACTTCAATCAGATCACCTCTTAACTTGTAAAATTCTGGAGAATAAAGCCGAATTTGCATAATCTCACCTCCGATTGAATCCCTGAAGTCCAAGTAACATTCTTGTAAAGGCTACATTGTTCTTCTTTCAAGACCAATATATCTCTGGGGTAAGGTGCCCAGATCTGTATTCAATACTCCAAGTGGGGTCTAACCAAGGTTTTATGTAACTACTTCCTTGTACTTGGCTTCTAGATATAAAAGCTTGCATTCCATTTGCTTTCTTGATTTTTATTTTAAATTTTCTGCATTTTTGACATTTTGACTATCTATGCACCTGGACCCCAATTTTTAGACATCCACATTAATAAATTTCATCTAAAAAGGATGCATCAGGCTGCTTTGGTTCAAAATGGATAATCTCTCACTTGCTCGTACTTAATTACATTGAAACTCATCTGCCACAGTTTTGCCCATTCGCCTCGTCTGTCAATATGCCTTTGTAATTTTATGCTCTCATCGACATTGTTTGCAATGCTGTATAACTTGTCCTGAAGAAGGGTTACACCCAAAACGTTGACTTCTCCACCTCCTGATGCTGCCTGGCTTGCTGTGTTCTTCCAGCCTTTTGCTTGTCTACCTTTTTTTGATTCCAGCAACTGCAGTTTTTTTTGTCTCTAACCTTGTCAGCAAATTTGGACATAGACCCTAATAAGTCGTTATCCAAGTTGTTAATAAATGAGTGATTGATTGAGATAGATCGGATCCTTTTGGGACACTATTGGTCACGTTTTTCCAATTTGAGTATCTACCCATTAACTACTTTTTGTCACCTGTCATTCAACTCTTTTCCCAGCCCTGTCAAAGTTTCCTTCAATTCTGTGAGCTTCTATCTTAGTCTGTTGTGTGGAACCTTATCAAAAATCTTCTGGAAGTTCATAGAAACAATATGCATAGACACATCCCTGTCTGCTACCTTCGTCACCTCAGGAAAAAAAATCTGTGACCTATGTATCGTGAATCTGTGCTGAAATCCTCCCTGGTTGACTCAAAAATTAAGGTGTTCAGTTGCCTCGTCCTCAATTAGATTCCAACAATTTACCCACCATAGATGTTAGTCTAACTAGTCTGTAACTCCCTGGTCTTTTTTATCCTCCCCCTTAAGTGGAGTGATTTGTAATTTTCCAATCTAGAAGATGATTCCTGGATCTAGAGAACTCTGAATGATTATTGTTTGGGTGTACAGTTTAATTTTACTTCATCTCTTTTACCCATCAGTGGGCAGGACAGGGCTGGCTATATTCCAGAGGTTGTACAGCTTCTTCATGCCCACTTTTGATGAAGCAGTTAAAATTGTAATGAGGATTGCAGGCCAAAATGCATCCTGATTAATGGATGCTGGGAGTTAATCTCCAATCTTTCTGCGATAAGGGGCTCACTGTCTTAGTGTTTTGCCTTTGTAGGTGCAAAGCCATTGGTTCCAAGCTACAAAAGGCAGCCCTGGTTCCCCAAGGAGCAACATCCCACTCACCCTTTCCCTTCAAATACTAACTGCACAGAGAATTGGCTTTGTATGAGAGTATTGTGGGAGCTCATGTAAAGTCAGGCACTTAGGTAGATTATTCTGTGCAGTCAGAGGCTATTAGTGAAATTAAAGGCTATCCAGGAAAGCAAAACATTTCAGGTGCTATAAACCTGAATCCAAACAGAAAACGATGGAACTATTCGGCCATGTGAGGCAGCATCCTTTCAGTAAAAGTATGGACTAGCACTTTGTTCAAGGGCCAGAATGGCATGTGTGTGAAATTAATGGGGACTGCTTTAGAAAAAAAATACAAAGTATGAGAGTTGCAGTGTCTGGGTCTGTTGGCTTTGCTGAGCAGCAGAATGGTTGATCTGTGTCCACCAGGGATTCCTAGATGCATCTGCACACAGCAGTGAATGACTCCAGTGTTGGTCTGGAAGGAATCGGATGATCCTAAGCTGAGGACAGAGTAGAATTCTGTGATCCATGGCAATGCTATGAGGTGCAATATATTCAGTAGTTCTTTGTGGAGCACCTCAAAGAAATGCAATGACTGCATGAAAGTTTAAAAAGACCATTCCTTTGATACTTCCAAGCAATAGCAAAAAAAGCACACTGATGCTAATTACTGAGCAGAAGATTCTAGAAACAGGTTGAGTTGCAAAACATCAGCTCGCAGTGACTGTGAGACACTGCTGCACTGTCTCCTAATAACTCCAAATCTACCAGTCCATTTTGTCAGGATTCTAGTTTTTCATCTAAATTGGAAGGACACAGCAAGAAGCAAAAATCCTTACTTCAATTCCTTAAACTTTAAATGTTCCAATACATAACAGCCAATTGCTCTTGGCAGCAATTTGATTGCAACTGCACCATGGGAGTTAATTATCACTGCTGCAAACCCATAATTATTGTCTATTAGCTCTCACACACATTGGGTATTTAGTTTATTGTTAATAGTTTTCACCTTCATATTTAGTAGCAGCAATGCAAGTGTACTAACTCGAAAAGAAGCCATAAGGTGCACATCCCAAGTGTTTTACTGGAACTTATCCAAATGCCTTCACACTCATGAAAAAAAATCAACTATCAAGAGAGAAAGAAAAATAGAAGCTTGCCAGCGCTGTCTGACTGCATCAGAAGAAATTATAGCATAAAATGTCTACAGCACTAAACAAAAATGAGCCTCAAGCAAGAGAGCACAATTAAAACCCAACAAAACAGGAACACTGAACTTATGAAGCACTGACAGGCCTTCAGAAAAACATTAATAGGAAAATTTTAAAAGACAAAACATAATCTGGTGAATTTAACAACGGAAAATGTTAAACAATGTTCAGGCATCATGTGAAGTATAGAGTGGTTGTGAAAGGGTGGTAAAGTCAGTAATTTTGCTGTCAGTGGAGTAGGCAAAGAGAGACATTGTACCCGTGAAGGAACAGGACTCTATTAATTGTGAGCGAGTTCCAAGGTCTACACTATTCAGCTGGGAGTCGGAGTGGCATCAGATATGGAGGGATTAGCTTGCAATGGGAGGCTATAAGTTGTAGGCGAGTCTTGAGGGGCTAGACCACTTACCTGGAAGTTGGAAAGACACACCCATTCACAGTCAGAGCCAGGCCCTGGGACTTTGAAAGAACTGGTGGGGCCAGGGGAATTTACAGGAATGTTCTGTGAATGTTCCATCCTTTCAAATCATTCTGCATTTTTAGAGCTACTGCTAGATTCATCATGGACACTATACTTTTGACAGAGGGAGGGGTGGTGAGTGATTTTGATATTCTTTGTTTTCAAGACACATTATTGAAAAGGCTGGAGGATGGGTGTACTGCATGGACCCATTGTATGGTAGCCACAGTTTTGAAGGCGTGAGTCCTCAGGGTGACCTTCTGCTGCCATCTCACCCACTTCTGACCAATCAGCAATCTTCCAAGCCTGTCCTCATCTGAACTAAGGCCTTTAAATGACCCACCCACCTGAATGTTGATGCACATGTAGTTCATTCAAAATGTGACCCTATTAAGGAGGTCTTGTCCAAGTAAAAATGCCTTTGATTTGTTTGTTGGATAAAGTCAAAATCCAATATTTATTTGCTTTCTTCATATACTACTGTATAGATTGAACTGCTTCAGTGACAATATATATACATTTTATTAAGCATATTTTTGAAATAAAAAGTGCTCTGAATTCATCAGAGATGAGAGAGCTCTGAAGCAAGGTGTATGCCGAGAGCAAAGTTAGCCACTTCACTTTAATCGTAGTAGCACTTGTTTCAAGCCACACTTAGAGAGTTAAAGTCAAACGTGAATTAAGTCAAGTAAATTTAAATGAGTTAAAGTTGTTACATGACGTAAGAAATACATGTTGTAATTAATGTAGGTTTTATATTCAATAGTGGTACCTAAAGGGTCAAATAAAGAAGGGTTTGTTTAAATAAAGTCTGAGTAGGTTCCCTGCCTTTTGTGTCTCACAAGAGAAGAACACCTGGGCAAAAGGTTTGAGTACTTCTTTTAGGTAACAATGAATTCTCCAAAACAGACCTGGTCTGCTCTCAGTGCTCCAGGTTTCAGACAGCAGGGATATCAAAATGGGGTTTAACATCCAGGCCCAAACCCACTCCATGAAAATCAGAAGTGACATGTTTTGAATTAAACTTTTAGAAAATTTCTGTCATGACATAAAGATTCTCCATTGCAGTAATATCTAGTCTTAAAACAGGGGAGCATTTGCAGTCCCTGTCCTGCCAATTGCTGCTATAGGACTACTGGAACAACAGTGTTACTGGCTATCAGAGTAATTGGCAACTCTGAAGCAGGCCCTCAATATGAGTGAGGGGCAGAAGTCATGTTTCCAGCCAATTAACACTCCCTGTAGCATTGAATGGCTACAGAACTGCGATGATTGTTGGGTTCAGAGTATAAGGCAGGAAATTTTTACTTCTGGAAAATTCCCTCAATTTTATGTCTCAATCTGGTCCTGCTGTTGTAAACCGGCAGCAGGAAAATTGACTTTATGCATTTAAAATCACTTTTAAACAATGCAGCTCAAGCCAGGAGCTGGGAAGACGGTAGCTTTAAAGTGTAAAGATTGTTGTTGGATATGCTCTGGTATTAATTAGATAGGAAGAGCTGAACCAAGTGAGACCAGTTCCATTAGTTCGGTAATGAAGGAGGATGGAATTGACAAATGTATAACAAACGTGTGAAATATAAGGAAGAAAATACATCAAAATGGTAACATTATTTGTGGCCTTGATTCTAGTTGATTTGGTGCTTTAGGAGCAGAAATTTCGGGGGAAAAACAAACAGGGAACTATGATCATGATGGACACAATGTCTTTAAAGATATTGATGACGAAAGAAAGGTTACAGGTCAGGTCAGGTTGTGACATGTGAATGAGAAGTCGTCAAAGAAATTCACAATATTTTTGCAGACATTTCGTTTTGGTATTTGTTGAGCATTAAAGTTTGTACTACACAAAAAAACTGGTCAATTAATAGTTTGTTATGGAAAACTCTCAACTTCCCAGTTTCTGTCTCATCTTTTCTGATGTCACCCTCCACAGGGGGACCTCAGAAATGTCTATCTTTTTCCTCAACTAAGGATTCCCCCGTTACTGTCATTGATCCCTAAAGTATGGAAACAGACCATTCAACCCGTTGAGTCCACACTAACCCTCCAAACAGCATCCCACCCAGACCCACCCCCACAACCCCATCCCTGTAATTCTGCATTTCCCATCGCTAATCCACCTAGCTTACATATCCCTGGACACTGGGCAATTTAGCATGGCCAATCCACCTAACCTGCACATCTTTGGACTGTTGGAGGAAACAAGAGCATCTGGAGGAATCCCATGCAGACATGGGGAGAATGTATAAACTCCACACAGTCGCTTGAGGCTTGAATCGAACCTGGGTCCCTGGTGCTGTGAGTCTAGATTAGAGTGGTACTGGAAAAGCACAGCAGGTCAGGCAGCATCCGAGGAGCAGGAAAATCGATGTGTTGGGCAAAGGCCCTTCATCAGAAATAGAGGCAGGGTGCCTGCAAAGTGGAGAGATAAATGAGAGGGGGTTGGAGGGGGGGAGAAAATAGCATAGAGTACAATAGGTGAATGGGGGTAGGGATGGAGGTGATAGGTCAGAGAGGAGGGTGGGGAAAGGTAGCAAAGAGTACAATGGGTGAATGGGGGTAGGGATGAAGGTGATAGGTCATAGAGGAGGGTGGAATGGATAGGTGGAAAGGAAGATAGGCAGGTAGGACAGGTCATGAGGGCGGTGCTGAGCTGGAAGGTTGGAGCTGGGGTGAGGTGGGGAAGGAGAAATGAGGAAGGTAGCGAGTCTGTTTCAGGACATGGTTGAAGAGCTTCAGGGCAGAGGAGATGACCTGAGGGTTGCAGTGAGAGACAGAGAGACTCACTGAGATTCTTGTAGAGAGAGAAGGAAAACTTCTTCAAGGCAGGCATCCTTGCAAGAGGATTCGCAGTAGGGTTAAAATCAACTAGGTAAAAACAAGGACTGCAAATACTGGAAACCAGAGTCGAGATTAGAGTGGTGCTGGAAAAGCACAGCAGGTCATGCAGCATCCGAGGAGCAAGAACATTGACATTTTGGGCAAAAGCCCTTCATCAGGAATAGAGCCACTGAGCCATTCTTAGCTGTGTCTGACCCATCTCCCACATTTCTACCCTCATCCCTTCTCTCCCTCCAACAAGGTAGGGACCCCAATTACCGCACCATCAGCGTTCCCAACATCACCCCACACCCCATAGAACCTTCTCATGAAATTTAACAAAGTGTAACATTTGCCGATTACCCCCTCCCTACTCACTACTCAAGGTTCCAGACACCCTCCAGATGAAATAGCAATTTGCCTGCACTTCACTTGATCTGGTCTACTCATTTCACTGCTCACAATGGGGACAGGAAATGCAGATTGGGTGACTTGCTTTGCAGAACATCTACTTTCTGTCCATAAAAATGACCCTGAGCTTCCAGTTGCAGTGTTCCAGTGAGTTTCAGCACAAGCTCAAAGAACAGCTTCTCATTTTTCACTTCGGGACCCTGCAGACTCTGGGACTGAACATTGAGTTCATTAAGTTTAGAGCTTAATTCCAACGTTCCATTTCTTTCCCCCCCCGCCACATCCCTGTCCTGTCACGACACAGGCTGCTTTCAGCACAGCCTCCACATTCTCTCCCACTCAGCTCTCATGATCACTTATTCAGCTGCTCTTCTGTCCTGGCTTACAATGAATAACACCCTCATCTGCCTACCCGTTTCATATCTCTCTCTGGGCTCTGTCTTCACCTATCTGCATCCCTAACCTCCCACACAATCCCATAAAAAGTATTTTCCCTAGCTTTCAGTTCCAATGAAGAGTCACCGGACTTGAAATATTAACTCTATTCTCCCCACAGCTGTTGCCAGACCCGCTGAGTTTCGTCAAAAAATTCTTTTTATTTCAGATCTCCAGCATCCACAGTCCTTTATGTTATGTTGTGGAAAACTCCTTTAAAGACTAGCAACATAATAAATAAATTAGTTCTATTCTTTTATTCGAAGTGCAACAATAATGCATGTTTCCCTAAGAACTGTTCTGTAATTATGAAGGAATTACACAAAAATTTAATTTGTAAACAAACATGCACTCCAAAACAGTTTTAATGCTGTTTTTATGCTTTTTGGCATAAATTATCACAAATTTTATATTTATGCATATATATAACACACAAAAACACAATGAAAAAGCCATAAAATAGCTTGGTCATTACAGCAAAAAAATTAGTAAGAACTGACAGTAATATTTACTTTTTCCAAATTTAAACATTTTTTTCCAACACTGACAGCAATCTATTTGCTTTCTAAACAAAGTACAGAGTGTCAAAGGTATATTGCTACACAACAGTACACTACAAAATTGCAACTTTTTTCCAAATTCTACATCTCATATCTGCCATTATTTAAATAATCCTACAAGTGATATACAGTTCTTCATATTTTCTTCACTAGAACCATGGGCATGACAGTTCACTAAAACAATACAATACATGCTTCAAGTAATCTGACTTTTGAAATTCAATGTGATTGGCTGAAATATAACTGTAGATGTGGGAGACTGTATAGCATTGATTGATGCATTAGAAATAGAGCATTCTGAAGTGTAGTAGGAATATCAATATTCCATCTATTTGAAGAAAAAATTAAATAGGTGCAAATGAGAAATGTAACAATAGTTTCAATTGAAAGATCTGGAGTACCATTATATGATAGATCCTAACCCACAACATTAGTTTAAAACTGATAAGCTTGCTTTGAAGAACTAGCTAAGCATAATTTTGTTGCTGCAATTCTCAAGTTAAAAATGGAACAAAATAAGCAAGCCCAGGCTACTTAGCAATGTTAATTTAAATATCATTCATATTTAGCCCAACTTTAACATTCATATACTGATTAAAACCAAATAATCTCAATTATCTAACAATTTTGCAGTAACTTAATTGAAACCATAATAGTTGGAGTGTCATTGATATATGTGTGTTCAATACTTATTAGCTGTAATTATAATCAATGGAAACAGAAATTACAATATATCTCCACTGCATTTAGTTCATACAAACTACATTCTTATGTCAATTTCTGTACTGTGTATAAAAATCATTTAAGTACTGTACATAAATACTTTAAGTATAACATGAATGACTTAAGACAACTTAAATTTGGTGCTAGAATACACATAATATAAATGTTTTAATTTAAAAAGTGCAGACTTCCATCTAATTTATCAGTTTTTGGATGTCAAAATCTAATTAATGTAATCATGATTTACAAAAGGAAACATTCATTAAATTGGACCACTATAGAATTATATTTTTTCATGAACTGTGTAAAGAAGGAAAATACATAAACTTATTTTCTGCAGTTTTATATTTTCTTCATGAAACTTCATTTAAAATCCAAGTAGTTTTCTGGTTAAACAGTACAAAATCAAGATATTGTGGAAGTGTAATTTTAGCATAAGATTTATGAAATTGAAATAAATGAGAAAATCAGACTTCTGATTTTTTTTTACAATTTAGAATTAGTGTCAGTAACAGTTTGGTTTAATGCAACTATTATAGAACTGAACTTCATTATCTAAAATTGACCATTACTTAATACATGGTTTTATTAATGCCAGTTATCTAAGCAGCAGTAAGCATAGTACATATCAGGCTTCATTTAAAGTTTTAAACAATCCTTTAGAGCAAAGGGGCAAGTACAACTTTTTAAAATGAGCTTTAATAGTGGACAAGAGAGGAGAGCGCTTCTTTCGGTTACAAGTGAAAGTACAAATTGTTGGCGGCATGGTGCATATGCAAATGAGGACTCAGGAAAGAGGAATGTAATTGAATACTTCACCAATGCTACCTGAATGTTTCCTTTAGGTTTCTTATTTTGTGATTATCTTATTCCTATTATAAAGTGCTGATTCTGTTTGAACAGGTTATTTGGGAAGACAAAATTACATAATTTTAACCAGAATCACATGCACCTTAGACAGAAGCTTTTTTTATAACAGTTAACCTGAACCAAAATGCTGCTGAAAACAAATCAAAACAATCTATAAATTATTCTAACAATGGTTCCAAAAGTACAATGTACTGCAAAATGTATTCCAGTAATTTAGAGGAAATGATTTAAGTTCAAACAATCGACACTGCATCTCACTCAATGCCTATAGGCAGGCTATGGTCGAAAGGAGTATTTACTGAAAAGTACTTGAATTTCTGAAAACTGTTTTCATTGGACCAAGCTAAGAGATGTTTTGATAGAGATTCTGATTGAGTAAACAAAGACAGTCCATTTCTAATGCTTGGGCAGTTAGTGATTAGGGGTTCCCAGTGGTCCCTCTCAGTTGCTTGAGGACAAAAGGGTCAAACGTGGTAGCATTAAAATAAACATAGATGTTCCATTCTTAAAAGGACTGCAGAATGCAACAAACAGGCTATGCATAATGAAGAAAGTGAGGACTGCAGATGCTGGAGATCAGAGCTGAAAATGTGTTGCTGGAAAAGCGCAGCAGGTCAGGCAGCATCCAAGGAACAGGAGAATCGACATTTCGGGCTTATGCCCGAAACGTCGATTCTCCTGTTCCTTGGATGCTGCCTGACCTGCTGCGCTTTTCCAGCAACACATTTTCAGCTATGCATAATGAAGCGAAACAACAGGAAACAGTGGCCATCAATTTAAAATTTTCAGAATAAGCAAGGCGACTTTACGGAAACAGCTTGGAGCATGGAATGCTTTGCTGCAGGAAATATCTGGGGCAGAAACTTTGAATTGCAGACAGATTAGAATTGCAGAAAAATGCAGAATTATAAGACGATATCTAAGGTAATGTTGATTATTTCAGTGAATGATAGGAACAGAAATGGAGAGGCAATGAGCTCCAATTGTATTATAAACTTAAGTATCTGGGAAGCCTTCAGAAATGAGATAACGACAATCCAGAGAAAGTATATTCCTGTCAGGGTGAAAGGGAAGGCTGGTGGGTATAGGGAATGCTGGATCACTAAAGAAATTGAGGGTCTGGTTAAGAAAAAGGAAGCATATGTAAGGTATAGACAGGATTGATCGAGTGGATCCTTAGAAGAGTATAAAGGAAGTAGAAGTATACTGAAGAGGGAAATCAGGAGGGTAAAACAGGGACATGAGATAGTTTTGGCAAATAGAATTAAGGAGAATCCAAAGAGTTTTTACAAATACATTAAGGATAAAAAGGTAACTAGGAAGAGAGTAGGGCCTCTCAAAGATCAGCAAGGTGGCCTTTGTGTGGAGCCGCAGGAGATGGGGGAAATACTAAATGAATATTTTGCATCAGTATTTTCTGTGGAACAGGATATGGAAGATATAGACTGTAGGGAAATAGATGGTGATATCTTGCAAAATGTCCATATTACAGAGGAGGAAGTGCTGGATGTCTTGAAATGGGTAAAGGTGGATAAAACCTCAGGACCTGATTAGGTGTACCCTAGGACTCTGTGAGAAGCTAGAGAAGTGATTGCTGGGCCTCTTGCTGAGGTATTTGTAACATCGATATGCACAGGTAAGGTGCTGGAAGATTGGAGGTTGGCTAACATGGTGCCACTGTTTAAGAAGGGTGGTAAGGACAAGCCAGGGAACTATAGACCAGTGAGCCTGACCTCGGTGGTGGGCAAGAAGTTGGAGGGAATCCTGAGGGACAGGATGTATATGTATTTGGAAAGGCAAGGACTGATTAGGGATAGTCAACATGGCTTTGTACGTGGGAAATCATGCCTCACAAACTTGATTGAGTTTTTTGAGGAAGTAACAAAGAGGATTGATGAGGGCAGAGCAGTAGATGTGATCTATATGGACTTCAGTAAGGCGTTCGACAAGGTTCCCCACGGGAGACTGATTAGTAAGGTTAGATCTCACGGAATGCAGGCATAACTATCCATTTGGATACAGTACTGGCTCAAAGGTAGAAGACAAAGGGTGGTGGTGGAGGGTTGTTTTTCAGACTGGAGGCCTGTGACCAGTGGAGTGCCACAAGGATCGGTGCTGGGTCCTCTACTTTTTGTCATTTACATAAATGATTTGGATGCGAGCATAAGAGGTACAGTTAGTAAGTTTGCAGATGACACCAAAATTGGAGAGGTAGTGGACAGCGAACAGGGTTACCTCAGATTACAACAGGATCTTGACCAGATGGGCCAATGGGCTGAGAAGTGGCAGATGGAGTTTAATTCAGATAAATGCGAGGTGCTGCATTTTGGGAAAGCAAATCTTAGCAGGACTTAAACACTTAATGGTAAGGTCCTAGGGAGTGTTGCTGAACAAAGAGACCTTGGAGTGCAGGTTCATAGCTTCTTGAAAGTGGAGTTGCAGGTACATAGCATAATGAAGGCGGTGTTTGGTATGCTTTCCTTTATTGGTCAGAGTATTGAGTACAGGAGTTGGGAGGTCATGTTGCGGCTGTACAGGACATTGGTTAGGCCACTATTGGAATACTGCGTGCAATTCTGGTCTCCTTCCTATCGGAAAGATGTTGTGAAACTTGAAAGGGTTCAGAAAAGATTTACAAGGACGTTGCCAGGGTTGGAGGATTTGAGCTATAGGGAGAGGCTTAACAGGCTGGGGCTGTTTTCCCTGGAGCGTCGGAAGCTGAGGGGTGATCTTATGGAGGTTTACAAAATTATGAGGAGCATGGTAGGGTAAATAGGCAAAGTCTTTTCCCTGGGGTTGGGGAGTCCAGAACTAGAGGGCATAGGTTTAGGGTGAGAGGGGAAAGATATAAAAGAGACCTACGAGGCAACTTTTTCACGCGTATGGAATGAACTGCCAGAGGAAGTGGCGGAGGCTGGTACAATTGCAACATTTAAGAGACATTTAGATGGGTATATGAATAGGAAGGGTTTGGAGGGATATGGGCCGGTGCTGGCAGGTGGGACTAGATTGGGTTGGGATATCTGGTCGGCATGGACGGGTTGGACCAAAGGGTCTGTTTCCATGCTGTATATGACTCTTTGACTCTATGATACCATAGTTTTCAAACATTTTTTGAAGTGATATTCTATATTAAAAAAGTGCACACAACTTAGAAAATATATTTTGCAATATACCAAGCTGGCTGTTGCAGTGAATCATAAAGCTAACATAAGCTAAAAGGGATTTCTTCTACCCAAACACTCGCACAACTGAGTCCCGTACAATGTAAAATAGGTAGCAATGATAACATCATTCTGGGAAGTAAGAGTTACTGAGTATACAGTAATGAGGGTACAATAGGTACCAGGTACGAATTTACAAACAATTTTAAATACAACGCTGCCTTAGAGCTATGATATCGATAATATTTACACAATGTGTTTTCTTTATTATCAGTATTGTCTTCCCTGTCTTAACTTACGGTTGGTGGGAGTAATGAAGAAATTATGCAGAAGATAATGAGCTTTTTACTTTCTTTTGGCATAGTGCCATTTTTGCTGAGTTTTACAGAGGGTTTCTTGTTGCAAGACTAGTGTGGGTGTTTTCTTGCTGTATATTACTGAATTTGCCTCAAGTGCCCCTTTCTCTCAATTCTAGCCTCATTTTGCTATTTCCCATTCCTGGAACAATTTGCCACTATCGGGAAATCCTAGAATTGACTAACATCTCTGGCACCAATGCCATCTTTAAAAGGGTGTTTTTGCCACTGTCTTACTGAAGCTTCCCTGCATGGTTTTCTGATATTAGCTCTCAACACTGTAGACAAGAGAAAATAGGTACCCTGCTTTCCAGGTAGGATTTGAAGGTCACAGTGGATGGGATGATGCAGATTCAGGATGTACTTCTCACCCAGGACCAGCAAAGGTCATAACAGCAGACCATGCCATCCTTGTCAGAGCTTACCACCGAAATCAGTGCAGTCTCAGCCTTGTGGAGGAATGGCCAGCACTGTAGAAATAAGGTTAATGACCTTCTCCATCTGCCAGCTTAAGTGCCACCATCTTCTCTGATACTTCACAATCTCTGCTAACTGTACCTACTTTCCAATAATGCTCAGACTCTACCACTTTACTACCATCATCATCTTCCCTTAGTTGTTCTCACCTACCTGAACACCTGACAGCACTAATCCTGGATGCCCTTGTGGTTCTTAGTCACTCAGGACATCACCACACCTGATCAGCATTAACAGCTATGCCACCCATTTTCATCTGTCTGAATACCTGTTTCTCTCTTTCATTCCAGGAGGAAAACACCTCATTGTAGAATAGGTTAAGACAGGTGGTGAATTGCCTGCTATCTTCCTTGACCTGATGGAAGTACTGAAAATGTGTTGCTGGAAAAGCGCAGCAGGTCAGGCAGCATCCAAGGAACAGGAGAATCGACGTTTCGGGCATAAGCCCTTCTTCAGGGCTTCCTGAAGAAGGGCTTATGCCTGAAACGTCGATTCTCCTGTTCCTTGGATGCTGCCTGACCTGCTGTGCTTTTCCAGCAACACATTTTCAGCTCTGATCTCCAGCATCTGCAGTCCTCACTTTCTCCCTGATGGAAGTACTGCTGATAATCATGACAAGCTTTCTCTGACTTCCAAGACGAAAATTCTTGGCATCTAGTTTACTCACAGCATGCAGGATAGGGAGCTATATATTAATGAAATGAGATGAGATCTGCTATTAATAAGGTCATGACCAAGCAATAGCTCCCCTTAATGCGCAACTTACTGTTGCCTAGTGAGTATCTTGCCTTGACACCCAGAACTTGGGAAGCAACTCGCTCCATTTTTCAACTATGTCAAGATGGGCCTCTCTAGACTACTTATGTAATTCTGTCACATTTCACACCAGTCGTGTTGTTCAGGCCCCTATAAGATGTGGCTTAATGTGTTTCTTACAGCATCAACAGCAGATTTATATAGCCAAGTGCTGCAATTTATTGCAAATAACATTGCTGTAACATTTTTGTACAACTTGCAAGTTATATCGTGAATTTTTCACATTGCTGCTTAAAGACTGGTGAGGAATTTGAAAGGAACAAGGAAATACAGAACAACTGCTCTCCTAGTGGGCTGTGGAAGAAGGATTTATAGCAAGATACTCTGTGACATTACGAAAGGAATATGTGCATTTTGCAAATATTTTGATTTGTATTCTGGTGCCTAAAAATCTTGTTATTTCCATTCAAACATAACATTTTATGGCTCATGAAATAATTTTCCAAACTGGAAGGCTGAACTCATTGCAAATGAACTGATGGTGTCAATAATGCAGTCATTTATACAAAGTTAAAGCAAAAGCATAACTAAGTCTGAATGATTATCAGAATTTTAACCATGTAAGATGTTTTAAAGTAATTACTTCATAAACTACCTTCTTTTCTTTTCCTGGCACATGCTCAACCAAGAGGAAAATCTGTTGCTGTGCTTCTTACCAATGCTAGAATGTGGATAGCAGGATCCTTATGTCCCTGTCCTTGCTTTTTTCCATCTCCAGAGCTTGGTTTTGGATGGGATAGAACAAAAATTTACCAACATTACAACAGAGTTTTAAAAAGTTAAATTATGATGAGAGGGTGAATAAACTTGCATTCCTTGGGTAAAGGGGGTTGACTGTTATCCAACTAGGATCTTGAAAATATCAAATTTATTTTGGTAATTACAAGGAAATTATTTTCTCTGGCTGGGCAATCCTGAAAAGGGATGATTTGTGGAACATGTGTAATCCTAAAATGAGAGCGAGGTCATTTTATAATAAAATCATGGAGCATCTTTATATAAAGTTTACCAGAAGTTGGAATATTCTCTTACAAAAGGCTGTGAATGCTGCTTCTGTAAACATTTTCAAGATCAAGACTGATCAATTCTTGTTCGGCAAGGTACCAAGGGATGTGGAGCACAGTTCAATAATTACAGTGGAATTACAATTACAAAAACAAAATGACCTATCCCTAATTCTATATTAGTTCTAAACAGCTATGCTGCAAAACTGAAGAATTTCCCACCTCAAATGCAACAACATTAATATTTAGGCTACATTGTAAGTTTCATATCAGACAGCCTTCAGAGTTACTGCAATTTTAGTACTGAAGACAATTCTTCCTGCGCACTCAGAAACACGTGGAATAAACAATGAATAAAACAGGAAATCATCATCAAGGCACACAGGTATCAATATCTGGCTATTAGGAAATGGGTGAATACAGCATCACATATTAACCTAAACAGTTATACGATAGCTCTGGAGGTCAGAAAAATTAGCCTTGCTACCGTGTTTTAAAAACAATTAAAAATTCATTTTGTGGAAAATCCAATACAATGACAAATAATATTTCAAATGTGAACAGAAGAAAAGCAGTTAATTCTCAATTTGTCAGTACATCAATACCATATAAATAGCCCTTAAGTATTAAATGTGGAATAAGTATCTTCAAAATAATTAACATTTCAAGAGCATTTTAAAATGCTTTCAAGTGTTATATCCAATTTTTCACACATCTTATACAAAGATACAAATCCCCTTTCTACTGTGACTATAATGCAGTTAGGACATCTTTCTCCCTTCAACAGAAAACCAAAAGGAAAACAATACCTCTTGCTAAGGTTAATTTTAAAGATTGGGTACTAGATGTGAGATTTTTAATTATATTACATGAACGGTACATCTACAATAATAATCGGTCTCATGCCAAAAATTGCAATTCTGGGTTCCAGCCAGAAAACACTGAAACTTCGATTCTTCTGCACTAGAAAACATTCTGCTTCTGCACTTTGAAATATGCGCAGAGATGCTCTTAACTGGAACTTGCATTTTAAATATTTAGATAGAGAGCTCTAACAGTTTCCATGTTCTCTAAACATTCAAATTATTTTAAAATAGGCTTAAAAATGTTCAGGATGCCTAACAGATCGCATGGGCACTCTTCCAAAACCCTTTTAACACCATGTTGGTAACACATGTAAGCTTGCAGGGAATCTCCTGCCATTTTTCCCTGGAATCAGAGTACGCTCCAATTAGATCTACATTACAAATTCAGCATCAGGAAACCCTCTTCAAACTGACATTAAAGTGTAGTGTAAATTTAATGTCCATTTGTACCAATTCTTATGGCTGCTATTTTAATTTAGGTGATTAGTACCAGATCTTGATGTGTCAGTCAAAACAACCAGTATTAAAGTGAAGGAGTGACCCTGATAATTTTAAGGCTTACTGAAACCACAAGCAGGCTCCAGTAAATTTTATTGCTTTTTGCATTAAAAAAAAATTAACATCCACTTTCACAGGTGGCTCTTTATTTGGACACAGATCTTGGTATTGAATTAGGCACCTATTCATTCAGAATAAAAATATGCCTATGTACAAAAACAAAATTCGATTCTTCTATCATGTTACTGCTTATTTCGAATTCACAAATACACCTGCAGATTTTATCTACATTCTAATGTTCTCCAGTGTGCAGTAAGGGTTAACATATGGAGAAAAGTCATTTTATACCTTGTTCAATGTTAGCACCAATTCTGAGGAGTTTCAGAAAAATTAAACTGGTTCAAGCCAGATAAATGCAAACATTTCTGGTGTTTGCCATTGTTAAAGAGATGCATAGCAGATATGGTTATCTAACAAAATGCATAAATTAAATACATACCAAATAAATCAAATATGGAAACATAGTTTTGTTTCATATTAAAAAAAGTCTAAAGTTTGTCACTAGGTTCAGTCAATGAATCACATGCTTAAAATTTCTAATGTTAAATATGGAAGTAAAGTTTGAGAAATTCTTCAATTGAATAATTACTGCATAAATATGTATTATTGGGATATAATGAACATTGTGAAAAATAATAGTTTCAGAACACTGAAACTGAACAAGTGGACTTAACAAACTTTTCTGATCCAGTATATTTCTAAGAACAATTCACAGTATTATTAAGGTTAAAACAAAATTGTGCACTTTAAGTGTTTGTAGTTGTTTCATCTGCGCACTCAAAAGTACCACTGGCCTAATTTAAATTTGAACTAAAGCAAACAATGACTGTTTCTCTGTCCTTCCTCCCCCATTATATAAATCAATTGCTAGTCAGTAGCAGACAAAAGTGAGGCCTGTATAAAAATACATTCCCTTCCATCAAGTGGGCACGTCATAGACTTGCAGGCTTTTTTTTAAACACAGAGACCAGCAATGCACTAAAAGTATGACCATCAACACAATGACTAATGCATTTCAATGCCACAATTAAAATATTTCAATGCTTATGCAGCCTCACTTTAAGATCAAATTATGATTTGCAAATGTCCAATAACATCTCGCCAACATTGAAATTTGTCATTATGTTATGATATTTACAGTTGCCCGTTACAGACAACGCACATACAATCACAGGACACACTACAAGTGCCAATAAAACACAGTGTCACAATGGACTTAGTCAATATTAGCTACCAAACTTTATCTTAGACATTCAATCTAATGCATTAATAAATTACACAAGAACTTTGTTCACAATCTGTCATGTTTGAGTAGCTAGAGTAAGGAACAGATCAGAAGCTTTATAGGGTCCTTCATTGGCTTGGAAAAAATATATCATTTTGGAAAAAAAGTAACAAAATTTCAGGAAAAACAAAAGCCCCTCAAATATTAAATAAAGGTTAAGTCAAAGCTTCTTGTCTTGATTAAGTAATAATTGTGTATTTGTGGGTACAATTATCCTAAATGTTAACAAAATTTAAGATCAACTTACCAACCAAAGTCCCTAAAGTATTAGTTATTAGAAATATTTTGAACATCCATTTGTCACAATCCTTACTTTGGCAAAGCCCATAGGAAAACATCATCACATGGGATGTATTTTAAAAAAAACATGAATTTTGAAAGGTTTTCCAGTTGCTTCTAGGATTTCAAAACAGGGTTTTCTACATAATCGAGAAATTAGTTTTACTTTTAAACGTTATGGCTAGATTTTTTTATTTAAATACAAGATATTATAATTGAAATTTCTTCAGCAGTCTGGTTACACTACATCCTACAGAGAATAAAATATTCTAATACAGTATCTTTAAGACACTAGGGAAAGGTTGATAGAATTGATCTCTGATTGGCTATTAACAAAAAAACTTTTAACAGAAATAGAACTTAACAACCTTGATTTCAAAGCATTGCAGGCTTTAGGAATGCTGGGTGCCAAAAGCATAGATTCTTGTAAAGCTATAAAATTCCTTTATAATAGTCATAGCCAGCTATTAGAGAAACTGAAAACTAGACTATTGATCCTTATGCCATCTCTAGTCACTATCCAGTCAACTGTAAACTGAAATATCGATCTGAATAGTCAAGTAAATATCGGGTGAGACTGGAAATTAACTTTAGAAGTAAATATCAAAGAAAATCTGTGCATTACTTTATCAAGGCTATATGCAAAGAATGTCTGAAATTTTGCAATATTGGTGTCAGTTTTTCAAATACTTATACTTGAGGTGAATTCAAACTTAGAATACTGTTTAAAATAACTAGCTGTTGTATATATCCTTTTACTGCATTAAATTAAGAATCAGCTGCACACATCCTGAAAATAGTAATTGGGGGAGATGGGTCTGGAAGAGCCAAAAATAGCAAGATATAAGCAACATTTTTAATGCCATAAATGCTTAGTAATTGCCAAGTTTTGTATAATTCTGGTTTTAATTGAAGTACCTCTAGTTGGTTCTTTAAAAATATTGTTCATTCGACTCATTAATCTGTGCACTTCAGAAAATCTCACCCTTAAGAGTTTGCATCAACTTTACTCACAAATATGATAAATTTATCTATCCTCTTTGTTCATAATATCATACTTGTTTACAATTATCTTTGGGTTTGTATAGTTACAAGATGGGACACCAATTTATTTAGAAATTGAAACTTTTGGGTGAAAATAATTCATATTGCTTGAAACTTCCAATTGTCAAATTAAAAAAAATCTTTAGCCAGTGAAACATCATTTCTAAAAAGGCATACATACATTTTAAAGGACTTAAATAATTTTGTATTTTGCAGAACTTTTGAAATAGTAACACTAACACATAGGACCCAATATTTCCTAACACATTAGCACAAGCACACTAACTAC
Source organism: Chiloscyllium punctatum (assembly GCF_047496795.1). Taxonomy (NCBI): domain Eukaryota; kingdom Metazoa; phylum Chordata; class Chondrichthyes; order Orectolobiformes; family Hemiscylliidae; genus Chiloscyllium; species Chiloscyllium punctatum. The sequence goes on from NC_092741.1 coordinate 157,093,118, forward strand.
ATCTTATGAAGATCAAAGACTAATTCTCAGTGCAAATACTTCTGAGGAACTTGTATGCTATACAAAACATCACAACAGACATGGAAGCCACACTGATGTATTTAGGGACTTTGGTTACAGACATTTTACAGCAAATGACTAGTTAGTAAGCCCGGTAGCTAGATCCACACTAGCAGTTACGCTCTATGTGAGACTCCTTCTAGTCTACTTCATGTCAAACTGAACAGATTCTTCCATTACTTTCACATTCAAGCACATGCTATTCATGTCAAACATTCCATGTGGTAACAAATTCCATATTCTCATCGCTCAAAGTAAAGATAGTTTTCCTGATTAGATTTATTAGTGACATATAAATTGGACTGGGAGGACTGTTTGGCTGACGTACAACAGTCCTCCAAAGAACAGGAAAAAAATTGTTCCTTTGATTTTACACAGAAAAATGGAAAATTATTCAAAAGACCAGTAATGGAAAGAAGAAAACTCTGATATGATCACATTCTAAATTCCTCAAAAGACCATGGACAATGTATTTCAGCAAGTCTTCACACCAAGGATGGTAATTTATCCTAAATAAACTAAGTGGTGATAATCCACAGCTCATTGGTAGCATGTACTTATGTGGTAAACAATTTGCAACTTGTACTAATTTAGTTGGATTTGCTCCAATTTTTCACAACTTTTCCAAGGCTGTTTTCAAGATTCTACACAGTGAAAATTCCCAAAATCATCACAAAGTAAAAGTAATAGAATACATCAGTTATTGTTAGTTTTAAATGCTGAGTTTCTTATTTTTAGGGTGTATGAAGTCAGATTGCATCATGCACAGACTACAATACATTTCACTCACTTGTGTACAATTTATTGTAGCAGAATTATAAAGATTCTGCACTTATAGCAGCAGAGCCTAACACAAAATCTATAGTAATGGATCTACAATTTTCATAATAGTCTTCTTTCATCTATGACCAACTTCTTATGGTAGTGATGTAACATTCTCAAACGTCTTACAAAAATCTTAAAATAACTAAAAGCTGTGTTCATTCACATGATATAGATATGGTGTTACTGAGGCTTATGAAGTAAATTCCAGCGTGTCATGGGTCTAAGTCATTCATATTCTGCTTTCACTTTTGATGGTAAGACTTGACAGCACTGAGACACACGTTTTACCAGATGCCATTAGAATGCCCACCAGGTGGAGCCAAAACTCTAGATACAGGTCGTTTTGGCAGATGATCATCAACTTGAGATCCTGCAAAGAATGAACAGCAAGATATAAGGAACTGCCTTCCCCATCAAAATAAGTAAGGAACTACCAATATTATAATATTATCACATTCAGCCAAGTCAATTATGTGAAATCTAAAAATTACCAATTACTTTCATTATCCATAGAACCACAATACAGATGAACATATGAAAAATCTTCTGAAAGCTATCTGACTCAGATAAAGAGTAGTAATACTCAATCAGCGTAATTTCACATATGGTCCATATTATTAAGCAGAAAAAAATGATAATATACCAACGCATTAGAAAGGTCCACAAAACTAAGATTTATGGATTTCACTGATATACAATTGTTCTGTTACATAATTAATCATGATTATTCTTAGAAGTGCTGAGAAAACTAGCTGTGATAATTAGTAAAATAATTTACCCCTAAACTCCAACGGAAAAGAAAAGGTTGATGAAAACTAGTCATCCTGGCTGATTATTCACCACTTCAATTTTGAAAACTTAAAATGCGTACAAAGAACAATAGATTAATAAATACCAGTTATCTAGAGGTAAAAGAAATGTGTGAAGTCCATAAGATATAGTTAAATCTTACCAGATAAACTGAAGCTGGACTCATGCAAATCCCTCACTCCACTGTGACGTGTCACAGAACGGAATTGGACATCTGGATGAGCTGGGGTTTCTTTTCCTACATTAAGCACCATTGCCACATCACCTATGTATGGAGCACGATCCACAGCCTTTGTAGTCAAATTCTATAGACAAGTACAATAATACCTTATTATCACTTAAGATTTCATTGGAATGCTGCCCTGATAATTTCTCCTCATATAGCCCTCATCTTCACTCCCTTAAGCTCTGGAAGACAGACTTGAAGGTATATGGCAGACAACTAGTTTAGCTATTCACTTCAAATAAGGTTATACTACATAAAGCACTATCAGAGAGAATGCTGGAAAAAGTCATTAGGTTGGCAGTCATGCCACCCCCTCTTCAAATTGCCTTCATCTCCTTCTCTTCCAACAATGCATTCTAGTATTCAGTTCCAACTTCACTTTCCTTTTAAGTCATTAAATATGTTATGCCTCCCAAATCTGTGTTCATCTTTCTTGCAATTCCATGTTTGAATCCCTCCAATTAGGTAACTGCTGGTGCCACAGTTTGAATGATATCAGTCAAATGATATGAGCATTACTGCCAGTCCAAGGGGATGGTGGGTCAGGGATATTGTTGATCAGGTTTACGAGATTCTGAAGGGAGAGGGTGAGCAGCCAGAAATCATGGTATATATCGGCACCAATGACAAATCCAGGAAAGAAATTGAGGAGCTGAAAAGTGACTACAGAGAGCAAGGTTGGAAGCTGAAGAGCTGTACGAGTAGTGTTCTCAGGTTTGCTACCGGTGGCACGGGATAATGAGGTGAGGAACAGGCAGCGAGTGCAGCTTAACACGTGGCTGCGCAGCTGGTGCAGGAGGGAGGGCTTCAGATACTTAGAACATTGGGATGCCTTCTGGGGAATGTGGGACCTGTACATGAAGGACGGGTTGCATCTGAACTGGAGGGGACAAATGTCTTGGGGAGGAAATTTGTTCATGTGGTTCAGGAGGGTTTAAACTAGTTTGGCAGGGGGGTGGGAACCAGAGCTACATATCTGAGAGTGGGGTAGTTGTATTGGGGCAGTGACAGGATGTAGTGAATCTATCAGGAAGGTTTCTCATATGATGAAACAAAGGAATCAGTTAATGTGTGTCTGCTTTAATGCCAGGAGTGTCAGAAATAAGAGTGACGAACTTAGAGCATGGGTCAGTACTTGGGATGATGATGTTGTGGCCATAACGGAGACATGGATTTCACAGGGGCAGGAATGGTTGCCAAATGTTCCAGAGTTTAGAGCATTTAAAAAGAACAGGGAGGGGGGAAAACGAGGAGGGGGGTAGCATTGCTAATCAGAGAGTGCGTCACAGCTACAGAAATGAAGGTTGATGGGGAAGGTTTGTCTACTGAGTCAGTATGGGGTGGGAGTTAGGAACAGCAAGGGAGCAGCCACCTCATTGGGGGTTTTCTACCATCATAGCAGTAGGGTAGATCTAGGAACTCATAGGCCGGCAGATTTTGGAAAAATGCAGATGTAGCAGGGTTGTTGTTATGGGTGACTTCAACTTTCCCAATATCGATTGGAACCTCCTTAATGCAGATGGTTTGGATGGAGCAGTTTTTGTCAGGTGTGTTCAGGAGGGTTTCCTTACTCAGTATGTAGACAGGCTGACAAGGGAAGAGGCCATTTTGGATTTGATGCTCAGCAATGAGCCAGGACAGGTGTCAGGTGTTGCGGTGGGAGAACACTTTGGTGACAGTAACCACAACTGCCTCACATTTACCATAGCCTTGGAGAGGGAAAGGAGCAGTTACCAAGCGAAGATATTTAATTGTGAAAAAGGAAATTATGATGCTACCAGACACTAGTTGGGAAGTACAGATTGGGAGCAATTGTTCCACAGAAAGGGTACAACAGACATGTGGAAACTGTTTAAGGAGCAGTTGTTGCAAATGATGCATACATTTGTTCCTTTGAGACAGGCAAGAAGTGATAAGATTAAGAAGCCTTGAATGATGAGAACAGAAGAACTTCTTGTCAAAATGAAGAAGACAGCTTACATAAAGCGGAGGAAGCAAGGACCTAGCACTGGTTTAAGAGGATGACAGGTTTACTAGAAAGGAGCTCAAAAAATGGACTGAGGAGAGCTGGAGGGGGCATGAGAAAGGCTTGGTGGGAAGGATAAGGGAGAACACAAAGGCATTTTACTCATATGTGAGGAAGAGAATGATTAGGGAGAAGGTAGGGCCTTCTCCTTAGGGATAGCGTAGGGTACTTGTGCGTGGAGTCTGAGAGATAGGGGAAGCCCTAAATGAGTTTTTTGCTTCAGTTTTCACTAAAGAAAGGGACCTTGATGTGAATGAGAACTTTGAGGAGCTGGCAAACAGGCTTGAACAGATCGAGATTGAGGAAGTTGATGTGCTGGAAAACATTAAGATTGATAAGTCCCCAGGGCCAGATCAGATTTATCCTAGGTTGCTCTGGGAAGTGAGAAAGGAGGTTCCTAAGCCATTGGCGAAGATCTTTGCTTCCTGACTGTTCATGGGAGTCATCACAAAGGATTGGAGGGAGACGAATGTTGTTCCTCTTTTTAAGAAGGGTAATAGGGAAATCCCTGGCAATTACAGACCAGTTAGTCAGTCTTACGTCTGTGGTCTGCAAGGTTTTAGAAAGAATTCTGAGGGAAAAGATTTATGACTATTTGGCAAACATTGTGTGATTAAAGGCAGTCAGTATGGCTTTGAGAGGAGCAGGTCATGCCTCACAAATCTTATTGGGTTCTTTGAGGAGGTGAAGTGACAGGTCGATGATGGTCGAGCAGTGGATGTGGTGTATACGGACTTCAGCAAGGCATTTGATAAGGTTACCCATGGTAGGCTCATTCATAAAGTCAGGAAGTATGGGATACAGGGAGATTTGGCTATCTGGATTCAGAATTGGTTGGCTAACAAAAGGCAGCGAGTATTCTTCCTGGAGGTCAGTGGTGAGTGGTGTTCCACAGGGCTCTACTCTTGAGCCTCTGCTCTTTGCAGTTTTTATAAATGACTTGGATGAGGAGGTTGAGGGATGGGTTAGTAAATTTGTCGATGACACAAAGGTTGGAGATGCCTTTGATAGTATCAAGGACTGTTGCAGACTACAGCATAACATTAACAGGATGGAGAACTGGGCTGAGAAATGGCAGATGACGTTCAACCTGGATAAATGCAAAGTTGCCATCCAAGTGGATAGGGTTGTTAAGAAAGCATATGGTGTTTTGGCTTTCATTAACAGGGGGATGGAGTTTTAAGAAACACAAGGTTTTGCTGCAGCTCTACAAAATCTTGGTAAGACCACACTTGGAATATTGTGCCCAGTTCTGGTTGCCCTGTTATAGGAAATATGCGGAGGCTTTAGAGAGGGTGCAAATAAGGCTTACCAGGATGCTGCCTGGACTGGAGGGCTTGTCTTATGAAGAGAGGTTGACTAAGCTCGGACTTTTCTCTCTGGAGAGGAGGAAGAAGAGAGGTGAACTGATCAAAGTGTACAAGGTAGTGAGAGGCATGGATAGAGTCGATAGCCAGAGACTGTTCCCCAGGGCAGGATTGACTGTCACAAGGGGTCATAGTTTTAAGATGCTAGGAGGAAGGTATAGAGGAGATGTCAGAGGTATGTTCTTTACACAGAAAGTTGTGAATGCATGGAATGCGTTGCCAGCGGTGGTGGTGGAAGCAGAGTCATTAGGGACATTTAAGTGATTGCTGGACATGCACAGAGACAGCAGTGAATTGAGGGGTGCGTAGGTTAGGTTATTTTATTTTAGATTAGGATGTATCCTTGGCATAACATGGTGGGCCGAAGGGCCTGTTCTGTGCTCTACCTTTCTATATTCTATGAAACTATGTTCCCCACTTTGTGGAAAGGGACCTGCAGCTGTTGGAGGACAGGAGGGCAGTCCTTTCTCCTGCAAGCTCCCACAGGAGGCCACACCACCAAACCAAGTCGGCTGGGACCCAAATTGCAGCCTGAGTGAGTACTGTTGTTTTGGTGAAGCAGAACAGCTAGTTGTACATAAGGTCAATGATCTTCTGCATTCCACAAGAAATAGTACTACCTAAATTCTCTCTGCTACCTCAGAACAATTGAGCTACTACTCACACTAACTTTGCCACCTTATGCACATGTCACCATGGCTCACAGACTACAGCTCTCACTATTACATGCATCATGCCCACTTAATAGTTCTCAATCATCTCATCCTCCCCCATTCCTCTCCCCTGTGCTTACTACTCTCTCACTGGGGACACCTCACTACCTTTCCTGCCCCTTTAACACCCACAACCTCCAACATATTCAATCACTCTCTTTGTCTCACTGCAAGAAGAATAGGCTAACCTCATGGGCTGATGTCTCCATAGTATCCTAACACACCTACCTGTAATCCCAGGACTGGTTGCACTTGATCCGCAGGACTGAATGCGGTCGCTCCCCTGGACCAGAATAAGAGCCCCTTGGATAAGTGTGATGGTGTCGCTGATTGACCACATTTATCAACTCCAATAAAGTTGTGTGTTTGTGTGCACGCACTATTTGGAAACTCACCCCCCAAAGGCAGCAGCAGTCTTGTTGTTGGTGTCCATTCCGGTTGCCCCAGAGAGGGGGAGGGGGTGGTGATGGACAGGGTTTGGGGGGCGAGCGGTGTTGGATGGAGTTTGGGGGCGGTGTTGGATGGGGTTGGGGTCGGGCGGGGGGTGACATTGGATGGGGTTTGGGGGTTGATGTTGGATGGGGTTTGGGGAATGGGCAGGTGGTGGTGTTGGACAGGGTTGGGGAGTGTGCTGCTGCAATAGTCTGAACAGGGAGCAGATTTAATAGAAAACTCCGCCCCAGAGGAAAGGCATTGAATCGATTAACCGAATAATCAATTATCCAAACGAAATAGTGCCCGCCAATCTCGTTTGGATAATTGAGGTTCCCCTGTATTCGCTTGTGTGGACAGAGGGTCAAGGATTGTGACCAAGGAGCAAGCAATGACATGGGTATGAAGTAGTATGTGCCTGATGGCTGAGGCAAACATTCATTGAGCAACGGCCAGCAGACACCCACTCTGATTTACATATTGGGAATTTGCACTGTCGTGTTCTCCAGAGAAGAAAGGAATTGCAAGTTGGATTATTAATGACATGCAAATACACTGAAATAGGGTAGTCAATGGTCAATTGCTCGAAATTCTGAAAATGCTATTTAATGCTCAACAGGAAAATCACAAAACTTTTCTTGATGTTGAGATACTGACATTTTAATTCTCTGTACTTCTCAAACTTTCTCAACACAGCTCATGCTATATCGGTGAGTGGAAAATACCACCTTTTATCTCTTATGTGAATTAGAATCACATCATTTTGAATACATTCATGTGAAGCATATCCTTAAGACGGTTTGCTACATTAAAGATATTATACAAGTGCAGGTTGCCATTGTTTCAAATAGTGATGGCCACAGTGTGACACCATTGGTTTCTGTCTTTGGAATCCTCCTTGGATAACTGCAGATAAATTAGTGAGCTGCATCAATAACGCAATGCTGCACTTGAATTGAATCAACTGTACACATGCAATACAAAATGCATTGAGACCCTTTTATATTGCTTCTGACTAGTTGATTCCATTCAAGTGCAGCATTACTTTATTGATGATACTCAAAGTTATCTGCAGTTATCCCAGGAGGACTCCTAAGACAGACAACCAGCTTTGACATACTGTGGTCATCACTTCTTCATGTGCAAGAGCTGGGCACAAGCAGTAGCCGTATAACTTGGTCACAAGAAATAGTTTTAAATTCATGCAATTATTGACATCAACACCTTGCACTTCAAATACTCCTTGATTACACTGATCTTTCGTGGCACCTGGAAATCAGTTTGCCTTTGTGTTTCTCACAGTTCTTACCAACAAATCCTAGCTAGAGAATCAACTCCAAGATTCTCTTCCCATTCTGGCAATTTTATTTCTCAACTCCATTTAGCCTTCTCAGTGACATCATCTGAATATACACACCAAGTTCCACATACTCATCGACAACACTCAGTAATACTTTACCAGCAACGTTGTTAATCCCTTCATTGTTTCCAATTTGTCAAGCTACTTACTTCCTGACTAAGGCAGCACAAGATAATCTATGTTCAAAGCGTTTGAGAAATTAGAGATCATTTTATAGCTGGAATGGTGATAGTTCTTCGATCGTTGTCTTATTTACTTCCCTACTGGACAGCATCTAGCTCGCTTCAGCTTTTGTAGCAGCAGAGGCAGGATATGGAACCAAAGATACAGAGGCAGTGAACATTATACAGTTATGCCGATACAGTCCTCATGCTGATATTTCATAGTTCAAACATTTATATTTGTATTATTGAAACATAGAAGATTCTTTGACAGGCTAGATAAGGAATGGTTGATTTCCTTTGTGGGAGAGCCTTGTGTTAGAGGGCATAACCTCAAAATAAAAGGCTCTGCTTTTATGACAGAGATGAAAAAGAATTTATTTTCTCAGATAGTAATGAATTTGTGGAACTTTTTTACCATAAAGGACTGACAAGGCTAGATTGTTCAGTATAGTAAAGGCTGAGTCAGACAGCTTTTAATTAGTAAGGGAATCAAGGTTGATGGGGAAAAGGCAGGAAAGTGGAGATGATTAGCAGATCGGCCAATATCATTTATTGTATCCGTTGCTCCCGATGTGGTCTCCTCTACATTGGGGAGACTGGGCGCCTCCTAGCAGAGCGCTTTAGGGAACATCTCCGAGACTCCCGCACCAATCAACCAAACCGCCCCGTGGCCCAACATTTCAACTCCCCCTCCCACTCTGCCGAGGACATGGAGGTCCTGGGCCTCCTTCACCGCCGCTCCCTCACCACCAGACGCCTGGAGGAAGAACGCCTCATCTTCCGCCTCGGAACACTTCAACCCCAGGGCATCAATGTGGACTTCAACAGCTTCCTCATTTCCCCTTCCCCCACCTCATCCTAGTTCTAAACTTCCAGCTCAGTAACTGTCCCCTTGACTTGTCCGGACTTGTCCTACCTGCCTATCTTCTTTTCCACCTATCCACTCCACCCTCTCCTCCTTGACCTATCACCTTCATCTCCTCCCCCACTCACCCATTGTACTCTATGCTACTCTCTCCCCACCCCCACCCTCCTCTAGCTTATCTCTCCATGCTTCAGGCTCACTGCCTTTATTCCTGATGAAGGGCTTTTGCCCGAAACGTCGATTTCGCTGCTCGTTGGATGCTGCCTGAACTGCTGTGCTCTTCCAGCACCACTAATCGAGCTATTCAGTCCATTGAGCTTTCTTTTCAATGACCAGGGCCTCCAAGCCCTCCGTTTTTTCCTCTCCAGACATCCCCAACAGTACCCTTCCACTGACACTCTCATTCATTTGGCCGAACTGGTCCTCACCCTTAACAACTTCTCCTTTGAATCCTCCCACTTCCTCCAGACCAAAGGCGTAGCCATGGGCACACGTATGGGCCCCAGCTATGCCTGTCTCTTTGTTGGCTATGTAGAACAGTTGATCTTCCGTAATTACACCGGCACCACTCCCCACCTCTTCCTCCGCTACATTGATGACTGCATTGGCGCCACCTCGTGCTCCCGCGAGGAGGTTGAGCAATTCATCAACTTCACCAACACATTCCACCCTGACCTTAAATTTACCTGGACTATCTCTGACACCTCGCTCCCCTTCCTGGACCTCTCCATCTCCATTAGTGACGACCGACTTGACACTGACATTTTTTACAAACCCACTGACTCCCATAGCTACCTGGATTACACCTCTTCCCACCCTATCTCTTGCAAAAATGCCATCCCGTATTCCCAATTTCTCCGCCTCCACCGTATCTGCTCCCAGGAGGACCAGTTCCACCATAGGACACACCAGATGGCCTCCTTCTTTAGAGACCGCAATTTCCCTTCCCACGTGGTTAAAGATGCCCTCCAACGCATCTCGTCCACATCCCGCACCTCCACCCTCAGACCCCACCCCTCCAACCGTAAGAAGGACAGAACGCCCCTGGTGCTCACCTTCCACCCTACAAACCTTCGCAGCAACCAAATCATCCACCGACATTTCCGCCATCTCCAAAAAGACCCCACCACCAGGGATATATTTCCCTCCCCACCCCTTTCCGCCTTCCGCAAAGACCGTTCCCTCCGTGACTACCTGGTCAGGTCCACACCCCCTCCGACCCACCCTCCCATTCTGGCACTTTCCCCTGCCACCGCAGGAACTGTAAAACCTGTGCCCACACCTCCTCCCTCACCTCTATCCAAGGCCCTAAAGGAGCCTTCCACATCCATCAAAGTTTCACTTGCACATCCACCAATATCATTTATTGTATCCGTTGCTCCCGATGTGGTCTCCTCTACATTGGGGAGACTGGGCGCCTCCTAGCAGAGCGCTTTAGGGAACATCTCCGAGACTCCCGCACCAATCAACCAAACCGCCCCGTGGCCCAACATTTCAACTCCCCCTCCCACTCTGCCGAGGACATGGAGGTCCTGGGCCTCCTTCACCGCCGCTCCCTCACCACCAGACGCCTGGAGGAAGAACGCCTCATCTTCCGCCTCGGAACACTTCAACCCCAGGGCATCAATGTGGACTTCAACAGCTTCCTCATTTCCCCTTCCCCCACCTCATCCTAGTTTCAAACTTCCAGCTCAGTTACTGTCTCCTTGACTTGTCCGACCTGCCTATCTTCTTTTCCACCTATCCACTCCACCCTCTCCTCCTTGACCTATCACCTTCATCTCCTCCCCCACTCACCCATTGTACTCTATGCTACTCTCTCCCCACCCCCACCCTCCTCTAGCTTATCTCTCCATGCTTCAGGCTCACTGCCTTTATTCCTGATGAAGGGCTTTTGCCCGAAACGTCGATTTCGCTGCTCGTTGGATGCTGCCTGAACTGCTGTGCTCTTCCAGCACCCCTAATCCAGTATATGGTTTTCAGCATCTGCAGTCATTGTTTTTACCTTGAATAGCTCGATTCCCCATCAATGTCTTATGATTTAAAGGCTGGTAAGTTTGTCCTTAGTTTTCTGCACATTTATTTGTTGCTTTTCTTCTTTCAATTTCTTCTCTTGTCCATGTTCTTCAGTATTGCTTCTGAAACTCAGTTTCTAACTCTTCTACTAATCATACCAATCTTTTCTCGTTTCACAAATTTGATTGAGTTTTTTGAGGAAGTAACCAAACAGATTGATGAAGGCAGAGCAGCAGATGTTATTTAGTAAAGCCTTTGACAAGGTTCTGCATGGTGATCACACAGAGCTTGCCAATTGGATACAGAATTGGCTTGACAGTGGAAGGGCTTTTGCCCGAAATGTCGATTTCGCTGCTTGTTGGATCCTGCCTGAACTGCTGTGCTCTTCCAGCACCACTAATCCAGGAGTGGGAGACAGAGACCAGTTGTGGTGGGTTGTTTTTTGACTGGAGGTCTTTGACCAGCGGTGTTCCACGTGGATCAATGTGGGTCCACTTTTCTTTGTCATTTATATTAACAATTTGGATGAGAACGGTCTTGACAAGATGGGCATGGAAGGGATGTTTTCTCTTGTGTGCAAATTCAGAACGAGGGGACAAGGTTTGAAATGAGGAGCTGCCCTTTTAGGACACAGATGAAAATTTTTCTTTGAGGGTTGTGAGGCTTTGGAACTCTCCCAACCCGCAGGTCCCCACTGTCTTTCTTAAAATATTCCAGTATTCTTTAACAAACAACAAAAGGATATTACGCTTCTTGGGATGTGAAATGCCAACTAAAAACAGACAACACCAGAATCCTTAATCATTATAAAAAAATGCACAACTACGTGAAAAATTTTTTTTATAAAATGGGATTAAAAGAATGATTATAGAACTAGGCAGATAACATTATAAGTGGAATTGGTCAAATGATCTCCTCAGCTACGAAGTTCAATGAGTTTTAAATTGTGACTGTGTAAAGATCCTCAGGTTTACTGGTCCCCATGAGATACTACTATTTCCGCCTCCTAGTAGGAATCTTGGTGGTATAAGCATCCCTTTGTTGCTGACTGTGGTTCCCTTATAGGCCCTGTCCCACCTCCCTCTCTGCAAGCTAATGCTATTTTGTTCTCGACCTTTGGCCTATATACATCACTGTTTCATGCTTTTAAAGTACTGTGCTTTAGTTGCAGCTTGCTGAGACTAGGGCTCATTTTGTGGGCCTATTTCTTGCTACCTCGATGATTAAAATTTCCTTTGAGAAATGACCAGAATGTTTTCAATGTTAGATCAAGGGTTTCTAAAAAGAATTCTTCACTTCTGCGAGGCTATTATTTAAACTAGAAAACATTAATTCAATCAAAATCTCCAAGATAGTTAAATTTAACCATCTGGTTCCTTCATTGCCCTCCATGTTCATTGCCTTCTGACAAACTCAGCAGAGTAGCCAAACTCTAATTTTGGAAAAAAACGTCTATACCTTTAGGTGGATACTATTATTGGGACATAAGTGGTCAGATGGCTATGACTTAGTTAAAGAAGAAAAAAAAAATTATCAGATGTGATGGATGCACTGAAGCTGTAATATCCAAGCAGGATTAATCGTTCTTCACTAACTTAAGTTACCCTGAACAACAAATCAAAATCAAAACTATAAAATAGCAGCAAACAATGCTTCTTTTCCTCATCTCCAAATGTTTCATGATTTCAAACGAAGAATTAAAATTAAGTATACAGAAAAGTTATAAATTTTTACATGTCAGTGGAGAAAAGCATAACTATAGTCAAGTCTACCTTTTCTCTCTGGATCAGCTTCTTGTATACAAATTCCGAAAATGGTCGAAGTGGACAGAATTTTCCTGTCCCCTCAGCACAAGTAAAAATTCCATCTTCATAGACAACTCGCCCACGACTGATTGTCACCAGGGGAACACCATGACATCGTACGTTCTCATGAAGGTTCACATCACCACCCTGTACTTGAGTGCTCACAGATATTGTTCTGAAAGAATCATTTAATTCTTACTACACATGCAGTGGTGAACTGTTGGAATAAGTTATTGCTTAAAACATACAAGTTTTAAATTTCAAACTGATAATCTCTGAATAAAATGGGAATTAATATACCTAAAACGTTGGCTATCTTGGTTGTTTATTTAAACATTGACCATTGGCTGAGCTAACTACGCTTTATTTAAATCATAATTGAAGTATTCAAAATGAGAAAGAAAGTTAATGTGCTCAATTAGTAGAGGAGCTGACACTTTGTAAAGGCCATGGAGCCAGAAAGTTGTACTTAATCCTCACCATGGCTCACAGGTCAGTGCAATTCGGAGAGATTTCTGGACAATCATTGTCTTCAGATGACAAATTAAAACAAGAGATCACAACAGGTCAGACAGCATCCATGGAGAGAGAGCAAGCTAACATTTTGAGTCTAAATGGCTCTTCATCAGAGCTGAAATGAAATGTGGTGGGGGCAGCATTTATGCTTTAGTTTGGGGTTAGAGGCGTGGTGTGTAGTGTGCGAGGACAGAAAAGATGTTAACAGTTCAGATTAAGTGGTTGGAATGTGAGAATGGTAGAATGGAGGCTGGTGGGATGAAAAGTGAGGACAAGGGTGACATCATGCTGTTGTGAGTGATAGGAAGGGGCAAGAGCGGAAGCATAAGGGATAGTTTGGATGTTGTTGAGGGCCCTATCTACTACAGTGGGTGAAAGCCCATGGTTTGGAAGAAGCAAACCATGTCGGCAGCGCTATTTCGGAAGACGACATCATCCAAAAAGATGCGACGTAGGTGAAGGAACTGGGAGAATGGGATGGAGTCCTTGCAGGACGTGGGGTGTGAAGAGCTGCAGTGAAAATCGCTATGGGAGTCAGTGGCTTTGTAGTGAATGGTAGTGGACTATTTATTCCCTGAAGTGGAGACAGAGAGGTCAAGGAAAGGAAGGGAAATGTTGGAAATGGGCTCTGGAAATCTTCCCAACACTGCCTCCTATCTTATAGTGTCCCAACCCTGGACAGCCCATTCCCATCTCCTTCCCCAAATCCACAAACCAGACTGCCCCAGTATGCACATCAAATCAGTCTGTTCCTACCCCAATGAACTTATTTACTCCTACTTTGACTCCATCCTCTCTCCACTTGTCCAGACCCAGCCCACCTACATCCATGATTCCTCTAATGCCTTGGAGGAGGTCCAGAAGAGGTTTACAAGAATGATCATAGCAATGAAGGGCTTGTCATATGAGGAGCGGCAGAGGACTGGCACTATACTCGATGGAATTTAGAGTGGGGGAGTGCTGTGTGTGTGGTGATCGAACAGAAGAAATCTGATTGTAATTTGCAGATTACTGAGGCCTGGCTAGAGTGAACATGAAGAAGAAGTTTCACTAATAGGTATTTCTGCAGTGCATCTTATACATAGTACACACTGCGGCTACTGAGTGTCGGTGGTGGAGGGAGTGGATGTGGTGCCAGTTAAGTGGGCTGCTTTATCTTAGATGGTGTCAAGCTTCTAAAGTGTAGTTGGAGCTGTACTCATTCAGGCAAATAGCACTCATCCACCACATTACTGAGTTGTGCCTTGCAGACGGTGGACAAGCTTTCAGCAGTCAGGTGGTGAGTTACTTGCCACAGTATTCCTAGTCTTTGACCTGCTTCTGTAGCTACTGTGTTTATATGGCAAGTTCAGTTGAGTTTCTGGTTATTGGTCACCTCCAGGTTGTTGATAGAGGTTTTCTTTGGGACAGGTGGAGAGGTGGATTCGGTGATGGTAACACCATTGAATGTCAAGGGCCAGTGCTAAGATTGTCTCTTGTTGGAGATCATTGCCTAGCATCTGTGTGTTGCAAATGTTACTAGCCATTTGTCAACTCAAGCCTGGATACTGTCCAGATCTTATTGCATTTGAACATGGACTCCTTCAGTATCTAAGGAGTCATGAACAGTGCTAAACATTGCACAATCATGTGTGAATATTGCCACTATTGACCTTATGAAGGAGGAAAAGTCTTGTTTTATCCTTTTATTACTTGAATATGTCCCTGTGTTTTGGTATGAAATGAATGATCATTTTGTGTTTATGTTGCAGGTCTTGCTCAACTGTATTTAAATTAACTGCAGATAAATCATTCAGGGGCTAAAGACTTCAGTGGTTAGATCAGCAGTTGCTACTCATCCCTAGTTGCCTTTGAGAAGGTGGTGACAACTAAGTCAATTGTTTTTTATGTGCAAGAATGCCCACTTCTCTCACCATAATTCGGGATATCCATTATAGCAAAACCTATGATCATTTATTTCAAATCAAATGAAGTAAAAAATTCACACGAGAAAATCGAAAATGGGACAACATATTTGCACCAACCCACCCACAGGTTTGTTCCTGGTTTTGCCACATTCATAGGCTTGAGGTTCATTCCCCTTCTGGACATGAATAGCAAGCACTTCCAACATGAATTTAAGGCAATTTGTCTGCTTCCAGCATACTGGAAAAGTTTTGTCTAACTTGCCAATTTCAGGAGAACCAGATCCCCTGCCTACAAACAAAACTTAAAATGTATCCGCAGCTGTCCACCTTCCCCTGGGGGCCTTGTACAGAAATGATCATCCCAATTTCTACTACCCCAATGTTTGGTCCTGGAACCATCTGAAATTATTCAAGTCATTTAAGATTGGGAATAATAGTGATATGGAGTAGGCTGTTTTCTGGTCATGAGTACAAGCACAATACAGAACTCCTGGACTAGTTTCTCCAAAAGTTTTAATTGTATTTTTTATCAAAACTCACAGTTGATGATACATACCTTGTAGCTTCTGGATCCCACACAACAATGTCAGCGTCAGCTCCTGGAACAATTCTTCCTTTCTTAGGGTACAGATTGAAAATTTTTGCAGCATTTGAACTAGTCACAGCAACAAAACAGTTTTCATCCATTTTGCCACCGACCTGAAAATTGTAATCATATTAACTTTAAAAAAATTACAACATTTTGTTTTATATACCATCAAATTTATGTCACCATCTTCGATCTTATAACATATAATACTATTTTCCAGCAACTGATTTAACAAGAAAACTGCACTCAGGATCATGTCTCTCACTGGGATAATCAGTTGAAGGTTTGAGAAAATTTCAAAACAACTTATCTTACCAAATTTTCCCTTTCTTCCAGCTACTATCAACTCTGAAGACATAGCATGGATGACCAACTTGTAGCCCAGAAAGGGAGAAAAAAAAACAGGTAGAAAATTCCAAAACAGACAAAGGAACTGTCAAAGATCCAAAATGCCTAAAGAACTGCAGGTGCTGGATCTTTGACACAAAAACAGAAATTACTGGAAAATCTCAGCAGGTCTGGCAGCGTCTGTGAAGAGAAATCAGAGTTAATGTTTTGGGCCATGTTCCGATGACCTTTCTTCAGAACTGATGGTAGCTAGGAAAAGGATGGTTTTTATACAGAAATTAGGGTGTGGGGGAAGGTAGAGTAAATGATAGGTGGTGCTAAAGCCCAAAAAGACAGAAAAACAGTTGGACAGACAAAGGAATGATTAAAGGTTCATTCGGAGAATGAACGGCTGTTAATGGGAGACTATTAGTGACTGACAATGGGTAGTGTATGGTAGCAGCCCATGTGATGCAAAGCCTGGTGTCGGAAGGTGAGGGAAAACATGGGAAAAGGTGCTCAAGCTCTAAAATTGTTAAACTCAATAATAATTCCAGGAGGCTGCAGAGTTCCCAAGCAGAAAATGGAATGCTGTTCTTCTAGCTTCGCTGCAGCAAATCTGAAAGCGAGATGTTGGTCAGGGAACACGGTGGTATGTTGAAGTGGCATGCAACTGGAAGCTCAGGGTGTTTTTTGTAGTCAGAATATATGCATTCTGTGAAACGGTCACTCAGTTTGCACTTTGTTTCCCCAATGTAGAGGAGACTGCATTGTGAGCAGCAAATGCAGCACTCTAGATTGAGTGAGTAAAATGCTGTTTTACCTGGAAGGTATGCTTGGGGCCTTGAATGGTGAGGAGGGAGGACATAAGTTGTCAGGTGTTACACCTTCTCTCTGTTGGAGCAGAAGGTGCCGTGAGGCTGTGGGGATTTGTTAGGAAGAAAGGAGGAGAGGTTCAGGGTGTCCTGGAGGGAAAAGTCCTTGTGGAAGGCTGACAAGGGAGGGGAGAGGAATCTGAGTCTGTTGGTGGCATTCCACTGTTAATTCCTGATGAAAAGTTATCTATTTCGCTTCCAAGTTCCACCCTCTCTTTTCTTCACCTGGTCCATCTCTGATTCCTCCCTTCTTCAACATCAGTTTCCATTTCTAAGGATAGGCTGGCCACCAAGATCCACTACAAACCAACTGACTACCATAGTTACCTTTACTATACATCCTCTCACCCTACTTCCAGTAAAGACTCTATTCCATTCTTCCAGTTCCTTCATCTCCGTTGCATCTGTTCTGATGATGCCAACTTCAGTAAGGGGGGCTCCTATGTCCACCTTCTACCTCAACTAAAGATTCCCCAGCCCTGTTATAGACAGGGCTCTCAGCTGGGTCTGACCCATCTCCCTTACTTTGGCCCTCACTGCCTCTCTTCCCTCTCTCAACACAATAGAGTCCCCCTTGTCCTTACCTGCTATCCCACCAACAATCACATCCAGAGAATTATTAGCCGCTGTTTCCTCCACCTCTTGAACTGCTTCAATCTGTTGGTGTAGGGACACCCACTGAGCTGTTAGGAAGGGAGATCCAAGAGGCAACCCAGTGACAGTGAAGAAATGTCAATATGCTTTCCTGTTTGGTTGGCAAGTGGTTTGGAGGGGAATATACAGGCAGTGGCATTTCCATGCATCTGCTGTACTTGTCCTTTTATGCAGTAGGAAGGAAATAGATTAATTATCACTGTGCAACTTGGCGATGGTAGACACTGTTGCCACTACAGTCAGTAGTGAAGGGAGTGAATGTTGAAGGTGGTGAATGGGTTATGGGGAAGCTACTGGAATCTGTTGTTAAAAAGTCACTGAACAAGTATGAAATTATGAGCTAATAGAGCATAGTTTTATTGTAGTCATGTCTGACAAATCTAGTTAGATCTTGAGGAGATCATAAAGACACACAAGGAACATTATCTACATAAACTTCTATAAGCAAACTGAAAGCACATCTTGTCTTTTCAACTTGTATTGGAAACTGTTTGGGTGATAGGAGACAAAAGGAGATTATTTTGGTCAAACCAGGCATGAATGAGTGTTTTGTTAATAAGACATGCCTGTTTGAAATTTAGCGCACATGTTTGGAACTAACTGATGATTACAATTATTTTACATTTCTGCAATAGATACTTGTATGTTTAGTACAGATTGGAAGCAATTTTGCAGAGTGATACGTTTAGCTTCCACAAACCCACCTTCAGTGTGTATGGAATGCATCAACTGACATAAAACCACAGCTTAGAATAAATTATGATGTAGACAGATCACTTAGCCCTTTCAAGAATGAAATCCATGCAATTATGTGTGGTAAGGATACCAAGGTACAAGGTATATGAATGAAGTTGAGGTATAATTCAACAAATATTTAATAGATCAGCAAAACAGACAGGAATGTTGGCTGAGTTTAGAAGACTGAGAGGGGATCTGATTGAAACGTATAGGATTATGAAAGGACTGGACACTCTGGCAGGAGGGAACATATTTCCGTTGATGGGGGAATGCCGAACCAGAGGACACAACTTAAAAATACGGGGTAGACCATTTAGGACAGAGATGAGGAGAAACTACTTCACCCAGAGAGTGGTGGCTGTGTGGAATGCTCTGCCCCAGAGGGCAGTGGAGGCCCAGTCTCTGGATTCATTTAAGAAAGAATTGGATAGAGCTCTTAAAGATAGTGGAGTCAAGGGGTATGGAGATAAGGCTGGAACAGGATACTGATTAGGAATGATCAGCCATGATCATATTGAATGGCGGTGCAGGCTCGAAGGGCAGAATGGCCTACTCCTGCATCTATTGTCTATTGACCTACCCTCTTTCTTCAATTTTCTCCATGTTCTGTACCCAAGTAAATCAATGTCCCAGATGCAAGGCAGGAAAAGTTGTCACTATCAGAGTCAATGTTAATGGAGGCAGGCATCTTTTGTCATGCCTAACCATCCCCCCCGCCCGCCCAAGAGCAAGGAAGTCTGACTGATAAAGCATATTTCAATGTTATCCATTGGGCAGAGTTGCTGGAGACCCAGGCCCAGGTTGCACAGACGTGAACAACTGCACAGCGAAAACAGCAAGCATTTTTTGGGGGCTTGATTGCAGGGTGGGCATTGTGGCAATAGAGAGGTCAGAAGGAAGAGGGTAGCTTTCAGTGTCCATCTCCCTGTCCCCATGCGTTAACCAAGATTGGGGAAAATGGAGACCATCAGCTCAGCAAGCAAACTGCCCTGGTTTCTCTGCTTGCCCTGGTTTCTCTGTAAGGAAAGCAGCAACTTCTCTCACCTGACAGGAATGTAGGTAATCGGACTGAGGATAGGTCAAGTGACTTAAATGGCCATTAATTGACAACACGTTAGGAAGGCTGCCTAGGTAGTGGGTGGGGGACAGATATTCGGTTAGTGTCAACCTGCCTGATGATTTTCCCTTCACATTATTGGCCCCATCACCTCCAAGGTGGAGGCAATCCCACCCAATGTGTTACCTATACAAACTTCAATACACAATACCTAAGAAAAATAAACATTTAGCAAAATCAGAAGAGTACTTCCAATTACGTAACTCCAACAGTAATGTTTATCAATTGATCTGATAAAATGGAAAATTTCAGTATGATGTTAAAAGTTAGGACATACAATATTATTCATTTTCCCACTTTGAGTAAACCAAAATAAAGAATTGAAACAAAAACAGAATTGCTGGAAATGCTCAGCAAGTCTGGCAGCATCTGTGAAGAAGTTAATGTTTTGGGTCCAGTGAGGAAGAGTCACCGGACTCGTGATGTTAACTTTGATTTCTCTTTACAGAGAATGGTGGCGACAACGCAGTACAGAGGAACCTCGATTATCTGAATATCAATTATCCGAATATAGGATCATCCAAAGGAGATCTCGAGGTCCCGATAGAAACATTACATCAAAGAAGTACGGCATAATTCCAACAGTGTTTCCAACAATGATCGCGTGTTTTGTTTACAGTGATTAAACAGGCTTAAACAGGCTCCAAATGACTGACCTTCCGCCCCTCTCTCACCCCACACTTTCCCTGGAGTTCTAAAAAGGGGTGTACCCTACATCCCCCCTTCCCCAGATAATCGAGGTTCCTTTGTTTTTTGCAATAAAATACAAGTAACAATAAATAAATCAAATCAATTAAAGAATGCAATAGCAACCTTTTCAAGAAATCAAGAAGAATGTAGGAAAGGGAAAATATACAATGTATCAGGGATGTTCTTCTAATACGTTCCAACTATTCTAACAACAACAATACAGTGATATAAATTAAACCTCGATATAAATTAAACCTCTTCTATTCTACTGTATGGCAACATCATTCTGATGTATGCAAGTTCGCAAGAAAAATTGAGGAAATAACTGTGATTGAAATTAGCTTGAATGTTTGCAAGATCTTCCCCAGTTTACAATAATTACCATAATTTGTGAGACTTCCTAATGTACAAGTAATACTAATCAACATCAAAGAAATCAAAGGAATATCAAACATACCACTCCTTTCTCCCAGATAACAGTCATTCTGTCCTGCACTCCAGTAACACCATGAGGAATTTTGGTAAAATCCTCTTTCCCTATAGCTTTTTGCTTGATAGTAAATGGACGGTGATCCGAAGCAACGACATTAATGGTATCACTAAGAAAAATAAAAGAACAGTAATAATACTTAATCAGTCTTTAAATGAAGTATTGGTATTAGGTACTTCTGTCTTGAAAGATTTTATATTGAATTCATGTTTTGATAATTTCAATTTAAGGTTAATTACGATAACATATTTCACAGTTATGCAATATATATTTTTCTGCCCTGACTGCCCACTGTAGATTTATGATTCTTATTGAAGCTATTTACAAAAAAGCAAACTCCCATTCCAAAATCTAGCTGCTAAACAAATGGCCACTCAATACAGGATAAGCCATACTGGTAGGTGAGTCGCTTTCACTTAATGCTAGTGGCAGACATTGCATCCAGTCTTCAACTTGATCAAAACATTTATGCCGTAATTCCCAACTAAACTGTTAAGTCAAAATTATTACAGTGGCTCTGTGCACACTATGCAAAAATTTTTTCTAACATGCTATCACTTATACTTCAGTCATTCAGAAACAAAGAGTAGACCATTTGGGCTATTGAGCCAGCTTCACCATTCAACATGATCATGGTTGGTCTCCATCTTAATGACATATTCCCACTCTTTCCTAATACCCTTTGAGATCTTTAGTCTCCAGAAATCTATTTTTTCCTTAAATATCTTCAGTGACCTGGCCTTCACAGTTTTATGTGGTAGAGATTTTCACAGATTTACCACTGTCTAAAAGAAAACACATCTCCTCATCTCAGTCTGAAACACTGAGTATCCTGAGTCCATGACCACTTGCTCTGGAACGGTGGACCACAGGAAACCACATCCCTGCATCCAGTCTCTGCAGCCCTGTCAGGATTTAATATGTTTTAATGAGATCCCATTTCATTCCTCTAAACGTCAGTGAATACAATCCCAGTTGACCCAATCTCTCCTCATATATAAACCTGCCATCCCAGAATCAGTATAGTGAACCTTCATCTTCAAGGAGACCAAAACTGCATGTAACACTCCAGGTGTTGTCTCATCAAGGCCCTGCAAAACAACAGTAAGGCTTCCTTGGTTCTGTTGTCAAATCTTTTTGTAATGGAGGCTAACATACTATTTATCTTTCTAATTCTTGCTGTTTGTTTGCTTTCAGTGACACTGTACAAGGACACCCAAGTCCCTTTGTGCATCAACATTTCACAATCTATGGCCATTTGAATGATATTCTGCCATTCTGTTTTTCCAACCAGTGGACAACTTCACATTAATGACACATTAACTTTCAGTTAGGTATGCTTGAACTAAATTGCCAAAATGAACACATTGAAGTTAAAGAAACCAAACAAAATTTATACCTTTTGCTGATGCATTTGTCTCTCAGAATTTGTCCAACCGCCTGGATATTCCCTAAGACAATTCAATTACTTCTGCCCTAGTGTCCAGGTAAAATGGCAAGTCTGAAGCAGTGTAGAAGCATTTACAAATATTTCTTTAAATCAAGTTTCGTAACTTTCAATTTGCATGATTATCTGTGTTTTAGCTTTTATTTTAAAGTAAAAAAATTCACATCATTGATGTCAGTGGCAAGACAACTAATTATTGCCCATCCATAACTGTCTCCAGGAAGATGTCTTGAAACACCCTCTTTAATTATAGCAGTCTGGGATATGAAAATTCTCCAGTGGTGCGTTTAGGTATGGAGCTCCAAGATTTTAACCCAGTGATAATGAAGAATGTCTTCAGGTTAGGATAGTGGATGGGATACTTGAAAGTGGTATTGTTCCATTGCAACCATTACCCTTGTCTTTCAGTGCTACTTAAGAAGCTTTGGTGAGCTGCAGTACATTTTGTAAACAGTATCCATTGCAGACAGTGTACTCGATGATGGAGTCAGTATTTAAGGTGGGGAACAGGTGCTAATCAAGCAGGCTGCTTTGACTTGGATAATACTAATTTTGTTTTAAGGGAGTTGGCATGGCACTCATCCAAGCAACTGCAGTATATTCATCACAGTCCTATTTCTGCCTTGTAGATAATGAAATGATTTTGGATAGTCAGGTGGTGAGTCACGCATGTAGAATTCTTGGCATTAGACCTATTTGTGTAGCCACAGTATTTATGAGACTGGACAAGTCAATTTTCTGGAAAGGCGCAGCAGGTCAGGCAGCATCCAAGGAGCAGGAAAATCGATGTTTCGGGCAAAAGCCCTTCATTAGGCTTTTGCCCAAAACATCGATTTTCCTGCTCCTCGGATGCTGCCTGACCTGTTGTGCTTTTCCAGCACCACTCTAATCTTGACTCTGATCTCCAGTATCTGCAGTCCTCACTTTAGCCAAGTCAATTTTCTGGTCAATGGTAATCCAGAACATTGATGGCAGGGGACTTAATGATAGTACCATTGAAAGTTCAGGAGATAGTTCGGCCCTCTTACTGGAGATAAGTTTGGAGACAAGTTTGCACTGGCATGGCATGAAAGCTACTTGTCAATTATCAGTCCCGGCTTGAATACTACCCAAGTTTTACTGCACAAAGGCATAAACTGCTTCAGTATCTAAGGAGTAATGAACATTATGTTATAAAACAAAAGACACTCGCAACCCCACCACCACCACCACTCTCCAACACACACACCCACATGCACACATACACATACAAGTTTGTGGGGTGAATTTGTACTTGTAAAGTTACATTGTACTTTACTCAAAAACTGCATGAATATATGTAAGATTCTGTTAATTCATTTTTTAGATTAGTATCAGTCTAAACATTATGGCACAGACAGTAGCAGAGGTGCTAATACCCAATACATTACCTAGGCTGACACCAATTGTTAAAGTTCACTTGAGAATGTAACTTGTATATAAAAACTGTTTTGTGATTTACATATGAAAGAAGTGAAACTAACATTGTCATTCTATTAGATGAGAGACTTAACAAACAATCAAAGTATTTTTCAATGTATCATTTCAGTTACATCACACTGTAGCTTACAATCATGTACTCCAGTGCCCCGAAAGCTCGTGCTTCCAATTAAACCTGTTGGACTATAACCTGGTGTTGTGTGATCTTTAACTATGTTATAAGAGGTATTTCTTGTTATATACATAGACCAGATGGAGTAATTTAGAGAAACAGTGGCCAAAACACGATGAATGATTATTTGTAACACTTTTAGTTTGCCATTGAAATAAAAATAAAAGGACAAGGCAACTTGATTTTTGGCCATTGACACATTTTGTTAGCGTTCATATTACTTCCACATTAAAACTCTAAATTCTAATCCATGTAGTATTTATATAATACATAGTACTTTAAAAATGCACTTGCCAATTTATCACACTATTATCACTCAGGCAGCACAATTTATCAGATGCACCTGCAAACATGTAACATAGTTGACTACAACTTAGTCAAAATAGTTTTCAAACTTCAGGTGGCGTGCTTAAACGAAAAGAATGGGTTAGCTTGTTACTAAAACTCACTTGGCTAGCAGACTCATGAGGTAGTTGGGAGTGCTAGCATCCAGTCGGAGAGGAGGTGCAGTAACATGAGCAGCAGCGTGAGACCAGTCCGGATGGTAATAGCTTGATCCATTGAGAGTTGTGTGTGCTAGTGTTGTTTCCCCATATATAATTTTGCCTTTAAAAGATTGAAGTTTAGAATTTCAAAAAACAGCATATCTATACTTCATTCACCAAATTATAGCTTGGCATTTTAAATATATTTTTGTCACATGTACAGATACAGTCCTTCACTTTATCTTCGTTCTGTATGTCAGAGGTTCCCACTTTCATTGTATGAAGCGTAGAATAAGTTTGGCTTAATGTATATTGTTGCAAACATGTATTAACCTTTAATTCCACACATGATCAGTTTGAGGATATTGTTGTTAAAAGGAATCTTTTGCAAAGAATATATTGGTAGAATTTAATGAATAGCCTTATCAGGTATGAACCATTCATTCAGCCAGACCCTCATTTTGGGTACTCTGACATAATTGATAAAAAGCACAGCTGTGAGTATATAATTAGCAAAGGATGAGGTGAGATGGGTGAGACACTCAATTTTCTTTTAACATAACAGAACATCTCATTTGCTTTACATGAACACTATCATTCAAAATTCGACACCAGCCCATAGAATGAGATATTACATCAGGTGAGGAACTCGTAAAAGTGATAGGCTCAGGTAGGCTAGTATTAGATAATCCACCTGTTGGCCTATATCATTAAGTCACATATTGGAACGGTCAAGGGAAGGGGGTAAAGAAAATTTATACAGAGGTCAATTTAAGATAGTGAATGCAAAAAGTCAGGAGAGAGCTGTAACAGAGAAGCAATACACATATATTGATTCCACCTAGTTCTCAAATTTAGTGAAAGTTCAATTATTAAGCACTTTTACAAGATTAAATCACAATGCTAGCCAAACATAAAAACAAGCTTGTTAAGGAGTTAACATTCAAAAACTAATTGTGGCCTTAAGAAAAGGCAGGTTTTTAATTCTTTTCTTTATTATTTATTATTAGACCATCTTCAAAATCATATCAACATTTCCTTCTCCACTGACAAAAGCTTTGAATCTGTGGTCTTGGGTAAGTAGGGACTTAAAAAGTGTGTTACCCCCACTGAGCAACCCAGAAAGACCATTGTGTTGACAGATTTTTTTTTAAAAGGAGGTGCTTAGAAGAGAACAACAGCAAAAAAAAAACAAATGTGACAAAATTATGTATCACTAAAAGAAAAATAAAGGGTATGTAGACCAGTGAAGGCAGTGAAAGAAAGATAGAGAAAGAGAAAAAAAAAGGGAGAGAGAAAAAATAATAGAGAGAAAGAGAGACAGAGAAAGAGAAGTGGTGAGGTCTAAATAGAAATTCTGAATTTGATTTCAGGTCTGAAGAAATTAAACGAATTTAGATAAACTACTCTTGACAGCAGAGGAACAAACAAGAAATCTAAAATTACTGAATAAGATTTACAATGCCTTTTCTTAGTGCTGAATAATATCTGACAAATACCTAAATAAATAGTCATGACTTGATGTTTGCAAGGTTTGTGAAGGTTTGTAGCTCAGGTTGAGGTTTAGGGTGTAGGGTGTAGGTTTGCTCGCTGAGCTGTAGGTTTGATATCCAGACGTTTTATTTCCTGGCTAGTTAACATCATCAGTGGCGACCTCCAAGTGAAGTGAAGCTGTTGTCTCCTGCTTTCTATTTATATCTTTCTCCTGGATGGGGTTCCTGGGGTTTGTGGTGATGTCATTTCCTGTTTGTTTTCTGAGGGGTTGATAGATGGCATCTAGATCTATGCGTTTGTTTATGGCGTTGTGGTTGGAGTGCCAGGCCTCTATGAATTCTCTGGCATGTCTTTGCTTAGACTGTCCCAGGATAGATACGTTGTCCCAGTCAAAATGGTGGGTTTTTTTCATCCGTGTTTAAGGCTATGAGAGAGAGAGGGTCATGTCTTTTTGTGGCTAGCTGGTGTTCGTATATCCTGGTGGTTAACTTTCTGTTTGTCCTACGTAGTGTTTGTGGCAGTCCTTGCATGGAAAGTTAGCCACCAGGATACACGAACACCAGCTAGCCACAAAAAGACATGACCCTCTCTCCCTCATAGCCCTACACACGGATGAAAAAAAACCTACCATTTCGACTGGGACAACACATCTATCCTGGGACAGGCTAAGCAAAGACATGCCAGAGAATTCCTAGAGGCCTGGCACTCCAACCACAACGCCATAAACTAACACATAGATCTAGATACCATCTATCAACCCCTCAGAAAACAAACAGGAAATGACATCACCACAAACCCCAGGAACCCCATCCAGGAGAAAGATATAAATAGAAAGCAGGAGACAACAGGTTCGCTTCACTTGGAGGTCACCACTGATGATGTTAACTAGCCAGGTAATGAAACGTCTGGATATCAAAACTACAGCTCAGCGAGCAAACCTACACCCTAAATGACTTGATGTACTGAGACAAAGAAAATAATGTTATAGTCATCTCCTGAAGTAAGAATTCAGCTTTATGATGGAAGTAGGGCTCCATGTGATTTCAAATTATGAACTATTTCTGCTCTAAAACTTTTCATTTGAATGATAACCTAAACAGTAAGCACTGCAAATTTAAGATAAAAGGCATGGCTGCTATTTCCTGATGAAATTTCCTCTGAGTTCCTAAAGTGTGATTGAAAACATGCATGCTTGCCTGTACTTGACAGTCAAGTGCTTGCCCTTTATGTTATAAAGTTTCTTGCCTGCTAGGATCAGTCATTAAGATTCAGAGAATTATCCTTAAGCCTCAAGCTTGTCAAATGTAAGGCTTTCTCTTTCAAAAAGAAGTATGATAGTCATTTAGAAAGGTACAATTTGGTAGGCAACTTAAAACAATCTAGGTTTCTCAAGTCAACATTACTTGTTCTATCTGTTTGGAAGATATAATGCATTAAAAAGTTGTTCACAGCTTGTTAAAAAAGGATCCACAGGGTGTTTAAAAAAATTGAAGTGAAGAAAGGACTTATCTCTCAAGGTACAACCTTCTCCATGACCTAGTTAGTAATAATGCAACTTTTGGCTCTGGAGTTCAATCTGGGTAAATGCGAGGTATTCTATTTAGGACAACAAACAAGGGTAGGGCTTACACAACTAATGGCAGGGCCTTGGGTAGTGTTGTAGTATAGAGGGACCTAAGGGTGCAGGTACATTATTTTTTGAAGTTTGTGACACAGAGATAGGGTAGGTAAAAAGGCACCCTTGCCTTCATTGCTCAGTCCTTTAAGAATAGGAGTTGGGACGTCATGTTCAGGTTGTATAGGACATGGGTGAGGCCTCTTCTGGAATACTGCATCCAGTTCTGGTTGTCCAGTTATAGGAAGGATATTTATCAAGCTGGAGAGGGTTTAGAAAAGATTGACCAGGATGTTATGGAAGGTTTGAGGTATAAAGAAAGGCTGGATAGGCTGAGACATTTTTCACAAGAGCATTGGAGATTGAGAAGCAATCTGACAGAAGTTTATAAAATAATGTGAGGTATATATACAGTTAATGGTTGTCTTTTCCCTAGGATGGGTGATTTCAAGACTGCGGGGCACATTTTTAAGGTGAGAGAAGAGAGGTTTAAAAAAAACATAAGAGGCAAATTATTTTTACACAGAGGGTGGTTCACATATGGAGTGAACTTCCTGAGAAAGTGAAGGATGTGGTTACAATTACAACATTTAAAAGATATTTGGATAGATACTTGAATAGGAAAGGTTTGGAGGGACATGAGCCAGGAGCAGGTAGTTGGGACTAGTTTCGTTTGGAATTATGTTCGGCATGGACTGAATGGAGCAAAGGGTCTCTTTCGATGCTGTATGACAATGACTCTATAGTTCAATTTTACAAAACAGAACTCTATAAATAACATTTAAAAATCATACATTTCCTAAGTACTATTTCATCTTTACCACGAGATGTAGAACATTGTCACATGCAACCTGATCGAGAACAAATTTATGTGTAATGTTGGAGAATAAATGCACTGGATGTAACTAGTTTCGTTTTTACATACTCCAGTACCATGCTTACCTTGCATTTTTGCAGAAGCAATAACATCACCTGCAGATTTGCTTGAGACATTAACCAAATATAATGGACAATGGGTCTGAAATTGGATGTTAATGGGAAGAGTTAGATATGGAGCTCAGCTGAAACACCAAAGAGTATATATTTAATGCATAAATTCTTAACTGCAAAACTCACTCTATTGGCAATTGTGATGGCACGATGTGTTGCTTCCGCCTCAAGCTGTGTGAAGTAAGAAAGAAATACTTTAAACATTTTTCATCCACAAATTACATTTAGTGAAAAATAAATCAGAACAGCTTTCAATTTTCCAAAATACGTTTAGGGACAGCGCAGAACTTTGCAGTAAATAAGATAAGATTACTGAATTTTAAAATAAGGTTTTTTAGCTTTTGCAAGTTCCAACAATATTCCCTGCAACAATTCTAATGAACAACTTACCTTCATGTGCAGTTTTCATATGACTGCTGGGGAACATCCAATAGTTCCAACAATTAACAATCATATATTTTAAATCATCTACATTTAAATATCCAAAATTTTATGAGACAAAAAAAAGATTTATATTTTATTGACAAAACATAT
Organism: Chiloscyllium punctatum; assembly: GCF_047496795.1. Classification (NCBI taxonomy): domain Eukaryota; kingdom Metazoa; phylum Chordata; class Chondrichthyes; order Orectolobiformes; family Hemiscylliidae; genus Chiloscyllium; species Chiloscyllium punctatum. The sequence goes on from NC_092741.1 coordinate 157,121,885, forward strand.
TGAGAATTTACTGAACCAGCATAATTTTGATTGGCAAACAAAGTTAAACAGAAGCTTACTCAGCTTCTTGTGTGGTTTTCATTCACATCTCAGCTCAAAATGGACACGTTTTCTATTTCCATGGCATAACAGTTACTAACACTTTGAAACTTACACTGAAATCAAATGCTACCTAACTTGTATCATACTGCATACTTCCACAAAGCCAGATTATGCAATGCAATCCAATTTCAGGAAGAATGCACCTAACAAAGTAAAATACTGAGGCACTTCACAGAAGCGCGATTAAACCTGTTCTAATGTTCAGCCACTGGGGCAAATAGGCAAAAACTTGGTCAAAGAGGTAGAAATTAAAGCATCACATTAAGGGGGAAAAGAGATGTGCAAAGAGATTTAAAATCACAGAACTGGAGGTACACTGATACCATGGAGGGATATAAAGAAGCAGGAGATTAGACATAAGGCCCACACACAAATTTGAAACAATGACATTTTTAAAAAGTAGCTACTGCTTAACCTGGATCCAATATCAGTCAGCACAGTGGTGAAGGCTAATAGCAATAGGACTTGGCATGAGTTTGAGCATTTTGAAGATCTAAAGAATACAAAGAATATAATCTGGGAGAACAATTAGGCTAAAAGAACTAATTCTGGTAGTGACAAAATGGATGATGGTTTAAGTAGCCGCTGAGCAGAACCAGGAATTGTGCCAAGCTATGTTCTAAAGGCAGAAATAAGTAGAGGCAGCATGGACAATAAAAACAGAAATTTCTGGAAAAGCTCAGCAGGACTGGCAGCACTGATGGAGATAACTCGGAGTTAACGTTTCAGTCCCATCATTGGACTTGAAACATTGACCCTGATTTGTCTATCCAGACATGGCCAGACCTGCTGAGTTTTTCCAGCAATTTCTGTTTGAATTTCTGATTTCTAGCATCTGCAGTTCTGTTTAGTGGTGGCATGGATATGTGGTTGGAAGTTCAGCTAGCTGCCAAATGTGACACCAGCAGTGCAAAAAATCTGATTTAACCTCAGAGAGGTGCCAAAGAGAGGGTGATGTTAGTGGCAATGCAATTGTCTTTGAGACTGGAAGTAATGGTTCAGATTTCCCAATATTAGCTGGAGGAAATTTCGGATCTTCCAATCCTAGACTTTAATTATCTTATTTTATTCATTTGTGGAAGTTGGGTGTCGATGGCCGGCCAGCCTTTATTGCCCACCCCTAGTTGTTCTTGAGAAGGTGGTGGCGACCTGCCTTCTTGAACTGCTGCAGTCCACCTACTGTGGGTTGGCTCACAATGCTGTTAGGGTTGGAATTCCAGCGACTAGGTGTCAGATACAGTGGAGGAATGGAGAGAGCTGGTGGTGAAGTAGGGCTGGATATGATAGCATATGGGAGGGAACTAATGTATGTCTTGGATGATGTCACCAAGGGGTAGCATGTAAATAAGAAATAGGACATTGTCAATGACAAACTATTGGAGCACACGAGAGGCCACAATTCAGGAATGGAAGAGAAACCACTGCAGACAATGCTCTACCTGAAACAGATGTGTCAACATAGAATCAGGCATATGCAGTCTTATCAAAATTTAGAGTTGTGGAGAGGTTTGGGAGGAGGATGGTACATTTAACCAAGTCAACAGCTGCAGGCAGAGAAGAATGAAGAAGTATAGTTTACTTTTAACACAGGCAAGTATAATATCATTTGTGTCATTAACAAGGACTGATTTGATACTGTGGGAGGGCACAATTATCATTGGAGTCAGGAAGAAAATCTAGGTGGTCAGCAGTTTAGTGCAAATAGGGTGAGGAGTTCATGAGGAGAAACAGTACAGAAACTAGAGGAAGATTAAATTCACAAATAAGACAGAAGGGAAATATTGAGAAAAGTTTGGCCTGGTCAGCTTCTACAAAGAAGGTACGATGTGGAGGTGTTGATGTTGGACTGGAGTGGACAAAGTTAAAAATCAGACAACATCAGTTTATAGTCCAACAGGTTTAGTCAGCTAATTAGATGATCTCAATCTTAATGACAATCTCATGGGCTCCTCTTATTTCTTTCTAGGAGATAAGTAAAGCCTACTTCATGATCCTCCCTATGCTTTAGTCCCCAGAGCTACCAAAGATGAATTTCCAATTGTTTTAAAATAAGCAGACAGACAGAAACATGCAATTAATGAATAGAATAAACTATTTAAATTTATGTATGGCATTGCTTCCTTTCAATGTCTTTTTCCCCCAAGTTTAGTTTGCTATCTGTGGAAAGGGCTTCTATTTACTTGAAAATAAAAGCAACCATATGTTATTAACATTATATATAGAGAGAGTTACAGTGAATATCATTTCATGTTTATTTTAGACACTTAATCTGCCTTAAACATTTGATAGGACAAACCTCCTCAGGTCTGCTGATGTCCAATCCCTCAGGCCCAGTGATTCCCAATTCAAGAGCTTCTTTTGCACCCTAAAAAACAAAAGAAAAAGTTATAGTACTGTACATTGCCCCATTCTAGAACCAAATTAGGTTACAGAAATATTTAATTCCTATCAGTTCATCTGCATTAGGACTGGTGCTACTACAAGTTCTGCTGCATTGAATGCACACATCAGATTAAAATTTAAATAATCTAAAATTATGACATAATTCAAACAATTTTCAGTGTTGATACATCAGATTAAATGGAAATATTTACCTCTGCTACTAGCTCTCCATTTTCAGCATGCACACAAGGTATGGCACCAAGACTTTTACATGCACGAAAAGCTTGGTAAAGTTCATTATCCCGCAGCATGTATTGATCCTTATAGGTCATGTAAGTTTGGAATGAATTCACTCCATGCTCCTTCACTAGTTCTTCCATTTCAAATTGCACCTATATAAAGAGAAAAATGTTGAAGATATGATCTAAAAATGCATTTGTTTTACATCAGTTTTATTTAGAGCATAAGAAATAAGAATAGAAGACTACACAGTGTCTTGTAATCCTGTTCTGTTATTCAATAATATGGAGATGCTGGCATTGGTTTGGGGTGGACAAGGTTAGAAGTCAAGTAAAAACAATGACTGCAGATGCTGAAAATCAAATACTGGATTAGTGGTGCTGGAAGAGCACAGCAGTTCAGGCAGCATCCAACGAGCAGCGAAATCAACGTTTCGGGCAAAAGCCCTTCATCAGGAATAAAGGCAGTGAGCCTGAAGCATGGAGAGATAAGCTAGAGGAGGGTGGGGGTGGGGAGAGAGTAGCATAGAGTACAATGGGTGAGTGGGGGAGGAGATGAAGGTGATAGGTCAAGGAGGAGAGGGTGGAGTGGATAGGTGGAAAAGAAGATAGGCAGGTCGGACAAGTCAAGGAGGCAGTAACTGAGCTGGAAGTTTGAAACTAGGATGAGGTGGGGGAAGGGGAAATGAGGAAGCTGTTGAAGTCCACATTGATGCCCTGTGGTTGAAGTGTTCCGAGGCGGAAGATGAGGCGTTCTTCCTCCAGGCGTCTGGTGGTGAGGGAGCGGCGGTGAAGGAGGCCCAGGACCTCCATGTCCTCGGCAGAGTGGGAGGGGGAGTTGAAATGTTGGGCCACGGGGCGGTTTGGTTGATTGGTACGGGTGTCTCGGAGATGTTCCCTAAAGCGCTCTGCTAGGAGGCGCCCAGTCTCCCCAATGTAGAGGAGACCGCATCGGGAGCAACGGATACAATAAATGATATTGGTGGATGTGCAGGTGAAACTTTGATGGATGTGGAAGGCTCCTTTAGGGCCTTGGATAGAGGTGAGGGAGGAGGTGTGGGCACAGGTTTTACAGTTCCTGCGGTGGCAGGGGAAAGTGCCAGAATGGGAGGGTGGGTCGTAGGGGGGTGTGGACCTGACCAGGTAGTCACGGAGGGAACGGTCTTTGCGGAAGGCGGAAAGGGGTGGGGAGGGAAATATATCCCTGGTGGTGGGGTCTTTTTGGAGGTGGCGGAAATGTCGGTGGATGATTTGGTTGCTGCGAAGGTTTGTAGGGTGGAAGGTGAGCACCAGGGGCGTTCTGTCCTTCTTACGGTTGGAGGGGTGGGGTCTGAGGGTGGAGGTGCGGGATGTGGACGAGATGCGTTGGAGGGCATCTTTAACCACGTGGGAAGGGAAATTGCGGTCTCTAAAGAAGGAGGCCATCTGGTGTGTCCTATGGTGGAACTGGTCCTCCTGGGAGCAGATACGGCGGAGACGGAGAAATTGGGAATACGGGATGGCATTTTTGCAAGAGATAGGGTGGGAAGAGGTGTAATCCAGGTAGCTATGGGAGTCAGTGGGTTTGTAAAAAATGTCAGTGTCAAGTCGGTCGTCACTAATGGAGATGGAGAGGTCCAGGAAGGGGAGCGAGGTGTCAGAGATAGTCCAGGTAAATTTAAGGTCAGGGTGGAATGTGTTGGTGAAGTTGATGAATTGCTCAACCTCCTCGCGGGAGCACGAGGTGGCGCCAATGCAGTCATCAATGTAGCGGAGGAAGAGGTGGGGAGTGGTGCCGGTGTAATTACGGAAGATCAACTGTTCTACATAGCCAACAAAGAGACAGGCATAGCTGGGGCCCATACGTGTGCCCATGGCTACGCCTTTGGTCTGGAGGAAGTGGGAGGATTCAAAGGAGAAATTGTTAAGGGTGAGGACCAGTTCGGCCAAACGAATGAGTGTGTCAGTGGAAGGGTACTGTTGGGGACGTCTGGAGAGGAAAAAACGGAGGGCTTGGAGGCCCTGGTCATGGCGAATGGAGGTGTAGAGGGATTGGATATCCATGGTGAAGATAAGGCGTTGGGGGCCAGGGAAACGGAAGTCTTGGAGGAGGTGGAGGGCGTGGGTGGTGTCTCGAACGTATGTGGGGAGTTCCTGGACGAGGGGGGATAGGACAGTGTCAAGGTAGGTAGAGATGAGTTCAGTGGGGCAGGAGCATGCTGAGACAATGGGTCGGCCAGGGTGGTCAGGCTTGTGGATCTTGGGAAGGAGGTAGAACCGGGCAGTGCGGGGTTCCCGGACTATGAGGTTGGAAGCGGTGGGTGGGAGATCTCCTGAGGTGATGAGGTTCTGTATGGTCTGGGAGATGATGGTTTGGTGATGGGGGGTGGGGTCATGGTTAGAAGTCACACAACACCAGGTGAACCTGACAAAGGAGCAGCGCTCCTCAAGCTTGTGATTTCAAATAAACCTGTTGGAGTATAACCTGGTGTCGTGTGACTTCACTCTCCTAACTTATGTCCATTACACTTAATTCCCTTAACAATCAATAAAATATTTAATACTATCTTAAAAGTACTCAATGACTGAGCATTCACAGACTTCTGGGGAGACATTTCCAAAGATTCACAACCACTGGAGTGAAGAAATTTTTCCTCATCTTGGTGTTAATTAGTCAACTCCTTATTCTGTAATTCTTAGTTTTAGATTCTCCAGCCAGGGTAAAAAGTGTTATGAAGATGTGGGTGTACTGTACCTTTAAGAGAGTTAAAAGCTGGCAGAACTACCTGACAGCACCAAGTGTTCTGAATAAGATACAAAGTAACATGGGTAGGGTAGCTGGTTGCTTGGTGACAAAAAACAAATTTAAATTAGGCCAATTCGTTTAAATTATAAGCCCCCCCTCCAAAAAAAAACAAACTCTAATCAAATTTGAATTGAGTAAATTGACAATCCAATGCTTTGGGGGTATAAGACTGGGAAAATTGAACATTTGGGGGAGAACCGCCAAAAGACCAACAGATGTGGCTGCTAGTAAGAACTGAAAATGTGTTGCTGGAAAAGCGCAGCAGGTCAGGCAGCATCCAAGGAACAGGAGAATCGACGTTTTGGGCATGAGCCCTTCTTCAGGAAGGGCTTCTTCCTGAAGAAGGGCTCTTGCCCGAAATGTCGATTCTCCTGTTCCTTGGATGCTGCCTGACCTGCTGCGCTTTTCCAGCAACACATTTTCAGCTCTGATCTCCAGCATCTGCAGTCCTCACTTTCTCCCGCTAGTAAGAACTCTCTGAGAGGTACCTAGAGAAGAAGTTTGCACAGAGAAAAAATATTGACAACGACCTAGAGAGCAAATCTAAGAGGAAGATACAACAGCTGGCTGGTTTTGAAATTTGAATTTTTTGATAAATATTACTCGGGGGCTTTATCAGACTAGTATTATGGAAGGGAAAGTAAAAGATAGATTAGAGGAAGGAGTTTAAATAGTTGTTAGTTAATTATTCTCTGTTATACTTTAAGAAATAAAGTTGTTACATTTTACTTTAACTAGTTCTTGACCTCTTGAGTTTTCACAGATTACCGCATGGAATAAATCTTTTCTGTGTTACCCAGTGTTGTAACAAAAGTCACTTAAAATCTGTCTGACCAAGCCCTCCAAGAATAATATGATCACTTTTCATTCTACTAAATTCCAAAGAATAAAGGCCAATTCTACTCAAACACTCTTCAAAGCACAATCCTCTCGTCTCATGATTCAATCTTGTAATCTCTACTGTATCCCTCCTATGACAAATTCTTCTTTCCTATGGAAAGATGCACTTGAGTACACAGTATATTTCTGGCGTTGTCTCACCATAGAAGACGTTTTGCCCACATTGAAATGTAGGAAATTAAGGGGCCATCTGATTGACAGTTCCAAGGTACAAAAGCGACATATTGAATTGATCGAGAAACTATTTCAACCTGTTGGAGAGTCAAGGGCAAGAAGGCATAGTCTAAAAATGTGTTTTGGTGTACTTTATTCAATTCCAGTAAAGGCTACACATGAGTCTTCCAAATTGCATGTTGTACTTGCATGCAAGGTGCAGGAGCCAAATTTCTCAAAATATTAAAATCTACTAGCTTTCCAGTCTTCCATCTTAAAAAAAAAGACTATGGATGCTTTTGACTATGCTTTCATGTTCCAGACTGTACTTTATTCCACACATTCATTCATGTTCCTTCAACAGAAATATTTGATATTGAGAAGACCAACAGACATAGGAATGGCTGGTGTACAAGTTATAGTTGGAGCAAACCTGAGAAATTGCAATTGATAAACAGATATACCAAAAGAACCATTTTATTGGCTAAGAAAATTATTTTATGGATTATAAGGGAAAAATATGAATCACTGTTTGTTTCAAACATGGTCATGTAGATGTTGTGTTGCACGTTTTCTATTGTCATGACTTACTGGGGTAGTGCATTGGAAATCAAGCCCCACTAATCCCAGACTAGTCACAAATGTGAAAAATATAGTCAAACTATTCAATTTAACTGACTGACAAGCTCTGGTTAAAAGAAAATGCTCACCTTGTTTCTGCACTTAACAAGAAAATAACTTTATTGTATACAAACAGTCTTTAAACAATGACAATTAGGAACCTGAACTGCTAAATTATAGCTTTGAAAATTACCTCTACCCCTTCTTAAATTCTCCTCTTCATAAACAGACAGACATTACAAGGATATTAAGGGTACAAAATGCAGAAAGAAATGGAGGATAGGAAAAAAATTGTGGCTCGAAGAGCTTCTCCTTTTTTGAGGCATTGGAGGTGATTTCCTAGAATTTCAGGAGCAGCAATTACTGTTTTATAGGCCGTTGAATAGTTTTGGAACTTTGGGAGAGAAAAGAACAAAACAGCTGCACCTTTAAAAGGAAGATGACAGACAAAGGCAGCAACTACATGGTCAGTAAGAGAGAGAGAGAGAGAGAGAGAGAAAGAGAGACAGAAAGAAAGAAAGAAAGAAACCTATGCTGCTAACTAACACAGCAGGGAATCTGCACAGTTACCACCTTTGCTGTTTGAGTTCATGTATCTCTGGACATCAGAGTGCGTCTAGGAGAAATTAACAAACAGCAAAATTCACAGCTGACCTTGGAGGAACCTGTGTGGGAGAGCTCACAGCACAGGAAAAGATAAGTGCACAGTTTTTGTGTAACCTTGCTGAAAGTCTGCAGGAGTGAGTAGAGTGGGTTTCTTCTTGATTATATGTTTTATTGAGATCTGTCTCTTGCTTAAATTTTAAAAATATAAACCATGAGAACTAGGTTAGCCTGAAGCACATTTTTTTACAGCAATAAGACGGTGCTATTTTCTGGGTCTGTTAATTGTGAAGGAGCAAAGATGGCCTTTAATAGAGTGATGTGCTCTTCCTGTTGGATGTAGAAGTTTAGAGAGAGCTTTCATGTTAATGATGATTATGCCCGCAGGAAGTGTCTTTGGTTGCGAATCCTATCAGACTGCATGGATCAATTGGAGTATAATGTTAAAAGATTAAATTGTACTCTCTCCCTGGAGATTAATGAAATGTTAAAGAATTAAACTCTACTGTCTTTCTCCAGAAGCTAAACATTCTAAAAGTGGGTAGGGGCAACATTCATGCAGGAATGTGGATGACTCCCATTTACTACTACTCTCTTGCTACTATGAAATTAAACTCTCATTCAGTCCCTTCCATTCATAAATGCTTTCATAGCCATCCCCCACTGCTAGGTCACATCACACCTACATTGTCTTGGGGAATTATGGAGTCAGGAAATCATTTGTATAACAATTCCCCAGGATTAGGACATTTTTACATTATCTCAGAGGATGACCTCATCCTACCATTGTACCTGGGGTAACATGTGATTATTGGACTGGGAGAGCGGAATGGCCAGAGTACCTGCAAGCATTACCAACTGACCTGTATAAAGGGGATGTGTTTCCTTTACTCGGGGCCTCTTTGACTCAACTTCACATGCCTGAGAAGAGAGAGTCAAAGGGCTCACCTAGCTTGTACAAGCTTTAGTGAGGTTTAACTGTTTGCAGAAGTGTTTGTGGGTGTGCGCGAATTGAATATGAAACCTCTGGAAAAGAACCTAACATGCTGTTTTGGAAAAAGTAGGGAGCGATGGATTTTCAGGGGAATGTTGCATGAACAGCCAAGGTTCTGGTATTGAGACTGGCTCTAAAGTAATGAGAGGTATGTCAGGTTCCAAGGGATCGATTGTGATAGGGGACTTTCTAGTCCGAGTTACAGATAGACGTTTCTGTGGCCAGCAGTGAAAAATCAGAATGGTTTGTTGCTTCCCTGGTGCCAGGACCGAGGATGTCTCAGAGAGGGTGCAGAATGTTCTCAAGGGGGAAGAGGGGCCAGTAAGCGGTCATTATACACATTGGTTCCAATGACCTAGGAAGGGAAAAGTTTGAGATTCCTAAGGGAGTTTACAGAGTTAGGCAGGAGTTTAAAAAGGAGGTCCTCAAGTGTAGTAATATCTAGATTACTGTCAGTGATATGGGCTAGTGAGGGCAGGAATAGGAGGATAGAGCAGATGAATGCACGCCTGAGGAGCTGGTGTACAGGAGAAGGATTCACATTTTTGAATCATTGGAATCTGTTTTGGGGTAGAAGTGACCTGTACAAGAAGGACGGATTGCACCTAAATTGGAAGGGGACTAAGATACTTGTAGGGAGATTTGCTAGAGTTGCTTGAGAAGAAGATTTAAACTAATAAGGTGTGTGTGGGGGATCCAGGGAGATAATGAGGAAAGACTTCAATCTGAGACTGGTACAGCTGAGAACAAAGGCATGTCAAACTGTCAGGGCAGGCAGGGACAAAGCAGAGAACAACGCAGGACTGATAAATTAAACTGCATTTATTTCAATGAGCTTTATTCCTGATGAAGGGCTTTTGCCTGAAACGTCGATTTCAAAGCTACTTGGATGCTGCCTGAACTGCTGTGCTCTTCCAGCACCACTAATCCAGAATGCATTTATTTCAATGCAAGGGGCCTAACAGGAAAGACAGATGAACTCAGGGCATGGTTGGGAACATGGGACTGGGATATCATAGCAATTACAGAAACATGGCTCAGGGATCGACTGGACTAGCAGCTTAATGTTCCAGGATACAAATGCTACAGGAAGGACAGAAAGGGAGGCAAGAGAGGAGAGGGAGTGGCGTTTTTGATAAGGGATAGCATTACAGCTGCACTTAGGGAAGATATTCCCAGAAAAACATCCAGGGAAATTATTTGGATGGAACTGAGAAATAAGAAAGGGATGATCACCTTATTGGGATTGTATTATAGACCCCCTAACAGTCAGAGGGAAATTTAGAAACAAATTTGTAAGGAGATCTCAGCTAAAGTAAGAATAATAGGGTGGTTATGGTAGGGGATTTTAACTTTTCAAACATAGACTGGGACTGCCATAGTGTTAAGGGTTTGGATGGAGAGGAATTTGTTAATTGTGTACAAGAAAAATTTCTGATTCAGTATGTGGATGTACCTACTAGAGAAGGTGCAAAACTTAACCTACTCTTGGGAAATAAGGCAGGGCAGATGACTGAGGTGTCAGTGGAGGATCACTTTTGGCCAGTGACCATAATTCTATTAGTTTTAAAATAGTGATGGAAAAGGTTAGACCAGACCTAAAAGTTGAAGTTCTAAATTGGAGGAAAGCAAATTTTGATGGCATTAGTCAAGAACTGATTGGGGGCAATTGTTCGCAGGTAAAGGGCCAGCTGGAAAATGGGAAGCCTTCAGAAATGAGATAACAAGAGTCCAGAGAAAGTATATTCTTGTTAGAGCGAAAGGTAAGGTTGATAAGTATAGGGAATGCTGGATGACTAAAGAAATTGAGGGTTTGGTTAAGATAAAGAGGGAAGCATGTGTCTGGTATAGACAGGATAGATCGAGTGAATCCTTAGAAGAGTATAAAGTATACTTGAGAGGGAAATCAGGAGGGCGAAAAAGGGGACATGAGATAGCTTTGGCAAATAGAGTTAAGAAGAATCCAAAGGGTTTTTACAAATACATTAAGGACAAAAAGGGTAACGAGGGAGAGAATAGGGCCCCTCAAAGATCAGCAAGGCAGCCTTTGTGTGGAGCTGGAGGAGATGGGGGAGATACTAAACAACTATTTTGCATCAATATTTACAGTGGAAAAGGACATGGAAGATATAGAATGTAGGGAAATAGTTGGTGACATGTTGAAAAATGTCCATATTCCAGAGGAGGAAGTGCTGGATGTCTTGAAACACATAAAAGTGGATAAATCCCCAGGACCTGATCAGATGTACCCTAGAACTCTGTGGGAAGCTAGGGAAGTGATTGCTCGGCTTCTTGCATCATTGATAGTCACAGGTGAGGTGCCGGAAGACTGGAGGTTGGCTAACGTGGTGCCACTGTTTAAGAAAGGTGGTAAGAGAAAGCCAGGGAACTGTAGACCGGTGAGCCTGACGTCGGTGATAGGCAAGTTGTTGAAGGGAATCCTGAGGGACAGGATTTACATATATTAGGAAAGGCAAGGTCTGATTAGGGGATAGTCCAGACATGGCTTTGTGTAGGGGAAATCATGTCTAATGAACTTGATTGAGCTTTTTGAAGAAGTAACGAAGAAGATTGATGAAGGCAGAGGGGTGGACATGATCTACATGGACTTCACTGAGGCGTTTGACAAGGTTCCTCATGGTAGACGGGTTAGCAAGGTTAGATCTCATAAATACAGGGAGAACTAGCCATTTGGATATAGAACTGGCTCAAAGGTAGAAGACAGAAGGTGGTGGTGGAGGATTGTTTTTCAGACTAGATGCCTGAGACCAGTGGAGTGCCACAAGGACTGGTGCAGGTCCACTGCTTTTCATCATTTATATAAATGATTTGGATGTGAACATAGGAGGTATACTTGCGATACCTAAGTTTGCAGATGACACCAAAATTGGAGGTGTAGTGGACAGTGAAGAAGGTTGCCTCACATTATAACGGGGTCTTGATCAGATGGGGCAATGGGTTGAGGAGTGGCAGATGGAGTTTAATTTCGAAAAATGTGGGATGCAGCATTTTGAAAAGGCAAATCAGGGCAGGACTTGTACACTTAATGGTAATGTCCTGGGAGTGTTGCTGAACAAAGAGACCATGGAGTGCAGTTTATAGTTCCTTGAAAGGGGAGTCGCAGATAGACAGGATAGTGAAGGAGGCGTTGGGTATTTGGACAGAGCACTGAGTATAGGAGTTGGGAAGTCATGTTGCAGCTGTACAGGATATCGGTGAGGCCACTTTTGGAATAGTGTGCGCAATTCTGGTCTCCTTCCTATTAGAAGGATATTGTGAAACTTGAAAGGGTTCAGAAAAGATTTACAAGGTTGTTGCCAGGGTTGGAGAATTTGAGCTACAGGGAGAGGCTGAACAGGCTGGGGCTGTTTTCCCTGGAGCGTTGGAGGCGGAAGGATGACCTTATACAGGTTTATAAAATCATGAAGGGCACGGATAGGATAAATAGACAAGTTCTTTTCCCTGGGGTGGGTGGGTCCAGAAGTAGAGGGCATAGGTTTAGAGTGAGAGGGGCAAGATTTAAAAGGGACCTAAGGGGCAGCTTTTTCACACAGAGGGTGGAGTGTGTATGGAATGAGCTGCCAGAGGAAATGGTGGAGGCTGGTACAATTACAGCATTTAAAAAGCATATGGATGGGTAAATGAATAGGAAGGGTTTAGAAGGATATGTGCCAAGTGCTGGCAAATGGGACTACATTAAGTTAGGATATCTGGTCGGCACGGACAAATTGGACTGAAGGGTTTGTTTCTGTGCTGTACATCTCTATGACACTAATCATGGAAAAACAGTTCAATGCCATCAGCCTAGACCATGAGATTTGATGAGTTGCTTTCTCTCTTTTACTTTCATTTCTGTTTAGTTTTTTGGATGTTGACACAGGTTGTTTCACAACAATAACTCTATTTCATTCACTGGTTGAGAATTCGCCTTTTCACTGTCTTTGAAGGCATTACATTCCACCTTTAACTAGAGATTAGTAGAGAAAGGTGAGTGGAAAATAGTTACTAGAGGTTGTCTGGTACTTCCATGCAATGGAAGACAGTTTTTTTAAAAAAATGGTCCCTCTGGTTGTTCTCTGGTGTAAAGGCCACACAAAGCCAAGGTCACCTGATCAGCAGCCAATTAAAACGTTTTCAAGAAATTGTTCTCTTGTTCAGAACCCAATGGGTCAGTTGTGTCTACTTTTTCTTTCACTATCCCAGGAAGAATGCAACATTGTATACAACTCAGTGTGCTGTCCGGTAAACATCATTTTAAAAACTGCAGCTCTCTCTTTGCAGTTGCCTTGCTTTAAAATAGATTTTTTTAAAAAAAGTCCATCGTCCAAAACTAAAGGAAATATAAAGCTGTGGTCTGTGTAAGAAAATTGTAAAGGAGTGATGCACTGGACCACACTGGATTAATGCAGTATGGGTGCTGAAAGGTTGATAAGCTCATCCAGTCAACTACTATGAAGGGAAATCCTCAACTGAGGAAAATTTGTTTTAAGCACTAATGTGGAAGGTTCAAACAGATGCAATGAAGTGGATAAACTGGCAGAATGGAATTGAATCCTTACAGAAGGAGAGGTGGAAGGAAATATAAACCTGGTAATAGAGTGAGTGAGTGAAGTTGATATTGGTTGACAACATCACCCAAAAATGGAGAAAGAAAAATGAAGAATGAAAAGGAAAGAATCAGAAATGGGCCATTATAAGGTGAGAGGAAGTTGAAAATATAAAATAAGACTGCTGGAATTTTCAGTATTGCACAAAAATTGAAGTAGTTGTTACTGCAAAAACAAGTGACCAGAGCTGGAGTGGAATAAAGAATATTCCACTTACCCTCATGAAAAGACACGATGCAAACAAATGGGTTTTCACAGCAATACCTTCTATTTGGAAAATTCATCAGTGTAAAAGTAAGTTGAGAAAGGGGGAGGACAGTTATGGTATACGGCGACGAGTTGACTTTTAGTCAAGAAAGTAGCATCAGATTATCCTGAAGGGCAATGGGTGGAAGGAATTAATTTGTATAGTTTAAATATTTAGCATTAACCATAAATTACTACAGTTATGGAGATTGTCAGATGATTTATGTCAGTTGAAAAGAATGGAGAATTTCCCACCTAAGTCCAAATGGGGAAAGTAAAAAATGAGACCTGTTCAGCAAAAATAACATGAAATATTAACATAGTTCTTTTTGAAAATCTTGGAAGGGAGCTTGGAGTAGGCTGTTCCTCACACCATACACCAAATTCAAATTTTTTTTCACTTCAGTCAAATTGGTTCTGATGTCACCACCTTCCATATCAGTAGTCCAATGTGCTTTTTTCTCAACTGAGGATTTTTCTCCAAGCATTGCTTGCATGGCCCTCACCTATTTTCCATACGTCTGCCCTCTTCCCTTCTTTCTAGATCCTTGTGGTCAATTTCCACATCAGCTTCCATATTCAATGGTGTATCCTCCACCATTTTCAGGACTTCTAGTATGAGACCTCCACCTGTGCTTCCAGCATTCTAAAGGACTGTTCCTCCAGAATACCCTGCAGATTTTTCTTAATGCAATAACAAGTCACCATTATGAAAGATTAAATCTCTTTCTCCACAGATGCTGTCTAACCTGCTAGTGTTTCTGGTATTTTCTGTTTCGCACCCAATTTCCCCAACAACTCTACACCAAATGGTTCAGTTTTTAAAACAAAAGACCTGAAACTGTAATTGCAATCGAAGTTAGAGGCATCATATTAATTAGAATAGGATCAATATTGTTCGACATTTCATTTTTGATCACATAAATAAAACCTATGTTTATAATTAAATGATCGCCTTGTACATCATACTTATTTCTCTCAACTTTGAAGTGACTTAAACCTGATCAGGAAATAATGAAGGCAAATAAAAAAGGAAGTACAGAAATCATGGGTGATTTCAATCTTCAAGTAGGTTGGTGCAGTCAGCTCAGCAGAAGTAACGATGAGAAAGAATTCATTAACTGTCTTGAGACAGATAATTACAAAAGAATGAGGGCAGAGCTGTCTGGAATAGACTGTGAGAGAAGTTCAGCTGCAAAGATAACTGAGAAAAATGACTATCAAGCAAATATTCCATGACCGTAAACATAGGAGTGGAAACAAGGTCATTTGGCTGATCGAGTCCACTCCACCATTTAATCATGGCTGATGGGCATTTCAATTCCACTTACCTGCACTCGCCCCATAGCCCTCAACTCCTTGCAAGATCAAGAATTTATCAATCTCCGCCCTGAAGACATCCAATGTCCTGGCCTCCACTGGACTCCAGGACAATGAATTGCCCAGGCCCACCACTCTCTGGCTGAAGAAATGTCTCCTCATTTCTGTTCTAAATTGACACTCTCTAATCTTAAGGCTGTGCCCACGGGTCCTAGTCTCCCCGCCTAACAGAAACAGCTTCCCAGTATCCACCCTTTCTAAGTCATGCATTATCTTGTAAGTTTCTATTAGATCTCTCCTCAACCTTCTAAACTCTAATGAATACAATTCCAGGATCCTCAGCCGTTCATCGTATGTTAGATTTGCCATTCCAGGGATCATCTGTGTGAATCTTCACTGGACACGGTCTGTATGAGGCCCAAAATTGGACACAATATTCTAAAGGGGTCTAACTAGAGCTTTATAAAGTCTCATCACTGCTTTTATATTCCACCCCTCGAGATAAATAACAACATTACATTTACTTTCTTAATCGCAGACTCAACCTGCAAATCAACCTTTAGAGAATGCTGGACTAGCACTCTCAGATTCCTTTGTACTTTGGCTTTATGAATTTTCTAACCGTTTAGAAAATAGTCCATGTCTGTATTCTTTTTTCCAAAGTGCAAGACCTCACATTTGCTCATGTTTAATTTCATCAGCCATTTCCTGGACCATTCTCCTGAACTGCCTAAATCCTCTGCAACCCCTGACCTCCTCAGTACTACCTGCCTGTCTGCCTAACTTCATATCATCGGCGAACTTCGCCAGAATGCCCCCAGTTCCTACATCCAGATCATTAATATATAAAGTGAACAGCTTTAAAGTTAACACTGAACCCTGCGGGACCCCAATTGTCACCAACTGCTATTCTGAAAAGGAACCTTTTATCCCAACTCTCTGTCTTCTGTCAGACAGCTAATCCTCAATGCATACCAGTAGCTCACCTCGAACACCATACTCACCTTACTCAGCAGCATCCCGAGAGGCACCTTATCAAAGGCCTTTTGGAAGTCTAGATAGATAACATCCACTGGGTTTCCCTGGTCTAACCTACTTGTTACCTCTTCAAAGAATTCAACAGGTTATGACTCTCAACATAGATATATCTCCAAAGAAAAAAATTATTTTAGTTTAAGGATAAGCCAACCGTGTTTAATCAGAGAAGTTAAGGATTGCATCAAATTGAAAAAAGAAACACAAGGTGGCAAGGATTAGTGGGAAACAAGAGGATTGGGAAAGTTTTAAGAATCAGCAAAAGATAACCAAAAAAAAGGGAGAAAATAAACTTTGAAGATAAAAGTGCAAATAATATCAAGTCACAAAACATAACCTTCTTCAAATACATAACAGAGGGATACCAAAGTTTGCATAGGCCCCTTAGACAAAGAGGCAATGGAAATAATAATGGGGAACCAGAAAATGGCACACAAGGTGGATCATTACTTTGTGTCACTCTTCACAGTAGAAGACACTAGTAATTTTGGAATGCTATTAATCAAGGGGCAAAAGGCGGAGAGGAAATAAATACAACAACAATCACTAGAATAAAAATGCTAAAGAAACTATTGAACTAGAAACTAATAAGTGCCCTGGACCTGATGGTATGTATCTAGGATATTAAAAATAAAAACTACAGATAGTGAATGCACTGGTTATAATCTTCCAAGAATCCTTAGATTCTGGAAAACTGTTCAAGTAACACGTATTTAAAAAAAGAAATAGTAACTATAGGCCAATCAGTTTAACATGTCTTATTGGGAAAAAGTTAGACTTCATTATAAAGGATGTATTTAGAAATACATAATGTGACTGAAATAATTCAGGATGCCCAACTGAAAGAGAACATCATTTATTGTTGAACACCAAAATAGAGCCACTATTTGTAGCACACATAGACTAGTCCCAGTTCGGGACAGACAATCTTGTGGATCCGTACCTGGGTCGGCTTTTTTCTCCTAACCAACCAATGTTACAACACACCGTTGGTACTGAAGACACTTGAACCCAGGTCATCTGGTTCAGAGGTAGGGAAACTACCACTGTGCCACCTGGGTCTGCTCTATAGATACAATTGGTTCTGCTATAACAAGGTAGTTCCGTTCTTGTGCAATCCCGTTATAATCGATACACGCTTTAAACGTTCGTGCTTTAGGAACAGTATGCCCAATTCATCAATCACCTTATAGTGAATTCGCATTAATGAAACACGCGTTATAGCAGAATGACCTGTACTTCTAATCAACCTGTCCAGTGACATTATTATATACCTCTGGAGCAGGTGGGACTTCAACACAGGTCTCTTGGCCCAGAGATAGGAACATTTACTATTACCTAATTCTTTATTTTTGTAGTACTCTATGGAGTTATCATTAACTTTTTAACTCTCATTTCCCTCACTGCTTTGTATCTAGTTACCTTGGTACCTAAAATGGCGCCAAGTACAATGACATTATACACTTTTCACTGTACTCCTGAACTTCTGCACTGGAGTACATGTGATAGTAAAATCTAAAATCTAAACTACCACTGCACCACAAAAGCTGGACTGCGGATCTGTTTTATTTTTTCTTCTATATCCGGAAGTGTTTACATACACAACCAAATTGTTTTCCCACTAACAAATCACAGACTTTTTTTTAACTATTAACTGTGAATCAACTTGAGTAGCCAATTATAAATTTACATGCAAAGCCATTCTGGGCAAATCGATCGATCAAAGTGAGGGAGGGGTAAGGAGAGCAGGAATGGACTAAATCAAAATGGAGTTGGATGGGGAAAATAAAGCACTGAATTCCCCATGATGCCCACTTCTCTCTAAAGTATTGATGTGCTCCTTCTCTTACAATACTGGGAAGGTGAGGGTCTGCTTTACTTTTTTTGAGGGGATCTTGCTTTGTTATTTTCTAATTTAGTTGTTCTGAGATATTATTACCCACCTCTGGAGCAGGTGGGATTTGAATTCTGGCCTTGTGGCTCAGAGGAAGGGACACTACGGCTGAACCAAAGCCCTTATGGTCTGCTCTATATTTTCTAAATCACACACAACTGAACAACCCTCCTACCATGACTAGATGGCATGATCACAGAGTAAGGGGTCACATATTTAAGACTGAGCTGAGGAGGAATTTCAAATCAGAGGGTAGTGATTATGTTGACTTTGATATTGCAGGGGTTCGCAGAGACTGGGTCATTAATTATATTCAAGACTGAGGTAAGCAGATTTTTAATCAGTAAGGGAATCAAGGATTATGGAGAAAAGTCAGTAAAGTGGAGTTGAGGTTATCAAATCAGCCATAATCTCATTGAACAGCAAGGCAGTCTCAATGGGTTGAATGACCCATTTCCTCTGGAAATTCATTCCACACATACCACACAATGGTTGCCCTTCTGGTCCCTTTCAGATCTTTCCCCTCTCACCTTAAACCTATGTCTTCCAGTTTTGGACTCCCCTACCTTGGAGAAAAGATCTTGACTATTTACTCTACTCATGCTTCTCATGATTTTATAAACCTCTATAAGATCACCTCTCAGCTTCCTCTGCTCCTTATAACTCAAACACTCCTGTCCCAGTATCCTGGTAAAGGGTTTTGCATCCTTTCCTGGTTAATAAAATCCTTCTTACAGCAACATGACCACAATTATACACAATACTCCAAATGTGGCTTTACCAACATCTTGTATAGCTGTAACACAACATCTAACTCCAGTACTCAATGCTCCAACTGATGAAGACAAGCCTGCCAAATATCATCTTCACCATCTTGTTTACTTGTAATGCCACCTTCATGGAGCTCCCCTGATCTCTCTGTTCAACAACACTCCCAGGGCCCTGCCATTAACTGTCAAAGTCCTGCCCTGGTTTGCCTTACTGAAAATCTACATTAAACTACATCTGACATTCTGGCCCACTAGGTGGAACGGAGTTGATCGAGATCCCAATATACTCCAAGATAACTCTTTCGCTGTCCACTATACCATGAATTTTGGTGTCAACTGCAAACTTAGTAACCACGCCTCCTATATTCTCGTCCAAATCCTTTATATAAATTTGTGAGCATTAGTAGATCCAACAACAAACCTTGTGGCACACCGCTGGTCAGAGGCCTTCTGTCTGAACAACAGCGCTCAATGTTGTTGGAATCTTGTTGAAGGCCTTGCTAAAGTCCACGTAGAGATCTATCACTCTACCTTCATCTATCTTCTTAATCACCTCTTCAAAAAGCTCGATCAAGTCTGTGAAACATGATTTCCCTTGCACAAAGCCATGCTGAATCTGCCTAATCAATCTTGCTTTACCATCTAGAACTGTCACTCAATCCCCTCCACCAACTTACTCACCAGAGATGTAAAGTCTGTAGTTCCCTGCTTTTTTTCTGCAGCCTTTCTTAAAAAAAAGGCACAACATTAGCCACCGCCCAGTCTTCCAGCACCTCATCCGTGGCTGTTGATGAGAAGTTTGTGGACCAGGCCTATTCTTTTCCATAACTATTTTAAAACTAAGACAATTATCGTTACTCACCCACTAATACTTCAGTCAAATGCCCTGTCTTGTTTTCCAAGAGTAAGTTGAATGCTGCCCTTTCTCTGGTAGGGTCATCTACATATTAAAAATGTTTTCTTGAATACACAATAAATTCCTCCCAATCCAAGCCTTTATCACTACGGCAAGCCCAGTCTATGTTTGGGAATTTAAAATCCCCTAATGTTACAACTTTATTATTCTCACAGCTATCTGTAATCTCCCTATATATTTTCTCCTCAATTTCCCGCTGACTATTGAGGCACATGTAGTACAATCCCAAGTGGTCACCCCTTATTTCTCAGTTCCACCAATATTGCTTCACTGGACAGTCCCCCAGGAATATCATCCTAAAGTACTGCTTTTGATGTTTCCCCTAATCAAAAATGCCACTTCCCCACCTCTTTTGCCCTCCCTTCTATCCTTCCTATAGCAACTGCACCCCAGAACCAATTAATATTCCTAACTAATTTTATTTTCACCAGTTCTTATTATCTTATTGAAAGAACTCAGCCTTTTTATTCTGACCTTGTGGTCCGTTACACTCCTTCAACAGCAGTTTTCCCAAATTGAAAAAGCCTAACAAACAAATAGGCAAAGAAACATATCTGATAATTATATGGAATATGAAATACACCCCTACCTGTGGCCCCCACCAAGTTACACCAACATGAAGGCAGTAGTCACAGCAGACCTTAGGATCTGCTAGATCTCGACACTTTTTAAATGCTTCCAGAAGTGAATTCTCTTTATCTGGTAATGCATAACCAATTATTGTTGTTGTTCCTCCAACCAGAGCTGCCTATGGAAGAAAAAGATAAAAGTTTCAATATTATGCATGACTTATTTAGGAAAATAAAACCAATGTATTTAAAGCTGGCATTTTAACTATGACAATAAAATGCATGGTATCAAGAGGAAGTCCATATATTTAATAAAGATAAACTCTGTTATTAATGGAAACTCCTGAGGACTTAGTTTTTCACTAACATTTTCATAAGCTTTAAGACAAGTCTTTAAGCATTTTACTTTGCTTATGATATCTTTGAATTATGAAATGGAGAAAGATTTGGCATGGAGGACAACATTACTGCCAAACATTGACACATGTTCTTTGTTAAAATATTTTTTGACAAAAAAGTTAAATCATCCAGTAACTCAAAGCAAGCAACTATATCATAACAATGTCTTTGTGCTTGGAAGAAGAACAAGTATGTCAATACATAGTGACTTTGAAATAAAATATTACATTCGTAAGCAAGCATTAATCTGTGTTTTCCAGCATAACCTCTGGCTTCTTGTGATACAATGGTCATGTCCCTGCTTCTGAGTCAGGAATCCTTCGTTCTAATCGTAACTGCTCCAGAGCTCTGTAATGAGCTCTTTGGACAGTCTGACTGAAAATAAAACTCTGTACACCTGTAATTGTAAAGTCCATGATCCCAGATCCTTTAATAGCTTAATTAAAGTTATGCTGGCATTTTCCAGTCAGTTTCAATATCTACCCCAAATGTATCTGTACTCTTGCATAGTGTCTAATATTTTATGCCTTCACTGATTTTGCCTATTCCAATTCTTTCCGGTATGATCTATAAACCATTTTGAAATGATGTGGAGGAGACAGTGTTGGGCTGAGGTGGACAAAGCTAAAAATCACACAACACCAGGTTGTAATCCAACAGGTTTATTTGAAAGCATTAGCTTTTGGAGCACTGCTCCTTCATCGGATAGCTGTGGGACAGAATCATAAGACATATAACCTGGTGTTGTGAAATTTTTAATAAAGAAACAAATTAGATTATGAAATATGAATTAAAGCAAGTTTCATGTAGGATTCAAGTTTGTAACTTTTGAAACTCTCGAATATCATCTGTCAAATAAGCAACTGAAGTGAAATCATTATTACTTTTTGCCTGTAGAAGTAGTCATTTTGCAGAAAAATGGATAATATTGCTGTATTAATAAAGAGCAGTAATTGTGAGGGTTATTTACAGAATTGGAAGAAGAGCTAACATTTTTAATTTTGGGGCAAGAACTAAATTATTTAAAATTGCCCTTTCAAATATATTTTTACTAACCACCTATGCATACATTACATCAATTTATTTTCTTACAATATTACAAGCTTAAATAGTTATGTGCCATCTTTAATGTCTGGGGCAAAGTGGCTCTTTATGTGTATCATAATGTAGTGGTCCCAGTTGTTATGGGGTAATGCCCAGTTGATGTCAGTACTGAACAAGTTAGATCCCTGACAAGAAATTGGCTGGATAGTTTTTTTTGAATGTTAGTGACTGAAGTGATATTTATTCAAAAGCACAAAACATTGCAATCTTTGTTTAACAATAAAAACATTTATTGTGATAGAAATTAAGATAAACAAGAAAATAAACTCTATTCCCAGATAACAGATTCAAAGGTTTTTAAACACATAGCAGAAATAACCCAAGTAATTTTAATAGATTGAATAGAATCAGCAGCTTTGTGTCAGAACCTTAACACCCTAGTATAGCTTATAAACATCGTTGCGATTCTAAGAATATCTAGCACTTATTCTCCAGGGAGACCCAGTCCAGCTCAATTGCAAGGGAAACAGAGAGACACACTCTTTCTTCAAAACCTTGATGGGCTAGAAGGTATTAAATTTTCAGTGAATATGTTGTAACAGCAGATACAATTTTTCCAATGCTACATTATCTCTGATGCAGCTTCAATTCCTTTTAGCAAGTTTTGAAAAGATTTGTAGCTCAAGTTGACTGTCTGAATGCAAGTTTTCTCACTGAACTGGAAGATTGGTTTTCAGACATTTCAGATATGTCTGATGCAGGGGAGAGTGGCTAGGGTTTCTGTTCGTGAAAATGACTGCCAGACTACTCAGACCTCTTGGCATCACGTAGCCCACAAATCCACCAACACACTAAAGCAACAGCTAATGAACTTCAAAGACCCTATATACACAACTAATGTCATTTACAAAATAGCTTGCAAGAACTGTAATAAATATTACATTGGACAAACAGGCAGAAAATTAGCCACCAGATACATGAACACCAACTAGCCATAAAAAGACATGACCCACTCTTACTAGTACCCTTACATACAGATGAGGAAGGACACCACTTCGACTGGGACAACACATCCATCCTAGGACAAGCCAAACAAGGTTCTAGATTAGAGTGGTGCTGGAAAAGCACAGCAGTTTAGGCAGCATCCATGGAGCAGGAAAATCGACATTTCGGGCAAAAAGCCCTTCATCAGGAATAGGGGCTCTATTCCTGATGAAGGGCTTTTGCCCGAAACGTCGATTTTCCTGCTCCTCGGATGCTGCCTGAAGTGCTGTGCTTTGCCAGCGCCACTCTAATCTAGAATCTGGTTTCCAGCATCTGCAGTCCTTGTTTTTACCAAGCCAAACAAGGACACAAGGCATTCCAACTGGAACTCTACCAACAAACACACCTACTGGACGCCATTTCCCATCCTGTGACAAAAAAGAACATGAAATGACATCACTGCAGCAAATTACATCACCACAGCAAATGATATCAACAACTCGAGGAAACCTAAACACTAACACCAGCACTTTACTGGAGGCTTAATGATGATGTTATCTAGTATGGTGACAAAACGTTTGAAATCGAACCTTCCAGCTCAGCGAGCAAACTTACTTCAATTCCTTTTCTTTAAATCAAAACCTTAAAGCTTAATTTCACATCTTTTCTGCCAACTATATCGCAGCATTCTGGTATGGGATTAAGAATGAGTTCTTATCGTAAGATAATTTAACTACTTTAAACTACTTCACTTATGAACTCTGCTTAGCACATTACTCCATGGAAAGACTTCTCAGCACTTTGGAACTTGATACATGTTTCTCTCCTGATTTACTTTACAGCATGGATATATAAAAAACAAAAACAGTTTGCAAAGATTTCCCTCAAGCCCTCTGAGTAGTTCTGTGGGAAAACTAGGTATATTTATCTTACTTTGAATTATGGCCATTGTGGTTTTTAAAAGCTAATTATTAATTGCAAACAGAGACAAACCCATAACTTAGAATTCCAACAATTCAAACTTGCTGTAATGATATTAACATATATGGAACATATAAATTTACAGTTTCAAGCATGCTACACATTCTCTTTTCTACTTCTCCAGAGCCTAGGGAATTAATTTGTAAAATTTGTAACATCAATAGAGAGACAGCAGGGTACTTGAAATTGGAACGGGATTATGCATTTCTCTCCCTGCCACCTAATTCATCATTATTTCCACAAAGACAAAACAAAACCAAAAACTCCAGACGTATTTTTGTATACAGTGTAAAAACAAATGTGAAATGTTGACATTCTTGGATTCATAAATAAATAAAGCAGATTAGAATTTGTCAATTATTTAAGTAGATTTGTATCAAACATTACATTAAAACTGCATAATATTAGACATCAACACAGACTTACAATTAAGGTTTGTATTATTAAGATAATTTTCCTGTTGGACTTCATATTAAAGCTTTATTTATACAAAGATAAATGTAACTGCATGATTAATAAATATTTGTTGTGGTCAAACATGCTGAAATGCTCAATGCAACTTATATACATATACAGATTGACATTACCAATGGTCCCTTCAGTATGATGTTACTATTCACACCATAATTCCTCTTGGGCCCTACCTAATATTTTGCATGGAACCCAACACCAAACAACAGAAGAACTGGATGTTTATTCAAAAGGCTTGTAGAACTTTAGTGATGCAGAGCTATTTTAAACTATTCAAACCTTGTCACTGAATTCAAACATATTACACAAGGTATTTTAACTACTGCCATAACATTGTCATTGTGCTCTGAAAATGTAAAGGTTTCCTTTTAAACTTTTACAATAAAAAAACCTCATATTACTAACTATAAAATAATGCACCAAATAAGTGCAATCCTCAAAACAGGTCATGTTTTTCCACTTTTCATTTTAAGTATGGACCAAACTGTAGAACAATAAAATATACAATAACTGAAATGATTAACATGTCAATTCCATCATAATTGTCAATGTCTCTTAAAGAAATTTAAATATCCTTCATTCAAGATTAAGATGCTGTACTGTTAGTATTTTACTTTGATCAGTCTTCAGTGTACTCTGTATTTGTAGCTATTGGATGTTAGAATTTAAGAACTTCAAGTTTGTCTTACACCGATGTATTATTATTTCTTCATATCTGTTCACAATAAAGCCAATGAAAAGATTATGTGGAGAAAAATAAAGCAACAAAATCGGTTTTCTTCACTGGTTACAGTGCTGTTACACTTGAAGTAAACACAAACTCTAGAAAAAAATATGATATTACACTTCATATTGGATGCCATTTCAACTAGTATCTCCGCCGAGAAAACAAAAATCTAGTCCTCTCGTCTGAAAAATGCCGTTAACAACAGCCGCCAACTGTCAATGGGCAAAACGTTCAGCACCATTTATCGGACAGTTCCCTTAGCTTTATTACGCTACATCCTATTACTGTAATCCGGAACGATGCTTGCTTTTAAAGCAACAGCCAAAGCAGACTTTTTTAAAGAACAGAATCCCTACAGCATGGAAACAGCATCGGCCCAACAAGTCCAAATCGACCCTCCGAAGAGTAACCCTCCCCAGACCCATTCCCCTACTATACATTTACCCCTGACTAATGAGCCTAACCTATACATTCCTGAACACTATGGGCCATGTGAACAACTTCAGAGCCCCCACTGATTTTAAATCTTTCCAAAAAATTAGGGACCAACGAGGAATGCGCATTTGTTTATATAACTGCCAGAAGCGGGTTTAATCTGTTATCCCCAGAACAGGGCCGCAAGGGCTGGAGAGCTACCAGCAGACTGACTGCCCGCATCCTTCTCCCATGTTAGCCGTAACTGCCGAAAACAGAAGATGACTTGGAGGTGCCGGTGTTGGACTGGGGTGGACAAAGTTAAAAATCAGACAACACCAGGTTATAGTCCAACAGGTTTATTTGGAAGCACTAGGTTTCGAAGCGCCACAACCACCTGATGAAGGAGTGGCGGTGGGAAAACAGAATAGTGTGGGAATGCCAGAATCAGGTCCCGCCCGCCACCTTTAGAAGACTTCCAACTCAGCAAATTCCAGGCTTTGATACTCTTATTCAAGTCTGTGGTACAAGTGCGTTGGACTTCTCATTATCGCACTACTATCGATGTGAAGGAAACTTATGCTCATTGTCAGATATTCAGTGAGCCGTGCCTTCCTGCAACCACGTGCTATATTTCCCGTTAGCAGAATCAGCGCTTCCCATGAAAAACCTACACCTGCCCGATTATGCAAAAACTTCACTATATTTAATGGATCTTGTGTAACACTTGTGTTCCGTACATTTTGGTTTTCTTCAAACCTGCACCAGTTTATCGGATACACGCCGCACTTGATTTCTGAAAATATGATAAAAAGGTAAGCATTTTAAAAACTAATTCAAGTACAAGGTGGTAGACTGTCAGGTCCGAATCTCTCAGAGCCACACTATGACTTTTTTACCCATCTACTCCACAGGTCTAGATGTTCCCTTAGCCTTTGAACAGCCTACAATGTATGTGAGTACACCTCCTGTTAAGTCTTATTTCTATAAAACTGCAGATGCTGGAGATCTGAAATAAAAATAGAAAAGCTCAGCCGGCCTTGCAATGTTTGTGAAGAGAAACTTGCATGTCCTTGGATTTGGTGGTGGAGGTAGCCCAGGACTTGCATGTCCTTGGTGGATTGGGAGGGCTATTTAATTAGCATAATTAGTCACCCTTTGTTAACAAAGAGACTGAAACCTGATGGTCTTCTAATGCAGTGGCAATGTCCCTTACTCTGGGCCAAAATGTCTGGGTTAAAGCCTCACTTCAGAATGTGCTGGTCACTAAACTGTGCCACAATGTGTCAAAACAGGTTGATTTGTAAAAGAAAACCAGAGAGCTGATAAAATAGCACAACATTCTCTCATTTATTTACAAATAAATGATTAGATTACTTACAGTGTGGAAACAGGCCCTTTGGCCCAACAAGTCCACACCGCCCCGCCAAAGTGCAAACCACCCATTCCCCTACATTTACCCCTTACCTAACATATGGGCAATTTTAGCATGGCCAATTCACCTGACCTGCACATCTTTGGACTGTGGGAGGAAACCGGAGCACCCAGAAGAAACCCACACAGACACGAGGAGGACGTGCAAACTCCACACAGTTAGTCGCCTGAGGCGGGAATTGAACCCGGGTCTCTGGTGCTGTGAGGCAGCAGTGCTAACCGCTTTGCCACCATGCCGCCACTAGCATCAAGCAGCATTGCAATAAAGAAATTCTTTATCAGTCCATAATCATTTCATAGAAGTGACAAATGTCACCACACCTACATGCCCCACCCCCACTCACTTTACCCAGTCAACTAAAAATTTCAGGGACATAATGTTTCGCTGCATAATTAACCTGCACAACATACCTCAAACTTTAACTTGAAGTAATTACTGGAGCACGTACATCCACAGCTTCAATTTTTTAAAAAGCATGAAATGAAAATCAAACAATGGAGTTGCAGATTTCCAACAAAATAGCAAAAACTTGATTTTTAAACATCTCTGCTGGGAGAAGCTCATTATGAAGAATTCAGTTCTTTATCTGCGTTGAAGGAAGAGAGTGGGAATATCAAATTGTTGCGCTTGGAAAACACACAACAGCTAAGCAGGGATGGAAGTCGTGGTAATTACAGCAATCTCTAGCACAGCCAAAACTTTATTTTTAAATTGCATGTTTTTAACTCATCCTCATTACACCAACAATTCAGCTAATTAGTATCAGTTGTCAAGAAGTTAAATAACCAATTCACTTCTTTTCATTCTGGATTTGTATGGACACAGGATGTAATAGAATGACAAGGGGTGAGGTCCTCATCTGACTTCTTACTAACAGAAAACAATATCAATCTCAGCTGCCTTGACAAGAGGGGAAACATCCAAGACCTATACATCCCTGCATTCCCCAGTGATTACTTTAGAGCAATACTGACCTCGAACAGATCAAAAGGTGGCCAAATAAAGGTGGTTGGATCTTAACTGATGTACATTTGCCTGGTTAGAAACATAATGTGTTAATTCTGAGCTGGAAGCCAAAATACATATAACATTTATTCTTCCTCATCTAACTTTTCCACTCTTAAAAGATTTTCTTTAATGTCTAGTCTAAGGCAATTCTATGACATTATGACATCTCTGCCTCTAATACAAATAAATAGTGCACCTGTAACATTCAAATAAAAGCAAAATACGATAGAAGCTAGAAATCCAAAATAAAAATAGAAAGTAATGCAGAATGTCAGGAGGTCTGGCAACAATTGTGAAGACAGAAATGGAGATGTTCAGATTCAAAATATTAACTGTTTCTCAGAGCCTGACCTTCTGAATTTTGCCAGCAATTTCTGTTTTTATTTCAGTTTTCCAGCACCCACATTTTATTTTCAAGCTTCTCTAGCAGTTTGTCAGCAAATAAACAATGTTACTAGTGATATAGAAGTAGTCTTCTAGCATCAGGGAAATGTCACAAACAGAACCAGTTGAAAATACAACTTTGTACCAATTTATTGTATTTTAAAGATAAAATATAATGTTGTTGACTGGATATGGAATATGTTTATTGTGATTATAGCCAGTATAGAAACAAACATGAGAAATATATTCACAGGATTAATGATTTTTCTATGCCTGAATAAGACTAATTTCCTATTCATTATGCAATTCACAAATTTATTTTTAAAAGCTGGTATTTTGGTGATTGATTATTTTCTATGTGAAAACTGAAAATGAATACCTTTGGTAAGGGGAAAAGTGTGCCTAATCCAGTACAATTTACTGTTGTACAATACACTTGATTGACCTTATTTTGTTGCCATCACCATCGCCAATAAGAAAGCCAAAGAAAATCAAGATTTTATGCTAACATTATACAGCCCAAAAATCTTTCCATGACAACATAAATGTTCTGATTAGCTGAATAAACATGACAATTTCATATGCCCACTATTGATCTTTACTGAAATCCTAAGTGACAAAACTGACAAAAACAATTTAGTAGAATTGAAACATTTGTCCTCCAGTAAATTGCTATAAGGGGGGAGAAGCTCAAAAAGACTAAGTGTAAACTGTGTATTGCGATGACATCATAATCTACTTAAGATGGCATTGCAGCCGTGCTTAGCATTCACTTTACTTTCTGGCAGCCTCCTACAAAGCAAACATAAAAATGTTATGAATTGTAGGATGTAGCCTACAAGATGTTTTTATGAATTGAATTGATCTATAATTTTAATACCAACAATGTGCTCAAATCAATACTGATACCATTAAGTGAGGGGATGAGTGGTAAATCATTTTTCCCCATCATACCTACTTTGAAAATCAGCATCTGGCTAGGGGAATTTCATGCTCTGGTTGGCAGACAAATCCTGGCCAAGGTACTGAACTGTGACAATATGGCAAAACAAAACAGTTGGCTGATATTTATCCCCCTCATATCAGCAAATGCATACCAGATCATTTTATTGTAGAACATTCCTTTGAGAATACATGGGTTGACAATTGCACTGTGTTGTTTCTGGTATTTCAATAACTGCACGTGCTCCAGTTTCTGCCATCTACCACAAAAAACAATGAACAATCCAGACATTCCAACAAATGACTGGCTAAATTGAGAGCTGAAACAAATGTGCTTGATTAAATAGCTTTAAAGTATTTTATCACTTAAGGAATGATAAAATTAACTAAGAAAGCCCAATTTTACAATTATTAGATTATTCTAACAAGTAAAGGTACAACCTGTGGTCATCTAAACAAATGTTGTTGCCTAAATGAATTTTAATAAGTCAGAACACATAAGATAGTTAAGATTGGCACCATGGATTTTATCTCATATTGAACGTGAGTGAATGTTTTGCAACAAAATGAACTGGTATGCTTCCTCCATTGGATAATATGGAAATAGTTTTGCTGAGAATTCTTTACCCTCAGGCAAAGGTTAGTTGTTCAAGTGGAAGATTTGGAGATCAACCCATTTCGCTATAATAATATCCAACCAATAACAGCATTATTAGAGACCTTCCAGTCAGCTGTCAATTACTTTTTAAAGTAGAAAACGGCAGAACATGCTACAATTTTGCTTCATCCTCATCATAAATAATTTTGCAACAGTCATTGTTAGGATTGCTGATGACTGACATAAACAAAATTACTTTGAGATTACATATGTGAACAGTGCACCTTGAGTAAAACTCTTTATTGCATCCTTTAATCATATACATCTTTATATGGTAAAACTTGCACAAATCTATCAACATTTTCCCTATTCAACAATATGAAAACTAATCCACAACTATACAACATATCTTTGGTCATTCATACTTCAGATTAACAACTGCATATTGATCAGAAAATAAAGGCTGCTGCTCTATACTTGTGTCTAATTTCCTTGCTATATCCTTTGCTGGGAAGGTAAATTGGGTAAGGTATATAGTGGCTGCCAATTTCCTGCCCAACTTGAATGTTTTATTGTAAAAACTCAACAGGTCCAGCAGCATCTGTGAAGAGAAATCAGGGTTAACATTTCAGGTCCCGTGACCTTTCCTCAGAACCGCACCCAAAACATTAACTCTGATGTTTCTTCACAGATGGTGCCAGACCTCCCGAGCTTTTTCAGCAATTTCTGTGTTTGTTTCTGATTTTCAGTTACGGAGTTCTTTCGTTTTTTTTATTGCATGTTTTACCCACTATTTTGATGTAAGAATTTTGTCACTTTGTATAACTGGGCCTGAACTCACAATCTAATGCTGGCACAATCTAAAGTGCTGACTATGAGGACTACTTGACACTCAACTTAAACTGCCATGGTGGTGGGCTTTTGCCCGAAACGTCGATTTTCCTGCTCCTCGGATGCTGCCTGAACTGCTGTGCTTTTCCAGCACCACTCTAATCTAAACTCTGGTTTCCAGCATCTGCAGTCCTTGTTTTTATCATGGTGGAGGGACGACGAGTTTAAACACTATTAGTATTTTTGGCACAGGCTGCAGAAGAGCAATGCAGCTTTGCAATTTGCTGTGAAAAACTGTATTAATATTAACAAGCATGTCTTTTGTTAGCTTATCAAAGTTGAATTATTGGTAAATTGTGCAAGCGGTATTCTGACAAAAAGCTCTTTTAGAAATTTAAATTATAGCTTATCATATGCTGGATAAACAATATGTCCCACGTAGGATATAAAACAGACATTTTTATTGTATGTCTAGCCTTTATTTTTTGTTTCGGTGTTGTCACCACAATCATGTTATTATCTGAAGTTTCTCCTAGCATTGCAAACTATTTCAAAGGAAGGTAAACTCAAAAGGGTGATTCATAATTCTACCCTCATAACAATACTCCAATTCAAAGGTCCTAATATTCATCATTAACCTAAAGAAATTGCCTTAGATTAAGAATGTGCAACAAATAATGCTCTAAGTAGTGATTTTATCCTTCATAAGATAATCACAGATGAGGATCTGAACATCACAGAGATGCAACTCATTCAACCATGCGAAAGCAAGAATTTAAAAAAAGGTAGTGCAAATGACGAGTCCAAGCGGTTAAAAAGCCTTTGCTGTAGAAAAAACAAAATTCTCCAACTGCAAAAAAACTAGTCACATATATGCAAAAGCTGTTCAAGTTAGTTACGCAAACATACATAGGTAAAAATATTGGTCATATTAATACATCCACACAGATGCCAATTATGAATAAGCCTTTCCAGAATGCAGCATTGTATTCCTATGCTCAGCGCTTTAGAAACTGTGAACTTTCCCAGTCAGATTTAGATTTCACTCCGAAATCAGTAGTGTCAGGCGGGAGGTCTTCGTGGGGAAAGAAGCATTGTTCACATCCCCTCTTACATCCGTGACATCCTCAGCGCCGTGCACAGTCACACTGCTGCTCCTTCAATCCATCAGCCTTGCTTCCCTGTCTGCGCACACACCGCCTCCCCCCACCCCCACCCTCTCTCTCCCACTACCCCACTCCCCACCCTCCCTCTCCCCCCACCCCCACCCCCCCTCTCCCACTACCCCACTCCCCACCCTCCCTCTCCCCCCACCCCCACCCCTCCCTCTCCCCCCACCCCCACCCCTCCCTCTCCCCCCACCCCCACCCCCCCCTCTCCCCCCACCCCACCCCCCTCTCCCCCCACCCCTCCCTCTCCCCCCACCCCCCTCTCCCCCCACCCCCACCCCCCTCTCCCCCCACCCCCACCCCCCCTCTCCCACTACCCCAACCCCCACCCTCCCTCTCCCCCCACCCCCACCCCCCCTCTCCCACTACCCCACCCCCCACCCTCCCTCTCCCACCACCCCACCCCCCACCCTCCCTCTCCCACCACCCCACCCCCACCCTCTCTCTCCCACTACCCCACCCCCCACCCTCCCTCTCCCACCACCCCACCCCCCACCCCCCTTCTCCCACCACCCCACCCTCCCTCTCCCACCACCATCACTGACAGATGATGAACTGGAGCCGGCTCCACCCAGATCCAGCGGGATCCGGCCAACAAAGGGGGCCGCTGGCTGGTTGTTTATGCACCGACCCGCCCCAGCCCGGTCCCCAGTCCCTGGGGGTGGGGGAGGGGGGTGAAGACAATGCCTCCCCCCCCCCCCCCCCCCCTCCCCTTACCTTGGTGCCGTGGTAGTAGTCATCCACCGAGGTGGCGTTCATGAAGGTCTCCTGGAAGTGGGTGCTGGTGTCGATGCCGCCCGGCATGACCAGCTTGCCGGTGGCGTCGATGACTTTGGCCCCGCCGGGGATCATGAGCTCCCGGCCGACGAGCTGGACGACGCCGTTCTCGATGTAGACGTCCGCCTCCTGGGTGCAGTCGTCGTTGACCACGCGGCCCCCCTTGATGAGGGTCCGCAGGGCGCTGGCGCTCGCGTGCATTGTTCTCCCACAAAGCTCTCCGTCCGTCCCTTTTTCCACAAACTACCCCCTTACAGCCGGTGATTGCGGCAGCGGCGGGGAACACACCGTACCGTGTGAGCGAGCCCTCCCCCACACACACACACACCGGGAGCCTCTCCGTCCTCCCGCCGCCGGTGACCGTTGGCAAGTGCCAGCCCCTGGATCGCGCGATTGTCAGCCCTCCGCCAATCACAGGCAGGTGGGGGAGCCGGGCGGACAGCGCCGCGCGGTGGAGCTTGGGAGTTGTAGTCCCCGCCTCCCCGGCAATGCCCTCTGGCGGGTGGAGGGTGGGCCAGCCAATGGACTCCAACTCCCAGCGCTCGTCGAGCCCCTTTGGCGTGGTCCTGGAATCTGGTCCGGTATCAGTTCCAGCAGCGCCCAGCATTGTTACAAATCCCAATCCACTCCTCTACGATAGCATTTATTTGGCATTATGGTACAAATCAGCCACGAAATAATGCAACACTAACAGGAAAAGTTTTATTTGCCCCTCAATATATTTAATGCAACTTTAAAGTCAAATATATGCTCCAATGAAATGTATCGCCATCCCTCCACAGTGTACACTAACCGATGATTTTCAGATGTTGACTTCAGCTACTGCTTAGAAGGCAGACATTTTAAAAAGTAATTCCTCCTCACGGGTTATCGCGAACGAAGTGGTGCTTTTTCCTCTTTTTGATGTCACTGAAGTGGACTGTCATTTCGAAAAAGTATCGATTAAAAAACTGGAATAACGCCTCAAACGAACCCATTCCTTAATGTCTCGGACATACCGAAATGTGTCACCAATCCTTTCACCTCTGACTGCATAACCTCATTTCACATGATTCCTCTCCCAGTTTCTATCCTCACTTCGGCGCTACTGTCTCATCTGATCCATCCAGCCACTTACAGTTGGTTGCTTTAATATCATTCACACAAATCAAGCAACAATGCCCCTTTTTGATGGGTATGTCTCATAAAATCACAAACCATACTAAAGAGAAATGCAACAAATTACGTTTCCACCCATGTGTACTCCAGTCCCTCGTGTGTCAGCCTAACATGGTTTCTTGGGTTAAATACCACTGCCAGTCTGAGTTTATATAATACATACCACAAAGATCAGGTTGTTGTTGAGACAAGTGACTTGAAGTTTATTAACAACACTATGTATTTAGATAGCTGCAATATCACATAGTATAGCCTCTGTGTTAGTAAGGCTATTGTACATTATGTATCCACAACTGACTGCCTGAACACAATGCACTTTAATCCATTGTACCAAATATAATTGAAGGTTAAATGTATATCTTTGTACTGGAATGACACATTGTGTATCACATCTTAAAGGTACATTGCCTGTCTGCCTATGTAGTAATATGCGTACCTCTTTTGCTCTTTAAACAGTGGGAACCCCTTTCCAAGAGCATGTACAATTCTGTTCATTGAGACATGGGGCTGAATTTTATTAGAAATTGGCTAAGTGTCAATATTGGTGAGTTTCGTGGAGTGTTACACCCTGTGCACCTTAGAACTTTGAAACACAGCCTTTCAGGTTATTAAACTTTGTAGGAATGAAGGAAAAACCTACTGTTCAGACTGCAAAACTGACCTTGTCATGGAGAAACAAAATGAAGCAGTATGATCTGGCTCAAGGTGCGCCAGGAAAAGCCTTGCTATCCATGTGGGTTGAGGATTGAGGATTCCACACCAGCAGAACTGAGAAACAATGCTGGAGATTAGAGGTGAGAGTGTGGTGCTGGAAAAGCACAGCAGGTCTGGCAACATCCGAGGAGCACAAGAATTAATGTTTCAGGCAAAAGCCCTTCATCAGAGATGGGGGCAAAAGTGCTTCTCCCATGGTTCCTTGGAAGCAGCCAGTTGCATAAAAGCTTTGGGCTTCCTGTGCATTGGAGGATATCTCTGGTCATAACCTCTTCAAGGCATCTGATAGAGATTTCTACTGTCACTTCTGCTCCTTCTTAATTTTTCTCCACCTTGTTGCATCGCAGCAACGGTGATGGTAGCAGTCACTATGACTGAACCCATTGGTCACGTTGCTAATAAACCTGGGAGAAAATAAAAGAAAGGGCAGGTGCTTACTAATGTGAGTAGTCAGCATTTTGTATGACTCACAAATGACGCAGTGGAACATGGAGGACCGCAACATGGAGGATCATGGAATTCCTATGCATAGAACATTGACATAGGACCTGATTCCAATGAACACAACACAAGTCATGTCAAAAAGAGACAGTAGGAGATTGTAAATGCCATGTGAATACTGAGACCTTCTCCTCCCAGCCATAGAGAGGCATAATTACATATAAGAGCATCTTGGCAAAAACTTACATCTCACGATAAGAAGGAATCAATTGAAACACTATTTGAAAAGATTGCTCCCTACTTTGGGCTCTACTTCATCCACAAGGTTGGGGATGTTGGTCAAAATGTGTGAGGATCATAGAGATTTAACATTCATTTATCTTTGCTGTTAGGTTGTGCAACATCACTGGCTAATCTAGTTAAATCATTTGACTTATCAATCAATGTAACTAATGATAGTGATGTGAGGCAATTCCCGATCTTTAAGATCTTCTTTCCAGTTTACTTACCCAAACTCATACAGCAGTGGATTGAGAGAAGATGAGAGACCTATTGGCTATTACCAAAATACCAAAACAGCAGGAATTCTACAGCAGTATAGGACATGCAAGAGAAAACTGAAACGGGAGATTAGGTGTGCTAAAAGAGGATATGAAAGGATACTGGTAGGTAAAATAAACAAAAGTCATAAGTTGTTTTACATTAAGGGTAAAAGGATAACAAGGATCCATTAAGGACCTAAGTGGTATTTTGTACATGTTGCTTGAGGATTTAGATAGGATTGTAAATTAATACTTTGGATTGGTGCTCACTAGTGAGATAGACGATATGAGTATCTAAATCAGGGAGAAGGTCTGGGATACAATTAAAGAAAATAACATAGACAGAGAGGAGGAGGTTCTGAGTGGTCTGGCAGACTTAAAAGTAAATAAAACATCCAGGCCCAGATGAAATATACTCCAGGTTATTGAGTGAAGCAAGGTAGGGAATAGCAGGGGCACAGGCAAAAACATTTCAATTCCTCTCTGGCCACAGGAGAGGTTCCAGTTTACTTGATGACAGCCAATGTGGTTCTGTTAATCAAGAAGGGAGAAGGAGATAAACCAGGAAATTACAGATCAATCAGTCTAACCTCAATGGTGGGGAAAGTATTGGAAACAATTCTGAGGGACATTGGAGAGACAGGGATCAATTAGGAACAGTCCGAATGGTTTTGTTAAGGTAAGGTCATATCTGACCAACTTGATTAAATTTTTCAAAGATGTGACCAGCTGTGTAGATGAGAGTAACACTCTTGAAGTAGTCTACTTGGATTTCAGCAAGATATGCCAAGGCAAGGTATGGCAAGGCATACAGAGCTATGGGCCAAGTGCTGAAAAAAGGGATTAGAATAGTTAGGTGGTCATTTTCCCCGGCATGGACACAATGGCCTGAAGGACCTTTTCCTTTTCTGTAGATCTCTATGAATCTCTGGCTGATACAGTTATAGTGCCAGTTAGGAGAGAAAACCTTGAATTGAACAAATCCTTTTGATTTGAGATGTAAATTTTATCAGAATCCAAATAATATTGTTTGTGTTTATGAAACTAAATTCCATAAATTGTACATTAGAGTCAGATTAAACCTTTCTATTAATATAATCATGGGAATCAAACTTTTTAAAGAAATCTTAGTGATGGCAACTAAATTTTCTTTGTGATCTCCAGTAATGACATGCATGATAGTTTATGATCTCTGGACACTTAATAATGTTTTAATAGAACATCAGGTGAAATCCTGAAACATGGCAAGAATCGGAATTATGGGGGATTCAAGATGGCGGTGACCCAGGAGTATCGCGTTGCTGGGCTCTGTGCCACAACATCAGCAGGACAGAGCTAGATCTCATCCCACCTATGTTACTGTGAACAAAAAAACCCAGTAAAAGCACTGCAGAACCTGAACATTTCACTTACCTTTGCTTTTGCTGCGGGAGAATGCCGACAAAATGAGGGAGTTCACCCAAGCTTGGGATGGGGGGGGAGGGGGGGGCAGCTCAATCCACCGGGGCAGCGGGCTTTCTTATTCACTGGGCTTTGGTTAATGAGCTCACCAAGTCTCGCGAGGCCCTGGGGAAGCAGATTGAAGAAACAATTGGGGAAAAACTGGCCCCGGTCTCTGCTGTGCTGCAAAAGCAGGAACAGTAGCTGGAAGACCTGGGGAAAAGGACTGATGAACTCGAACACTGGGTCACGGGGGTGGAAGCAGAGACTGATTCATCCAAGATTTGGATTGAAGCCCTGGAAATACAGGTCCGTGCTTTGCTGGATCTGGTGGATGACCTTCAGAACAGGGGCAGGAGGAAGCATCGTCATGTTGTAGGCATGCCAGAGGGGATGGAAGGTGAGCAGCTGGTGGAATTCTTTGAGAAGTGGTTCCCGGAATTCCTTACTTTGGAGGCTGAAAAGGGAAGGATAAAGATTGAGAGAGCCCACCTGGTTGCGACAGGGAGACCAGTGCCCCCACCCTGTCCTGGTATGGATCCATCATTATAAAGACAAACAGAGAGACATGGAAGCTTCCGGAGGCAAGGGGAGGGATCTAAAGGAATTGATGTGCAAGGGCTCCAGGGTCATGTTTCTCAAAGACTTTTCAGGTGATCTAGAAGAGGAAGTCCTACAATGGCATTGAGAGAGCTTGGGATCCAGTACTCTTTAAGATATCCAGCTGTGCTTCGGATTAATCATAACAGATCTGTACATTTATTTGACTCGCCAGGAACTTTGTGGACACATTGACTTAAGACAGATGATTGAATCGGCACAGATAACAGAGTTGTTCGGGTTTGTCCTTCTTCAGAGAACACTTGGTGGAGTCTCCTTTTGTTGGTAATAAGTTGCATTAAATTATGCTCGGGATGGATAGAGTATTTACCTTTAATTTCTAAGTTAGGTTATACTAAGGGAGGGGTGACATATTTACTTTTTACTTACTCATGTATACTACTAATTTTGTTTTTTCTTACTTTTTTGCTACTTTATGATGGGTTGCCTATGTTTAGGGCATGACCCTGGCTGGGAGGAGCTAAGTAGGGTTAGTAGGGTTTTGAGATGAATAGGTGCCCCCTTTGAATGGGGGGCGGGGGTGGTAAATTCCTCCAATCAGTGTCTTTGGCACTTGTTTGCTTTTCTGTTTTTGCTGTACATAGGTTTTGTGAGGTTTGTAGGTTTGTTGGTTGTAGCTGTTTCAGTTTATGTAGTTTTTGGACTTTCTTCCACTAAAGCTTGGTGATTCACAGTTTGAGTTCTTCCTCACTGGAGACTGATGGTGCTATAGAAGGTTATGGCTAAAAATGTGTTCAAATGGTGTACCTGCAACATTAAGGGGAGTCACTCGCTGGTCAAGAGGAAGAAGGTACTCGCCAGTCTTAAAAGGAAGAGGGTGGATGTTGCCAAGAAATGCACCTAGACAATGCAGAACATTTGAAACTGCAACAGAATGGGTATGACTGGGTTTATTTCTCATATTTCAATACTAGGAATTGGTGGGCGGCCATACATGTTAGGAAGAATCTTCCATTTAAGTTGTTAGAGCGTATTAAAGACATACATGGGAGATTTATACTCCTTAAAGCTTTGACAAATGGGGAAGAACACGGGATCTTAAATGTTTATTGTCCTCCCGGCCCACCCCCTCAAGATCTTGATAGACACATTTTCTAAACTGGTTAACCTTGCATCTCAGCATATTATCATTGGAGGGGGGGGTGCGTGGGGCGAGTTTAATTATCTAATAGACCCTATGGTGGACAGTTTGTCCAAAGGTCCCCCGATATCTTCATCATAATCTAAGCAATTAGGGGATTTGTGTGTTGAACTATGACTGGAGGATGTTTGGAGTCACCTTTACTCTACTGGCAGGGATTTTACGTTTTTCTTGAATTCGCCCAAATGCCAAACCAGGACTGATCTTTTGACTCCCGCAGCACATTTGGGCATGGTGGTGTCATGCACAATCGGCAATATAATTATTTCTGATCACGCTCCAGTGTATCTAATGGTCAAGGGTAAGGATAGTGTGGTAGATTCAAGGCACTGGTGACTGGATCTCTTCATTCTTAAGGATAGCAAGTTTACTGAATTCTTTTCTACTGAATTCAGGGCTTTTTTAGACATTAATTCAGGCTCAGCCAGTAATCCATCTGTTCTTTGAAAAACTGCTAAAGCCTATGCCCGGGTGTTGGTTATTTCCTATTCTGCCAGAAAGAAACGGCAGAAGGGTGAGCAACAATGCTTGCTTGGAACACATCTGAAGGCAGCTTGTGAGAAACAGAACTCACTCACAAATCAATCAGCCTGAGACAAAGCCTTGGAAACAAGAACAATTTATTACAGCCTTGCAAGAACTGGACGCTTCCGCAATCAAGCAGAAATGCGCGCGAAAACAGAGCATATTAGCTTTCTTATTCAATTTACAAGTTGCAGAATCACGCCTCCCTTTTCCCATCCTATCATAAGCCGATTACCTCACTTGTTAGTTATTTTCTTATCTGGCCATCCTGCTGTCCTTGTCTGCATTCTTTGTTCCTTGTTTGGTACAGCTTGTTCTTTTATCCAGTTTCTCTTATCAAACTATAAGCTTCATTGTGAAATGCCCTTGCTGCTTCTTTTTGTGGTCAGCTACAACCCTTTAAAGTTATTTCCTAGCTTAAAACTATTTTCTTTAAAAGATCCTCTATATACATTAAAGTCTTAGCTACATGCTACAAGAATTAACACCCCACCCCACCTGCAAAAACAACATTTCTAATCTTCCACAAGCTGAAAAGGTACACTTTGATAGACCTTTGTTGTATAAACTGCAGAGGATCACAGCGCTTCAGTCCACACTGAACTCCATACTCACACAGAGCTAAGAGGGAGCTTACGTTTGCAAAGCAAAGGTTGTTTGAGCACGGGATAAGCTTGGCAAGTATTTAACATATCTGGCCAGGAACAGGGCTGCTCCCCAACCCATTACCTCAATCAGGGAGGATATTGGCAATTTAACCTATGATTCTAAAAGGATTAATGCGGCATTTCAAAATTTTACTCCGAACTATACCAGTCTGAAAGTTATGAGGATGGGCGGGTTAGGATGGAGTCTTTTTATTTAAGAATTTGAACTTCCTGGGAGTGACCTCAGAACAAGAGTTTCTCCTCAATGCCCCACTCTCAGATGGAAAGGCGTTGGGTCCTGACAGACTTCCCAGTGAGTTCTAGAAGGAATTTATAAGTATATTGTCAGGACCGATTCTTAGTATGTTTAATGTTTCACATAGCCGTGGCCTCATCCCACCATCTTTAAGAGAGATGAACATCTGGAGGACGTGCTTCCTAAAGGGCCGTTTCACTCCTGAATGTTGATTTCAAAATCCTATCAAAGACTCTTGCACTAAGACTAGAAACCCTGCTGCCCTTCATCATGAAAGAGGATCAGACACATTTTATAGAGGTCGCAGATCGTCAAATAATGTCAGATTACTTAATATGATCCAAGAACGTCAACAATGATCGGTACAGGGATTAGTGATATCTCTAGACGCAGAGAAGGCATTTGACCAGGTTGAGTGGCCATATCGTTTTTCTCATTAATGAACATTCACCCATGTCTGCTGGATCTTATGTGAATGCTTCAAATGCTTTTTACTAAGCAAACATTTGGAAGACTGAATGGCTGGTTCAGTTCCTTTATCTCATATCGCAAGCGGCCCCTTACTAAACTGACTAATCTGTAGCTCCCTCACAGACTGGGAGGAGTGGACCTCGCAGATATCAACAACTATCAATTAAAGCTCATTGCTATCTGACGGGAAAGACTGGCCCGGTGGGGGGGGATCCTCACTCACTATGTTTGACATTGAAGCATCTCAGGCAAGATGCCCCCTTACTAGCTTGCTGTTCTTGGACAAAATGGGAACAGTTAAGGAATACTGCCATAGCCCATTAGTTATTTATATTGTTGAAGTGTGGAGGGCAATGCATCAGAGTAAGGGCAAATTGCCAAAATGTCATTTTTTACACCTATAGTTAGTATTCTGGGTTGTCAGCCAGGGATGATGGACTTGGGGTTTAAACTATGGGCAGCTAGGGGCGTGTCTTGCCTGGTGACTTATTCGAGGGGGATATATTGATGTCACTTGACCAGTTGGCTCAGAAATATGAGTTGCCCAGTAGGGACCTCTTCTGTTTTTTTTTCAAATTAGAAAATTCATACAAAAAGAGACCACATTTGTAATGGATTCTTATCGATCTGGCACAGAGAAGAGGGTGTTGAGTGCTGAGAACACACTTTCTGTCACCTATTGGGAGGGGGCCCCTCAGATGAGTCTGAATGGTTCTGTAAGGTATGGGAGAGGGAGCTGGATGTTGAGATCTCTTGTGAAGTATGGGAGGATGTCTGGGAAAATACAATTAGGATCTTGATTTGCAACAGAACCCATGGCATGCAACTGAAAATTCTGCACAGTGTCCACTTGGCTCCAGACCGCCTTTCAAACATTAAAGCGAGAGTTTCCCCAACGTGTCCTAAATGCAAAATGAGTAGGGGTACGCTCACACATTGTCTCTGGTCCTGGCACAGGCTGTGGGCACACTGGAGCACTGTGGTAGAGAGGGTCTTGGGGACAGAGGTGGAGATGGATCTGGTATCTCTACTCCTTGGCCTTGTTAATCCACTTCCATTAGATACACTCAAAAAAAGGCTTTTCAGTATCCTCACCTTTTCTGCAAGGAAGAGTATTCTGTTAGGGTGGGTGTCTGAACCCCCCCTGGGGTTGGCAGGCTGGTATTACCTAGTCATGGAGCACATCCCCTTGGACTTATAAACAGGGAGCACCACAAAACCGAGAATTTGACTAAGGCATGGCAGCCCCTTTTGGACTACCTGGGTACAGATTGGTCTGCCATATTAATAAGGGCCTTTATATAGCCATTGCAATTCTGTTTAATGAAGCTGGTGTCCAGGGAGGAGGAATTACGAACACATAAATATGTATAAATTTATGTTCTCTATGGTCAAGGGCTATTACTTTGTTTCGTTGAGCTGTGTTATTATTA
Organism: Chiloscyllium punctatum; assembly: GCF_047496795.1. Lineage (NCBI taxonomy): Eukaryota > Metazoa > Chordata > Chondrichthyes > Orectolobiformes > Hemiscylliidae > Chiloscyllium > Chiloscyllium punctatum. The sequence continues at coordinate 157,163,574 of NC_092741.1, forward strand.
TTATTGTTGTTGCTGTCATGATTCATTAGTTAGTTGTTAGTTATTCGTTATTATTTATTTATATAGTTAGCCAGTTTCATTTAATCATGGCTGATGGGCATTTCAATTCCACTTACCTGCATTCTCCCCAAAGCCCTTAACTCCTTGCGAGACCAAGAATTTATCAATCTCTGCCTTGAAGACATTCAATGTCCCGGCCTCCACTGTGCTTCGTGGCAATGAATTCCACAGGCCCACCACTCTCTGGCTGAAGAAATGTCTCCTCATATCCAATCTAAATTGACACCCTCTAATTTCTATGGCTGTGCCTATGGGTCCTTGCCTAATGGAAACAGCTTCCCAACATCCACCCTTTCTAAGTCATGCATTATCTTGTAAGTTTCTATTAGATCTCCCCTCAACCTTCTAAACTCTAATGAATACATTTCCAAGATCCTCAGCCATTCATCGTATGTTAGGCCTACCATTCCTGGGATCATCCGTGTGAATCTCTGCTGGACAGGCTCTGTGTGGGGCCCAAAATTGGACACAGTATTCTAAATGGGGCCTAACTAGAACTTTATAAAGTCTCAGAAGCACATTGCTGCTTTTATATCCCACCCCTCTTGAGACAACATTACATTTACTTTCTTAATCACAGACTCAACCTGCAAGTCAACCTTTAGAGAATCCTGGACTAACACTCCCAGATCCCTTTGTACTTTGGCTTTATGAATTTTCTCACCGTTTAGAAAGTAGTCTGTGCCTGTATTCTTTTTTCCAAAGTGCAAGACCTCACATTTGCTCACGTTGAATTTCATCAGCCATTTCCTGGACCACTCTCCTAAACTGTCTAAATCTTTCTGCAGCCTCCCCACTTCCTCAGTACTACCTGCCTGCCCACCTAACTTTGTATCATCGGCGAACTTCGCCAGAATGCCTCCAGTCCCTTCATCCAGATCATTAATATATAAAGTGAACAGCTGAGGCCCCAACACTGAACCCTGCGGGACCCTATTTGTCACCAGCTGCCATTCTGAAAAAGAATGTTTGATCCTAACTGTCAGACAGCCAATCTTCAATCCATGCCAGTAGCTCACCTCAAATACCATGAGTCTACTGTGAGACACTTTGTCAAAGGCCTTTTGGAAATCTAGATAGATAACATCCACTGGGTTTCCCTGGTCTAACCTACTTGTTATCTCTTCAAAGAATTATAACAGGTTTGCAAGGCATGACCTCCCCTTACTAAATCCACACTGACTTGTTTTAATCTGACCTTGCACTTCCAAGAATTTAGAAGTTTTATCCTTAACGATGGATTCTAGAATTTTACCAACAACCGAGGTTAGGCTAATCAGCCTATAATTTTCCATTGTTTAGTCTTAATCCTTTCTTGAACAAGGGGGTTAAAACACCAATTTTCCTATCATCTGGGACTCTCCCTGACTCCAGTAGCTTATGAAAGATCACAAACAATGCCTCCGCTATTTCCTCAGCCACCTCCCTCAGAACCCTAGAATGTAGCCCATCGGGGCCAGGTGATTTATCAATTTTTAGACCTTTTAGCTTTTCTAGCACTTTCTCTTTTGTAATAGCTATCATACTCAACTCTGCCCCCGACTCATCTTAATTGTTGGAATATTACTCCTGTCTTCCACTGTGAAGATTGACACAAAGTACTTATTCAGTTCTTCAGCTATTTCCTTATCTCCCAAAACTAGCCTTCCAGTATCTATGTGGAGTCTACTTTTGCCTCTTGTTTATTTCTTATGTATTGAAAGAAATTTTTACTATCATTTCTAATATTACTGGCTAACTTACCTTCATATTTGATCCTCTCCTTCCTTATTTCTTTCTTTACTATCCTCTTTTTGTTTTTGTAGTCTTCACAATCTTCTGATTTCCCAGTGCTCTTGGCCACTTCATAGGCTCTCTCTTTTACTTTGATCTCCTGACTTCCTTTGTCAACCAAGGCTGCCTAATCCCTACCCTCCTCCCCTTGCTCCCCCTTCCCCCCCCCCCCCACCACCACCACCACACACACAGATAATTTTTCTTTTCTTTGGGATGAAACTCTGTATTGTGTCCTCAATTACACCCAGAAACTCCTGCCATTGTTGCTCTACTGTCTTCCCCACTAGGCTCTGCTTCCAGTCGATTTTCGTCAGTTCCTCTCTCATGCCTCTGTAATTACTTTTAGTTAACTGTAACACCATTACATCCGATTTTGCCTTCTCTCTTTCAAACTGCAGACCGAACTCTACCATATTATGATCGCTGTCTCCTAAGTGTTCCCTTACTTTAAGATCTTTATAAAGTTTGACTCATGACATAGTATTAAGTCCAGAATAGCCTGCTCCCTTGTGGGCTCCATCACAAGCTGTTCCAAAAAGCCATCCTGTAAGCATTCCATGAATTCCCTTTCTTTGGATCCACCAGCAACATTATTCACTCAGTCCACCTGCATATTGAAGTCCCCCATGATCACCGTGACCTTGCCTTTCTGACGTGCCCTATCTGTTTCCTGGTGCATCTTGCGTCCCTGGTCCTGACTACTGTGGGAGGTCTGTACATAACTCCCATTATGGTTTTTTTGCCTTTGTGGTTCCTCAACTCCACCCACACAGACTCCACATCATCTGACCCTATGTCATTCAGTGCCATAGATTTAATTTCATTCTTAACTAACAAGGCAACCCCACCCCCTCTGCCTACCTCCCTGTCTTTTCGATAAGTTGTAAATCCTTGGATGTTTAACTGCCAGTCCTGAACCCCCTGTAACCAAGTCTCTGTGATGCCTACCACATCATAATCATTCACTATGATTTGTGCCGTTAATTCATCTACATTGTTACGAATACTACGAGCATTCAGGTAAAGCACCTTAATGATAATTTTCTTGGCCTCATGATTTCCAACATCTCGAGTCATATGTCCTAAGTTATCCTTCCTTTTTGCTTCATTCCTAATCTGCCTTGAACTTCAACCCTGCACATGTGCTAACCTGCTGCTTATCTTTCTACTTGACTCCATACTCCCTGTTGCTTTCCCTTTCCCTTCCCCCCGACTCACAAATTTAAAGTCCTAGTGACCACCCTATTTATACTTTTTGCCAGGACACTGGTTCCAGATCGGTTCAGGTGGAGGTGGTATCCATTGGTACAGATCTCCCCCCTCCGGTTCCAAAACCCATGCTAATATCCCATGAAATAGAATCCCTCTTTCCCACACCAATCTCTTAGCCACATGTTTACTTCCCTAATTTTTTTATCCTGATACCAATTAGCACGTGCCTCGGGCAGTAATCCAGAGATTATGACCCTCAAGGACCTGTTCTTCAATTTCCTTCCTAGTGCTCGATAATCCCCAAACAGGTCCTCCTTCCTAACCTTGCCTATGGTGTTAGTGCCAACGTGGACCACAACAACTGGATCTTCTCCCTCCAGCTCCAACCTCCTTTCAAGCTGGTCGGAGATGTCCTGTACATCGGCACCGGGCAGGCAACACCCCATGCGGGACTCACGATCTGGCTCACAAATGATACTATCTGTCCCCCGAATTATAGAATCCCTGATAACAACTACTTGTCTTCTTGCTCCCCCCTCTTGATTGGCCTTCTGCACCATGGAGCTGTGGTCAGCTGGCTCATCCTGTCCCCAGCCCTTTCCCTCAGCCATACAGGGATCAAGAATCTCATACCTGTTGGACAAGGTCAAGGGCTGAGGCTCCTCCACTCCTGAACTCAGAATCCCCCTACCTGCCTCACTTACAGTCACACCCTGTTGCCCCTGAACACTTATTGAATTTGAATTACTTAATCTATTGGGTGTAACTGCCTCCTGAAACAAAGTGTCCCGGTAACTCTCCCCCTCCCAGATGTGCCGCAGTGTTTGAAGCTCAGATTCCAGATCATCAATTCTGATCCGGAATTCTTCCAGCAATCAACATCTGCTGTAGATGTGGTCACTGCCGTTCATAATGGGATCAGCCAGCTCCCACATCATACAGCTACAGCACATCACCTGCCCAGCCATCTCTACTTATTTAATTAATTTATACAAATTTATGAGTCAAATAATTTCTAGTTCTTCTCTATGGTCTTATTCACCTAACCAACTAACAGTAAACTTTTAATCAATCACATGATACACAGTATAATCACAGTATAATCAGACTCTTTCCCATTTGAAATTCTTTCATATTGCTGCTAGATAAAGATCTATTATCTATGATTCTTGTTCCACTGTAATTTGCGTGTTTTGCATTTCTTATGCACTGTATGCTATGTACGAGTGTGTAGTTCGTGCTGTCCATGCAGCACTCTCTGTCCTGGAGGAACACTGCCTTGTTTTGACTCTATATGATAGAAATGACAAATAAAAACTACTCTACTCCACATTGACTGAGGAGTGTGTGATTGACATGTTATGCCAAAATTGGTTAATATCTAACAGACCAGCTGCATATCAAGTGACAATATTTAAAGAAGATTTCCAATAAATCAATTTTAAAATGGCTAGGGTACTTTAGGACCTTTTTTTGTGACATACATAAGGTATTGAAATTATAGATTAGACTAGATTCCCAACAGTCCACACCAACCCTCTGAAGAGCAACCACCCAGACCCATTTCTCTCTGACTAATGCACCCAGCACTATGAACACTATGAACAATTTAGCATGGCCAATTCACCTGACCTACACATCTTTGGACTGTGGGAGGAAACCGGAGCACCCGGAGGAAACCCACACAGATACAGGAAGACTGTGCAAACTCCACACAGACAGTCGCCCAAGACTTTAATCGAATCTGGGACCCTGATGCTGTGAGGCAGCAATGCTAACCACTGAGCCACCGTGCCACCCAGGAAATAATGTTTCCGGAACTTTAAAATGTTGAAAAGTGAGGTCTTAAAGACAATAAAATATTTTGGAAATGACTGTGGTATGGGGTTTGAAATTATAACCTGGGAAATTTGTGAGCAAGTCTAAGGTTTGGCAGGCTATTTCCCACTGCTGAAACCAATACCAATTTCGTCTTACTTTTTTAACCCTGAAAGAAAACTGCTTAGGTCTGAAGTGAGTGCTGTAGTTCACAAAGGTTAGCAACATTATGGACTACTGCACAGAGATTGCAGGGGACTGCAATGCCATTTGATGAGGTGTTGCATTTCCATTTAACTTGATGGCTTTGTAGATACCCAATATAATGTAATACAAAGCAATATCAATTGGTTTTCACTTCTGGACCTTCCAAATTGATGCTAAAATGTTCTGCATTCATACTTAGATTTATACCTTGATACTGAGAAAACAGTATCTCAAATGATGCAAACTCCTTTGTTAGATTATTCTGATGCACTCAGAGAGAGAACTCACCTTAACTCGCAGTTGGAAAAAGAGGGAGCTTAGTCTACTCAAAATCAAACATTTGGCAAATCTATGTTCACACAAAAAACAACAGTAATCCCTATAGTTTAATGGGATCAAACCTGATTGCATTATTAGTTTGACTTGCATCTACAAAGAAGAAATGTTCTGAGCAAGTGTTATCACTGTTGAGTGAGATTATGTGACACTGATTCTAAACCTGCTGCAAAATATGTAGAAATGCAGGGACACATAATTAAAACATAGAACAGTACAGCACAGTACAGGCCCTTCGGCCTTCGATGTTGTGGTGAACGTTTATCCTACTCTGAGATCAAACTAACCTACATAGTCTTCATTTTGCTACCATCCATGTGCCTATCCAAGTGTCACTTAAATGTCCTGAAAGTATCTGACTTTACTACCACTGCTGACAGTGCATTCCACCCACCCAGCACTCTGAGTAAAGAACCTACCTCTGATATCTCTCCTAAATCTTCCTCCAATCACCTTAAAATGATGCCCCCCTCGTGATTGCCATTTCCACCGTGGGAAAAAGTCTCTGGCTATCTACTCTATCTATGCCTCTCATCATCTTGTACACCTCTATCAAGTTACCTCTCATCCTTCTTTGTTCCAATGAGAAAAGCCCTAGCTCCCTCAACCTTTCTTCATAAGTCATGCCCTCCAGTCCAGACAGCATCCTGGTAACTCTCCTCTGCACTTTCTCTAAAGCTTCCATATCCTTCCTATAATGAGGTGACCAGAACTGAACACAATATTCCGTGTGGTGTAACCAAGGCTCTGTAGAAATGCAGCATAACCTCCTAGCTCTTAAACTCAATTCTCCTGCTAATGAAAGCCAACACACCATACACCTTCTTAATGACCTGATCAACCTGGGTGGTAACTTTGAGGGATCTGTGGATGTGGACTCCTAGATCCCTCTGTTCCTCCAACTGCCAAGAATTTTGCTTTACCCCCGTAATCTGCATTCAAATTCAATCTTCCACAAAGAATCACTTCACATGTTTCCAGGTTGAACTCCATCTGCCACTTCACAGCCAAGTTCTGCATCCTGTCAATGTCCCGTTGCAACCTGCAACAGCCCTCCACACTATCCACAGCTCCACCAACCTTCATGTCATCAGTAAACTTACTAACCCACCCTTCTACTTCCTCATCCAAGTCATTTATAAAAATCACAAAGACAGAGGTCCCAGAACATCCAGGCTGAATACTTTCCATCAACTACCACCCTCTGTCTTCTATGGGCCAGCCAATTCTGTTTCCAGACAGACAAATTTTCCTGTATCCCATAGCTCCTTTCTTTCTGATTGAGCCTACCATGGGGAACCTTATCATACACCTTGTTAAAATCCATGGATACCGCATCCACTGCTCTACCTTCATCAATGTGTTTTGTCACATCCTCAATGAATTCAATAAGATTTGTGACCTGCCCCTCACAAAGCCATATTGACTATCTCTAATCAAGCTATGCTTTTTCAAATAATCATAAGTCCTGTCTCTCAGAATCCTCTCTAATAATTTGCCCACCACCAGTGTAAGACTGACTGGTCTGTAATTCCCAGGGTTTTCCCATTCTTGAACAAGGGAGTAACATTTCATCTTGGTGGTCAACAATAAGCTATGAGCAGGATTTTTATTTGAGAGAGTTGGGAAATTTTCCAACTTGTCATCCATGCCTTGGTAGAAAGTGCATCGAGCAGTGAGATTTGAATTCTGGGATTTTGGGGGAGGAGCTGGTAGGGTTACAAACTAGAGCTGGGAAATATTTAGAGACAGACACACGGGGGGTTGCCAAAAGGTGAGGTGTGCTGGTTAAGAGGTCCCCTCAGTGGTAAGGGACTTTCTCCCAGTGGCTTCATTTACAATGGGTCCTCTAGCCCTCATTCCCTCAACTTCCCATACACTGGCCATGCCCTAGGAGAAAGCAAGGACTGCAGATGCTGGAGCTCAGTGTCAGGAGTGGTACTGCTGGAAAAGCACAGCAAGTCAGGCAGCATCTGAGGAGCAGGAGAATCGATGTTTTGGGCATAATCCCTTCATTCTTGATAAAGGGCTTTATGCCTGAAAGGTTGATTAGCCTGATTCTTGGATGCTGCCTGACCTGCTGTGCTTTTCCAGCACCACACTCTCGACACTGGTCATGCCCTGTCAATTAAAACGTACCTCACCCACCTTCATTACCAGCCCATGCATACCAATGGTCTCTCATACAGTCCATGCCAACATTTGTCCCTGTATTTATCCCCAGTGATACCCTCCATGCTAACCCACAGCTCTTCCAAGCCCATTCATTCACTGTACACTCTGTACAGAAACAATAAAATGGATCATAACAATGCTATGTTTGCAAAAGCTTCAATGACAGTCATTCATTCATAGTGTTTTTAAAAAAAAACTGCAGTTAGTTTAACCCTATAAAGGTCTCAATCATCGAGCCTTTTAAAATATCAAAAGCAAAACTATCAAAGTATCAAAAGCACTTCCTGCTGCTGGAAAGATAGAGTCATAGAGTTGCACAGCACACAAACAGATCACTTGGTCCAACTCGTCCATGCCGACTGGATATCCTAAATAAATCTAGTGCCATATCCCTTTAAACCCGTCATATATCCATCCAGATGCCTTTCAAATGCTGCAATTGCACCAGCCTCCATCACTTCCTCTGGCAGCTCATTCCATACACGCAGCACCGTCTGCGTGAAAAAGTTGCCCCTTACGTCTCTTTTATATCTTTCCCCTCTCCCCTTAAACCTATGCCCACCCCAGGGAAAAAACTTTGTCTATTTATCCTATACAAGCCCCTCACGATTTTGTAGACCTCTATAAGGTCACCCCTCAGCCTCTGGCGCTCCAGGGAAAACAGCCCCAGCCTATTCAGCCTCTCCCTGTAGCTCATACCCTCCAATCCTGGCAACATCCTTGCAAATCTTTTCTGAACTCTTTCAACTTTCACAACAGCCTTCTGATAGGAGGGAGACCAGAATTGCACACAACATTCCAACAGTGGTCTAACCAATGTCCTGTACAGCCACAACATGACCTCCAACTTCTATACTCAATGCTTTGACCAATAAAGGAAAGCATACCAAATGCCTTCTTCACTATCCAATCTAACTGTGACTCCACTTTCAAGGAATGACAAACCGCACTCCAAGATCTCTTCTTGGAGACGTAAGGGGGCAACTTTTTCACGCAGACGGTGCTGCATGTATGGATTGAGCTGCCAGAGGAAGTGATAGAGGCTGGTGCAATTGCAGCATTTAAAAGGCATCTTGATGGATATATGACGGGTTTAAAGGGATATGGCACGAGAGTGTTCAGCAACACTCCCCAGGTCATAACCATTACGTGTATAAGTCCTTCTCTGATTTGCCTTTTCAAAATGCATCATCTCACATTTATCTAAATTAAACTCCATCTGCCACTCCTCAGCCCATTGGCCCATCTGATCAAGATCCTGTTGTAATCTGAGGTAACCCTCTTCGCTGTCCACTACACCTCCAATTTTGGTGTCATCTGAAAACTTACTAAGTATACCTCCTATGTTCACATCCAAATCACTTATATAAATGATGAAAACCAATCCATGTGACACACCGCTGGTCACAGGCCTCCAGTCTGAAAAGCAACCCTCTACCACCACCCTTTGTCTTCTACGTTCAAGCCAGTTCTGTATCCAAATGTTGGTCAACTTGAAAGGGTTCATAAAAGATTTACAAGGATGCTGCCAAGATTGGAGGATTTGAGCGAAAGGGGGAGGCTGAATAGGCTGGGGCTGTATTCCTTGGAGCGTATGAGGCTGAGGGGTAAGGTTTATAAAATCATTAGGGGCATGGATAGGGTAAATAGTCAAGGTTTTCTTCAGGTTGGGGGGAGTCTGATACTAAAGGACATAGGTTTAGGGCAAAAGGGTAACTTTTTCACGCAGAGGGTGGTGTATGTATGGAATGAGCTACCAGACGAAGAAGTGGAGGCTGGTACAATTGTAACATTTAAAAGCATCTGGATGGGGTACATACAGGAAGGGCTTCGAGGGATATAGGCCAAATCCTGGCAAATGGGATTCGATTAATTTAGGATATTGGGTCAGCATGGACAAGTTGGACTGAAGGGTCTGTTTCTGTGTTACATATCTCTATGCTTTTGTCATTTGTAAATAAACCATTGTGAGGTTGACAAAATAGCTCTAAGAAAAAGAGCTGTCAAACAAGCATATTTATTTTTCCCTTGGACAGAGGAATTTCAACAGAATAATGAGTGGCTGGGTCCCATTATGCATTCTTGGCCATCTTGTGCCGAAGGTTTGGGATCTCAGAATGAGAATGGGAATCCTAGAATCGAGATCTGCCTGCCATTTTTATTAAAGGTCTGCAGAAGCTGTTTCTGTGAAATGTGTGGCTCTGGAAACAATATTTTATGAATAAATTTGTTTAATATATACAATATTTGTTCTGCTGTATAATAACTAAAGCAATGCTTAGTTTGGAATGAAAATATATCTTGAGGAATAATCATAATTTTATGACAATCGAGGCTGTATAAAAGAAATACAAAGTACATACAAAGTGTGACTTTAATAGATCAAGATTAAGCAGCAGAATGGCTATTCTTCAGTCTTTTGAAAGTTGATGACACAAAACATTATTTGTTTCTCTTGCTACAGATACTGCTATACTTGCTGGGCATTATCTATTTATATCCTGGAATATTCCTTTATTAATTTTGGGTGTTAAGTGAGATTATCTATGTTCTGAAAGGTAAAAGGAGCTAGAAGGGTGATACTTCTCTTCCGGCTAAACTTGATTATGTTATTTTGACATTAGATTCGTACAGACCAATTACAAACTATTTGGATATACTCTGGTACCTCATTCCATATATACACCAGCCTCTGCGTGAAAAAGTTACCCCTTAGGTCCCTTTTATATCTTCTATTGAACAGAATAAAAGCTAAATTCTAATTTATAATTTCAGAAAAAAGATCATATGCTGTTTGCAATTTCTACCTGCAGACTCCTGTTATTGATGGTTGTTACCTTTTCAATTATGTTTCACAAGCTTTTTGTTTCACTTTCTACCACAGGACAGAAAGCTTAATTGAAATTTGCAAAAAGTTTCTATCATTTTAATGTGTAATTATCCCTTTTTATAAATATCTAATTTTAATATGTTTTGAAATGTAATTTTTAGTTTTATGAATATAACTACAAATAGAACATAAAGCTCATAAACAAAAAGATCAGCATAGTAAACACCAATCTAGAAATCAGCAGCTGGGTTGGATGGAGAGCTGCCTCCCCACTGCTTAAAAAGTGCAGCCCAGAAAGTGGTTGTTTTGAAGATTACAGCTAAATTAGTTTAAAATCATTCAGTACATCCCAAGTTGTTTTAAAAAAACCCATTTACTTCACCAGATCAAAGAAGAAATTGTAAATGCGAAAGGATAAAAAATTGAGGATAGCTTGAGCAGCATCCATTGTCATGGAGATGGTTAGACCTTATTAGGAAAGATTTCTGGTGTCAATCTATCTATTTACTGGGAGAAATATTTAAGTATTACTGTTTTCCTATAGCAAAATAATGCTATTATGGATTATAATGTCAGCAAAATAATAGGGATTTGGAACAGATTCATTCAATTAATTATTGTAAGATCCATTTTTCAGTACAAATAGAGATCATTAAACAAAATTTACCCGAAAAATAAACATGAATTATGACATCGTTGTGCTTTTCTTCAGAATAAAATTAATGCAGTGAGTGTAGTTATCATAGAATTAAAAAAACTGAAGGCAATCATACATTTGTTGCTTAGCAGTGCAATTTTGTATAACATTTTATTGAGGTTTAACAGACATACAGTCACAAATAAATGTACCAGTATAAATTTTGAGCAGTTACATTAACCATCCTTACAGTAACAGTCACATAGCAGGGTTACACCTTATATAATCATAATATCAATGATGGGTGTGGGTATATATATATTAAAGGAAAGAGATGAGAGAATACCTCATTTTAACATTTAAAGGGATACTGTATTCATCAAAAAGTGTTTGGCAAACCTTTTTTGTTTGGCGAAAAAAATAGGCATGCACCATTTTGTATCATGATGATATCATGACTGACTGATTCAGTGATATTTTTTGAACAATTAACATAATTGCATTATGAATTCGTAAACAAAAAAAGTTTTCTCAAAATACTTTTTTGTGACATCAGTGCCCCTTTAAGAGTTTTTCTGTGCACTGGAGTTGCCATTAACCCTGGTGTGATACAATGTGCTCCAGAATGGACTCCAAATTTATCACAGCTAGATTTTTATGTACTGAGTACTTTTTTAAGCATTTAAAAAAATATTTTGTACCTCTTCCCCCCCCCTTTAGATCCTTACAGTTGCCACCCTTTAGCACCATTATGCTTTATTCTTCAGTGGGGAGGAAGGGACAGTCCCAAGCTGTGGAGAGTTGCTGTGCTAAGATCATGCAGCAGAAAAGAAACTTAAATGGGTCAGCTTTCTCCTAATTTTCTTTTCTTTTGAGCTGGCGTTTAATGCAGTTCAAAAATCCCATATTGAGCAGTCCAGTCACAAGCAAAGAAAAATTTCCTTTAAACTTGCCCTCTGACAAATTCTCAAGCATTGCAGCAAATTGGCTGCTTCACCAGTTATGAGTTTAATAAATGCTACTGGTTAACAAAACACTACAATGTCTGGAGCACCTTAGAATGCAGAGACTGCAAGTTAAAATTAAGAATATTGATATTGCTTGAATATGCTTTTTTAAAATTGAGATCAATTCAACCTTTTTTTTAAAACTGGCAGCTCAGCAAGAATTTTTCAATTTTAATCGAGGATTAGTGCCTGCTTATTCCAGATAATTGCACTTTGACTATTAGTTGAAGATAAAGAAACAGTAGTATAATTTCTAAAGAAACCACAGCTTGGAGCTCTCCACTGACCTAGCTGAAGAAAAATAGCATTGAGGTGAGCAGTCATGTTAGGGAAAAATGGTAAAAATTGGGAGAATATAAATAGAAAAATATATCATTAAGGGGGTGGGGCCTTATATCTGCTGGCTACTGGAGTATCAGGAGTTACCCCAGCCCTACATTTTTTTAAACTTAATAAGTATTCGTAATTAGTTACTAATCTGAACTAATTGTTCTAATTGGGATGTTATTTGAATATAGATTTTACAAGAAGCTCTGAGTTTTATTGGCATAAACGTTCCCTTCTGAAAAAAACTGGATGCTATAGAAGAGGAGGGAAAACAAAGAGCTTTTTAGTCCTTCAAGTTGTTACCAGTTAAAAAGTGCTTCCCCAACTATAGGCTAACACTGCTCCAAAAGGAACAGATTTGCACAGGTCATCTTCAATTACTATTTTTCATTAACCTTTTTGGACATGTTATGACACATCTTGGGGGCAGGTGGGACTTGAACCTGGACCACTGTGCCACAACAACCCCCACAGGTCAACTTTAACATTTCGTTCTTTAATTTTATGTTGATTGTGCAACAAGTGTATTATCTAATAAAATCAGCACTTTGTAACTCAGTACTCTGGATAATGTGACGCACCTGGGACCATTTGTACTGGGAAACATGTCCACAATGAAGTCAGCAGGTAAGCAAGGAGGCAGCAAAGTGTGGCCACCCATGCGGTGAAAAAACTGCAGTGTTACAAGCTTCATTTCCCCACAGCACAGCAGCACACAGTTTAAAATACTAGGCAGAGAATTGGTTTCTGATAAATTTGCCAGAGTTGCATTTGATTCCACTTACAGGATCAGATGCACATATCTGAAATACATTAGCTTTCTAGATAGCAGAGTTCCTTCATTGTATGAGAAATGGAAATATTGGAGTTTGAAAATGTTCACATACAGTACTAGAAACATTTTTCCTAGTGTGCCAATATAATAAGCTAGCTGTTTCTGAATAAAACTTCTGGAATTTTCTTTTTGCTCCTCAGCAGCAAACATCCTACTCAACTAACTGATTAATTTAAGGGAACCAGGTCACACAAAGGCGTGATTTTATTTCCCCTAGATGTCAGCCAACTGGATCTACAGTAGAAAGAAACAATATACCAGAAGAACAAAAGAATACACAACAAGCCGATACACAACCGTGTACACTTTGCACAAAAAAACCAACACATTTATTCAAGTGTTCTCCAGCACAAGTACATCAGAAAGGAGCATTTTGCGCATTGAAAATGGGTGGAGGTTGACTGCTACATCTGCTCCACGTACTGACCTTTCCATAAACAGCTATGTCACGAGCAATACACTGTAATACAATATTCACTGAAATACAATCTTCAGTGAAATCTCTTAACTTTGAAATGCACATTATCGTCAATAAATATTATCAAAGTTATAATGACAGTAAAATGAAGAAATAAAACCAAAGAAATACTGTTTGCTGCGTGGAATGTGGAAAGAAAATGCACTGCTGCTGGGGATCAAGCAAATACATATGTAACAGTAAAAGTATTAGCAAATTTACTACATTGTCTTCAATATGAATACATGATTCCCACAAATAAGCACCAACTACGGCACTGTCTAGGCTAAAACACATGAAACTGATTTTTTTTCTTTTCAAGTACAAAGTTAAAATGCCTTTTTCTTTTCTTAAAAGAGTAAAATAATAGTGCTTTTCCTTGACTATGAGAACTTAATAAATCATCGTCAAGAAAGCAGATTTCTTTCAATATTTCAGAAAAAAAATGTGTAGCACCATATGAATCGACAACTGCTTCAAGGAAAACTGACGGTTGTGTTTGATCAAGTACTGACAGCAGAAATACGATTCGCATAAACAACTTATAAACAAAAAAAACGTAGATTAACAAAAAAAAAGCCAAAGGATAAGGAAGGAAATGGGAACAAAGAAAAAAAAAGAGGCAAAATTACACCATCAAGCTGCACTGTATTGACTTGTACCTGATTATATGCAGCTACAAGGAGGGGTATTTCCTGGTATAAAAGAGACCCCTTAGGAAATTTTAAAAAAATTCAACCAAAATAAAAGGAAAACACAGATGTAAAAAATTCATCAGTCCTTCAGTAAAAAACTGCAGCCTGTCATTTAGTTTTGGATGACCAAACACATCACTGCATGTTGGCTGGCTATTTGTGCTGCCTATAAGTGACCTGTGAAGTAAGCACCAGGCCTTAGCCCAAGGATGAAAGCTTAAGAAAAAAGCACCATTTTCTGTTATATATTTTTTCTTATTGTACAAACATGATAGAAAAATTACAGTCATGGCAAGAGTCCTTAAAAGTGACTTCTTGAGAAAATGAAAACATTACTACATTTTCACACTCAAGCCACTAAAGACCACCTTAACAACATTAAATGTTGCTCTTTCCTGATTATTTTACAATTCTGCCTCTTGTAAACGGTAAGGCAACATCAGAGCTGATGTTTTCAATCACCTTTTGTAAAAGCACCATTGCAGAAATTGTTGCACAGTAGTACCTTTTTCGAACAACTATCAGTGTATTGTAAATGAGAGGTACTGGCAGCTGATAAACTGTTTCTTCATGGTTTCTGGATGTAGGCACCTGAAGTATTATATAGTATTTGTATGTAGCGTTGATTTTTTTGCTCGAGATAGATACCAGAAATGGTGCTGGTAAGGCAAGGCTCAGCTGGCTGACTTGATGTTCCAGGCTCTGTTCAAATCCAGCTTCTTCTTGCTGCTCCTATCCACCTACACAAGGCAAAATTGTCATTTTCCCAGTGCTGCAAAGGATTGAACAGCCTCATCTCAAGTACAGCTTGAACACAACATAAACAATAATTACAAAATCACCCATTAAAATAGCTGAAAATTAAAAACATTTAAAAAATTAAATAGGATAAAAATGATGACATTTAAAATAGTGAAATTAAGTAACATCTAAGAGAATGTGACTTTTTTTTTCCTTGGAGTAAATTAATTTCTTTCCTTTTTTTTAATAAGTTCCTTTGTCTTCTTTGTTTTCAAACACAGGCAAAATATTCTTTCAGTGGTGCAAACAGGTGACGTATGACAGGAACGCTCCAGGATCGCCCGAGAAGTCTTTGTCGGGCAAGGCGGCTCATATTGGAGACATCTGTGTAATGGACTGGGAAACCAAACACCCTGAAGAAAGAGTAAAACACTTCTATTGTCAACAACGTTACAATGAGATTTCATTCTAATGAAACCTATTTCAGGACTATAAAAAATCTGTCCATTCACGTATGTATACATACATTGTTATAAATCAATGAATTGATATCTGTGAGCATTTGTAACTGAAAACTGGGAAAATGCCAGACTGAAACAAGAGAAGTTTGAATTTATTCTAGAAAATGAATTCCCATCAGTTGATTAAACATTTAATAAACTAACAGAATATCAAATATTTCCATTCCTATGACTTTCAGAGATAACACAGAGTCATAGAGATGTAGAGAACAGAAAGAGACCCTTTGGTCCAACTCGTCCATGCCGACCAGATATCCTAAATAAATCAAGTCCCATTTGCCAACACTTGGCCCATATTCCTCTAAAGCCTTCCTATTCATTTAGCCATCCAGATGCCTTTTAAATGTTGGAATTGTACCAGCGTCCACCACTTCGTCTGGCAGCTCATTCCACACACGCACCAAGCTCTACGTGAAAATGTTATCCCTTTGGTCTCTTTTAAATCTTTCCCTCTCACTTTAAACCTATTCCCATCCTGGGAAAAAGATTTTGTCTATTTACTCTATCTATGTCTCTCAAATTCCCTCTATAAAGTCAACTCTTAACTTCTGATGCTCCAGGGAAAATAGCTCCAGTCTATTCACCATTCAACCCTATCAATATCCTTGTGAATCTTTTCTGAACCTTTTCAAGTTTCACAACATCCTGCCTATAGCAGGGTGACCAGAATTGCACGCAATATTCCAAAAGCGGCCTAACCAATGTCTTGTATAGTTGCAACATGACCTCCAACTCCTCTACTCAATGCACTGACCAATGAAGGCAAGTATGCCAACGCCTTCTTCACTACCCTGTCGAACTGTGACTCCACTTTCAAGGAGCTATGAACCTGCATTCCAAGTGCAGGTCTCTTTGTTCAGCAACACTCCCTAGGACCTTACTATTAAGTGTATAAATCCTGCCCTGATTTGTCTTTCCAAAATGCAACACCTCACACCTATCTAAATTAAACTCCATCTGCCACTCCTCAGCCCATTAGCCCATCTGATCAAAATCTCATTGTAATCTGAGGTAACCTTTGCTGTCCACTACACCTCCAATTTTGGTGTCATTTGCAAACCCACTAACCATATCTCCTATGTTCACAACCAAATCATTTATATAAATGACGAAAATCAGTGGACCAGCACTGATCCTTGTGGCACACCACTGGCCACCGGTCTGAAAAAACAACCCTCCACCACCACCCTCTGCCTTCTACCTTTGAGCCTGTTCTGTACCCAAATGGCTAGTTCTCCTTCTAGTCTGTGTGATCTAACCTTGCTAAACAGTCTATCTTGAAGAACCTTGTTGAATATCTTACTGATGTCCATATAGATCACATCCACTACTGTTCCCTCATTAATCCTTTTTGTTACTTCTTCAAAAACCTCGATCAAGTTCGTGAGACATGATTCCAAGTAGCAATTTGCTTTTGCACATTGTAATGGTGTGAGGCTAAAATACCTTTTTATTTGCTGCAAGCTTCAATTTACCAAGGCAGTGTTCAGCTGAGCATTTGCACTGTGACAAGTGGCTCGAGGGTATGAACAGTCATAGAGTCATCGAGATGTACAACCTGGAAACAGACCCTTCGGTCCAACCCATCCATGCTGACCAGATATCCCAACCCAATCTAGTCCCACCTGCCAGCACCCAGCCCATATCCCTCCAAACCCTTCCTATTCATATACCCATCGAAATGCCTCTTAAATGTTGCAATTGTACCAGCCTCCACCACATCCTCTGGCAGCTCATTTCATATACATACTACTCTCTGTGTGAAAAAGTTGCCCCTTAAGTCTCTTTTATATCTTTTCCCTCTCACCCTAAACCTATGCCCTCTAGTTCTGGACTCCCCAACTCCAGGGAAAAGACCTTGTCCATTTATCCTATCCATGCCCCTCACAATTTTGTAAACCTCTATAAGGTCACCCCTCAGCCTCCGACGTTCCAGGGAAAACAGCCCCAGCTTGTGCAGCCTCTCTCTATAGCTCAAATCCTCCATCCCTGGCAACATCCTTGTAAATCTTTTCTGAACCCTTTCAAGTTTCACAACATCTTTCCAATACGAAGGAGACCAGAACTGCATGCAATATTCCAACAGTGGCCTAACCAATGACCTGTACAGCTGCAACATGACCTCCCAACTCCTGTACTCAATACTCTGACCAATAAAGGAAAGCATACCAAACGCCTTCTTCACTATCCTATCTACCTGCGACTCCACTTTGAAGGAGCTATGAACCTGCACTCCAAGGTCTCTTTGTTCAGCAACACTCCCTAGGACCTTACCGTTAAGTGTATAAGTCCTGCTAAGATTTGCTTTCCCAAAATATAGCACCTCGCATTTATATGAATTAAACTCCATCTTGCCACTTCTCAGCCCATTGGCCCATATGGTCAAGCTCCTGCTGTAATCTTCACTGTCCACTACACCTCCAATTTTGGTGTCATCTGCAAACTTATCAACTGTACCTCTTATGCTCGCAAAATGACAAAAAGCAGAGGATCCAGCATCGATCCTTGTGGTACTCCACTGGTCACAGACCTCCAGTCTGAAAAACAACCCTCCACCACCACCCTCTGTCTTCTACCTTTGAGTCAGTTCTGTATCCAAATGGCTAGTTCTCCCTGTATTCCATGAGTTCTAATCTTGCTAATCAGTCTCCCATGGGGAACCTTGTCGAACGCCTTACTGAAGTCCATATAGATCACATCTACTGCTCTGCCCTCATCAATCTTCTTTGTTACTTCTTCAAAAAAACTCAATCAAGTTTGTGAGACATGATTTCCCACGCACAAAGCCATGTTGACTATCCCGAATCATGCCTTTCCAAATACATGTTCATTCTGTCCCTCAGGATTCCCTCCAACAACTTTCCCACCACCGAGGTCAGGCTCACCGGTCTATAGTTCCCTGGCTTGTCTTTACCGCCCTTCTTAAACAGTGACACCATATTTGCCAACCTCCAGTCTTTCGGCACCTCACCTGTGACTATCGATGATACAAATATCTCATCAGGGATAGTTGGTTGGATGAAATGGAGAAACTTAAAGAAAAAACTATGATTGTAAAAAATAAAAGTCTCAACCTTGATTCTTCTGGCCTCATAAACTATCACCCATTTGCAACTTCCTTTTTTTCTCTGAATGCACTATTGCCTTGAAAATGCATGCTAATGTTGCTGAACATCATGTAACAGCACTGAAATAACCCCAACATCACGCGTGAATCTGTCCTTGTAATAGCACTGAAATAACCCCAACATCATGTAACAGCACTGAAATAACCCCAACATCACGCGTGAATCTGTCCCTGTAACAGTACTGAATTGGATCCAATGCATCACAAATTGTATCTGTTAGAGAGATTAGTGAACTATCTTAATTCTTTAGTAGCCTTTGACAAGCCCAATCATACATTTGTCCTTTGGTGCCTAACGACTCTTTTGCAGTTCAGTGGGACTGCCATTGCTTGTCAGACTTGACTTTTACATATTCATAGTTAGATCATTTCCAGCAATAACTTCTCTTCCCATGTACAACATTACCCCTGGATTACTAAGGATATCATTGGCTTCTGCTCTTTCTTCCCTTTCTACGTGACTTGGTAATAACATCTTACATGTACACAACTGAAGACCTGTTCTCTGTCCCTATGATAACACCTTAATCTTTCTTCTGCCTCTGTGTTACAAGGTTGCTTGCCTCACATTAAGTTGAGAATAAGTTCAATTTCCTCCAACAACCAAATTGCAGTCACTTGACACCATTTTGAACTTGTTGCGCCACAGTAAATGCCCATAGCCCAAATTTCAATTGAATGAGGGAAGGTTTGGACTTTAGTTCAGTTCAGAATTTTGCATTCGGATACTCAGTGTGGGGCTGTAAGAAACATTCACTTTATATTTTGGAGTTGCCACTGTGCACTGATGTCACTGTTAGAGATAGAAGTGAACATACAATGAGAAAGAAGTAATTGGCATGAAGCAACTCATCTAATGGGATCTTTGCAGAAGTTGAGACTTCAGTGTTTGTGGCCATCAGAAGCACTGTAGAGTGGGGTCCAGTACTCTCAGACACTTCTTTGATATTGTACTGTGGAAATGTTTAAATCCACCTGACAGCGTAGACAGAGTATCGGTTTAACATTATTTCTGACAAAGGGACAGAGCACTGAACAAGAAATTATTGAAGCCTGTGACAAAGGCAATGTAATAAATGTAATGGCCAGGGAACTTTAATCTTCCTATAGATGGCACAAGTCAAATTGGCAAAGTGATCTGGAAAATGGGTAAACATTCTTTCCACATCTACCTTGCCAAGTTCCCTTCGGCTCTTTCACATTACAATCATGTCTTGCTCTTAGTCTTCCAAACTGTAGCAAATACAAGTACAGCTCAACCGACTGTACAGCCCATCCCACTGTACAGCCCATCCCACTGTACAGCCCATCCCATTGTGCAGCCCATCTGACAACACAGCCCATCTCACTGTACAGCCTATCCGACTGTACAGGCCGTCCGACTTTTCTTAAGAAGACATCCTGTACACTCCAGGTCCATAAACATTCTCTGAACTGCTTCTAATGCATTTACTCCCTTCTTTCAGTAAGGTGACTGGTGTTGTACACAATAATCTAGTTGTGGCCCCTCCACACACCCATGCCCTGTATGACCAGAAGATAATCTCACTACTTTTGTTCAATCTCCTGACAATCAATGATAACTTCTTTTCTAATTACTTGCTGTATCTTCATACTAATCTGCTGTGATTCATACTCTTGGAAACTGTGATCCCTGTGCATCGCAGAGCTCTGCAACTGCTCAATATTTAGATAATATGCTCTTTTTTATTCTTCTTACCTAAATGGTCAATATTACATTTTCCCCCATTATCCATCTACCAAAACTTTGCCTGCTGACTTAACCTATTTAGACCCCTCTGCAGACTCCTGATGTCCATTTCACCTACTTCCGTACTTATCTTTGAGTCATCAATAAATTTCGACCCTTCACCTAAATCACTTCTATAAACTGTTAAAACTTGAGGCCTTAACACTAATTCCCTAAGGCATTACATCTTGCAAACCAGAAAATTACCTATTCATGCCAATTCTCTTTCCTGTTACCTGGCAATTTCCTCTCCATGTCAATATGTTACCCCCTAGAAGATAAGTTTTTACTTTCTGCAATAACCTTTAATGTAACCTATAAACAGGATGGTCTGCACCTGAACCTGAGGGGCACCAGTATCCTTGGGGGGAGGTTTGCTAGTGCTCTTGGGGGGGGTTTAAACTAACTCTGCAGGGGCATGGGAACCCAGACTGTAGCTTTAGGGTGCAGGACCTGGAGTGTAGGGAGGTTAGGAATATGGCATCAATCTTAAAGGAGGGTGCCTGTAAACAGAAGAGTGGCTTGAAGTGTGTGTACTTTAATGCCAGAAGTATACGAAATAAGGTAGGTGAACTCGCAGCGTGGGTTGGTACCTGGGACTTCGATGTTGTGGCTATTACGGAGACATGGCTAGATCAGGGACAGGATTGGCTGTTGCAGGTTCCAGGGTTTAAATGTTTTAGTAGGGTCAGAGGTGGGGGTAAAAGAGGGGGGGGTGTGGCTTTGCTTGTCAAAGATAGTATTACAGCGGTGGAAAGGAAGATGGACGAAGATTTGCCATCTGAGGTAGTTTGGGTGGAGGTTAGGAATAGGAGAGGTGAGGTCACCCTGTTAGGAGTCTTTTACAGGCCTCCTAATAGTCCTAGAATCGTTGAAGAAAGGATTGTGAAGATGATTCAGGAGAAGAGCGACAGTAATAGGGTGATTGTTATGGGAGACTTTAACTTTCCTGATATTGATTGGGAAAGCTATAGCTCAAGTTCGTTAGATGGGTCAGTGTTTGTGCAATGTGTGCAGGAGAGTTTCCTGACACAATATGTAGATAAGCCAACAAGAGGTGAGGCCATACTGGATTTGGTTCTGGGTAACGAACCAGGCCAGGTATTAGAACTAGAGGTAGGTGAGCACTTTGGGGATAGTGACCACAATTCGGTGATTTTTACTCTCGTGATGGAGAGGGATAAGTGTGTACTACAGGGCAAGAGTTATAGCTGGGGGCAGGGAAATTATGATGCGTTGAGGCATGACTTAGGATGTGTGGATTGGAAAAGTAGATTCCAAGGCAAGAGCGTAATTGATATGTGGAACTTGTTAAGGAGCAACTATTGAGTGTCCTTGATAAGTACGTACCTATCAGGCAGGGAGGAAAGGGTCGTGTGAGGGAGCCGTGGTTTAATAAGGAGTTGGAATCCCTTGTTAAACGGAAGAGGGCGGCCTTTGTAAAGATGAGGCGTGAAGGTTCAATAGGGGCAATTGAGAGTTATAAGGTAGCCCAGAAGGACCTGAAGAGAGAGCTAAGAGCAGCAAGGAGGGGACATGAAAGGTCCTTAGTTGGTAGGATTAGGGAAAACCCTAAGGCTTTCTATAGGTATGTTAGGAATAAAAGAATGACTAGGGAAGGAATAGGTCCAATCAAGGATAGTAATGGGAAGTTGCGTGTGGAGGCTGAAGAGATTGGGGAGGCGCTGAATGAATACTTTTCGTCAGTATTCACTCAGGAACAGGACATTGTTGTCGATATAAATACTGAGGCACGAATAAGTAGAATGGATGGCTTTGAGATATGTAGAGAAGAGGTGTTGGAAATTCTGGCAAGGGTGAAAATAGATAAGTCCCCTGGGCCTGATGGTATTTATCCTAGGATTCTCTGGGAAGCAAGGGAGGAGATTGCAGAGCCATTGGCCTTGATTTTTGTGTCCTCTTTGTCGACAGGAGTAGTGCCAGAGGACTGGAGGCTAGCAAACGTGGTTCCCTTGTTCAAGAAGGGGAGTAGGGATAATCCTAGTAACTATAGGCCAGTGAGTCTCACTTCTGTTGTGGGCAAAGTCTTAGAGAGAATTGTAAGGGATAGGATTTATGCACATCTGGATAAGAGTGATGTGATCAAGGATAGTCAGCATGGTTTTGTGAAGGGCAGGTCGTGCCTCACAAACCTTATTGAATTCTTTGAGAAGGTGACTAAGGAGGTAGATGAGGGGAAAGCGGTAGATGTGATATATATGGATTTTAGTAAGGCGTTTGATAAGGTCCCCCATGGTAGGCTACTGCAGAAAATACAGAGATATGGCATTGAAGGTGAGTTGGAGGTTTGGATTAGGAATTGGCTCTCTGGAAGAAGACAGAGGGTAGTAGTTGATGGCAAAGGTTCATCTTGGAGTGCCGTCACTAGCGGTGTTCCGCAAGGATCTGTTTTGGGACCATTGCTGTTTGTCATTTTTATAAATGACCTGGAGGAAGGGTTAGAAGGTTGGGTGAGCAAGTTTGCGGATGATACGAAAGTCGGAGGAGTTGTAGACAGTGAGGAAGGATATGGCAGGTTACAGCGGGATATAGAGAAGCTGCAGAGCTGGGCAGAAAGGTGGCAAATGGAGTTCAATGTAGCTAAGTGTGAAGTGATTCACTTTGGTAAGAGTAATAAAAAGATGGATTACTGGGCTAATGGTAGACTACTTGGTAGTGTGGAAGAGCAGAGGGATCTTGGTGTCCATGTACACAGATCTCTGAAAGTTGCCACCCAGGTAAATAGTGCAGTGAAGAAGGCATATGGCGTACTGGCTTTTATTGGTAGAGGAATTGAGTTCCGGAGTCCTGAGGTCATGCTGCAGTTGTATAAGACTCTGGTGCGGCCGCATCTGGAATATTGTGTGCAGTTTTGGTCGCCATACTATAGGAAGGATGTGGAGGCACTGGAACGGGTGCAGAGGAAGTTTACCAGGATGTTGCCTGGTGTGGTAGGAAAATCCTATGAGGAAAGGCTGAGGCACTTGGGGTTGTTTTCATTGGAGAAAAGAAGGTTTAGGGGTGATTTGATAGAGGTGTACAAGATGATTAGGGGGTTAGATCGGGTTGACAGTGAGAACCTTTTTCCACGTATGGAGTCAGCTATTACAAGGGGGCATAGCTTTAAATTAAGGGGGGGTAGATATAGGACTGATGTTAGGGGTAGGTTCTTCACTCAGCGAGTCGTAAGTTCATGGAATGCCTTGCCAGTAGCAGTAGTGGACTCTCCCTCTTTATGGGTATTTAAGCGGGCATTGGATAGGTATATGGAGGATAGTGGGTTAGTGTAGGTTAGGTGGGCTTTGATCGGCGCAACATCGAGGGCTGAAGGGCCTGTACTGCGCTGTATTCTTCTATGTTCTATGTTCTATGTAACCTTCTGAACAGTTCTGAAAATGGCCACTGGACCCAAAACGTTAACTTTGCCTTCTCTCTTTAGAGGCGCGTGACCTGCTGTGTTTTCCAGCAAATTTATGTTTTTGTTTCTGATTTCCAGCATCTGCAGTTCTTTGGTTTTCTTGTTTACTATTTACTTGGTACGGGTGGCACGGTGGCTCAGTGGTTAGCACTGCTGCCTCACAGCACCAGAGTCCCAGGTTCGATTCCAGCCTCAGGTGACTGTCTATGTGGAGTTTGCACATTCTCCTCGTGTCTGCATGGGTTTGCTCCGGTTTCCTCCCACAGTCCAAAGATGTGCAGGTCAGGTGAATTGGCCATGCTAAATTGTCCCGTAGTGTTCGGTGCATTAGTCAGAGGGAAATGGGTCTGGGTGGGTTGCTCTTCAGAGGATCGGTGTGGACTTGTTGGGCTGAAGGGCCTGTTTCTACACTGTAGGGAATCTAATCTGCTTCCCTTGTGATTATACATTTCTTGAATCATTCCTTTCCTCTATATCCTGATTCACAGCCTTTTCTGTGATATTACTCATATCCTTTACAGTATAAAATCCCTCAATGAGAGGGATCCTGTTGACAAAGAGGTTATTGACTCGGGTTGTTAACCTGGGCCAATCAGAAAGCCCTTGTTAACCAATATAAACAGGGGATTAAAAAAATATAAACAGTGGATTTAGAATCTCCTCAGTTCAGGGGACTGACTCTGAGCTGGCTGGCCACAGCCCAGTGTACTGTGCACAAGTCAATAAAGGGTGAGTTGCTGACAGGATACCAGTCTCTAAGCAATTATCTTACCTGCCATCTCCTTGTTTAACCATTCCTGATTCTCCACACTCACTTTCTATAGGACCAATGCTCCCTTTGTTATTTCTTTCATTTTTTTCAACATCTGGAGAATATTACCAATATTTTTATATTTCTAGTTAGCTTTCTTATGTATTCTGATTTGCCCTTCCTCATTACCTGTAAGCTATTTTGTGTGTTTTCCATATTTTGTCCAATCCTCTGACCAGCCACCCGTCTTTGTATGATTATATGGTTTTTAAAAAATTTGACATTATTGTTAACTTTTTCAGTTAACCATGATGGTGGGTCCTTACTTGGAATTTTTCTTTCTTATTAGAATGTGCCTGTCCTCTGTATTCTGAAATATACACTTTAATGCCTGCTACTGTATTGCTATTGACCTGTCATTTAAATCTACCATTGTTACCTAGGAGTGCCTTCACTACAAGATTATTAATTAATTCCATCTCACTGCATAATACCACATCTACTATAGCCTGTTCGCTGGTTGGCTCCAGATTGTACTGTTTCAAGAAATTATCATCTCAAACATACTATGAACTCCTCATTTAGACTACCTTTGCACATCTGAATTTCTTTCAATCTACACGTACATTAAAATTTCCTAGGATTATTGCCATGCTTTTGTGACAAACATCCATTATTTCTTCCTTCATTCTCCATTTAGTGTGTGGTTACTTTTAAAGAGCCTTTGCACCACTTTGACAAGTGAATTCCCATCATTCTGGATTCCGATGTCCACCCAGACCCTGCTTCTAAGTCCTGGGTTCATTAATTCAGATCATCTCTCTCCATTGTGACAGTACCATCACAATTAACAAAGGCACTCCTCCCGTTTTTCCGAGTCTCCTGTCCTTACTGTCCTGTACTTCCAATATTCAGTTTCCAATCCATGTCATCTTGCAGCCATGCGTCTGTTATAGCACAGCCCTAGAGCTAGTGTCCTTACAGTTGGGATGTTGTTCAATCTACAATCCAAAACCAAAACTATTCTGATCTCATTCATCAGACTTTAATATGCAGAGGATACTTGTGTGTGCTCAGAAATTAAGTTTCAGTCATTGTCAACTCCTTTTCTGAAGGATATGAGAAAATGGATTTTCATAAAACAGACTGAAAATATAAGTCCTTTTCTAACCCACTTCCACAATACCTCACCTCTGACCGTCACCCCATAAAGATCAGTGCTGGAAGCTCAGCTATTTACATACTCTGCTCATGATCTAGACAAGGAGACAGAACAAAGTATTTGTATTTACTGACCATCAAAGTTAACCAGGAACACAAGCTACGAGAACACTGAAGGCTTTAAAGAGGTAAAGACAGATTAGGTACATGGACAACAAGACAGCAGATGGAGTAACATGTTGGAAAGTGTGATGTTATTCACCTTGGTTTTAAGAACAGAAAGGTAGAATATTTTCTAAAGTTGTTAAACATAACTATTGGTGTTCAGAAGAACTTGGGTGTACTTGTCAAAAAACGTAATGTAGCATGCAAGTAAAGTGAGAAATTAGAAAGATAAATAGCATGTGAGTCTTTATTGCAAGGGGACTGGAGTTAAAGAATAAAGAATCTCTTCAACGACTGTACAGAGCTTTATAGAGACCACAAAAGGATCGGTGTGTCCAGTTTTGGTCACCATATTTGAAGAAGGATATTCTTGCACTGGAGATGATACAATAAAAGTTCATCAAATTGGTTCCTGAGATGAGAGAGTCGTAGTTCCTATGATAAGAAGCAGGGGAAATTTGAATGCGTATTTTACGGAGTTTTGAAGAATGAGGCGCAATCTAATTGGAACATAGAAAATGCTGAAGCAACTTGACAGGACAGACACTGAAAGATTGTTTTCCCTGGAACAGGAATTTAGAAAATGAGGCAACAATCCCAGGAACATAGGCTATCATTCAAGCTGGAGATGAAGAGAAATTCCTTCACTTCAAGGATTATGAACCTTCTGAATTCGTATCCTTAAAGGAATGTGCATGCTCTAACTGAACCTACTTAAGGTTGATACAGAGATATTTTGGTCTCTTGAAGAATTATGGTATGATTACAATGAGAGAGGTGTTTTCTGAAACACCAACTCACCTTGCTCCCATTTCCTTGATATACTGAAGGGAGACAGGAAGTGGATAGGAAGGTGGAATTGAAGCTGAAAGTCAGTACTGATCATGTTGAATGGCAGAGCCAGGTACCCCATTCCTTTTTTGAACCTTTCATGCTCTGTTTTCCTCCATCTTAGTTCGATACTAAGATAATGTATATCTTTATCTGTTTATTTCAGTGAGTGACAGCTAACTTAACTGTACATCCAGAAAGTTGAAGCAAAGCAGACCCTAGGCCCGAAAAGATTCTTCAGTAAGCGGTAGATCTCCCATCTTCAGCTGCTTCATCAATAACCTTCCCTCCATCATAAGGTCAGAGGTGGGGATGTTCGCTAATGATTGCACAATGTTCAGCATTATTCATCACTCCTCAAATACTGAAACAGTTCAGTTCAAATACACAAGATCTGGACAATATCCAGGCTTAGGTTGATAAATAGCAAGTAACATACGTGTCACTCAATGTTAATGACCCTCAGACAAGAAAGAATCTAACTATTTCTCTTGATGTTCAATGGCATTATCATTGCTGAATTCCCCCAATATCAACAATAGCTTTAGCTCACTTTGTGACACCCTATAGTTGTGAAAGGTGATATTTATGTGCACATCCTTTTTTTAGTAAATTACATGTGCCAAGATATATGCTATGTAGAAATGATTGAGAATGTATATGAGAGCAGGCACTCTCGTGGTAGTAGGAATGAGGAATCTAAATGTGTGTTAATTGGAAGCTATGCAGACTGAAGTAAGGAAAAGGACACACAATATTGAATTTATCAAGATGACATTAAAAAAAGGACCCCTATAAGAAAGAGATTTCAAGTTGTACTGATAAGAGATAAATTACTGAATATAGTAGAAAATGGACTAGATTTTACTGCACACATCCATAGTCTTATTTTTTAAAGTACCATATTTTAAAGTCAATGCTAACAGACACTTATGCATTCAGTTATTGTATTGAATCAATAAGGAAACATATTTAAAATAGTGCCCACTTCATGGCTAAATTCAATTGGAGGTTTGACGGGAAGAACAGACTATAACATTTAGATTTTGTGTTTTCAAGACTACAAGCTGTCCCCAGGTTGTGAATGGTTTCCATTCTGGAGTCCGTACTCAGGTTGGTACGTTTGCAAGTCAGAGTACAAAGCAGGTCAAAGTAAAGGAGCTGTTCTTAGTCGGGTCTTTAAAATTACACCCCTGATGGGATCACATTTATAAATATGGGTGTTCATAAATTGGTGACCCCTTGTAATTACAAAGACCAAAGGAAAAAAATTGAGTGCAATGGACTTGGAAGAAACGTTTAGCTGACTAAACTATATACTAGAAGTAAAATCGGTTTAATTTTTATTCAAGAATTTGAGAATGTGACATATATCACCTCAGTAGACCACAATTTCAGTCAGCAGAGGTGTCTGAAAGGGAAATCAGAATGTTATAGAATATATAAGATAGGAAATTGGCATCAAAAAGATCTGCTTGTTTGCCAAAGGGAATATTGTGGGACATTAGTTTACCATTTCAACCCCATCATGATCATAACAAAATTTCCCGCAGGTCCTAACAGACAGGAGGCCAACTTTAAAGGGATAGCAGCATCCCAAGGTGGAAAGGAAGATCTTAGTTTTAGGGTTACACCCCTAGGTAGTATGTCATTGGTAGAATTGGTTCTTAGTTGTTGCTCAACAGACTATTATTCCCACTCCGTTTTTGCAGCCCAGGAGTTGGTAGCTTTAGGGTTGAAACACAGGGAATAAACCATAGGGTCTACTGCCAATGTTCTATTGTCATGTAGCCTCTGTTGCTTGGTTAGAGCAATCTGAATTTAGTTTGGATTGGAGATGTAGCCATAGAACCTTAACTATTGCTTCACTACTGTACTGAATCATTTTGTGGTGAAATCCAAGTTGATCAACAAAATGGTACAGTTTGCTCAGGAGGCTGGACTCCTAAAATATTCTAATGGTTTTTGCCAAATGTGTATGTAGACTACTATTCACAAGGTAAATAACTAACATGGTGATGCAGTCTAAAATTGATGAATTGTTACATGGACTTGCTAAGGTTTAGGTTTTGAAATTAGCTGGAATTAAACTATGCCACATCTGTGTGTAATTATGTCAGTGAGAGGCTGCTTTCTACCAGTATGTGGAAGTAAAAAACTGGGATTGGGTATGAGTGAAACAAACATACCTTTCCATTTCAGTGCACCAGAGAATGTCTTCCTTCTCATTCATTAGGACTGGGAAATGCTGGTCTTTGCCCTGCTTGACAGAATTAGATCTAGTGGTGATGGTTCGCACTTTGTTGAACTAAAAGAAAAAAGTTATGCTTAAAACCAAAAGAAAATTGAAACAACAATACAAATCCTAAACTTAGTGAAATGAATATAAGTTTTCATTTTACAAAATAATAATGAGGAATTATAATATGCACAATTATTTTTATGTTTCATATCGAAACATGATCTCTAAGTTTCAAATCACTTTAATGGTCCACACAAACAGAAAACATGTTAAACAGGTGCAGTTTTCTGGAACTGAGCACATCATTAAATAAACAGATAGTCTAGGTTTGATATTTTCTAACCTGGTATTTTATGTCATTGACAATCGATGTTCATTGATAGGAAAAGGATCAATATGTTTGTCTAATTATAATTTTGGAAACAATACAATACCTTACAATAATAATTAGAACCATCAAATCAGAATGAAGACAAATGATTAATGTTGTTCCTTCACATTATGGGTAGGGATTGGATCCTTTT
Organism: Chiloscyllium punctatum; assembly: GCF_047496795.1. NCBI lineage: Eukaryota > Metazoa > Chordata > Chondrichthyes > Orectolobiformes > Hemiscylliidae > Chiloscyllium > Chiloscyllium punctatum. The sequence continues at coordinate 157,193,177 of NC_092741.1, forward strand.
CATAGAACAGAGGGCAAAACTTGTGAAAATGTAAATATGGGATTCTGAGGACCTAAATACATTGCTGAAATCTGAACAACAGAAATATGGCACACGGTCAAATAAATAGTTATGAGTTAGAGATTCAAATGTGACAAAAGTAATGCTCAGCTCTGTCCTACAACCTTTGTGTTTAGAGTCATAAACATGGGAGAGGCAAACAAGTAGCTTTAGAAATACTGGTTGCGAACATTTTAATATTTTTACAATTCCTTTATGTTAGTATATATTTAAAGAAAGCATACTGTTAGGATGTTTATCAAACACAATGAATTATGAAAACAATCAAGAATTCATAATTTTGTGATAGCAGACACCTATTAACTCCATTCCACAGCATAATATTTTGACTGCTTACTAAACAATTGAGCAAACCAAGTGATTATAATCAAAACAAATTGACATCTGGTATGGAACTACAAATATTTAGCAGCATGTGTACAAATCTTCCCAAGAATTTAGTGCCAGCATCATAGTATGATTCTTAATTTTAATATGCAATTTCTGTCCAAATTTCATTAATCTATGCAAGATGTTCCAGCAGTTAATGTCCTTTTATCTTCTCTAACACACTAGCAGAAGTACTGTGGGAAAGTTGGGTCCCTTTCTAACCAGGCGTTAGTGGGGTTATGGGTTATGAGTCATGGGTGGTTGTCATGAATCATGATTAGAATAGTATTCCTTTTTCTTACCAGCAACTATACAGTTGTGTCGGTGGAACAACTGAAAGTTGTGCAAGATTAGTAAATGTCACGTATTTATGTATTGTGACAGTAACTGGTTACTGTACATTAACTTGTAAGTTCTTATTTCTCTGATATGAGATGCACTGGACGTTAGTGAGCTGAGAAGCCTTCTTATTCAGAAATGCTGCTGCCTAGTGTCCAGGTTCCCTTATGGCAACATTGTACAGTCAATGATGCCCTGGCCATGAGGAAAATCAGCCCTCCTATAAATCCCACACTTTCTCACAATGACTGCTGCGGTCATTCTGGTTGGAGGTGGGGGTGAGGTTGCACTGCTTAGCTCTGGCGAATGGGACATTGATGAGTAATTGAATGCAGCTGTTGAGTGGCAAGTGTGGAGAAGGTTTTTTATAGCAGGCTGGAAGAAGGCAACAGCAAACAGGTTAAGGACGTAGTGTCTTTGACAGTAGCTGGTGAAGCATGGTTCCTAGTCTGCAGTCACAAGTCCGGTTGCAGGAGGTTCCTTAAATCTGCAAGAGTCTGCTTGAAGAGGAGGAACAGGCACTGATCTTCAAATGGAGCCAAAGAAAATGAGATTTGGACTGTACACCTTGTGTATTGGAAATGTCCCCTTTTGAGTTTCCACTCTCACCAACCTCACCCCTCACTTTTTCTGCCATCCTTACCTGTTGCCTTTTAATATGCTGAGCTGTTGCTGATACTGAGGGCAGGACTTTCCCATAGCTGCTGGAAGTCCAGTGCCAGGAACAAATGGAGGTCAGGCTCCAGCACTTGCAGGTGCAACCACTGCCCAATCATTCCAGAGGTGGCCTCCTTATTCACTACCTTTACAACTCTGGTGGTCCAATTAGAGGACCAACAGTTCCAATGGGGAGGTAGTCACTGCTCAGATAAATTAGAGATCACTTCTGTCTGTACGTGAAGTTAAAATGGCTCTGGGCAAAGCTGTAAGGAGCAAGGTGAAGGGCCATGGGTGTTGCTTTTCTTGTCCATACACCGATCACAGTGATGTGAAGTATCTGGCTCAGTGATCCCCTAGCTTGCTACAAGGAAGCTGGCTCCCTAGAAACAGCAGCTTCCACATACAGTGCGAGAGCTGCTCCACAGGCTGCAACATTTCAGAACACAATCAGAATGATATCTAACTGGGGCTGTAATCAGTCCAACTGGCACACGCAGTCAATCCCAATCTCTATCTGCCCATGAGAAACTTCCCTGTAATGTCCCAAGGTGGCTCCTCACTAAGTTTCTGGATCGATCACACTCCCAAGCCCATAATCTTTGGGTGGACTAGATTTTGCAGAGTACCTCTACCTTTAACAATAACTCTGGGAAGAATAGCACTCATGATAAGCAGATAAAACATATTGAGGGCAAGTAAGGTAAGCAATGTCAGAGATAATGACAATGAAAAGTGGAAAATCTCCTGGTGATCCAAAAATCATCATGTTACACAGATCCTTTGATCAAATTACCTGCAAATAAATTCCCTTTTAAATACTGTTTCAGTGGCTCTTCTGGGCTGGCAGGATTAAAATGGTCCATTATACTTCAGGAGGACTGCACTTCCATTTGTCACTGCATGCAGGTGACACTCAGAGTAATGGTCAAGTAACCCACTCAATTAAATACTATAGTTACTTTAAATATTTTAAATTCCCAGTCTCACTATTAATAACAAATACATTTAGATTTGAAGTCAAGGGCAAGTTTTCATCACTTACTAAATAAAATTTGAATTTTAATCTCTTAACCTTTGATGCTGTTTCAATGAAGCACAACATTTGCAAAAAATGGGGACAAAAAAGTTTTCTGAATGAATTATCTTGATAGGGTTGATATAAATATTGGTTCCAAAATCTTCTGCAGGCTAGGTTCAGTTGGTAATGTTCTTATGGCTGTATTGAAGTTATGGGTTCAAGTTGTCTTCACAATTTGCACACACCCTGATTCCCAATGCAATACTGCAGGTTTGCTATTTTGTGATCATTGATACCTTTCAGCTAAGGCTTTAGAACAAAGGTCTCATGTGCTTAAACTTGTAGTTCCCATGGTTGTTACTACTCTCAGAACTGGGACAGTTTTCTGAATATCCTGGCAAATAATCCTCCCTTAACTGACAGGACAGATTAACTGTCTATTCATCATACTGTTTTTAGATCATGCTGTACGTAAAATGGCTACAACATTTATAGCACATAACAAGAATCACCAGGCTTCAAAGTAATTTTTTTTGCAAAAGCTTTGCGGCATTTTGAAAGTATTGATATGACCTATTATATACATGGGCCCTTTATTTTATCAATGGACAAGATAAAAAAAAAAGTATATTCCACAGTTTGTCTCTTGAATGCTGCCCATTCGATCCAAACAGGAGGTACACTACTGGTGAAAACATTGGCATTTGAAGCCTTAATTAAAAATGAAAAGGTTGATGCGCCCACCAGAATTTCCAGGTTAACAAATTAAAAAACAAATTTTAGTTCAAACACTGTTGCCATTGTGAGGAAAACACACAAGTATTGGGCAAAATAACAAAACATTTAAAATACAAATAGAAGGAGCTCATTTCAAAACTGTAAGTCAGCTTGGTATGAGAAAATCCTTTGACAGTCCAGTTTTAATTTTTGCTTTCAAATGGAATATCATGTTATTAGAAAAGGCTCAACAGAGAATACAAGATTGCATAGCTACACACAGAGGACTTCAACTGTAAAGAGTCATTATGTAACTAAAAGCTTTTCTTTCTTGTCAAGTGCTGACAAAAATTTTTAAGACTTCGGTTGGATTATACATGTCTGAAATAGCTAAAGGTTTTCTGATGTACACAAAATTCCTGAACCAGAAATCATTGATTCAAGATGAGGAAAATAAAATTACATTAGCTATTCAGGTCAAAGTTTGTGCTGAGAAGCTTGATATATGTATGTAAACTTGCAGTTTGAAAATGTGGGAGGGTTGAAGTTGCTGGCATTTGAAAGGGTTCATTTAAAATGATATTGAGAAAAAGCTTTGGAAAGAAAGGGGTTTAATCATTTGGCTTACCCAAAATGAGTTGCTGAGATCTCACAGCAGCAGCCAGACTTTGCACAGATCATAGGGAAGCTCCTGGGAGTTGGAAATGTGAAGGGGGAGGCACTTACTTGTGCAGAAGGCAAAATTTCACTTTACAATGGTGGGATCAAAATTGGAAAGTAAGTTGGCAGTGGGTGAAAGGTGGTTTGTAACTTCTGACAGCAAACTGTGAGAGCCTATTTTTAAATGGATTAGCATGTTACACACACTTGTTAAAACACCTGGTTATCAGATGAAATGCTACCATTGTGACTAAGTTGGCAGTAAATGGGAAACATGCACCTTCAGATTCATGACCAGTTAAAGATGGCATGCAGCAGGTGAGGTAGGCTTCCTGTCAGCTTTGGAATTAGTAGCAGCTGCTTTTCTTGTGTAGGGAATTTTGTTGGACCAAGGAGGCAAGACTTAAGCCCATGAGATGGTTGTTTCGGAACTTGGCACATGGCTATCCATGGAAAGGATGTGGAAGCTATTCGGGAGGTTGGGGTATGGCTGTTTGTGGCAGGGAGGGTATTCATGGCATAGCCATGTGAAGGACAAAGGACTGGATCAGAGTCATTCAAAGAAGGATGATAGGGAAAGAAGAGTTGGATGACACAGAGAAAGTTAATTTCTGTTGAAGGCAGTTCAAGCATGACAGGGGAGATCAAGCATAATTGAGAACAGGTTAAGGGTGATAGAACAACAAGATTGACAGTTGGCAGGTCTGGAGTATTAGGGAGCAGTTCAAGGTTAACAATTGATCGAGGGTATTGGTGAGGTGGCTTGAAGGTCATAAAAGTCAGGATTGGGGTTTTGAAGGGAGGGTAAGCACTGATGGAGGGAAGGTCAAAGGTGACTGAGTGAGAGAGAGAGAGAGAGAGAGAGAGAGAGAGAGAGACAGACAGACAGATAGACAGAGAGGATAGGGTGATAGCTACAGCTCCAGGTATAAAAGTCTGGCAAGGAGGATTGGATAAAGTTCCAAATCCTTCCTTCGGACAGGCAGAATGATACTGCTGGCTTTCATGTGGAAGATATCTGTCTGGGTGCTGCTTAAATACAGACTTGCACCTCTGACCATCTTAACTGCAAGGTGATTCGGCACAGCCACCTGATCTGCTTCAGAGCAGAAGCCCTTCTCATTTGTGGTTTCATCATAATGACCCTCATCACCACAACATGATTCTGCCCTGGTATTGTACACTATTTATCATGAAATAACTGATATGCATCAATATCTGCTTTTCATTCAGATTATCAAAGTGAAAAAAATTATAGCTAGAGCTGAAGCAATTTCCTCAGTGTTGATCAGAGCTAGTGCCAGTACAGCAATTACATGCCAACAAAAAGTGTGGCCTAAATAGCCTGAAATTTTTCAGTAGCTACTTATTGTTCCATCTCCGCCATTTTTCTTGTATTTGTCACTGCAATTGCAGTTGCAAAATAATCCTGGAAACAAAAAAATTATAAGCGTTAATTTGAAAGCTTCAACTTACAAGCAATTTTCTGACAATAATTTGATTTCACTTAAAATACTATAATAACAATTGGTTATTATCTACCAGATCCCACCAGACCTAACTAATCTGACACCCTGAAAGCAGAAGCCAAGCTAATAGCTAAGAATGCCTCAAGTAGTTCTTGATGCCACCTTTCTGTTTTCAGAAAGAGAGATTGTGCAAAGCTTTAACAATCTACCCAAAATACATGGGTCTCACACTAAATCATAAGTATGGATAGATCTGAATTTTTCACACAAGTTCCTTATCAAAAATGGACCAATTAGAAATACTGCAATGTCATCGACAGGATTTTTATTATTACTACGTCAGGGACTGCTTTTCATCATCATAATTCATCATTCAAACCCTCAAAGTTCAAACTTGCAGTCATCTTGTGTACCTCTATAAAATCTCTCCTCAAATCTCTACCACTCTAAGGAGAGCAGCCCTAGTTTCTCTATCTTAGCACCTAAAATCTCCTGTCCTGGGAATATTGTGATAAATCATTTCTGAACCCTCCCAAGATGAGAGGGGTCCAAGTATTTGTTGTGTTGGTTCTTTGCAGGTTTGGAAGGTGCCAAAGGAGCTTTTGGTGAGATGATGCTGTACATCTTGCAGATGGTACACACTGTTGCTACTGTGCATCAGTGGTGGAGGGATTGGATGTTGAATCAAGAAAAGAGGGTGTCAACTGAGCAGGCTGCTTTGTCTTGCCTGCCGTCAAGCTTCTTGAGTTTTTGGAGCTGCATCCATCTGGGCAAGTGGAAGGTGTTCCATCACATTCCTGATATGTACTTTGTAGATGGTAGACATGCTTGGGGGTGAGTTACTGACTGCAGAGTTCCCAGTTTCTGACCTGCTCTGTAGCTATTGCGTGTGTACAGCTAGTCCAGTTTCTGGTCTATGGTAACCTGCAGGATCGGTAGTGGGGAATTTAACAAATGTAATGCCATTGTACATCAAGGAACACTCGTTAGTTTCTCTCTTGATGGTGTTAGTTATTGTCTAGCTTTTGTGTGGCATGAATGTTACTTGCCTGGATGTTGTCCATGTCTTGCTTCACTTGGGTAAGGGCTGCTTCAGTATCTGAAGTGCTGTGAATGATGCTGAACATTTTTGTGCAATCATTGTGAACCATCCCCACTAATGACCTGATGACAGAGGGAAGGTCATTGATGAAGAAGCTGAAGACTACTGTGCCCAGGGCACTATGCTGTTCACAGCCTGGCATGATGCCTTTGGAAGAGATTACTGATCTCTAGCTGCTGCTGTGCATTAGTGGTAGAGGGAGTGATCCTTTGTGCTGGGTATGATCAATTCTGCCCTTGCTCTGTATCTCTAAGCAGTGTCACCTTCTGTGTCCCTAATAGGACCCATTCCACCTCAGAGCTCCCACTTAATATTCATATATTGGTTGAAGATTTTTCAGAAATCTTTTATGTTAATTGACATTTACTTTTATATTTATTTTTAGTTATACTTTCTTCTTCATTTCCTCTCTCAACCTATTGTATTTGACATCCACAGTACCTATATTAATTCTATGTCAGAGTCTACTATTCATTATCAAGTTCACCAGATTCAGACCAGAATGGATAAAAATGCCAAACAGATTTGAAAATATCAAAATCCTCAACTAAAAACCAAATCTAGTCCAGAACAAATATCTTATTTTGAAACCTGCTATTACCGAGGTCAATTAGCGATTCTGAAGCTCTTGACATTAATCTGAGGATAATTGTTTCACCTTAGGTTGTCAACTGCTTGTACATTGTTGAGCTGCTTTTGCAATTCTGAAGAGTATAACATCTTAAGCGTGAAGGATAAATCTCAGACCTGTGCATAAAATACAGTATCGCTTGTCTTGCTCACAGGCAGTCCGAGACATTTTAGTTAGGTCTGGTGGGAAGTTAGTAAATAATAGCCAAACGGAATCATAACATATCTTAGGTGAAATCAAAGTTACGTCAAAGGTTGTTTGTAAATTGTAGGCAACAAGTTAATGTTTTTTTCCTATGATTATTTTGCAACTGCAACAAAGTGTGACACTGTGGAATCCAATGACTGGAATATAACAGACATTTGCAAGATTTAAGACTTTTACATATACCAAGCAATCAAAAATAAGAGTAATCTCCTGTGATATTGCTTGCAATGAATGGAAGATATACTGAAGATAGATTTACATGAACCAGGTGAAACACAGAAAAAACATGCTATACACAGTACTCATATGCACATAGATACACACAGTTTAATTACACTGCTATAAGTAGATTATATTTTTAGTTTATAAATACTTGAAAACAAAGCTACAACAGAGCTGTTGATTGAAGAAGTTGACATAGAAATAAATTAAGGGCAGGAATAGACCAGTTGACCCCTCTAGTCTACTCCACCACTTAATGAGATCAAGACTGATCTGACTGTGACCTGAAAACTACATTCGTGCCTATCCCAGATAACCTCTGACTCCCTTGTTCATTAAGAATCTATCCATCTCTGCCTGAAGAACATTCAATGATCTGGTCTCATCGCTCTCTGGGGAAGAGGCTTCCAAAACCACTCAATCTCACAAGAGATAAAATTCCTCCTCATTTACATCTTAAAGGAAGGACACTTTATTTTTAAACAGTCCCCTAGTTCCACTCTTTTGCACAAGGGGAAAGATACTTCCAGCATCTGTGCTGGCAATTCCCATCAAGATCTTCTATGTTCCACTTATTAATCTAAACTTTAATGCATTCAGACCCAAACTATTCCTTACAAGGTAAACTTCCCATCCCAGGTAGTTATCGATTGAGTAAACTTTCTCTGACTGCTTCTAACACATTTACACTGTTTCTTAAGTAAGGAAATGAAATCTATACACAGTACTCCAGATCTGGTCTCACCAACATTCTACATAACTTCAGCAAATCATCTCTACTTTTATTTTCCATTTCCCCCTCGCAATAAACAACAGACCATTTGCCTTTCCAATCACTTGCTGTACCTGCATAATACCTTTTTATAAATTGTACTAGCTCATGCATATCCTTCTGCACCTCAGACCTCTGCAGTTTCTCTTAATTTAAATGATATGCTGCTTTTCTATTTGTATTGCCAAAATGGACAATTTCGCATTTTCCTATTTGCAATATTTTTGCTTATCCACTCAACTTATCTATCCTCCTTTTTAGACTTATTTGCTCTTCACAATTTACTTAAAAAGTACTGAAGACTTGAGCTACAGAACTCCCTGTGTCTCTAACCAAGTTGTTCCAATACAGTTACAACACTGACACCTACTCAACAATGTTGCAAATTGTCCAGGAATGAAAAATGCAGGACAAATCCAATTAATTACTGTCTTATTAGTCTACTCTTGATGATCAGAAAGGTAATGGAAGGGGTTAGTGACAGTGCTGTGAAATGGCACTTGCAAATGAATAATCTGCTCACTGATGCTTAGTTTGGGTTCTGCTAGGGCCAGGTGACCTTTGAGTTCAGTACAGCATTGATCCAAACATGGACAGAAGAGTGAATGCAAGAGATGAGTGTATTTAACATCAATGCTGCATTTGACTGTGTGTGGAATCAAGGCGCCCCAGGAAAACTGGAGTCAGCAGTCATCTGGGGAAAACACTGCTGGTTGTTGTCATACCTGGCATAAAGGAAGGTGCTGTAGTTGTTGGGGGATCTGTCATCTTCGCCCCAGGATATCATTGCAGGAGTTCCTCAGGGTAGTATCCTCAGCTCAACCATCTTCAGTTGGTTAATCAATGACCCTCTGATCGAGACTGATCTGATTGTGGTCTGAAAACCACATTTGAGTCAAACACCTGAAAATCTCTGACATCCTTTTGTTAATGAAGAATCTATCCATGTCTGCCTTAGGAACATTAGATCAGAGTGAGGATGTTCTTTTATGATTGCACAATGTGCTATTGCACCATTTGCAACTCCTCAGTGTCATATACAGAAAGATCTTGACAACATCCAGGCCTGGACTGATGAGTAGCATGTAACGTGCGTGCCACACAAGTGTCAGGCAATGACCATCTCCAAGCAGGGAGAATCTAACCATCACTCCTTGATGTATAATTGTGTTTAGCAAAGTCAGATTTATTACTAACTGGTAACATCATACAAATAACTGCAGCACAGCTCAGCTAGCATCATTGGCTTGTATTCAGCAACACCATCGCCAGCCAGGTTCTGCTTACTGTCCACAAAATATTTTACTTTCCTTTGAAATTCAAAATACACACACATAATCATCAGTCCTAATGCATCAAGCATGATATAAGCATTTTGCACATGTAATGTTGCCCTAAGTATTACAGAAAACCAAGTAACCTTGCAGGAAATAGATGAATCAAAAGAAAAACACCAGAAAACAAAATATTTTAAAACTAATCACTTCTGTTCAGGAGTTGTCATTTATACATTTAATTTATGCATGGTAAAATTCCCAAAATGAGGTAAGTTACTGAATAATGATTATCATAATAACTTGTCCACTTCAATATCCTAAAGCACTTTACATTTGGCATTCAGGTTTGAATATAATGACAGGGCAAACGATGGGAGCCAGCTTAGATTACTGCCTAAGTAATTCTTTTGAGGGTGTGGAAAAGTGTAGCATGGTGTGGTTTGCAGGATCTATGGCAAGTTACTAAACAGACATTTTGCAGATCATAGACATGTATTCAAGTTTGAAGTTCATGATCTGAATAGGTTTCATACACTGAGTTATACTTTAGCTTACATAATGGCATGTTATTTAAGTTAATCAATATGGGTCTACTTGCACTTCACATCAGAATTAAGTAATATTTAATTACAGTAAGTTACATCCATTTATCCAGGCACAATTTGAAAACGAGCAACACATTATCCAGTATCCCTATAATCATTCTTTTCAGTGACCTCACATCATACTGTCCCCAAACACTGGACAGTAGCTAAATAGCCCTGCGATTCAGGAAAGGAAGGAGAGAGCAAACAGGACATACAGACACCTGACATCAGTAAATGCTAGAATCTATTATAAAGTCTTGGTCACTGGGCGTCCAGAAAATTATATTATTGGACAGAGTCAACACTGTTTTACAAAGAGGAACAATGTTTAACAAATTTGCTATTTATTTTTGAGGTTGGAACTAGCAGGGTATGAAAGCAAAAGACAAAGAATGACTGAATTTGTAAATAATAATTAAGATGCCACAAGAAGGTAATTTAATGAAAGTTAGGGGTCACAGGATGGGGAGGGGTTATAGATTAACATGGTTTGAGGATTGAGTAACGGACAGAAAACAGGGAGAAAGGAATAAATGCATCATATTTGGGTGCATCAAGTTGAGTAGAACAATGATCAGTGCTATTTACAATCATTATTAATGACTTTGATATGGATACTAAGTACAACATATCTACGTTACTGCTGATAAAAAGCCAAGTGGAAAATATTTAATTACATAAGCTTGGAAGAGGACATAAAGAGTCTGCAAAGAGATGTAGACAAGAATGCGAGTGGGCAAGATTGCAGCACATGGAATATAATGTGGAGAGGTTGATCACATTGCAAGGATTAAAGAGAAAAGTAGAGTATTATTCTTAAAAATTAGGATTTTGGAAATGTTGATATTCAAAAGGACACAGAAACATATAAAATAAGATCAGGAGTCGACCATTCAAGCCTGTTCTGTCATTCAATGTGATCATGGCTGATCATCAAAACCAGTATCCTCTTCCTGTTTTTTTCCCTGTACCCTTTGATCACTTTAGCCTGGGTGTCCTTGTACAAGGATTATGGACATTGATACTATATTTATTTCATCACATGTATCAATTTCAGGAATATAATCACATGAAATAACCTTTAGAAAAATGAATGTGTGTAAATCCATAAGTTGAACTGAGTACATTGACATTCTATAAATATAAGGGCGAATTCCATGGTCCTTCCCTGTGGAGAGAATCTTGGGAAATTCAGCCAATGAATTGCCAATGCTATTTCATAGAACTACAGCAACTCACAATATCAATATCTGAATAACTTAAACCATGTATTGGTTTTAAGGTTTATGTTTACCCACAAATAAACGACTAAACATCAAGGGCAAATGGCTTTCAAAGCTAAATTTCCTTCTGCTTTCTCCCAAATTCTGGGACCCAGGACATAGAGGGGGGCAAGACCAGCAATTCCATGTTCAGGCCTTTTTACTCACTGTCAAAATTTCTAGTCCATTTGTAGGAAAGCACACGGTACAATTGTTGAAATTATTGCATCCAAACAAAAGATTGATATCATATGAAGTAATTCCTCCATTTGTCTGCTGAGGAACCTGGGTGCCAGAGATATCTGTGTAAGCTACTGTAATGTGAAAATCAGCTCACTGAATAAAAGAAGCAAAGTTTTCTCATCAATTTTATTGCAGTAGCGCACTAATGCCACAGCCATTCAATCTTCTGAGTTTCCTCTGGAGTGTTGGAATTGCAGGTTTAATAATGCAGGCATATTCCAATACATTCAAATACTGCTAACTCCAGGCTTTGAGAGAGGCAATCAGGAATACATCCATAACGTGGGTAAAAGTCTACTCAACAGACTTCTAAAGAAATGTTTCATCGGGTTGAAAAAGACAAAAGCCGAGTATTTGCATCTCAATTTGATATACTGACTAGCAAGCGCGTAAATATTGTTTAAATATCTGCGCAAGCAGTCTCTTTGTAGAGGATTACTTGGATACGGTGTGGTATGTGCTATGATTGAATGCAAATCTACTTTCCAAATCCAAGTTCATATGTACTTGGGTTGGTTTTCTTGGAGTGCAAGCTCAGACTGGCTTGGGTCACTATTTAGGAAGTGGTGCTTATTTAGCAAACATTTCTCACGGATTTAGAAGTGTACAGTTTTTAAGATTTTCTAGTGATTTAACTCAGAATTAGAAAAGGCATTTTTTACAAGTTAAAAAGTTTAAAAGTAAAAAAAACAGCCAACGACAGGAACTTGCAGAAACACATTTCATTCAAACTTCATAAATAGTTTTTATTATTAATTGTGGAATGAAAATATATGCAACTTTAAAATGTGAACACACTTTAAGAAAAAGGGTTTCGCCTATCCTTTAAGCTTCTCATAGCACTCCCTGGTTGAGCAGGCTGAAAGGTGACCAGTTCCCATACCAGTCCACATTTCTATTCAGAAGTAAGCCAGAAGTGATCAAGAAAGATCCACTCTGCGTGGAAGTTTCTATCTCAAAAGTTGATGTCCTTTTGACTGTACTCCTGAAATTGTGAACTCACTGCATTTTACATATAATGAAATTCTCATGCTCTTGACTGAATCATAAAATACGGTATGAAAAATCAAGAGACAAAGTACAGAAGTATAATTATGGCACAGCGGCACAGAAACTGGTACCCAAATATACCTTCACACAGAGTTGCTAAACATGGATTCCAGCCAATGATTCTCTATATGCTGAATTCACAACCTCACCTTGGTGAACAATAAGTTGCACCAAGTTGCTATCAGCAAGAAGGGATCAATGTCAGATCCCAGGAAAAGCAAGGTAGCATGTCTATTAGTTGAAGTATTAAAGCTCATGGAAACCATGGTAAATGAGAAGCAATCACAGTAATCTACTATCTCTTTGATAATTTAGCTTCAGAATAAAGCCGTTGTCTCACGATGTTCTCATTCTCAAGATCCCACAAACGGAGTGATTCTGTTGTTGTCCAGTATGAAATTAATGCAGTAGCCTCTGACATTGCTGGACCTTCAAGAGGGTATGGTATCCCTTCCTCACTGAGAAGATGGCCTCATGTGGCATATCTGGTAAGCTGTTTAACTTGATACAACTGTTCCTCAAAGATGAAAACACAGGCCATGGTTATTGGACGCTCATCTTCTTAACTCAACACCTACGCAGGGGTCCTTCAGGCAATTGTGCTTGGCCCCACTCTATTTCTTTTCTTCATCAGTGACTTGGTGGATGTCATCAAAAGTGATGTTCTCTTTGCTGATGAAACAACCCTCTACAGAGTGGTTACCTCCCCATCTGAAAGACAAGCAGCGACTGAATCACTGCAGGAATAGACAGAATTGGACAGTGGGCGGAAAAACGGTGTGTTACCTTCAACGCTGAGTAGATCAAGTCAATTACTCGGTCAAGAAAGTCTAATGTAGCCCACCCACCTCTAATCTACAAGACTGTAAACTCAGCTTAGCTCCTTAGGTGGGAAAACTGGCAGATTTGAGTTCCTCAAGAAAGCTCGGCCCTATTTGTCACCAGCAGGAAACCGTTTGTTCTACAAAGCTCATAGCTGCCGAGTGATGGAACATTATTGTCCTATTTGGGAGGCTACAGACAAAATATGTTGCCTGTTGTTGGACCTAGTCTAGTCCAAAGCCATGCAGACCAGGGAAAGAATGAGAATAGCTTAGACCACACTAGAGTCCACCTTTCAGAACATTAGAAGGATGGGGCCAGACTGTCATTCTTCCACCCAGCCTACCCATGACAGCTCAGGCCAAAATTCTGCTTTTAAGCCAGGAACATAAGATTTGCTGATTTGCCCTCAATATTCTGTATCAATTCAAACAAATTTGCACAGAATACAGCGGCGAAGCTTAACACACCGGTTCTCCTGCCTCTCCAGACAGTGGTCATCTAGAGCTCCATTCCTAATATGCAGAACTTCAAATGTACAAGTAACCATCACTTCTTGAACCAGGTTACAAAAGACTATCTGTCATTCCCGGTCTGGCCATTGGTACCTCAGAATGATTTTCCCACACTGTTCCCCAATGTCAATTTTGTAAGACATCTGTCCTTGCTACAGCTGCACCTGTTTTATGTGTCACCCAATGTATGAAGAAATGAATATTGATAGATCGATAACTCTCCTGAGAGACGGAAGACAACTGGAGGGAGAGTTGTCCAGATTCACCCTCCTGCACAGTCCACTGGTTCTCATGGGAAGGAAGGAAAGACGTATCATTTCCAGTGTTAACATACCTCAAAGAAATGGGGGAAAAAGTTAGTGCAGAGTGGGCAGTATTTCATTGACCATCTGTTATAAATCTCACCTGGTATTCAGTTTTACTGAAGTCAATGGAACTGAATGCCAGGTTGGGCAAATAACAGGCAGCCAACAAAATACCGCCCATTTGCACTCCTGTCAAAGATGAATTTCTACACCACAGTGTGCTTTATTTTGATTTTACATTTTTTAAACAAAAATAAATGCAATTATTATTCTTGAACCAGGTCAACATTATATATGCCAACAAGGAACACAAAAAAGAGAGACAGTCCTGATCACAGAGAATATCAGCTGTGACTTTGGTTAAGTCATATTTGGTGTTATGAGAGGTACAGAAACCCAGTTTGAATATAGAGGGAAAGCTTTTTGAAAAGTGATCTGGATTAACTCATAATTAAAGTGTCCAAAAGGCACAAAGGTCCTCGGTTTTTGATGTTTGCAGGTCAGAGAGGAAAATGTTTACATCCAGGATTGACAAGTAAAGATGTTGGGATGGATGAGATGTGCTGGACTATTGCTTAATACCAATGGGGGATAAGGAAGCATTGTAATGAGATTAATGAATGATATAGTGCCCATGATATGGCATATTGTGGATAATCCCTGGTACAAAAGCCTTTCATCGAATCATTGAATTCCTACAGTGTGAAAGCAGGCCATTTGTCCCATTTAGTGCACACCAACTGTCCGAAGAGCATCCCACCCAGACCAAACCCCCACCTACATTTTCCATGACTAACCACCTAGCCTACACATCCTTGGACACTATGGGCAATTTAGCATGGCCAATCCATCTAATCTGCACATCTTTGGAATGTGGGAGGAAACTGGAGCATCTGGAAGAAACCCATGCAGAGACATGGGGAGCATGTGCAAACTACACATACAGTTGTCCGAGGCTGGAATCGAACCTGGGTCCCTGGCTCAGTGAGGCAGCAGTGCTAATCACTGAACCACTGCTTTCTTCACTGCTTTCATATATTCTTAACTTCTGTTGACTTCAGCCCAAGTTTTAACATACAATGTTCTCTAATTTTCCCAGTATCAAAGAATGAACTTCATTCTAATGGAAGTTTAGGTGCTTTAAACTCAGATAAGATAAATAAGTGAAATGCTCATCAAACTTGGTCTTACTCACTATTTTATAGAAGATTGTGATTTTAATAAATTTATATATAAACCAGCAGCTAAAGATACATTTTAAAATTTTTTGAATGGTTAATGGTGACAACAAGCTTTTGTGATGTTAGTTAAGACATGAGGGCTGAATTCCAGAATAAGTGCTTCTAATGAGGAATTGTGATCCTGGTTGAAAAACCGCAAACTGTAAACTCTGCTTTTTTTTTTGTTTAAATAAATAGATGGAAAAATTAAGGGATCCAGTTTTGTTATGAGTGATGCCCTCAGAGAGGTGTCTAATCAGGGAATCAGCTCTAATCGTCCTTCAAATATCCATCTCCAGTAAATGGTGACAAAGCTGCACCTAAAAATGAATAGCTGATTCTGGCCAGAAAACAAACGATAAGAAGATAACACAGGATATTACTCCTAGTGGCTTCAGCCAGTTTGATCAAGTGAGGATTAAGTACCATACCACATTCAAACTGCAGTTAATGATTTCCAGCAATGGCCAAAGGCCATAGTTAATGAAATATTCTCCTCTCATAATGGAGTATTTGGAAACCAAAGTTAATACAGGTAGCAGATTAAAATTATATTACTTTGCATTAAAAAGGTTGCTTTTAATAACCATGGTTGGAAAAACAGGGATTGTCGATTCTTATTTCAGATTGTTTCTAATTGGATATTAATGTGAACTACTAGCAGTTCTTTTTCCCTAAACATTCATTCTCACAGTGACAAGAAAATTACAATGTGGCAGAAGTGCATATTGATATTAATCTCAGGATGCTGACACTGGGAATGTAGCACACCTTTCCCTGGAGTAACATATGACTCAAACCAATTAGCTCCTGGTTTGACAACAGTGTTGCATTATACAAAGATAAAGGACAGGAAATTCAAGGGTAAGTATTGTGAATGGTACGCATTAACATCTTTATGTAACTTAGGCTATATATTTCATCAATAAAATAGTAAAGGAAACATGATTGGGTGACACCAGACAAAGAGGTTTGCCTTGGCGCATGTTCATTTCCTATGATTGGTGTCACTGTTTTTTATGTAAGCTTCTCATTATAATTTTAGCGAAAATTCAGCGATTATTGAGAAGATTTATTTTTAAAAGCAAATGATGCACACTGACACCAAAGAATGGCATAAACAAGCAGCCTAGGCAGTGTGAAGAGCTGCAAACAAATTTCAAAGGATCAGATGCATTTCTTCCAATAATTTTAAAGGTTTTTTTTTGACTTGGAATAACAGAAATCGAAAACTCAACATGATTCCGTAGGTTATAAAAGCATGTTTAAGTACTGTGTTCCACACATGAGAAATACCTAGGTGCTAGAAATGGTGATTTACAGCAAAGAATAACATGTTTCCATATTCAATGTTGAAAGATGCCAACTGAAGAGACAGGTCACAGAACTGTAAAATATCTACTGACAAAATATTCCTTATAGGCATTTTGAAATAGTTTGTTGAGCCTAATTATCTTATATTCTCTTTTGACGATGCACTGTGGCTTAACATGATCAAAAATTTAAAACTTTTCCTGGTTACTACTCATTTGAATACTGACAAATTGTACTCAATTTATATAAGATACTATTTTAAAAGCTGAATCTGGTCTTTTTTTTTATCTCCAATAGAATCTTTATGGAATAGAGTGAGATGACTTTAAGTGAAATAATTACATTTCTGGTTTGAATTATTTTATAAATTACAGACCATTAAATAGTCTGCTACTTAAGTTTCCTTTTTGTGTAGCAATAAAAATACATTAGATGAATTAGCTGTGGTCTCAGCTCTTATTTCTCCTCTCAGCTTGCATACTGTATGGTATTTGATCCAAGCCTCATGAACAAAGGGCAGGAAGCATTTGGTTGAGTTTAATCAAATAGTAATGATGCAAAGCTGAGTGCCTTTAAAGCAGCATCAATAAATAAGATTTTTATTTTTATTTAACTCAGAATAGATTATAACGTGTAGCTGTAAAGTATATAAGACTTTTTAAAACACTGAGTATAAGTCTGTTTCAGAACGGGACACAACAAAGTGATTATAATCCATTGATGAAAAAATGAGTCTCTAATTTCATACAAAGTTTGACCTCAATCTATTTCAGCAGCATTCACTACCTTTATCAGATCTCTGCTCCTCTAACTGATAACATCTGATTTTGCACAAATGGGCAAGTATACATTAATTCATTGTTATTTGTCAACCGACATGAATATACTTATTGTGATCTCTCAACCACTTTCCTTCACTATATTGGAAGTGGTGAGAACAGCACAAGAAGACAGTTTGAAAATATGCAGAACTTATCTGATTTAATATAATGAATGAAAACAGGAAATTTATTCATGTCAGGGAGGAGAAATTCCTGTTCCTTTAGAAGGAAAGTTTGACTCAAAACATCTGCTTTCAAACTGGAAATCCAGATCTAAAACCAGAAGACTAAAAGACATGGGTAACTGTACAGATACTTGCCTTGAAAATATTTTTGATTATAGGGTAATACAGCAATTTAGCACACAAACTGACTAACTAGTAGAAAATCTTCAAAGGGCTGGAGAATGGACATGTGATGCTGTGCAACAAGAATGTTATTAATGAAGATTAAAGCATATATATTCTTTTTAACATACATCATTCGCTTTACTGATTGCATGATAGTGATAGTCCAGTTATTACACTAAGCAAGACAGTTAGGATTGGCAAATATTGTTTAACATTTACTTTTAGATTGAAAATACAAGAAATATATTTAATTTTCTTTTGTATTTAACATAATGGTCTGCAAAGACAGTATGCAGCATCTTCACATATTTTCTAATATATAGGATTCATTGGGATCATGGAACTCTGTAGCCAAGCAGAGTGACAGGTGGGGGTAGTTTTAGTCTAACCTACCTAATAGAAAGCAACAGAATCAGACTGAGTGCCCATGATTCACTCCATCTAACATTATAAACTCATTGCATGTAAACAGAAAATAAAGTTGGGTGAATAGAGTGTAGAATTGTGCATTAGTTTTGCACCAAGCAGGTTAGATTAAAATGACCTTCCTCAGAAACTTTGTTTAGTATCCTCAGCACACTGTGTCTGAAGAAGTAAATTAAGCTGCGTGTATGCTTGATCCAATAGTCTTCAGTCTAATGACTTTCCAATATTCATAAGAGTTATCATTTCCTGCCTGGGATCTCCCAGATGGAGGAAGGAAGAAGCTCAATTACTTTACTAGGTAGCCGTTGAATAGCTATGTGGTATTTCTACAAAGAAAGATTTCCTCATAGCAACCAGAAATAGATAGTATTGGTAGAGAAACAGGCCATGTGCCTTATTATTCTGATGCATTAGAGTGTGTGAACTGTGCCACTTAAAACAGGTAGAAAATTTATAAAATAAATCTTACAATTTTTATCATTTTAAAACAACCATCTGAATGGCAATAGATTAGCCATTTTGCAAGCTCCCCTTCAATGGTTCATTATTATACAGTGGATAGAAAATTACTTTAAAGATCATTTGCACTAACCTTTGCTGTCCTGCCATGCTCCAGACATGTCTGAAGATCAAGCTTATCATTATACATGGCAACCAATGGTCTAAAAAAGAAAGAACTGTTAGTTGGTTTGGCACAATCAGAATTAAATTTGATTACATTGTACAGATGGGCATAAATTCTAAAACTGTTGATGCTTTCCTGATTTCACAGGTCACAAATATTTATCTGAGGTATGGAAAAAGCTTCCTATGTGTCTTTTTCCTTTGTGCTGGTTAACTTTATCTAACTGCTGGTCTTTCAATGCCTCATTTCAAAATTGTCATTCATTTTCAGGTTCCTCCATGGTCTCATTCCTTCCCATCTACTTGCTCCAGCTTTAAAGCTCGAGGTTCATGTGTTCCTCCAGTTCTAGCCTCTGGTGTATTCTTAGTTTTATATGATTTATCATCGGTGACCAGGCTTTCAGCTGGTGTGCCTTAATATCCACATCTTTGACCAGGCTTTAGGACATCTGCCTTAATAGCACCTTCTGTAATTTGACGTAACCAATGTTTTACTACTATCATTATTCCTAAGTGCCTTGGGCTGTTTTGTTGCATGAAAGGAACTATATAAATGGAACTTTTCATTGCTGTACTTTGTTTCTCTTCAAAAACTTTTCCTTTTAGCACTTTCTATAAGCTTTAGTTTCTAGTCTCCTAATTGATACAATATTAAATTGCGCTGTGTACTGTCTTAGGTCTTTTGCTATAATTAATAGAGCTTCAGATCTGTATGATATTTACCTTTGAAAATTTTTATAAAAAATTACATCAATGTTGAAATTCCCCGAAAAGAATACAAACCGCAAGGAATGAGGCTAAATGGTTTGTTTTAATGGCCACCCATTCCAGGTAATTTGGTGTTGGGAATTATTGAATGATCACTACCATTGATTTCTACATGAGGAAGGTGTTTGAATCCATGTGAAAGTACTGATACATCTGCCTTGTTTCAGTCAAGCATCAGCTATTTGAATCTAAAACATTTAAAACTAGAAGCATTGATTTGGACAGGTCCCTTGCTCTGTCTAATTTTGAAAGCAATCCAATGCATGATAACAAGAAATGACCAATGTGCATTCTCAAAACATAATAATGTCTTTCTTAATCAATTGGTGGAGGCAGTATGTAACTGAGCTAAGGATCCAGGTTCAGTATCTGCTAAATTCTGAATTAGCACCTCTCAGCTATGGAGATGTATCTGCAACCATATCAGCACAACCAAAATTAATTTTTATTATGCACAATAACCAACTTCAAAAAATATACATCATCTTATTGAAGACCCTAAAGCATTCAGCATTTGTTGCACCCAACATTTCACACTAATCTTTCTGTGACTCTTATCACATCACAATGAGAAGTGCTAACAAGAAAATTTATTTGGGATTCTTCTTCAGGTACCTTCATCCAAATTCTAGTCCCTTTGAGGAATGGTGAGGAAGCAATGGAAGGATTTTCCAGCTGATCAGCCTGTTTAACTGTGTTATAAACACTATTTCTTGATCAACCAATTCTGTTGGACATGTGAACTGAGAGATTCTGGCTCAGGGGTTGGGACCCTTCCACAAGCCTTGCCTAGATTTGTTCATTTAGCTGATCCTTCTTTGGAATTTAACCGTACAAAAATCCAACTTCTTCATCTTAACCAAGAACTGATACTTCTGACTTTAATCTCAGTTCAATACTTAAACAAAAAAAAGTCCACTGGTTCAACCACTGTTTTGTTTATGTGAACCAACCCTGAGCTGACATCTGTTGGAACTAAAAAGTTGGAAATCTACAATTAAAAACAGAAAATACTGGAAATACTCAACAGGTATAGCAGGGTTTGTGGAGAGAAAAACAGAGTTAACATAATAACATATTTGTACAGATATTAACAAACCTGCTGAATAATTCCAGCACATTCTGCTGACATCACTGTCTAATTAGATGAAGTCACCTCCTAAAAGCTCTATTTTATTCAGTTAGGATCTAATTATTTTATTTTTAAATATGATGACATCTGTTTCCACTG
Source organism: Chiloscyllium punctatum (assembly GCF_047496795.1). Taxonomy (NCBI): domain Eukaryota; kingdom Metazoa; phylum Chordata; class Chondrichthyes; order Orectolobiformes; family Hemiscylliidae; genus Chiloscyllium; species Chiloscyllium punctatum. Next base: position 157,214,218 of record NC_092741.1, read on the forward strand.
AATTTTACATTTTTATTGGTGTCAAAGATCAGGCAGCTGATAAAGTTATAAGGTTTCACATGAATTCTTTAACTGACTTTGATTATTCAAATCCCAAATCTATTAAAATGCATTAATAAAGATTCAGTGATGAAAGCTGCTCAATGAAACACAGGGGAACCAAAATTCAATATCTTCAAAAAGAAGTGATGTGGATTAACCTGATTCCTTTCAATCTAGTGACATTGCCAGAGGGATGGTAAAGTGTGTGATTACTGATGTTTGAGGAATTAAGTTTGCATGACTAGTCCTACATTAAATGTGACAATAACTGAAAACCCAATCAGTAAGGGCATGTATTGGGCTTTGCTTTAATTTATCATGATGTATTAGTATCTCTGAAAATAACAATATTAATGGTTCAAGCCTAACTGCCCTTGTGAAGGTAGTGATAAGCAACTTATTAAACTGCTGAGGTCTATGTTGCATAGGTATTCCATGGTGCTGTTAAGTGGGGACTTCCAAGTTTTTGAAGGAACAGAGATATATTTCTAAATCAGGATAGTTTGTGCCTTGGGGGAGCACCTGAAAGGTGACGGGGATTCCAAAGACCTGCTGCCTTGCTTCTTCTAAGTGGCAAAAGGTGGTCTTGAAAACATTTTGGGGAGTTGCTGCAGTGCATCTTACACCTAGTCAAGGGCAGATGGTTATATTCTTGTTGAAGATGGTCACTGCCTCAGGTTGAAAGTTTGCTCGCTGAGCTGCAAGGTTTGTTTTCTGATGTCTCATCACCATGCCAGATAACATAATCAGTGAGCCTCCAGTGAAATGCTGGTGTTCTGTCCCGCTTTCTATTTATGTGTCTTGGTCTGTTAAGGTGGTGATATCATTTCTGGTTCGTTTTCTCAGAGGTTGGTAAATGGGGTCCAAAGCGATATGTTTATTGATGGAGTTCTGCTTTGAATGCCAAGCCTGTAGGAATTCCAGCCTTTGTTGAGCCTGGCCTAGGATGGATGTGTTGTCCCAGTCAGAGTGGTCTCCTTCTACGTCTGTATGTAAGGATACTAGTGATAGTGGGTCATGTCTTTTGGTGGTTAGTTGGTGTTTGTCTATCCTGGTAGCTAGTTTTCTGCCTGTCTGTCCAATGGGGTGTTGTTACAGTCCTTGCATGGGATTATGTAAATGACATTCATTTTGTTGGTTGTTGGTATTGGGTCCTTTAGGTTCATCAATAGCTTTTTCAATGTGTTGGTAGGTTTCTGGGCTACCATGATGCCAAGGGGTCAGAGTAGTCTGGTAGTCATTTCAGAGATGTCCTTGAGGTATGGTAATGTGGCAAGAAATTCTGGGCGTGTTGTGCCTGCTTGTTTGGGTTTGTTGTTTAGGAATTGGTCGACTGTGTTTATTGGGTACCCATTCTTCTTGGATACTCTGTATAGGTATTTTTCTTTTGCTGCTCAATAGTTCCTGGGTGGTGCAGTGTGTTGTGGCCAGTTTAAATAATGTCCTGAAGCAGCTCCGTTTGTGGGTGTTGGGATGATTGCTTCTGTAGTTAAGTATCTGGTCTGTGTGTGTTGGTTTCCTGTAGACACTGGTCTGAAGTTCTCCATTAACTGTTCGTTCCACTGTGACATCGAGGAAGGGGAGCCTGTTGTTGTCCTCTTTTGTGAATTGCATGCCAGTGAGGATATTGTTGATGATGTTGGCATTTCCTCTAATTTGTTCTGTTTTGTGATGAAAATGGTGTCATCCACATAGTGACCCAAAGTCTGGGTTGGATATTGGGGAGGGCTGTTCGTTTGGATCTCTGCATTACTGTGTCTGCTAAGAAGCCTGATATTGATGAACCCCTGGGTATTCTGTTGATTTGTTTGTAGGTCTTGTCATTGAAGGTGAAGTGAGTAGTGAGGCACAGGTCTACGAGCTTGAGGGTGCTGTACTTGCTGATGAAGTTGATGTTGTCTGGTGTCTTATCTTGGTTCCTCTAGTAGTGTGGTCGGTGTTTCTTTGGTCAGGCTGATGCTAATTGATGTGCAGAGGGCTGTTACATCAAAGGAGACCGTTATTTAGTCCTCTTCTACCTTGGTGTCTTTGATAGTGTTCAGGAATTCTTAGGTGGAGTGAATGGAATAGTCTATGAGGTATTTCAGTTTTCAGTGGAGTTACTTAGCTGGTCTGTATGTCCGGTTTCACTTTCTGGAGATCTGTCTTGTTAATTTGTCCTGATTTATGCGACACAGTTTTCTAGTTGTGGAGTCGGGTCTATTGGTAAGTGTCATATCTGCGAGCAGTGAGTTTGCCTTTTCAATGCACTGTATTCTGTTCAAGATGATGGTCATGCGCCCTTTGTCTGGAGATAGGATTACAATGTTTCTGTCTTTTCTGGGTCCTTGAAGGGCTTTCCTATCCTATGTGCTGAGGATGTTCCCTTCCTTCTTCCTGCTCAGTGTTGGTGCAACTGTCTGTCTGATAGACTGCTGGTCTTCTTCTGTGAGTCCGTTGGCTTTCAGGATTTATTTTAATGCTGCTAAAACGTCCTTTTTGCCCACGTCTCCGTAGTTGTAGTTCATCCCTCTTACTAGGACGGCTTTTTCCATGGCTGCTGACGGTCGGTCCGACAGGTTTTTAATCCAAGCTTCTGAGTAGTCTGTGTTCTTCTTTTGTGTGAACTTGTTTAGTTTTCCCTGTAGGGATCATTTTCTCTGTTTACTGTTCTTTGATACTGACGGCTCGTTCTAGTCTGTCCATTCATGGTCAGTCACGTTGGTGTATAAAGTTGTTTGGCGTGAAATTTCCCGACTGTATTTGTGGAGTTGGTAGTGGGCATTATTAATAATTTCTCGCAACATTCTGCAGCCGTTCTGTTCTGCTTGTTTTTGGCTAATGGGGTATTGAGTGGTGGTTTGTATTTAAGACGTTTTGGTAGAACCTGTTTCCTGAGGCATTCATGCAGGAATTACAGTTGGTCGTGGGTGGCGCTCAACTGGATGGCACTGGTTTCTCATCTTCGGGCGAGTTTGTGATTTTTAAGAAGATTTGTAGCTCAGGGTGAGGTTCAGGTTGTTAGTTTGCTCACGGAGCTGGAAGATTTGTGTTTTTTTTGATGTAACAGCCCTATTCACATCAATTAACATCAATTAACTGACCAAAGAAACAACGACCACACTACTAGAGGAATCAAGGACACAAACACCAACTTCATCAGCAAGGACAGCATCCTCAAGCTAGGAGACCTGTGCTCACCACCCACTTCACCTTCAATGACAAGACTTATAAACCAAACAACAGGACACCCATGGAATCATTAATATCAGGCTTCTTAACAGAAGCAGTCATGCAGAGATTCCAATGAACAGCCCTCTCCATTACCCAACCCAAATTTTGGGTCTGCTACATGGATGACACTTTTGTCATCACAAGACAAAACAAACTAGAGGAAACCACATCATCAACAATATCCTTACTGGCATAAAGTTCACAAAAGGGGAGGAGAACAACAACAGACTCCCCTTCCTAGATGTCACAGTGGAACAAACAGTTAATGGAAAGCTTCAGACCAGTATCCACAGGAAAGCAACACATACACAGACCAGATACGTAACTACAGAAGCAACCATCCCAACACCCACAAATGGAGCTGCATCAAGACATTATTTAAATGGGCCACAACACACTGCAGCACCCAGGAAGTATGAACAGCAAAAGAAACATGTGCGAAAGTGAGGACTGCAGATGCTGGAAATTGGAATTGAGAGTGTGGTGCTGGAATGGAACAGCAGGTCAGGCAGCATCCGAGGAGCAGGAGAATTGATATTTCAGGCAAAAACCCTTCATCAGAAGAAAAATACCTATACAGCATATTCAAGAAGAATGGGTACCCAATAAACACAGTCCACCGATTCCTAAACAACAAACCCAAACAAGCAGGCACAACTTCCCCAAAAACTCATACATCAAAGACATCTCTGAAATGACTACCAGACTACTCCAACCTCTTGGCATCATGGTAGCCCACAAGCCCACCAACACATTGATACAGTGACTGATTGACCTAAAGGACCCAATACCAACAAGGAGCAAAACGAATGTCATTTACAAAATCCCATACAAGGACTGTAATAAACCCTACAGCTCGCACAGGTAGAAAACTAACCACCAGGATACACAAACACCAATTAGCCAAAAGACATGACCCACTATCACTAGTATCCTTACACACGGACGAAGAAGGAGACCACTTCGACTGGGGCATCACATCCATCCTAGACCAGGCTAAACAGAGACACACATGGGAATTCCTAGAGGCCTAGCATTCAAACCAGAACTCCATCAATAAACACATCGATTTGGATCCCATTTACCAACCTCTGAGAAAAAGAAAGGTAGGAAGTGGGAAGGGGATTGAAGGCAGAAATTTAGAGAGCTCGGGTGGAAGCGTAGAGCTAGGAGAAACAGAGTTGCTGTCTCTGGTTTGTTGTCTGTGCCACGTGCTAGCGAGACGAGGAATAGGGAGAGAGAGGAGTTGGACATGTGGCTACAGGGATGGTAGAGGAGGGAGGGTTTTGGAATCCTGCATAATTAGGGCCCATTCCAAGGTAGGTAGGACCTCAACAAACAGGATGGCCTTCACCTGAACCAGAGGGGTACCAATATCCTGGGGGGTGGGAAATGGAATTTGCTAATGCTCTTCGGGTGGGTTTTAACTAATTCAGCAGGAAGGTAGGAACCTAGGTAAGTCTGAAATAAGGTTTCAGAGTCGCAAGAGGGCACTGACAAGTAAAAGGTTGGTTTGAAGTGTGTCTACTTCAATAACAGGAACTTCTGGGATAAGGTGGTTAAACGTGCAGCATGGGTTGGTATCTGGGATTTCAATGTTTGGCCAGTTCCAGACACACAGATAGAGCAGAGACAGAATTGGTTGTTGCACGTTCCGGGATTTAGATGTTTCAGTAATAACAGAGAAGATGGTAAAAGAAGAGGGAAGTGTGGCATTGTTAGTCAAGAACAGTATTACGTCTGAGGACTCATCAACTGAGGTTGCATGGGCTGAGATGAGAAACACGAAACGAGAGGTCACCCTGATGGGAGATTTCTATAGACCTCCGAATAGTTCCAGAGATTTAGAGGAAAGAATAGCATAGATGATTCTCGATAGGAGTGAGAGTGACAAGGTAGTTCTTATGGGGGACTTCAACTTCCCAAATATTGACTGGAAATAGTATAGTTCGAGTATCTTAGATAGGTCAGTTTTTGTCCATTGTGTGCAGGAGGGCTTCCTCACACAGTATGTCGACAGGCCAACAAGGGGCGAGGTCACATTAGATTTAGTACTGGGTAATGAACCCGGCCAGGTGTTAGATTTGGAGGTAGGTGAGCACTTTGGTGATAGTGACCACAATTCAGTTATGTTTACTTTAGCGATGGAAAGGAATAGGTATACACCAGGGGGCAAGAGCTACAACTGGGGGAAAGGCAATTACGATGCGATTAGAGAAGATTTAGGATGCATAGGATGGGGGCGGAAACTGCAGGAGATGGGCATGATAGAAATGTGGAGCTTAGTCAAGGAATAGTTACTATGTGTCCTTGATTAGTACGTAACTGTCAGGTAGAGAGGAAGTTGTTGAGCGCAGGAACTGTGGTTTACTAAGCAAGTTGAATCTTGTCACGAGGAAGAAGGAAGCTTATGTTAGGATGAGGTGTATAGGCTCAGTTAGGGTGCTTGAGAGTTATAAGATAGCCAGGAAAGACCTGAAGAGAGAGGTAAGATGAGTGAGGAGGGGATGTGAGAAGTTGTTGGCTGATAGGATCAGGGAAAACCCTAAATCGCAACATCGAGGGCCAAAGGGCCTGTTCTGCGCTGTATTGTTCTATTTTCTAAAGCTTTCTGAAGGTATATAAGGGATAAAAGAATGACTGGAGTAAGATTTGGGCCATCAAGACAGTAGTGGGAAGTAGTGCGTGGAGTCAGAGGAGAGAGGGAAGTGCTAAATGAATATTTTTTGTCATTATTCACACTAGAAAAAGACAATGTTGTCAAGGAGAATACTGAGATACAGGCTACAGGACAGATGGGATTGAGGTTCGCAAGGTGGAGGTGTTAGAAATTCTTGATAGTGTGAAAGTAGATAAATTCCCTGGGCCAGATGGGATCTATCCTAGGATTCTCTGGGAAGCCAGGGAGGAGATTGCCGAGCCTTTGGCTTTGACCTTTATGTCGTCGTTGTCGACAGGAACAGTACCAGAAGACTGGAGGATAGCAAATGTAGTTCCCTTGTTCAAGAAGGGGAGTAGAGACAACCTTTGGAGTTATAGAGCAGTAAGCCTTACTTTGGTTGTGGGTAAAGTGTTGGAAACGGTTATAAGAGATAGGATTTATAATCATTCCAATAGGAATAAGTCGATTAGGGATAGTCAGAATGGTTTAGTGAAGGTTAGGTCATGCTTCACAAACATTATTGAGTTATTCGAGAAGGTAATCAAACAGGTGTAAAGCCATTGATATGTGTGTATGGATTTCAGTAAGGTATTTGATAAGGTTCCCCATGGTAGGCTACTGCAAAAAATACGGAGGCATGGGATTGAGGGCAATTTAGCAATTTGGATCAGAAATTGGCCAGCTGAAAGAAGACAGAGAGTGGTGGTTGATGAAAAATGTTCATCCTGGAGTTCAGTTACTAGTGTGTACCGTAAGGATCTGTTTTGGGGCCACTGCTGTTTGTCATTTTTATTTGGATGAGGGTATGGAAGGATGGGTTAGTAAATTTGCGGATGACACTAAGGTTGGTACAGTTGTGGATAATGCCAAAGGATGTTGTAGGTTACAGAGAGGCACAGATAAGCTGCAGAGCTGGACTGAGAGGTGGCAAATGGAGTTTATTGCAGAAAAGGTGATTCACTTTGGAAGGAGTAACAGGAATGCAGAGTACTGGGCTAATGGTAAGATTCTTGGTAGTGTAGATGAGCAGAGAGATCTCAGTGTGCATGTACATAGATCCCTCAAAGTTGTCACCCAGGTTGATAAGGCTGTTAAGAAGGCATATGGTATGTTAGTTTTTATTGGTAGAGGGACTGAGTTTCAGAACCGAGAAGTCATGCTGCAGCTGTACAAAACACTGGTGCAGCCTCACTTGGGGTATTTCGTGCAGGATGTGGAAGCTTTGGAAAGGGTTCAGAGGAGATTTACTAGGATGTTATCTGGTATGGAGGGATGGTCTTATGAGGAAAGGTTGAGGGACTTGAGGCTAAGAAGGCTGAGAGGCACTTAATTGAAATATACAAGATAATCAGAGGGTTAGATAGGGTGGACAGGGAGAGCCTTTTTCCTCGGATGGTGATGGCTAGCACGAGGGGGCATAGCTCCAAATTGAGGGGTGATAGATATAGGACAGATCTCAGAGGTAGTTTCTTTACTCAGAAAGTAGTAGGGGCATGGAACGCACTGCCTGCAATAGGTGTAGACTTGCCAACTTTAAGGGCATTTAAATGGCCATTGGATACACATTTGGATGAGAATGGAATAGTGTCGGTTCAATGGGCTTTGGATTTCACAGGGTGGCGCAACATTGAGGTCCGAAGGGCCTGTATTGTGCTGTAATGTTCTATGTTCTATAAATGATATCACCCACCTTAAGAGACCAAGACACACAAATTGAAAGTGGGACAGAACAGAACACCAGCACTTCAGCGACGATGTTACCTGGCACGGTGACAAAACTGAAAACAAACCTTCCAGTTCAGCAAGCAAACTTACAACCTGTACCTCAACCTGAGCTAGAAATCTTCTCAAAAGTTACAAATGGTCATTGCCTGTTGCTTATGTGGCGCAATTGTGATTTGTCACTTATCAACCTAAGTTTGAATAGTGTCCAGGTGTTGCTGCATGTGGACACAGTTTGCTTCATTATCTGATTTGATTTATTGTAAGTCATGTTTACTTAAATACAGTGAAAAGCTTTGTTTGTGAGCAGTACAGGCAAATCATAGTACGTAAGGACATACAGATCACCGGGTGCTTAGACAGAGTGTGGCATACAGGTTACACTGCACAGGAGGTACGTAAAGCAAGATCAACATTAACAAGATCAACATTATTTGAATTTAGAGAGTCCATTCATCAGTCGAATAATGACCAGGAAGAAGCTGTTCCAGGACCTGATGGTGCGTCTGTTCACGCTCTGTATCTTCTGCCTGGTGGAAAAGATTGTAGGAGAGCATTATGGGATCGGAGGGGTGATTTATGATGTTGGCAGCCTTTCCAAGGCACCGAGAATTTGAAATGGAGTCCATGGATGGGAGATTGGCTTCTGTGATGGTCTGGGCTGTGCATACAACTTTCTGTAGTTTGTTACAGTTCTGGGCAGAGCAGTTTCCATACCAAGCCATTATGCACCCGGACAGTATGCTTTCAAAAGTGCATCTGTAAAAGTTGGTGAGGGTCCTTATGGACTGGTCCAATTTCCTGAGCTGCCTGAGGAAGAAAAGGCTTTGCTGTGCCTTCTTGACCACTGCATCTATGCGAGAAGTCCAGGACAGGTTATCAGTTATTGTCAGTCCGAGGAACTTGATGCTGTCCACCCTGTCAACCTCAGTTCTGTTAATGCAGATGGAGGCGTGTTCTCCTTTCTTTCTGAAGTCAATGATCAGTTCTTTCGTTTTGTTGACAATGAGAGAGAGGTTGCTCTTGTTGCACCATGACCCCAAGCCCCCTATCTCCTTCCTATATTCTGATTCATCGTTGTTAGATATCCCTCCTACCATGGTGGTGTCATCAGCAAATGTGCATACAGCATTCGGTTTAGAATTTGGCTACACAGTCATGGGTGTACAGGGAGTACAGTAGGGGGCTTAGAGGGTGGAGCCAAGACCAAGGGCACCGAGGTATCTGACTTCTAATGGTATCTGAGGTTCTGGTGACAGGAGGATACAGCTGAAGATCATTTGCTGTAGGATATTGCCAAGAAGCCTGGAGCTCAAATGGTGTAGGTAGTGTCCCTATCTTTGAGACAGGAGATCCAGGTTCATGTCCAATCTGCTTCAGGGCTGTATAATACCATCTCTGCCAGGTGGTCTGGTGGGGGGTGGGGCTCTTGTGGCTCATGGCAGTATCCCTATCTCTGAGGAAAGAGTCCTGGGTTCAAGAGCGACCTACTCCAGAAGTGTATAAGAATATTACTGAGCAAACTGATTAGAAAATATCCGCCTGGAGGTTAGGATTCAAGTCCCATCTATCACACAGGTGTTTTATAAACATCTGGACAGGTTGATTTTAAATAAAATAATCTAACCTGAGAGTCTTAGGGGGTTTTGTGGTACAGTGTCAGTGTCCCTACCTCAGAACCGGGAGGCCTGTGTTCATGTTCCATAAACCCAGGGAAGTGTCATGGCACATCTCAACATGTTGATTTGAAAACATCTCCACTGAGAATCTCCTGGTTGTTGCCTACTCCCTTCTTCATTCCTCTCCTTTCTGTGCACGTGACAGCACTTATAACGTTTAGATTGTGCCAGGTGCAGAAGACCCTGATGAACTGGGACACATGCTGTTGAGAAGATCCCAGCTTCTGGAAATTCAAGGTGATAGCATGGCCTCTGCCTATGGGCGGTCAATCAGACTCCTGTGTCAGGTGGTAATTGAGCAGGATTAGGGTTAGGGTTACCCGTGTAGTTTTAAGGTTGAGACAAAGAGATTTTGATCAGTCAGGGAATCAAGGATAATGGAGAAAGGGCAGGAAGGTAGTTGTAACAAATATCAGATCAGCCATGATCCGACTGAATGGCAGAGCAGACACAGGTTGAATGGCTTACAACTGTTCCTATCTGTTGTAACCTCCGGTTTCTCATGGTCCCTGAAATACCAATTATGTATTGGATTAGGTCAGAATAAGCGCATCAGATTTAGTGCTACGATAGAGGGAATTAACCTATATATGACATGCTGTGTATATGACACACTATCCACACATTCAAGGAATGAATGATTGGAGAATGGCTAATGTAGTGCCTTTGTTGAGGAAGGGATGTAAGGAGAAACCTGGGAACTACAGACCTGTGAGTCTGACTTCTGTGGTGGATTAGTTATTGCAAGTAATTCTGAAAGATGGAATCTACACACACTTGGAGAGGCAAGGAATCATGTCTCACAAACTTGAGTTCTCTGAAGAAGTAACAAAGAGGATTGATGAATGCAGAGCGGTAAACGTGATCTACATGGACTTCAGTAAGGTCTTTGACAAGGTTCCCCATGGGAGACTATTTAGCAAGGTTAGATCTCATGGAATACAGGGAGAACTAGCCATTTGGATACAGAACTGGCTCAAAGGTAGAAGACAGAGGGTGGCGGTGGAGGGTTGTTTTTCAGACTGGAGGCCTGTAACCAGTGGAGTGCCACAAGGATCGGTGCTGGGTCCTCTACTTTTTGTCATTTACATAAATGATTTGGATGCGAGCATAAGAGGTACAATTAGTAAGTTTGCAGATGACACCAAAATTGGAGGTGTAGTGGACAGCGAAGAGGGTTACCTCAGATCACAACAGGATCTTGACCAAATGGGCCATTGGGCTGAGAAGTGGCAGATGGAGTTTAATTCAGATAAATGCGAGGTGCTGTATTTTGGGAAAGCAAATCTTAGCAGGACTTATACACTTAATGGTAAGGTCCTAGGGAGTGTTGCTGAACAAAGAGACCTTGGAGTGCAGGCTCATAGCTCCCTTGAAAGTGGAGTCGCAGGTAGATAGGATAGTGAAGAAGGTGCTTGGTATGCTTTCGTTTATCGGTTAGAGTATTGCAGCTGCACAGGACATTGGTTAGGCCACTGTTGAAATATTGCGTGCAATTCTGGTCTCCTTCCTATCGGAAAGATGTTGTGAAACTTGAAAGGATTCAGAAAAGACTTACAAGGATGTTGCCAGGGTTGGAGGATCTGAGCTATAGGGAGAGGCTTAACAGGCTGGGGCTGTTTTCCCTGGAGCGTTGGAGGCTGAGGGGTGACCTTATTGAGGTTTACAAAATTATGAGGGGCGTGGATAGGGTAAATAAGCAAAGTCTTTTCCCTGGAATCGGGAGTCCAAAACTAGAAGGCATAGGTTTAGGGTGAGAGGGGAAGATATAAAAGAGACCTACGGGGCAACTTTTTCACACAAAGTATGGTACATGTATGGAATAAGTTGCCAGAGGAAGTGGTGGAGGCTGGTACAATTGCATTATTTAAGAGGCATTTGGATGGGAATATGAATAGGAAGGGTTTGGAGGGATATGAGCCGGGTGCTGGCAGGTGGGACTAGATTGGGTTGGGATATCTGGTCGGATATCTGGTTGGACTGAAGAGTCTGTTTCCATGCTGTACATATCTATGACTGATTAGGGATAATCAGCATGTTCTTGTGTGAGGGAAATTATGTCTCTCAAATTTGATTGAGTTTCTTGAGGAAGTAAACAAAAGATTCTGGATGTAGGTTTGCTCGCTGAGTCAGAAGGTTCATTTCCAGACATTTTATCACCCTACTAGGTAACATCTTCAGTGGGCCTTAGGTGAAGCACTGCTGATAATTCCTGCTTTCTATTTATGTGTTTATGTTTCTTTGGGTTGGTATGTCATTTCCTATTCTTTTTCTCAGGGGGTGATAGATGGGATTTCACTCGATGTGTTTGTTGATAAGAGTTCCGGCTGGAATGCCATGCTTCTAGGAATTCTCATGTGTGTCTCTGTTTGGCTTGACCTAGGATGAATGTGTTGTCCCAGTCGAAGTGGTGTCCTTCCTCATCGGTATGTAAAGATACTAGTGAGAGAGGGTCATGTTGTTTTGTGGCTAGTTGATGTTCATGTATCCTGGTGGCTAGTTTTCTGCCTGTTTATCCAATGTAGTGTTTGTTACAGTCTTTGCACGGTATTTTGTGAATGACATTAGTTTTATTTGTTGTTTATATAGGGTCTTTCAAGTTTGTTAGATACTGTTTTAGTGGGTTTGTGGGCTACCATGATGCCAAGGGGTCTGAGTAGTTTGGCAGTCATTGCCAAGATGTCTTTGATGTAGGGGAGAGTGGCTAGGATTTCTGGATGTGTTTTGACTGCTTGAGTTTGTTGCTAAGAAATCGGCTGACTGTGTCTATTGGGTATCCATTCTTTTTAAATACACTGTATAAGTGATTTTCCTCTGCTCTGCTCTGCGTAGTTCCTCTGTGCTGCAGTGAGTGTTGGCTCATTGAAATAATGTTCTGATGCAGCTTCGTTTGTGGATGGTGGGATGATTGCTTCTGTGGTTCAATATTTGGTCCATATGTGTTGTTTTCCTGCAGACACTGGTTTGAAGTTCCCCATTGGCTGTACGCTCTACTGTGACATCAACGAATGGCAGTTTGTTGTTGCTTTCCTCCTCTTTAGTGAACTTTATGCCAGTAAGGGTATTATTGATGGTCTTGAAGATTTCCGCTAATTTGTTTTGTTTAATGATGACAAAGGTGTCATCCACGTAGTGGACCCAAAGTTTGAGTTGGATGGTTGGTAGAGCTGTTTCTTCGAGTCTCTGCATTACTGCTTCTGCTAAAAATTCTGATATTGGAGATCCCATGGGTGTTCCGTTGGTTTGTCTGTAGGGTTTTTTTGTTTAAGGTGAAGTGTGTGGCAAGGCATAGGTCCACTAGCTTGACGATGCTGTCCTTGCTGATGAAGTTAGTGGTGTTTGGTGTATGTGTCTTTGGGTCTTCTAATAATGTAGTCAATGTTTCCTTGGCCAGGTTAATGTTGATTGATGTAAACAAGGTGGTGGGGTGGGAGGGTAAAATGAGGAAACTGCTAAAGGCAGGAGAGGGTCCCAAGGCAGAAGATGTGGTGTTCTTCCTCCAGGCGGCAGGTGGTTAGGGTTTGGTGATGGAGGCGGCCCAGGACCTGCATGTCCTTGGCGGAGTAGGAGGGGGAGTTGAAGTGTTATGTGGATTTCACCAGTTTCCTCATTTCCCCTCCCCCTACCTTATCCCAGATCCAACCTTCCAACTTGGCACCGCCTCAATACCTGTCCATCTCCCATCCCACCTATCCACTCCAACCTCCTCTCTGACCTACCACCATTACTCCCACCTTCATCTACCTATCGCACTCTCAGCCTTTTCTTCCCCCCCAGCCTCACCCCCATCCCATTTATCTCTCCACTCCCTCAGCTCAGTCTCATTTCTGATGAAGGGGTTTTCCCTGATTGTCGATGCGCCTATTCCTCAGATGCTGCCTGACCTGCTGGGCTTTTCCAGCACCATACTCTCGACTGTGATCTCAAGCAAGCAGTCTTCACTTTCTCTTACATGGACTTTGACAAGACATGGTAGGAAAATTAGTGAAGTTAGATGACATGGGATGCAAAATAGACTTAATTGCAAGAGACAAAGAGTGACGGTGTAGGGATGTATTTTGGACTGGAGGCCTGTGAAGTGGTGTTCCACCGACATTGGTTCTGGGTTCATTTTTATTTGTCATTTATATAAATGATTTAGATGAGAATATCGAAAGCATGGTTAGTAACTTTGCAGATGACACCAAGATTGGTGGTACAGTGGACAGTGAAGAAGATTATCTAAGATTACAAAGAGATCTTGATCAATTGGGTCAATGGATTGAAGAGTGGCAGATGGAGTTTAACCTGGATAAATGTGAGGAATTGTATTTTGTAAGCCTTGCCTTTGTTTTACCAAAGTTAAAAGTAGAGGCTTGTATAGTGTCGTAGATCACACAGATGCAGGGGTTCTTTGAAGTTTGCATCACAAATAGATAGGGTGGTGAAGAAGGTGTGAAGAAGCATTCTTGCCTTCATTGCTGAGTCCTTTGTAGGAGTTGGGACGTTATGTTCAGGTCATACAGGATGTTGGTGAGGCCTCTTCTGGAGTACTATGTCCAATTCTGATCTCCCTGTTATAGGAAGGATATTATTAAATCGGACAGGATTCTGAAGAGATTTGCTGGGAATGGAGGGTTTGGGTCATAAGGAGAGGTTGGATAGGCTGGGACTTCTTTCAGAGGAATATAGGAGGTTGAGAGGTGACTTTATCGAGATTGATAAAATAATGAGGGGTATAGATAAAGGATGAACGGTAGGTGCCTTTTCCCTCAGATGGGGGATTTCAAGACTGGGGGCATATTTTTAAGGGGAGAGAATAAATTTTAAAAAGATGAGGGGCAATTTTTTGACAGAGAGTAGTTCATGTGTGGAAGGAAATTCCAGAGGAAGTGGTGGATGTGGGTATAATTACGATGTTCAAAAATAATTTTGCCGTTCACCTTTATCTCTCTCTCCTCATTAATTTATAATGACTACTGCTCAGTGGCCCTAGTTTCGATGGTCACGAAGTGCTTTGAAAGACTGGTCATGGCATTAATCAACTCAAGTCTCCCACTACTCTTGACTCACTCCAATTTGCCTATCGGACCAACAGATCCACGTCAGATGCCATATCACTTGCTCTTCACTCCTCCCTAGAACATCTTGACACCAAGAACAGCTATGTAAGAATCCTACTCATTGACTACAGTTCAGCCTTCAACACTATTGTCCCCTTGAGACTGATTACTAAACTTAGTGATCTCGGACTAAGCCCCACTCTCTGCAACTGGATCCTCAGTTTCCTGACCCACAGGCCACAATCAGTGAAGACTGGGGACAATATTTCATCCTCACTAACACTCAACAACCCCCCCCCAGTGATGCGTACTCAGTCCCCTACTGTACTCACTGTATACCCACAACTGCGTTGCCAAATACCAGACTAATGCCATTTTATAAGTCCACGGATGACCCCACCATAGTCGGTCGAATCTCAGATGGCGACGAAACAGACTACAGATGGGAGATGGAAGACCTGGAAAAATGGTGCACTGAGAATAACCTAGCTCTCAATGCTGACAAAACCAAGGAACTCATTATTAACTTTCGGCGGGATGTTACTCATGCCCCCTGACACATTAACAGCACAGAAGTGGAACGAGTGGAGAGTGTCAAGCTCCTGGTAGTGGTCATCCACAACAAGCTTTCTTGGACTCTTCATGTGGATGCACTGGTTACAAAGGTCCAACAACATCTCTTCTTCCTCAGGCAGCTGAGGAAATTTGGCATGACAGCAAATACCCGTGCTAACTTTTATAGATGCATCACTGACAGCATTCTGTCTGGATGTATCATTGCCTGGTGTGGCAGCTGTACCATTCAAGATCGGAGACGGTTACAGAGAGTGATGAACCCGGCCCGGACAATCACAAAGGCCAACCTCCCATCTATAGAATCTATCTACCAGGCCCGCTGTCAAGGAAAGGCCGCCAGCATTCTCAAAGATCCATCCCACCATGGTAATGTTTTTCTACAACCTCTACCATCGGGGAGAACGTACAGAAGCCTGAACACAAGCACCAGCCGGTTTCACAACAGTTTCTACCCTGCTGTTGTTAGAATACTGAATGGACTCAGAAACTCTTAACATTTGTCTGTACCTGTATTTTTGTTTTTACTGCTGTTGACCTATTATTTACTATCCACGCTACTTAACTCTGCGATCTGCCTGTGCTGCTCACGAGACAAAGCTTCTTGCTGCACCTCGGTACACGTGACAATAAATTCAATTCAATTCATTTAGATAAGTACATGAATAAGAAATGTTTGGAGGGATTTGGGTGAAATGCAGGCTGATGGGATTGGTTTTGTTTGGGATTATGGTTGGACTGAAGGGTCTGTTTCTATGCTGTATGATGATATGACTCTTAGTGGAATCATTTCTGGGCAATAGTAGCTCTCAGAATTTAGAGCTGGTTATGTGTATAATCAATGACACACTGGGGGTACTTGCCTTCCTATCAGATACAAAAATACATTCCACCTGCATCTCTCTGGATAAATGCACTTTCTTTTCTATACATACAGGGTGTCAGTCAACTGTCTTATACAACACTGGATGGTGAACAGTAAGATGATGAAGCTGTCCTTTTGAAGGAGGCTGACATTGAATATTTTACAATGTGACTTTTTAAAAAATGTTCTTTTAACTTAGAACAACTCAGAAAGTAATGGCTCAAAAATAGGAGACAGAGGGTGATGGTTGAGGGTTTTCAGATTGGAGGCCTGTGACCAGTGGTGTGCTGCAAGGATCGGTGATGGGCCTACTGCTGTTTGTCATTTATATAAATGATATGGATGTGAAGACAGAAGGTATGGTCAGTAAGGTTGGAGATGGTACCAAAATTAGTGGTGTAGTGAACAGTGAAGGAGGTTATGTTGGAGGGCAGCATGATCTTGATCAGATGGGGCGAGGAGTGGCTGTTGGAGTTCACTTTAGAACTGTGAGGCGTGACATTTGGAAAGGCAAATCAGGGCAGAACCTATACGCTTAATGGTAAGGTCCTGAGGAGTGTTGCTCAACAAAGAGACCTTGGGGTACAGGTTCACAGTGGAGTCGTAGGTTGACAGGGTGGTAAAGGCAGCATTTGGCATGCTTGCCTTTGTTGGTCAGTGCATTGAGTGGAGGAGTTGGGAGGTCATATTGTGGCTGTACAGGACATTTGTTAGGCCACTTTTGGAATACTGCATTCAATTCTGGTCTCCCTGGTATAGGAAAGTTGTTGTTAAACCTGAAAGTGTGCAAAAAAGATTTGTAAGGATGTTGCTGGGGTTGAAGAGTTTGAGCTATAGGGAGAGGTTTACTAGACTGGGGCTATTTTCCTTGGATCCTCAGAGGCTGAGGGGTCAGCTTATAGAGGTTTACAAAATCATGATGGATATGGATAGGCTGAATAGCCAAGGTCTTTTTCTCAGGGTAGGGGAGTCTCCAAAACTAGAGAGCATAGGGTTAAGGTGAGAGGAGAAAGATTTAAAAGGAACCTGGGTGGGGGGTCAACATTTTCATGCAGAGGGTGGTGTGTGTATGGAATGAGCTGGCAGAGAAGGTGGTGGAGGCTGGTACGGTTACAACATTTAAAAGGCATCTGGATGGGTATATGAAGGGGTTAGAGGGTTATGGGCCAAATGCAGGCAAATGGGACAAGAATAATTTAGGATATTGGGCCAGTCTGTTTCCATGCCGTACAGCTCTATGACTCTAATGTATAATTCCAATTCCTAGTAAACTCCTCTGTTCCAAAGACTGTCAAAACAACTTCAGGTTGCAATAAGGATGGGTGAGAAACTCAAATAGGAAACATCGCAGTGTCAGGAGTCAGTTTTTAAGCATCTTTGTCACAAAATTGTTGCTGAGACACAAAGAAGAAAGGACTGCTGTTGTGGAAGGGTAAAAAAACTGTTTTGTATTAATAACCAAGCAAAATAGCTTTGTTATGAAGCTATAAATTAATGCTTTAGGTGCAGATCCAAATTCTTTTTAAATGAGTTGAGGGTTTCCATCTAAACAACTAACCTCAGCAGTTAATTCCAGACACAGTACCCCCCACCGTCCCCGGGTCGGTGAAAATACTTTTCCTTATGTCCCTTTCCATTCTTCTACCAACCAACTTAAATCAGTGACACCCCCCCCCCCCCCCCCCAATTATTCAAAAAAGGGAGACAGAAAGCTAGAAATTACAGGCCAGTGGAATAAGAATGAGAATTTGTTTGAATTGGGAGAGTGTCATGAAGGTGTAAGGGGTACTGTACCTTTACGAAAGTTGAAAACTAGCAAAGACTTAGAGAGACGGAGAGAGAAAGTTCTTAGCTGAGCAAATAGAGAGAGTATTTGAACCTGAGAAGTTGCAACTTAGTCAATAAAGTCAAGTAAACAATTTGGAGATTAAAAAAGATAGTGAGATGTATATATATATATATATATATATAAATACGTCAAAACTCTGCCACATTTTGATGAGAAAGATGTTGAAGCCTTAATTATTTCATTTGAAAAAATGGCTAGGCAGATGGAGTGGTCCGAGGATTTAGGGGTAATGCCAGTTCAGACTAAACTGGTCAGCAGAGCTTGTGAGGTATTTGCCGTGCTGTCAGATGAAGAAATCAAGGGATTATGAAGAGGTTAAACAGGCTATTTTAAGTGCTTATGAACTGGTACTAGAAGCATATAGACAGCGGTTCAGAAACATAAAGGAGGAACCAGGTCAGACTTATGTTGAGCTCAAAAGAATTAAATATAGTCATTTTGTGCTTTAAAAATAGATAAAATCTTTGAGCCCTAAGAGAGATTATTCTGTTGGAGGAATTTTAAAACTCACTTCCAGAGATGGTAAGAATTGACATGGAGGAACAGAAGTTCACGAAGTGAGAAGAGCAGCAGAGTTAGCAGATGAATAATGTTGTTGCATAAGGTAAGCTTCTGGCTAGAATTTCGTCCTGTGAGGGGTAGAAGTTGGGAGAAGGGGAGATCCTGCATTGTGAAACCAAGAGTAGAGAACATTGCTAAGAATTTACCACAGGATAAAAAAGAAGCCCTAAAGGATGGAAAGGAGGTGAAAGTCCTCAGCTGTTTCCACTGTGGTAGAGTGGGACATGTAAAGTCACATTACAGAAAGGCTCTGTGGGAAAAGATGTGGTAAAAGAAACAAAGCCAGTGGCATTACTGAAAGGAGAAAAGGAGACCCCAAGAACAGCTGAGGAGCTGCAGCAGAAAGCAGTTAGTACCTGATCTCTGCAAAGAATTTGCTTCTGTGGGTAAAGTTTACTCAGAAGGAATGGGGGAGAAACACAAGAAGTTATAATTTTCAGAGATAGAGGATCTAACCAGTCGCTGATAGTAAGGGACGAGCGAATACACAATCTTTCTGATCTGTTACCCAAGAGTGTGGTTATATGTGGGATGGACGGACAGAAATTTAGCGTTCCCTATGTAAGATCAGGTTGGAGTGCCAACTCAAGACTGGGGAAGCTACAGTGGGAGTGATTGAGAGTGTCAGTTCCAGGAATTCAGTTTGATCTTGGGAATGATTTAGCAGGATCCAAGGTGGAAGTGACACCCCTTGTTGTGGAGAATCCCAAGAAACTGAGGAGTTAAAACAGAAATATCCTGGTATTTTCCCAGACTGTGTGGTAACCAGATCCCACTATCAGAAGTCACAGCATGAAGTGGAAAGTAAAGAGAAAATTGAAGGAATTGAGGTCCAGTTAGCAGACACACTATTTTATGTAAAGATGCAGGAATATCCTCTAAACAGGCAGAGGGTCAGACAGAAGTGTTTACTCCTGAAAGGCTAAGGGACTTGCAACAGCAAGGCAAGATGATAGAAGATATATATGTGGATGCATACTCTGAAAAGGAGGCAGAGAATATTCCGGAGTGTTATTATCTGAAAGATAAAATCCTTAGGCAGAAATAGAGAATACGGTAGGATAGTGCAGAGGAGAAACGGGCCGAAGTACACCAGATTGTGTTGCTGGTAGCAGACAGACAGGTGTTATGGGTAGTACACGAACAACCTGTAGGAGGTCACCCAGGGGTATGAAAGACTCAGGCTAAGGTACAAAAGCATTTATATTGGCCTGGAATGCACAAGGATGTGGTTAACTTTCGCCGTATGTGTCACACATGCCAAATAGTAGGGTAAGCCACAGGCAGGAATAAAACCAGCCCCTTTGTTGCCAATTCCTGCATCTGAAGAACCTTTCACATGGGTTATAATTGATTGTGTAGGTCCCCTCCCGAGAACTAAAGTGGGGAACCAGTACTTGTTAACCATTATGGATGTGTCCATCAGATTGCCAGAGGCAATTCTGTTATGGAGTATCAAGGCAAAAAGGGTGGTAGAGGAGTTAGTAACTTTCCTTACACTGTATGGGTTACCCAGAGAGATTCAGTCAGACCAAGGGGCTACTTTTACTGTTAGGCTATTTAAGGAGGTTATGGATAGATTAGGTATACAGCACTTTAAATCCAGTGTATATCATCCTGAATCCCAGGGAGATTTAGAAAGGTGGCATCAGACTCTGAAGACCATGTTGAGAGCGTACTGTCAGGATTACCCGAATGATTGGGATAAAGGTATCCCATTCGTATTGTTTGCCATTAGAGATGCCCCCAAACAAATCTACTTCGTTCACTCCCTTCGAGTTAATACTCGGGCAGGAAGTGAGAGGCCCTTTGAAATTAATTAAAGAAACATTGACAGGACTAAAGTCGGAGATTTCACACTGAGATTGTGTATCGGAGGTGAGGGAGAGACAAAATAGAGTAGGTGAGTTAGCTAAACAGCACCTAAAGAGGGCACAGTATAGAATGAAGCAGGTGGCAGATAAAAGCTCTGAGACTTAGACGTTTTCCCAAGGGGATGACGTGTTAGTACTGTTACCAGTGATAGGAGCTCCCTTCAAAGCCAGGTTTAGTGGTCCCTATCAAACTGAGAAAAAACTTGAGTCAGGTGAACTATTTAGTAAAGATGCCAGATCGAAAAAAAAAGTTTTAAGGAATGTCATGTGAACATGTTGAAACCGTATTACACCAGAGAGAAAGAACTGGAGAAACAGGTATTAGTTACTGTCCTGCAGAGTGAGGAATCAAATCCAGATGTTGTGGATTTTGATGTGCTTCAAAATAGCTTAAAAAACAAAGAAGTCCTTGAGGAGTGAAATAGATTAGTAAGCTATCTCATGAGCATAGAACGCAGGTGAAAGATTTGTTACTGCAGTGCCAGGACATATATAAGAATCAGATGGGTAGGACTAATGCTATTGTACATGAAGTAAACGTAGGGAATACTGCTCCAATAAAACAATATCCCCATCGGCTTAATCCTTTCAAAGCCAGACAGGTCCAGAAGGAGGGGAGGCCATGCTCAACGAGAACATCATCGAACCAAGCCAGAGCGAGTGGAGTTTGCCGATTATCTTACTTCCCAAACTGGACGGGACTCAACGATTTTGCGTAGATTATTGGAAGGTCAACACCATTTCAAAATTAGACTCATAGTCAATTCTGAGATTGGAGGACTGTATCGAGAAAATCGGACAAGCCAGTTACATCACCAAGTTGGACTTACTGCATGGTTATTGGCAGGTACCTTTATCAGAGACGGTGAAAGAAATTTCTACGTCTGTATCCCCAAATGGGCTAAATCAGTTTAAAGTGATGCCCTTTGGAATGAAGAACGCACCTACCACATTCCAAAGACTCATGAACAGAGTTGTGGCTGGGATAACAAACTGTGCAGTCTGTTTGGACGATGTAGTGATCTTTAGTAAGTCCTGGAAAGATCAAATGGTAGTGACAGAGCTCTTTGAATGACTCCAAGAAGCAAAACTGGTAATAAACTTTAAACTGAATTCGTGAAAGCAGAGGTGACGCTCTTGGGACATAACATCAGTCATGGAAGTTTGATGTAACGCAAAGACAAAGGCCATCGAGGAATTTCCATGACCATCCTCGAAGAAAGAGGTGCTTCAAATCTTAGGATTCAGCGGATTCTATCGGAGGTTTGTTCCAAACTTCAGCAGTGTAGTGGCACCATTACCTGATTTGTTGAAGAAGAACCAGATTTCCGTGGACAGAACCCTGCCAGGAGGCATTCAACCCTTTGAAAGCAATACTAAGCACCAACCAGTTTTATCTGTACCAAACTTTTCAAAACTTTTTAAAGTCACCATTGATGCTAGTGACATAGGAGTTGGGGCTGTACTGCTGCAGGAAGATGAGGATGGGATTGAATTGCCAGTTGGTTACTTGTTGAAGAAACTCAACATCCAGCAGCGGAAATATTCCACGATCGAAAAAGAATATTGAGCTTTGTACTGGCCTTACAATATTGTTCGTAATACACTTAAAAACGTGCTAGAGACAATTGCGTACACAGATCACAAGCCCCTTACATACTTAGAACGTTTTAAAGACAAGAATATTAGACTATTTTGCTGGAGTCTTACATTACAGACTTTTAATGTAAAAATTGTACATATTGTGGGTCATAAGAATGTAATCGCAGATGCGTTATTGCAGATTTAACTGATAAATTTTAGATGAGATTTGTATTTATCCAATGTTATATATAAATGGGAAAACGTTAAGGTAATGTGCTTAAAGAATAGGAAAAAAATGAAGCCATCTTTTCATTATGATGGTTCATTTTTTATTAAGGGGGGAAAGGTGTTATGAAGATGTAAAGGGTACTGTACCTTTAAGAAAGTTGAAAGCTAGCAAGGATTTAAGGGAAGCACACAGAGCCCTTGAGAATTTACAATGTAACTTTTGGTTCAGAACAGCTAGCACTGGCTGGGTTGCCTGGAGACAAAAACAAATTTAAATTCAGCCAATCAGTTTAAATTATATCCCAAAATACCAACTTTCACTCAAATTTGAATTTAAGATACTGACAATGTTAAAAACCAATGAAACGATCCGATGTTTTGGGGTATAAGATCAGAGAAAATTAACAGTTGGGAGGAGAACTGCCAAAAGATCAACAGTTGTAGGCTGCTAGTCAGAACTCTCTGAGAGGTACCTGTTTGGAGGAGTTTGCACAGAGAAAAAACATCAACACTGACCTGGAGAGAAACTCTACAAAGGAAGATACAAAGGGAAGATACGACAGCTGGCTGGTTTTGAAATCTGAATTTTTGTGTAAATCTTAATCGGTTTTATCAGACCAGTATTGTAGAGGGAAAGTAAAAGATAGGTCAGAGGAAAGAGTTGTCAATAGTTGTTAGTTAATTATTCTCTGTTAGACTTTAAAAAATAAAGTTATTAATTTTTACTTTAAATAGTGACCTTTAGGATAGTCCTTGGCCTCTTGAATTTAACAGATTATCACACAGGGTAAATCTTTTGTGTTGCTGGTTTAAATTAGCAGGGGGTGTTTACCCCGTGTCATATCAGAGAGTTTTGTGTACAGCAGATAAAACATTGAAGAGCGTTTGTTTTTCCTTCAGTTAGAAGGATCGGGAATTGATTATTTTGCTTTGGGATAACACCCATAGCTTCAGAAAACCTATTGATTTCAGGTCACAGGAGTCCTGGTTAAAGTTAAATGTAAGAACTTAGAAT
The DNA here is from genome assembly GCF_047496795.1 of Chiloscyllium punctatum. Classification (NCBI taxonomy): domain Eukaryota; kingdom Metazoa; phylum Chordata; class Chondrichthyes; order Orectolobiformes; family Hemiscylliidae; genus Chiloscyllium; species Chiloscyllium punctatum. The sequence continues at coordinate 157,237,127 of NC_092741.1, forward strand.
TAATTTAAAAATAGGTTACCTCTGGATAAGAATTTAGTTTGGTAGCCCAGATGAGAATTAGAACCATGAGGGCTTATTCAAGCTTAGGGAAAGTCTAAGCTCAGTTGTATGAATACTCAAGGAAGAGGCTACCAGACGCTCATGGTCAGGAATTGAAAAAAAAATTAAGTCAAACCGTTTCCACACTGTAAAAAATCTAACCTAATCTAATCTATAGATGTAATAATCAAGGGAATTATGTCTGGTGTTTGAATACCATGAAGGGAAAGATTGTATATGCTATTTTTATTGTGCTTAAAAATCTTTCAAATTGTGTTAATCATACAGAGTTTTGTTTATTCTATTCTTATTCTTTGCATAATAAACATAAACTTTACTGATAAAAACTAGATCTGCAGCATTGCGCTTGCACATTTCAGTGAAAAACCTTTCGAAATAAGAACAAAAAAAAACTATGTAGCTAGATTTCAGACTGGGATCTGATATACAGTAATAATATCAAATTAGATCATAACACAATTTGTTGGACATCTTCAACGAACTCAATTATGATGTGGATAAAGGGGAACAGGATGTAATTAAATTTCCGGAAGGCATTTGATAGATGGTCAGTCAAAGGTGATTGCAAAAAATAAGAGCTCATAGGCACAGGGGGAAACTTAATAGCATGAATAGAAGACTAGGTAAAAACAATGACTGCAGATGCTGGAAACCAGATTCTGGATTCGTGGTGCTGGAAGAGCACAGCAGTTCAGGTAGCATCCAAGGAGCAGCGAAATCGACGTTTCGGGCAAAAGCCCTTCATCAGGCTTTCCTGTGCTCTTCCAGCACTACTAATCCAGAATCTGGGTAGAAGACTGACTAGCTAAGAGGAAGCAGAGAGTAGATATAAATGGATCATTTTGTCGTTGCCAACATGTAATGGGTGATGTGCCAGAGTTCAATATGTTGGAGCTGCAACTTTCTTTTTTACAATTTATCTCAATGACTTAGATGAAGGGACTGAAGGTATAGTTGCTGAATTTGCTCTAGAAACAAGGAAAGGTAGGAAAGCAAACTATGAAGAGGATATCCGGAGGCTAGGAAGAAATATAGATACTTTAAGTAAGCAGGCAAAGATTTAGCAAATGGAGTATAATGTGGTAAAATGTAAAGTTTTTCATTTTGGCGGGAAAAATAAAAAAAAATCATTTAAATAACAAGAGACTACAGAGTTCTGAGATGCAGAGGGATCTGGGTGTCTGTGCACGAACCTCAGAAGGTTAGTGGGTAGGTCCAGTAAGCATTCAGGAAAACTCATAGAATATTATGATTTACTGTGAGATGATTTGGTTATTAGAGTGGGGGAGTTATGTTTCAGTTATATATAGCTTGGTGAGACCCTGTCAACAGTACTGTTAACTACTGGTCTCCTTATTTAAGGAAGGATGTAAATGCAGTGGAAGCAGTTCAGAGCTTTACCAGCGTAATACCAGTCCTGTGTAGGAAAGGTTGGACAACTTCGATCTGTATCTGCTGGAATTTTGAAAAGTAAAAGGTGACCTGATTGAAACACATCTGAACCTGAGGGTCTTAACAGGTTGGATTTAGAAAGCACATTTCCTCTTGTAGGAGATTTTAAGACTTGGGAAGACTTTTTTAAAAATAAGTTTCTCACTCAGAGGGAGGTACACCTTTGCATCTAACCCATCCTCAAAAGGTAGCAGAAGCAGAGTTTTTCGATCATTTTAGGTTTTTGATAAGGGGTTTGAAAGTGATTATTGGGGGTTGAGGAAATGTGGAGTTATCCAATCAGCTTTGATTTTATTGAGTGGGAGATTTGGCTCGAGTGGCTGACTGACCTGCTCCTCATTTGTAAGTTTGTGAATCACTGTTGCATAATAATTTTATGATTTACCTATTCTGCATACTTTTAACATCTGTTGTTTGCACTATATCAGAAACGATTCCAAAATGTCTTCTGGTGTAGCCAAAACCTAAGTGTCTGTATGTAGCATTGATACTACTTTGCATGTTAAACAGTATCCATTTCAAAGAAACTGCATGTTTTTTTATTCATTCACAGCATGAAGTTGTCTCTGGCTCGGCCAGTTTTTCATTGTTCTCGATGTGGTTTCCTCTGCATCAGGGAGATATGGCGCCAACTTGTGCAGCAGTTCAGGGAACATTTCTGGTCTGTATGCACCAAACAAACTAACCATTCAGTGGGAGAGCACTTCAACTCCCCCAGGGTCTTGCAATTCCGAGGCCTCTTCTACCACCAAATCAAAGACACCTACCAATTGGAAGCAGAACACCTCATCTTCTGCCTCAGGACGCTACAACCACTCAGCATCAACAGTGAATTCACTAGTTTCCAAATCTCCCCTCCCCCCACCTCATCTCAAATCCAGCTTCATTCCCACCTATCCACTCCACGCCCCCCCACTGACCGATCACAATTACCTCCCACCTGCACCCATCTATCGCCAACCCACCTACTTTCCCTCCAATCCCACCCCCATTCCTCTATTTATCTCTCAGCTCCCTTCCCCTCCACATTCCTAATGAAGGACTTATGCCTGAAAAGTCAACTCCTGCTTCTCAGATGTTGCCTGACCTACTGTGCTTTTCCAGCATCAGACTTTTTGACTCTGATCTCCAACATCTGCAGTCCTCACTTTCTCCCAGATTTTAATTACCCATTCCTAATTGCACAGACGACAGTTAAGAGTCAGCCACATTGCTGAGAGTCTGGAGTCATAGGCAGGCCAGACCAGGTAAGGATGGTAGTTTCCTTCCCTAAAATACATTAGTAAACCAGATGGGTTTTTCTGACTATTATCAATGGTTTCATAGTCAGCACTAGACTCTTGATTCCAGATTTTCATTGAATTCAAATTCTACCATCTGCCATGGCTTGAAGTGAACCTGGTTCTCCAAATATTAGCTGGGTTTCTGGATTAATAGTCCAGTGATAAGGCCTCTATGCCATTGTCCCCAAGGGGAGGCAAAGTTTGTAGTCACAAATATGAGAAAATAAACCTGCACCTTTATGGGACAATGCCTAGGCCACAATATCAGATACTTTCTTGCATTTGCCAATCTACCTCTTTCTTTTGGGTATGTCTTCCAAAATTGTTCAGCACATCCTCATCCAAGTATCACAAATGGATTTCTGGTAAACATCGAGGTTAATACTCGCATATTAATTAGCATGATTTCTGAGGACCAGCAATGTGAAAAGTTGACATCATCATCTGAAAAAGTTACTAATGTCATTGTTGGTTCCAGTCACATATAATGAGTATTATGTAAAACCCAGCATTCTTTAACAAGGTGAAAAACAAGCCTTGTTAGAAAGAAACTGGATAGCAGTGCTTAAGTTAAACTGGAACTTTTTCACCTTGAAGCAAAATTCACAATGCAATATGATATGCTCAACAAGTACAGGAATAAAAGAATGACTAGGGGAGGAATAGGTCCAGTCAAGGATAGTAGTGGGAAGCTGTGTGTGGAGGCTGAAGAGATTGGGGAGACACTGAATGAATACTTTTCGTCAGTATTCACTCAGGAACAGGACATTGTTGCCGATGTGAGTACTGAGTCACAATTAATTAGAATGGATGGTTTTGAGGAATGTAGGGAAGAGGTGTTGGAAATTCTGGAAAGGGTGAAAATAGATAAGTCCCCTGGGCCTGGTGGCATTTATCCTAGGATTCTCTGGGAAGCAAGGGAGGAGATTGCAGAGCCATTGGCCTTGATTTTTATGTCCTTGTTGTCTACGGGAATAGTGCCAGAAGACTGGAGGATAGCAAATGTGGTTCCCTTGTTCAAGAAGGGGGGTAGGGATAACCCTAGTAACTATAGGCCGGTGAGCCTCACTTCTGTTGTGGGCAAAGTCTTAGAGAGAATTGTAAGGGATAGGATTTATGAACGTCTGGATAGGAATAATGTGATCAAGGATAGTCAGCATGGTTTTGTGAAGGGCAGATCGTGCTTCACAAACCTTATTGAATTCTTTGAGAAGTTGACTAAGGAGGTGGACAAGGGTAAAGCAGTAGATGTGGTGTATATGGATTTTAGTAAGGCGTTTGATAAGGTTCCCCATGGTAGGCTACTGCAAAAAATACGGAGGTATGGCATTGAGGGTGAGTTGGAGGTTTGGATTAGGAATTGGCTGGCTGGAAGAAGACAGAGGGTAGTAGTTGATGGTAAAGGTTCATCTTGGAGTGCAGTTACTAGCGGTGTTCCGCAAGGATCTGTTTAGGGACCATTACTGTTTTGTCATTCTTATAAATGACCTGGAGGAGGGGCTAGAAGGTTGGGTGAGCAAGTTTGCGGATGATACGAAAGTCGGTGGAGTTGTTGACAGTGAGGAAGGATGTGTCAGGTTACAGCAGGATATAGATAAGCTGCAGAGCTGGGCAGAAAGGTGGCAAATTGAGTTAAATGTGGATAAGTGTGAGGTGATTCACTTTGGTAGGAGTAACAAAAAGATGGGGTACTGGGCTAATGGTCGGATACTTGGTAGTGTGGATGAGCAGAGGGATCTTGGTGTCCATGTACACAGATGTCTGAAAGTTGCCACCCAGGTAAATAGTGCGGTGAAGAAGGCATATGGCGTACTGGCTTTTATTGGTAGAGGAATTGACTTCTGGAGTCCTGAGGTCAGAAATCCCATTCTGAAGCAACTTGGGTGATTCCAGCATAATAACACTGGATCAGCTATGTTTTGGGAGGCTGGACTGATGACTAGCTTTCTATTCAGGGTACAGGAAATACTGCACTCAATAAAACCTGGTCTGTGAGCCACTTGGTTTATAGACTACCATTTTGTATTTCTTCAGCCTCCAGAATTTCGCCAGGGGTGACAAACCAAAGTTTGAAAGGATTTCAGGGGGTAGGTATGCCTGGAGTTGAGATTAGCAAGTCCTCCAAATAGCACACAATGATGACAGGCTGAAGGATGGAGGTTGGAAAAGAATGGAGATCAGGTGAAGGCATTCAAATTTGAAAGGTACTGCATCTCTGTTTAGTATTTAGGTCACAGGATAGACAAAGAGGAGTTATATCTTCTCAAAAATAATATTAAAGCAATAAGAAGTGTGCTACATCCTCAAACATCTCTTTGCTATTCTTCCAGTGAACCCCAATTCATGGTAAATTCTTACTGAATTTGGCCACATTACTGAAACGAGTTATTGAAGAGTATTCAATGGAATTGGATGAAAGAGTCTGACAAAGTTTCCAAGCTCTGTAAATGTTAACTTGTAGAAGATACAATACTGTACATTATGACATCAAAAAATAAAATTTGTATATGGTGCTTTTTGATATGGAATAAGTGCTATGGCCTATTTTGTACCAGACATTGGTGAGATTTGATTTTTCTCTTGCAGCCTCTGTACCAGTGAACAAAACTGTGCTCAGAATGTGAAATGTTGTGCTTGATCTCAGGAGTAAGAACATTTCATAAATATCTGCACGGTTTTAGTTTCATGATTGAAACTGACCACTGCCATTGACGGCTATTTTGAATCCAAAGTCTCCAGTATCTACTTTAGCCTCAGCTCAAATGTACCAAACATAGAAATGGATACTGATTTTGTATGACATTAAATATAGATGATAGGATAATCATGGTACTGAAGTGATGTTTGGATTACCATCTATAGAGTAGAGCCCAACAGGGACAACATATTTTCTTCATAAGATCAGTGAGTTGTGAGCCACAGCAGATGACATTAGAAAAATAATTCATGGAGACCCATGTTGGCAAGCATGTATCATTAACAAAAAATGGGTGGCCAACTTCAATGCTGGATTTAGAAATCAGGCCATGAATGACTAGTTGAAAAGGGCTATGACACACGGAAAGACAGTTGTAATCACTGGGAAAATACAGTTTCTCTATGCCCTTCATTCTCAACACTTAGAATGTAGTTGACAAAGAGTCTATGGAGGCAGTATCTTTGGCAGTCAGGCTTCAATAAGAACATAGAAAACAGTGAATGAGTGTATGTAAAGCAATAGAAAAGAAACCACCTTGGTACGTTTTGTCACTGTGAAAATTGCCAGCTAGGTCTTGACAAAGATTTCACATTCGTTTTTGCAGAATTAGAAGGACAACAGTGACTCATTTTGATTGATAGTCATTCAAAGTGGATTGAGGGGTTTCTGATGAATCAAACAATAAGACAATTTGCGTAGTTTGTATGCTGTTTAACAGTTCCCAGAAGACAATATGCCTGTTTGTCTGCACAATTCATGAGTACAAACAGTGTAAAACACTGAATTCCACAGTGTCATCCAAAGGAGCAGCAGAACACACAGTACACACTGTTAATGAGCTCTTGGCAAGCACATGTACGATAGAAATTTGAAGAAATATCAATTGTCTGGCGAATTTTTTTTCTTGAGAAACTCAACAGATCTCACAGCATCGGTAGAGAGAACAGCTATGTTTTTTCAGTGTTTTTGTATTTGTTTCAGATTTCCAGCATTCACACTAGACATTGCTGAAGTGGGAAATTCAATAGCAGGTCAAGATCAAAATCAGACTTTGCTGGAGAAAACTCCTTGGACTTGGTTGAGGATGGTTCAAGGTTTTTCCACAAGTTCTACAAATCTGAGTCAGGAAAGGAGATATCCCATTAGGAACAGGAAACCAGTGGTTTTGTTTGATGTGTGAATAAAGGAAAACATGGAAATATTTCAAGAAATTGTGTGGAAATTGAACATACTTAGCTTTCTCATTAAGGAAGAAGTGTAACAGCGTCCTCTTGTGACCACTGCATGTATACAGGAACATAAAAAAGGATTAAATCAATCTGTCTTTGAGGAGGTTTTGTTGATTAGGATTTTATTCACTGGTACTTTGAAAAATACAAAGGCCAAAAACCCATGAAGTCCACAGTTGAGCTGTCCCTGTCTGGGAAAAGCTTTCTGAAGTCTCTGATGCAAATGCATGAGGTTGCAAGTGAGATCATATGTAGGTTCCTGATCAAGGTCTGCAAGGAACTAGTGACACAGAAATTCAGCATGGCTATCATTTTGAGCATGACTAGCATGGAAATGCCACCATATTCTCTTGAGCAAAGGTCTGCCTGAATGAGGACCTTAAGCTCAGTGTTGATTTTGAGACAGAGAGGAGGAGCTGCTGCTAGCATTCCTACTAGCCATTTGCAGAATCTGTACAGAAATTCTAGGCTGGGCCGTATGACACCTCTTGCTGGTTCAATGCTTGTTTTGGTTTGGTCTATTGTGGCAGCTGCAGAGTAGCCTTTTCTGATTTCTCTGCATCATTTTCTGACTGAAAATTGCAGCCAACTACAAATCCAGTGGATTTTGCATTACAGGATTAGTTCCATTCATAGACCCTACAAAATGAGGCCATACTTATGCATTCATGCTTCTCCAAATGTCTGATCCTGCAGTGAGCCTAAACGTATACTTCTAACTGCCAAAGTCAGGTTCCTGAGAGAGGCATCACCTCCACACACCTCAAGCTAGTCCCGTCAAGCTTCAAGTTATTCAGAAAGATCAGGTGATGCAAAAATAACACCAATCCAGTACCATGGTCTCAACCGCTGGAACTGCAACCTCAAAATGTGAATTATTTTAAAATCTGTCACGTTGACTAAGTCTTCAACCATCTAATCTAAGATCTCCTACATAGCTCAGTGTCAAATTGTGTTTAGTAATACTTGTAAAATGTCTTGGAATGTTTTATTGCACTAACTTTGTTGTTGCAGTGATTCAATAAAATGTTTAATATTGCTATCCTATAATCCACACACCCAGGTAATGTTCTTAGGACCTTGGTTCAAACCCTGCCATGGCAAGATGATGGATTATGAAATCAGTAAAACCTGGAATTAAGAGTCTAATAATGAACATGAATCTATTGTTGATTGTTGAAGAAACCCACCTGGTTCACTCATGCCCTTCAGGGAAGGAAACTGCCATCCTTACCTGGTCTGGCCTACATGTGACTCCAGACCCAGAGCAATGTGCTTGACTTTCAAATGCCCTCTAGACAATTAGAATGGGCAATGAATGCTGGCCCACTGGTGATGCTCACATCCAGAGAATGAATTTTTAAAAAGTGCCTCTTGCGTCACTTTGCCTTGTTCCATGTTATTCTTGTTTATTCTCCCTGTCACTTTGTTTTCTGGGGAGAATCCATACGCTGGACCCATCTAATGGAGCAAGTAGTTTGTGCAGAATCCCTTAATTTAGGATAAAGCTGATCAGTACCTGCACACCGCTCCTTGTAAATTTGAGCATAATTACAATGCTTTCCAAATAACCTCATTTTGTGCTGGAAATCTTTTTTTAAACACAAAATTCTTTTCAATCTCAAAAGCAGCTAGGCAAAGTCAGAAAGTCAATAGAGTCATACAACACAGAAACATACCCTCCAACCCAACCAGGCCGTGCCAACCAGGTTTCCCAAACTAAACTAGTCCCATTTGCCTGCGTTTGGCCTATATCCCTCTACACGCTTCCCTACTCATGCACCAGTCCAAACATCTTTTAAATGTTGTAACTGTACCTGCATCGACCACTTCCTTTGAGAGTTTATTTCACATATGAACCACCCTGTGTGGGGAAAAAGTTGCCCCTCAGGTTGCTTTTTAAATTTTTCTCACTAACTGATAATAAAAAATCAGAAATTGCTGGAAAAACTCAGCAGGTCAGGCAGCATCTGTACAGAAAAAGCAGAATTAATGATTTGGGTCCAGTGACCCTTTTTCAGAATTAATCTGATAATCCCTTTGAATAGTGTGGCTAAGTGATCCTTCCTGTTGCTGAGTGTGTGTTCAGTTCTTTTTTTTTCAGCGATGATGCAATTTCGAATATTGAGCTCCAAAATGTACAGCACTGGCATCGAACCAAGGTTCAATACTGATTGATGTTGTAATCTACCCAATGCTTGTGATAGCTGGTCACTGTGTTCAGCAGCACTGTCCCTCTTATGCCATTCGAAATGGATCACATTAGAATTGTTACTGTTGAAATCTGGGATCAGAGTATTTTTAGTATTGGCCCTGTGATTAGGTGGTTGTAGAGAATTAGTAAAACACACACTTATCTACACTGTTTTTACTCTTCAACCAGCATCTTCTTTTCAGTAAGAGTGAAGGCAGCAGACTTTATACAATTACTGTCACCAGCGTACACTATTCTCAATATCAGCTTTTCATAAAGCTAAAAGGTTCCCTATGAAAATCAAGAGAATGTAGCTGGTGGCAACAGAAAGTTGCATATTGTTTGGATAGTGGATTATTTGCAGTGAACATGAATGTCTGCTTATTTTAAGGTTTTCTTCAATTGCTTACTACAAACATACCTATGATGCTAAACTGATATCACTGTGTTTTTGGAATTGAAAATGTAGAATAATATATGGAGGAACAAAATACAATAGGATAAAATCAGGTATGATGACTAGGTATAAGAATATTGACAATTCAGAATCACTTAACTTCAGTGCACCAAGGGTTTATCCATCTCTAAAAGACTGTTCATAGCTTCTAGTTTCTCAGCTGTCATTTCAGATTGTATCCACATTTTCCCAGTTTTTGGAAAGATAGAAGACAGTGTAGATTTAGAGTTTCTTCACAAAAGTAGGAAAAACCAACAAACGTCTCACATCCCGTCAACGAATTACAATGTGAGAAGATTGCAAACAGAAGCATGGTGGGATCATAGAATGAGTCTAAGTGTATCTAAAGAAATTCTATGCTCACTGACAGAATACTCTGCTGAATTTCACTGTGTCATGTTGTCCACTGGCTAATTCTCAGTATGGGCCCCTCACCGTTCTTTCACCAACCTGTTCATACCAGGAAGGTTACCCCAGAAGTACCGGGCTCGATGGGCAGCAGAGACTTCCTTGGCATCAATCATCACAGGATTACACTGGTAGAAAGAGAGAAAAGGATAAGCTTATTCATTTCATAAATCTGGATAATCTAACGTTATGAGTGAAATCTTTTCTCACCTCACTCCCCCACCCCAAATTCCAGATAACCTGTTTGAAAACTAAAAATGTCCTTTATCAATCTGTGTACCTGTCACAGAGATTTGTCAGTGGTCAGTGCAAAATGAGAAGTCTGCCACGCTGTCCCCATGACTTTTGATCCATCATGGTAACGTTGCAGAGCAGTTATTTACATGATGATACCCAGAGTAGGATTGGTAGGGACAGTGTACAAACATTTTTAAAAAAATAGTAAATAGAATCAAAGGGGAAAAACGAATAAAAGGGAAAATTAATGACTATTCACAGAAACGTGTGCAGCATTTGGAACAAAATGAATTAATGGCACAATTAGAGGTTAATAGGCATGATCTTATAGCCATTACAGAGACCTGGTTACAAGGAGATCAAAAACTCAGAGCAAAATATGAAAGGCAAGAATGAAAGATGGTCGGTAGCTTTGTCAGTGTGAGATGGAATAAGTACAAGAGCAAGAAATTATCTTGGATCAGAAGAACTAGAATTAATATGGGTGGAGATAAGAAGTGACAAAGGAAGACAACACTGGTGGTGTAGTCTACAGGCCCTCTAACAGTAGCTATACTGTAAGACAAAGAATAAATCAGGAGATAATGATGGTATGTAAAAAGGAAGTATATTAATCATGGTTAACTTCAATCTTCATGCAGATTTGAAAAATCAAACTGGCAGAGGTAGCTATGAGGAAGCTTTCAGAGTGTTTATGGGACAGTTTCCCAGAACAGTAATGTTATGAATCTAACTAAGGATCTGGAAAACTTACCTATAGTAATGGATAATGAGTTAGAATTAATAAATGATCTTGGAGTAAAAGATTCCCCAGGAAACAGTTAACATAACATGGTAGAATTTAGCAGTAAGATCCAGAGTGAGCAACTTGAGTCAGAAACGACTGTGTAAATTTAAATAAAGATAACTATAAAGGAATGAGGATAGAGTTGGGTAGAGTGAACTGAGAAATGAGTTTAACAGAAAAGGTGGTTGCTGAACAATGGCAGATGTTTAAGAACATAATACATGTCCAGAGCAAAGATATATCCCAGTAAGGGAGGAGGATTCTAAGAAATGGATTAAACCATCCATGGTTAACCAAGGAAGTCAAGGATGGTATTAAACTGAAAGAAAAAACATACAATGCAGCAAAGATTAGTGGTAAGCCAGAGTTTAAAAGTTTTAAAAGCCAACAAAAGATGACCAAAAAGAAAGGAAGTGGGGGAAAATAAACCTTGACGGTTAATTAGAAAAATTAATACAAAAACAGACAGTAGGAGCTTCTTTAAATATACAAACTGAAGAAAGAGGCTAAAGTGAACATGGGATCCATCGAGAATTATATTTGGGAAACTAAAATAATACGGAACCAAGAAAGAGGAGCTGAATAAATGCTTTGTGTCAGTCTTCATAATAGAAAACAACAATATTTTAAAAACACTAAATAATCAAAGAGCAAAAAGTGGGGGGTCAGAAATTAATTCAAGTACTACCGTAACAGAAAAAATGTCGAGAGAAACTAATGGGGCTAAAGGCCAACATATTCCCTGGATCTAATAGGCTGCACCCACAGAGGAAATACTAACAAAGATAATGGATATACTGATAATCATCTTACAGGAATCCTTTGATTCTGGAAATGTCCCAAAGGACTGGAAAGCTGCCAATGTAACACTTTCACTTAAAAAGGAAACAAAAACAGGTAACTATAGGCCAGTTAGCTTAATGTCTGTAATTGGGAAAATATTAGACTATTTAAAGGATGTAACAGCAGGGCATTTGGCAATATTTTAATTGATAATCATGCAGAGTCATCATGGCATCATATCTAACAAATTTATTAGAAATATTTGAGGAAGTAATAAGCAAGCTGAATAAAGAGGAACTAATAGATATAAAATATTTAATTTCCAAAAGTCATTCGATCATAAGTACTGCACATAAGGCTACTTAATAAAAGTCCACCTTGGGGTAATGTATTAGCATGGATAGATTGAGTAACTAATAAAATACAAAGAGATGAGAAGATGGCATTTTCAGAATAGGAAGCTGTAACTAGTGAAGTGCCAGAAGGATATGCGTTGGGGCCACAATTATTTGGTGAGGGCAGTGAATGTATTATGATTAGGTTTGTGGATGACACAGGATAGTTGGGAAGCCAAGTGGTGAGGATGACCAAGTCTACAGATGGTGATCGCTGAGGTAAAAGTTTGGAATACAATATCCATAGAGCAAGGGACTGTAGTGACTCAGTACTGGTCATAATTAGGCTGGTGGTTCAGAGGGATATAGATAACAGATAGGAAGAAACATTTCCCCTTGGTGGATGGATCAGTGACCGAGAGCATAGATTTAAGGTAAGAGTCAGGAGGTTCAGAGGGGATGTGAAGAAAGATTTATTCACACAGAGGGTGATACAAATCAGGAACTCACTATTTCTAACAATGTAGAGGCACAAACCCTCATGTACACTTGCAATGCCAAAGCTGTGCACCAAGTGGAAAATGGGATTAGAATAGTTAGGTGCTTATTTTTGACCAGTGCAGACTCAATGGGGTGAAAGGCCCGTTTCTGTTCTGTAGACCACTGATTCTACAACGTTGGAAAAGTGAGATAATGCATTTTGGCAAAAAGAACAGTGGAGCTGAATATTACTTTGATGAAGAGATTGCAGAAAGCTGCAGAACAAGTTTTTTTTTATATTAACCGCTTGTGGACATTGTTAGCCAGGACAGCATTTATTGCCCATTCCTAATTGCCTGAAGAGTCAACCACATTACTGTGGGTCTGGAGTTACACATAGGCCAGAGGAGGGAAGGATGGCTGTTTCCTTCCTGAAAGGAGATTGGTGATCCAGTTGGGTTTTTCCTGACAATCAACTATGATTTCATAGTCACCATTAGATGCTTAATTCTAGATACTTATTGAATTAAAATGCTGTTATCTGCCATGGTGGGATTCAAATCCGGGTCCCCAGAACATTGGCTGCATCTCTAGATTCATAGTTTAGTGATAACTGCAAGGTTTTGAGGGGTCCTAATGCATGATACAAAAAAAGCTAGCATATAAATTCAGCTAATAATAGAAAAGCAAATGAAATGTTGGCCTTTGTTTCTAAGCAAATGGAATGTCGGCACAGATCAGACACACCTATAATACTGTGAACAGATTTAGTCCTTCTTTATAGAAGCAAAGCTTTACCGGCATTGGAGACAGTCTAAAGGAAGTCCAGTAAGATAATCTGGGCGTATGTGGATTTTCTTATGAGGAGAGGCTGAGTGGGTTTGGTCTGATCTCATTGGAGTTGGGTCAGCATTTGGGATGCTGGAGGACAGGGTGAATTGGAGTTGCCAGTGAGTGAACTAAGTTGTGGGTCAGTTTCATAGTTACTCAGGAATTAGGTTGTTTTTAATAGTGTAATGCTCCCTGAGTAACTATTTACTTAACTTCAGAGACACCCTACAAATTCTCCAATTTAAATAGATATTTTCAGTGGGTTCCATACGTAGGGGGATTGCATTGCAGACTCTTCAATTTCCTGGGCAATTCCTTCATGGAATCCTTCTACTCTCAACCAATTGGAAAGCAATTATCTGGCCATCGGAAAATTTGGGCTTATATGTAGCAGATTTCATCGACCTCTTCTCAACAGAGAGAACATTATTTACCACTGGAAAGTGGGCAGTCCATTACAGCAAAATAAATGTTTCATCAACAGTGTTTTGCAGTTGAAAAACTGTTAGACTCACCACACTGCACTGTTCACTTTCATTCTGATTGAAATAGAGTGCAAGCAATGGAACAAATACTTGAAATTTTGGAAAAACCACACTTCAAAATAATGTAATTCCCCCCAGTTCCATTGAAGCAAACCCCCAAAGATTTTCATATTTTCTGCAGCTGCTTTATTTCTTTTTAATGCCTTGCTGTAATATATCCGAGACATCTACTAAGACACTGAATAGCTTGAATACTTCCTAAGTCGGCTAATGCAACATCATAGATGCGGGAAAATTCATTACATATTTATCATCACTGGTATGCAATATAATTCAGATTTAGTTGCAGATAAAAATGAAAGGTACAAAGTATAAATATAGCAAATTTACTTCCGCACAGAAATTCTGATTTCATGATTTACAGGTCTTTTTCAGGACTTTGGGGATAGTGTTTAAGAAAATCTCTATTTAAAATTCTTTATTTGAAGAAACTCACCTCGAGAAAGCGAGAGATATCCCTCTTGTCACTAACTCCCATTGCCACCACATTTTCAAACAGCCAGAAGAATGGTCTGTTGTCCCCTTCTTTAGGCCTTGTTTCATGGAGAAGTCGGTAGAACTCAAAAAACAGGCGGCCTGTGCCTTCTGTAAAGTAAACAAGGTATAACACAGTGAAAAATGTCCTTTTGGACACCTGGGTTGTAAAACATGTTAAGGCCTGAAAAACCAATATGGTGGCAGCTGAGCTTGCTGCATGATTAACCCTTCCTGATGAAGGGCTCTTCCCTGAAACATCAATTCTCCTGCTCCTCAGATGCTGCCTGACCTGCTGTGCTTTTCCAGTACCACTCTTGACTCTGATCCGCAGCATCTGCAATCCTCACTGTCTCCTGCACGATTAACCCATGTCCATTGTCCCAATGTTGGCAGCCACAAACATTGTGCTGCGTTTTTATTTCTTTGATTTGTTTGCTTGCGGGCAGCACTAATGAAGCTACTGAATGTTTACACAGAGGGTGCAAAATCAAGGGGCATCAGGGTATTTAAAGCTGTCTGTCCGACACCACTTAAAGGGGATTTGCATAGTGGCTGCAGCAGGTACTAGAATAGGTTGCAGATGGGAGTTGAGAGCTAGAACACTGAATGACAGCACAAAAGGACAGTGAGAAGACCCAAGACAGCAGGTGCTAATTGTCAGAGGCCCTAAACCTAAACCCTGTATGAGCTTAAAACAGTGAAGGAGACAGTGGTCACCAACACTGGAGCAGGAATGAGTTCTTTCCTCTCCTTCCCTCCACAACTACTGTATGCTTCTGACTCCTTTGAGTTACCCAAGAACTGTGACCTCCTCAGGAGCTGGTGGAACAGAGAGGTGGGAGTCAAGGGGAGACACTGAGGAAGAAAAAACAACTGAGACTCACAGCCATCAGTTCTGATACTGACACAGCATCTACTTCATACAATAACTGAAAGGTGGGATAAACACATGAAGAGATATTGGGCAAGTCAGACCTGCAGCCATAGCAGCAGACGAGAGTGACACAGGTGCCATGTTGCTGGAGGATAAGTTTTTACTTGTGTTCTGCTGCCCACTAAGGAGCATGGAAGAATCAACTCCAATTTAGCACAGAGCTGTATGCACAGCTTAAAGCTGAGGAAGTGCTGAACAAATCCATTAGCATCTAAACATGTAATGTCTGATGGCCAATATCTCAGCTTCCATTGCAGTGCAAAGAGGTTATCCTATATCTGGTCAGTACAGTGGAAGTTCAGACTGAAATCAGGCAAGTTAAGGCTGCTGTTATCACAGCTACAGAGACCAGTGTGCATAGAGAGTTGCAGGGTGTGTGTCACAGCAGTCCAGTAATGATCTTACAGCTTAAGCAGGTTAATCTGTTTTACAACACAAGTTGATTTTTGAGGTACTGTGTTGGCAGAGTGACAATGAGACTGTGCAGCACAGTTCTCTCTAAGAGGCCTTTCATCCCTGCTATTCTGCTGTTTGATGGTCATTAATAAGTGAAATCTGCAGCTAATGGTGTAGCAGTACGTAGGTCTGGCATCAGGTCAGGCAAAGACACACTGAAAATAGCAACTAAGTGAGTGTACAAGGGTGACTTGTTGAACATTGAATAGTTTGTTTGTTAGAGTTGGTTTGGAATGTTTGTTTTATATTGACTTTTACTTCAGTATTGTGACCAATAGAGTACTGTGATGGTCAACAACAGAGGTAAGGCAAAGTATGACTGCTGGTGAAGAGAGAATTGGGATTTGCATTCACTGGTACCATAGTTAGATGAGCTGATTTTAGGGAGACAGGCTAGACAGGGAGGGTACTGGTGGTCTCCTCCCCTCTTGCTTTTGCAGTAATGCAGGAAACACATACTGGTGAGGTTGTGCAGGATGTACAACAAATGTAGAACAAATTGCGACACGCAACAGGTGACCCAAGCAACAGAACATCCAAGTCCAGGGAGCAGAAATGTTGTTCAAGCACTCCAGTCATCTGTTCGAAGGCTTTTTGTGTGCCTGTTTGACTTGTTATTAGCATGCTGCACGGGTAACTGGGTTGCACACCACAATCATGAGCCATGTGCTTAGTACTAGAGAGGCTTGTTGCCCTGTAGCAACCCTCTGGCTTATGATGGCACAATGGACTGCTACAGAACAAAGGCATTATTTACAGCAACCAGGCTACTGGGCACTGGCCTGCTCTATTTGCTGAGGATAATCGCATATCAGCTGGACATCGAGAAATTGGGATCCCTTTCCATTGCTGTATACCTGAGTTAACTACTCTACTCACAAAGTAATGTGTGCCAGCGAGTGGCACCCGGCACCATGGGGAATCCTGTAATCTCCAAAAAGCAACATCCTCTATCTGCCTTTTTACTAGCAAGAGAAAATTAAATGTAAGCAGCACGCTTTGAATAGAGAGCTGCGGAGATCTTGCTTACTGCAACAATGAGCGCCAAACTGTAAGATGCTGCAAATATCTCCTGCTTCAACCTGGAGGGAGCCAGGTGCGTAAATGTTCAGGGCCACAGTCTCCTTCATTGCCATTGACAATGAGGTCCTCACCTTTCTTGACCTCTCCCATAATACTGTCAATGGCAATTCTACCCTGCTCCTGAACATAGGCTCAGCTGTCTGAGAACATCAGTTGGAGTCTTCAGATAAAAATGGGCTCACTCAAATCAAATCAGTGCTACACACTGCGTTTAGTGCTTCTAGTGCATGCTCCATGTGTGCTAACTCCATCTTCACCTAAAGCATGTGAAGAAACTATTTTGGACTCAAAATGGCACCTGAACGTTGATTTACAGATGCAGCACTGTCAAATTCTGCAGCCCTTAAGTAGCTGTTAAATTATTTCAATTAGCCACAATTTCTCCGTAGAATTACATTGACCACAGACAGCACTATAAGTAACAAGGTAATCTGTTTCAGTGAAGGATGACCAGGACAGGATTGGATTTAGGTGGGTGTTGGGAGCTGGATCAGTTTCAAGTGCACCCATATCTATTGTAACAGTGGGTGGATCTCAAGGTAAGCAATCCACTCTAGAGATGTTGTTCTATGATTATAATACATAAAAAAGACTCTGTTCCTCACACTTTTGCAGCGACTCAATGTGAGCGAGCACTGAGTATTTGGATAGAAATGGTCTGCAGGAATATAGGAAAAGGCAGGAGACTGGCTCTAGGTAATAGTGTACAGTGGACATTGCTGGATTTCTTTGCTTGAGGTCACCTGCCTGGGGTTTCTGACTGCTACGGAGCTAGTTTTCTGTTTGAATAGAGCTTTGCATGCAAGAGATTGTCTGGTTTTCAGTTGAGGAACAGACTGCTGAAGTCATCTATTTTGTCTTTCTGAAATACCTCTTACTGAGAATTCAATGTGAAACCCAATTATCCAAATGAAGTGCATTTGGAAGACAGCACAATACTGGGCTTCCTGAACAAGCTGCACCTGCCAAAATATGAAAGATGACTGCACCTGTCTAGTGGCCTATATGTGCCAGAATGTCAGACTGTCAGCAATTTGAATAGTTCATATATTAGTTTTCATTCCCTCAAGAACTAACTGTTATTTCCCAAAATTTTGTTTTGGCCAAAATGAATCTCTGCAGACAATTAAAAAAAATTATTTGATGTGTGTGTGCACTTTGGATGATTATACAGGGGTAAACATTTATACTTTCATTTTAAAATTGTGTTTTAAGCCTTGCATCTTCATTAAAAAAGTTTTGTTCTATCATAAATCAATAGTTTTGTGTTATTAAAGAAAGCTGGTTGTTGGATCTTTTTTATTGTAAATCTAATACCATGGAAGCATACAATTGGCCATATCAGGAACTGGGTTAAACAGTTACATTGATGTGATCTGTGGGATAGTAGCATTGGAAATACCGAGCACTCCTCTCACCTTGGTCATAACCTTTTACATATCAGGTTCTTTGAGGCTTGAGCTGAAGGTATTTGCAACATCTCACTGTTTCTATCTATTACTTCACTGACACCATTCAGAAACCGCAGGAGAGCAGGGCATTGGTTAGGCCACTGTTGGAACTGCAATTCTGGTGTCCTTCCTACTGGAAAGATGTTGCGAAACTTAAAAGGGTTCAGAAAAGATTTACAAGGATGTTGCCAGGCTTGGAGGATTTGAGCTACAGGGAGAGGCTGAACAGGTTGGGGCTGTTTTCCCTGGAGTTTTGGAGGCTGAGGGGGTGACCTTATAGAGGTTTACAAAATTATGAGGGGCATGGATAAGGCAAATAGGCAAAGTCTTAGAGGGCATAGGTTTAGGGTGAGAGGGGAAAGATATAAAAGAGAGCTACGGGGCAACTTTTTCACACAGAGAGTGGTACGTGTATGGAATGAGCTGCTAGAGGAAGTGGTGGAGGCTGGTACAATTGCAACATTTAAGAGGCATTTGGATGGGTATATGAATAGGAAGGGTTTGGAGGGACATGGGCTGGGTGCTGGCAGGTGGGACTAGATTGGGTTGCGATATCTGGTCGGCATGGACAGGTTGAACTGAAGGGTCTGTTCCCATGCTGTACATCTCTATGATTCTATGAGAGGCAATGAATATGGAATTTCACAAGATATGCAGGCTTTCGATGTGCAGGGTGACACTGAATGCAGACATCAAATGTAATCTCTCCAATGTACCAGAACTGAAATTATTTCAATCCAGTTGGCGTGCATATTCCAATAAATCAAACAGTTCAATGCCATACAACCTGGCAGCAATAAAGATGTCTTCATTCTGAGGCACTGTACCAACTACAATAGCCCGCATGGAAATCCAGAAGGAAGCCCTGCATTGGGTAGCATACATACAATTAAAGTCATGTTGCTGGAGCATACCGCTGGGATATGGAACACTATGGGATATTCTGACTGGATTCTGACCACTGGCATATTCTAACTGGATTGTTTTACTGTGGCAGCATCTTGGCTGGGTACAGCTGCTGACCTTCAGGAGCAGAGACAGCAAATGGATGTGGAGGATGACCCTGAGCAGCAGTTGGGTTTGGAAGGCCTGATTTCAGCCTGCACCATCTCAGGCTGGGTGGGCAGGCTGGCTGACAAGCAACCTTTAATTGGTAGGAGACAGTGAGGACTGCAGATGTTGGAGATCAGAGTCAAGAGTGTGGCTCTGGAAAAGCACAGCAGGTCAGGCTGCAGGAGAATCAACGTTTCCTGATGAAGAGTTTATGCCTGAAACGTCAATTCTCCTGCTCCTCGGATGCTGCTTAACCTGCTGTGCTTTTGCAGCACTACACTCTCGAACCTTTAATTGGTGCCAGCCTCTCGATATTGTGCCCAGTGATGATACCAACAGCTAGTGGGTTTAACACTGGCTGCAAGCTGCAATTATGGTAAACAATAGGCAGCTTGCACTTGGCAAATTGACTGCATTGAAAGCAAAGGGCATAACTGATTGCCCCATTGCAAGCTCTGTGCCGACCTTTGAGGGCTATTGAACTTATCTTCCAAGTAGTATACATCAGTAATTCTACGCAACTTACATAATCAGCAGATTATTCAAATTAAAACATTTGATTTGCCATCGTGTTTACTGAAATGTTCATTAAATTCTTCTGGTTTTTTTTAGTTGAGATAACCAAGATACAAACACTACTCCAGTGGATATCCTGGTCCACTCCTCCTCCATTCTAACACACCCCTCACAATCCCCTGCAATCGCAAAAGGTGTAACATCTGCCCATTTACTTCCTCCATCCTCACCAGCCAAGGCCCAAAATGCACCTTCCAGGTGAAGGAGCAATTTACCTGCAGTTCACTCAATCTAGTCCACTGCTCACAGTATGGTCTCCCTTACACTGAGGAGTCAAAACACAGACTGGGCATGCAGTAAAAGTGACACCGAGCTTCTAGTTGCCTGCCCCACATCTGTCTCAGGCTTGCTGCAGTGCTCCAATGAAGGTCAGCGCAAGCTGGAAGAACAGCATCACATTTTCCACTTGGGGACACTGCAGCCTTCAGGATTCAATACTGAGTTTAATAATTATAGCCTGAACACTTTCATGTCCTCTATTGAGCCCCACATCCCAGCACCTGTCATGGCAAGAGCTGCTTTCAGCACAACCAACTCACTTTCACTCACTTACGGTTCCCATCATTCGCTTTTCTCCTTTTGCGGATTACTATCAACCATCACTTCATCTGCCTAAATCTTGTTCACTTTATCTCTGGGTTCCATCTCCACCCACACACTCATTCCTTTTAACCCCCAGCCCCTGTCTTCAGTATATATACTACCTTCTCCTAGCTGCTATCAGTTCTGAAGAAGGGTCACTGGACTCAAAGTATTAGCTCTGTTTTCTCTCCACACTGCTGCCAGACCCGCTGAGCTTCTTCAGCAATAAAACAGCTGACTCCCAACTGGAAATGGAACTGATGGCACATTTGCTTGAATCATTATTTGCTCACTTCTGGGACTGGATAAAAATTTTAATCAACTGACAGGGTGGAAGTCTCTTTTAGTAGGTTTAAGTAAAGAATTACTCTCATTATTCCATGGAAGTACAACTTAATCCAAAACTGTCTGGATCAAAAAGCTAACTATCATGCAAGCTGAACTCCTGGAGAGGAACTGGTACAATACCAATGTATTCAAACAGTTGGGGGAAGAATAAGATCGACTAATAGTAACAATCATACAATTTGCTCACCATAAAGTCCTTTCCTGGCAGGATTCACTATGGACAAATCATTGCAGGGACTTCCACCAATCACCAGGTCAAATGGTCCCCACTCCAGTAGCTGAAGGAAAAATATAATTTTAGCACAACTTCAAGACACAGTTACTGAGCTGTCATTTAAATACCATAGCTAAGTGTCAGTTTAATTCATACTGACAGGTGTTGTACTACAAGTCATTTTCTGGTCTCTGATGTTTGCAAGGATGTCTCAGACTAAGTTCTTGTCTCAGTTCTTTGCTTTCAAACAAAAACTATGGCTCATGTGACATGATAGCACAGCAGGCTGTGGATTTGTTAGCATCCTTTTTTTGGCTCCATGAGCACCCTTAGAATTTATGAATGGGGTTCACTGTGGTGTATATATGATTGTGGTATGACATACTGATGCATGAGTTAATGCACACACAGTGACTGTACTGCTGAAAGTACATGGAGTTTGCACATTGTGAGATTAATAAGCAGGCAACATCGATCTAAAACGAGTATTCCACTTCAGTTAAAGGCTAACACCATAGATCAGTTGGAGGCATCACATACTAACTCTGCCCCAAACCAGAGGCAAACGGAAATCCCCTCTCCCATCTTCCAATTGTTGTGTGACTGTACTGACCATAATTATGATGTCATCTCCAATCTGCAATTGATTCAACATGGCAAACCGAAAGGTGCCGACTGATGGACAAAATGTTGTCCATTGATGACGACTCTGGCGAGTAAATGTAAATTTACCCAGCATACGCACAATCTAGTCACATGGCCATACGTGGTAAGACAGAGAAGACCAGCGAATCTCTAACTCAACAGCTCCCCTTTCCCTGCACTGCTCTGGACACGCTCTACACCTGACAAACTTTGCTATCAAATGCTGCTTGATACTGTGACAATACTATGGCTTTAAGTGGTCTTTTTTTAATGGAGAGAGCTTGAGACAGAGGTACTGAGCAGTCTATTCAAAGCCAATCAAGTAAATAGCTTGTGAGGCCTTGTGTTTAATTAAAAGTTGTAACAATAAAAGCAGTCTGTATGGGTGGGGTCAAGCTCCCACAGTCGTTTTTGCTTTCTGCAGTTGCTGCAGTCCTGAAGCTGTATGTGGAAGCTCTTTCTCCTCTCTGTTACAGCTAACAGCTGGGGTTCTCTTCCTGCTGCTAGAATTGCATGTGAGACAATCTATTTTATTGAATTTGCCTTTGCCAAGGGTGTGCTTAAGAGTTGTTACTATATTAGAACAGTTATTATTTTAATCATTTCAATAAAGTTACAGTTAAGCCAATTTTAAAAAATATTTTGTTTGTATTTTAAGTACAATGCATGAAAAAAGTGTGTTTGCCTCCAACCGGATAGTTTAACCAATTAAATTACATCTGGAACACAATGCCTGGCACTTGCCTTTTAAAATAAGAAAAAGTAAGTGTCTAGACCATCTCCTTCATATGTTTTGAGGGGGGTTTGGTACAACCTCATCACCATGAAGGGACAATCTTTGCCAACAACCACTTAGTGAGCAGTACAGCCTGAGGAGGAAGATGAAGGAAAGAGACAATCCAGAGAGTTCCTTTTTGCCTGGGCTGCTCTTAAAGAACCTGCCCAAATTCAAAACAGCTAACTGCAATTCTAATTCCCCATTTGCTAAGAGTTCCACACCATACCCATCCTTCTCTATTACTGACCATCATAGCATCTGCTTGGCAACAAGCTAAAAACAAAAGCCAACACAAAATACATATTCCAAATTTACAAAGCAAAATGTGACAAACTGCAACTCATCAGCGTTGTGCATTCCCAAGTGCCTGTCCTTCCAAGTTCCCTAACCTGTGCTATTATTTCTACATAGCGATACTTCACTGGTTGCTGTCTGTCTGCTGGAAGGCTGATGATTTTTAATGTAGATGGTCATTGAAGAAATCGATCTCACACAGCTTCAGGCCTTGAAAGCCCTACTATGGCCTGCAACATATTAGTTTGGATGGCAACTATTCGGCTGGCTGACTGACAAGCAATACCCATTGTGATAGCAACAAGCTGTGTTTATATGCCTTTAGCCTGAGCTTTCAGTATAGTACTCAGTTGTTAATGACTACTGCTTCTTCTGTAATGGAAACTGTGACATTTTCCAGCAGATGTTGCACCACTTCGATCCGTAAGTGTGTGACCAGGGATGGTCAAAACCTGCATACTGAAAAAGACATACTCCAAGATCTCTGTGCCAAACCAGTACTGGACTCTTCCTATTTCCTTGATATTTTCTGCAAGCTATGTGGTCTGTTTCCTGATGTATCAATTATTTTGTCATCCATCGATGTTCTTCTCCAGAATGCCTGAAGCTGCTCATGTGAGTCCTCTCAGCAGTACATGCAACTGCATCACCTATTGAGCAGACACCCACAATATCCTTACACACTGCTCTGGCTGCAGGACACAGGCATCTGATGAGTCACCATATACAGATCTATCTTAAAGCTGTCCCGCAAGATGCACAGTGTCAGACAGTACCTGGAAGTTTGAAATTAAGTGACAACTCTATGTCTTCATCAATCCCTTGCTGGTGTTTGGTGACTGCCTGGTTAGGATACATCTCTTGCAAATCAGAAAGGAAAAATGCATAAGGATAGGAAAACAGCGGAGAACAGGGGAAAGCAAGTAATATACATACAATGTTAAAATCTGAAGAGGCTGTGGGATAAGAGGGAAGTGGGATTGGAGATGGTGGATTAGGTGTGAGGCTGTCTACATCTTCTAGCACTTAAGACCTGCTTCTGGCCAAGACCTCAGGAATTGCTGTTCCAATAATGACCAACATCATTCCTCCACAGGGGTTAGGACATACAGGTCCACTTGTTGCCCTCCACTGTGCCCTATCAAGTCTGCCAGAGAGGAAAGTGTGCGACTGAATAGGATGCAACCTGATGTTGCCATCACGGTTGAATAGTTTACAACTTGTGAAATATAGTATGAGGTTTGCAGCACTGAACAGTGAAGTAAACTATACAAACTATATATAGGTATGCATTCTTATGACAGTGTGTTGACAGCTTAGTGTTGGAGCTATGCTGATTTGACTAATGTCTGAGATCAGTTATACAGTTAGTAATATATAAGATGAAAATACATTCTTTGACGATCACTTGTGTGAGGTCCTCAAAGTCTTGTATCCAGTTCCTGGGGGTTTGATGCCTGCCAATAACTATCCTGGCTATTGGATCCCACTACCTTTCAACTGTGCATTTCAGCTGCCTCCTCTCGTGTGGAGAAAAGGAATGTCGCTTTTCACCCAACCACCAATGCAGTATCTCAAAACTTTGGAGCTTGCTCCTTCTTTCATTCACAGGTCAGATCTCTAAGCACCTGCTCCAACCACAACACAGATCCCCCTTATTTTAAAAAAAAGATGCAAGTCCCTTATGATATTGGCACTGGCTACTGCACCAAAAGAAAACACTGATAGTGCTGGTGGGAACAGCGATCATTCAAATAGGCAGGCACATAGAAATGCAGGTATTTTAGATTAGATTAGATTAGATTAGATTAGATTACTTACAGTGTGGAAACAGGCCCTTCGGCCCAACAAGTCCACACCGTCCCGCCGAAGCGTAACCCACCCATACCCCTACATCTACATTTACCCCTTACCTAACACTGCCATTATTTAGCACGAGTTAAATGCATGTCATGATCTCCAACTCTAATCTCTTGGGCTACCGATGTCACCCATGGTTTGCCTTGGAATAATTGGACAAGGTTTCAGAGCTAAGATTCACCAGATTCTGCAAACTTGAGCACTTCCATTGGTATTCTGGGGTAGAAAGGGAACTTTGGTAGAAGGAACTCACAGCAGCAGATGAAGAGTGATTTAGGATTGCTTCTTCTTTATTGCAAATAATGCAATGTGCAATTTTATGTGGCATTTGGAAGGAAAAACATAAAATCTAAAAAGCAGATTGAAAAAGAATTTTATGATTTACAAATTTAAGAACGAAATTTGGCTGTAAATCTATGTGCCACTGCACTATACCACGACAAGTATGCAAGTCTTAAAATACAAAACACTGCTCAACTGCATTGGATTTCTAAAATTGTGACAGAATTGTGTTTTTATCTTCAGTATTTTTTCCTGATACGAACTCTATTTTCCTATCAGAAAAACAATACAAGTTTAGACTGATGTTAATCTCTGGGCTAAATATGTGTAAATATTTATTTGGATTGACTGAACTGTACTGAAATCCCTTCAGCTGCCACTGGTGGAGGAGCAGAATTACCAGGGACTATTTCAATTCACTTTTTTTTTCAAACAATTACACTCTCAAATTCAGGAAGACATTTAGATTCTGTATTTGACAGATGTAAACAAAGAATTTGCCTCATTGTTGTTTTGTTTCCTTCACTGACTTATGATGTTAAAAGTTCTTTCATCTCTCAAAGGGTTGTGAATCTGTAGAATTCAATACACAAGCGTGTGGTGGATGAAAGGGAGACTGACTAATTTTCAGGAGGATAGAGAGATGTTTAATTATTAATAGGCTAAAGGATTATGGAGAGTGGGCAGCAAAGTGGAGTTGAGGCTGAGATGAGATCAGCCACTATAATGTGGAGCAGGCTGGAGGAACTGATTTGCCTACTCTAGCTCCCAGTTCTAATGTTCTTATAGCACTCCTTTCCTTTAAATCAATCATCAACCTTTCCTCAAAACACCAATTTATCTTGACCCCATTGGCTAAATTTCCTTCTCTTTCCAAATATTACATGAATACATTAACACTTCCCAAACTGGTGCCCATCTTGCTTGGACTCCACGTTTAAGTTCCCCAAGTACGTTTATACCTTTTCATATAAAAATGTTACTTTGATAAAGGGAAGCTATCACTGTTTATCCTTCATACCATGCATGTACCCTTTAACACAGCTTACCACATCACCTTGTTCCAATGACTCTGCATTGTTATCTAGCAGGTAGGACAACAATTGTTTGGTTCCATTATCATCTAACTAATCAAAGATAGGTGTATTACCAGCAATGAAAGCAGCTGAAGTTATTGTAGTCCTCTGCCTCACAGTGTACAAAGTGGATAGCACATTTAGGGTGGTGGTAATATCAGTTTAAGGTGTGAAGGCACATTAGCAATGTGTAACTGTGAAGCAGTCCAAGAGATACAAGCAGGTAGTGCAGGAGTCTCCTGATACACTTTGGTCACTGGTGAAGGCAAACTCTCAGAGGTGCAGTCAGAGTCAAGTTGGTAGCTTAGCAGTAGGATGGGTCAAACAAACAGTGGAAGGGGAAGCAACAGGTCTTTCTGTGGGTGTAAACGTAAATGGTGCTTTGCTTCACTGGTATCAAAGTCTAGGATGTCACAGAATGGCTGCAGAGCATTCCTTTTGTGGAGGGTGAACAGCCAGAACTCATTATCAATGTTCATATAAATGAAATAGCTAAAAAGGGGGAATGAGGTCCTTAAATCAGATTTCAGGAAGATAGGAAGGAGATTATAAAGTAGGATTTCCAAAGCAACAACCTCAGGATTAATCCCAGTTTTAAATGCCTGTGAGCAGAGAAACAGGAGAACGGAGTGATTGAACTCATGGTTGGAAAACCCCAGTAAGGAGGGAGGGTGTCAGAATTCTGGGGCAGATGGGACCTGTACCAGATGGATGTGGTGTATCTTGGCAGGATTGCGACTATTGTCCTCAGAGGGAGGATTTAAATTAGACTGGCAAGGAGATCAGATGCAAGGGAAGCAAAACTAGTAAAAGGAAGTAGAAGAGTAGCCAGTAAAAATAGAAGATCACTGAGAGATTGGCAAGCATCAAGTAGGACCAAAATGGAGAATAAAGATTAAAAAGATGAATTAAAGACACTCTACCGAATGCACATTGCATTTATATAAATGCAAATGATGATCTGAATGTACAAACTGAAATAAATGGAGATTATTTAGTTGCCTTTTCAGAACCTTGGCTACAGTGTAGCCAAGATTAGGAACCAAGGAATGATTAAGAGTGGTATGCAAAAAGAAAAAGGAGATGGGAAGGGGCTCCTCCCAAAGATCACATTAGTAAGAGAGGGACCTAGATTGATGGATCAAGATGTAGAATCATTTTGTGTGCAGCTTAGAAACAGTGAGATGAAGCAAACATTGATGGCGTGGTCTGTAGAACATTTAAGTGTAATACTAATATTGGGCACTCCAAAATCAGGAAATTACAGATACATGTAACACGGATAATACAATAAGGAGCAACTTCAATTTGCAAATAAAGTGCCCCGACCAAGTCAGCATTAATGCCATGGAGAATAAATGTGTATACAAATAGGTTTCTGAAGCTATATGTTGAGGAGCCAACTAAGGATCAGGCTATTTTGGATTTGGTTTTCTAGTGACAAAGGGCTAATTAATAATCTTGCTGTAAAAGAAACTTTGGGAAATAGTGACCATAATTTACAGAATTTTATATGAAGGTATGAATGTGACAGAGTTCATTCTGAAACTAGAATCTTAAATATGAACAAAGGAAACTATGAAAGTATGAGGGCAAAATTGACTATGGTTGTTCGGGGAAAATACACTAAAAGATTTAATGTTAGACAGGCAATGATTAACATTTGAAGTAGTACTATGTGGTCTACAACAGATGAACATTTTTCTAAGGTACAAAGGAAAAGATGAATCAAATAAGATTGACAAAAGGTAAAGCTTGCATGGAATTAAAGGAATAGACTTATAAGAATGGCAAAAATAATAATAAGCCTGAGAATGGGGAACAACTTATATGGGTGGCATGGTGGCTCAATGGTTAGCACTGCTGCCTCTCAGCGCCAGGGACCCGGGTTTGATTCCAGCCTTAGGTGACTGTGTGGAGTTTGTACATTCTCCCTTCTCCTCATGGGTTTCCTCCGGGTGCTCCGGTTTACTCCCACAATTCAAAGGTGTGCAAGGTAGGTGCATTGGCCATGCTAAATTGCCCATAGTGTTCAGGGATGTGTGGATTAGGTACGTTTGTCAAGGGTATATGTAGAGCAATAGGGAAGGGGAATAGGTATGGATGGGTTACTCTTTGGAGGGTCAGTGTGGACTTGTTGGGCCAAATGGCCTGTTTCCATGCTGTCGGGATTCTATACTAATTTAGGACATTGCAAAAGAAGACAAAGGTACTGATAAGGCAAAAAGAATATGAATGTAAGTTGGAAAGGAGAATAAAGGAGGGCTCTGAAAACTTATATGCCAAAGGAATATGATTTAGAAAGGGTAAATGTGGGTCTGTTACAGGTAGGGACAGGAGAATTTGGAATTTTGGAATTCCACAGAATTGGAGAATAGAGAAATGGCAGAGTAAATAAAGTTGCTTTCCGTTTGTCTTCATGGAAGAAGATGTCTTCATAGAAAAGCTCAGAAAAACTTCTCGACTTGTGAAAGTGGAGAGTTAAAAAATATTGATGTTAGTAAAGTGGTACTAGCTAAAAATAGCTAGATTGATGTTTGAGAAACCTCTGTAAAAGCAAATATATTTCTCAACAATTATCTGCATCAAATTTACTTCCAGATTCTGATGCATGGAATCAATTTTAAAAGTATTCACGTACATGTTTTCGAGTAACATTTCGAACATCTCCCACATACATGATCTTCCCCTGGTGCCGGACCATACCCACTGTGATGGAATCATCACAGACCTCCGATGCAATGTAGCGTTCCACTTGAATCCCCAGATCCCTTAGCACAAGGAGTCCTGCAAACAGACAGATACAGTTGAACATTCAAAGAATAAGAATGGTCAGCCTGCCCACCTTTCACTGATAAATAATGCAAAAATAATGGTGAGTGACTAGCTAAATCCTTTTGGATTTTGCCAAAAATGGTTTTGGCTTAGTTATCATTTCAGTAGGCACAGCTAGAAAAGATGGCTCAACCTGCATTCCTCCTTTAAATAAAGGTTAAATTTACAAATATATTGCAATACATATTTTTAATCTTTGTGCAAAAGTCCAATTTTTACTGTCTGTCAACAAACCTAAATTAATGCATAAACAACACTATTTACGGAGCTGCCCTAAGAAATCAAAATATTAGCAACATTTCTAAGTTCAGGTTCAAACTTAAATAGGTATGAAACATATGAATAAAGCACTTTATTATAACAGCACTTTATAATTTTGTTTTTTTTTCTGTTGGATAGCTGCAACACTGCTTTTCAGTTACTGTTTAGGATTACTTTTCAGTTATTGTTCCGAACTAGTTCGTGGAGTCATTACCTAATATTGTGAACACAATAACTGAATGTTTCCAACTGAACATTCTTTATACTTAAATGAGACAACTTTCACATTGTTTCACTACTTAGGATCCTAATCAAAAAGTATTAGAAATATTAAATGAAACAACAGCATTAATAGAATATATATTTGATATGTTTGGACACAATTTTCATAAGATTTGGAATGACAATTAATCAAAGCAACAGATAATTTGTTGAGCCATGGAAACAAAGCCTACCTCTTTGAATAAACTTTTGCCTATCCCTCTTCTTTTTTATTGTGGACTAAGATCGTGAAATATCTTAAATTTCTCAGTACTAAAGTTTGTAAATATCCGAACATTTATTCCTATGAATCTTCTTCAAAGTCTCTGAGCAATAACAACCTTCCTTAGGTTCGAAAATTAAACTGTATGTATAACTCTAAATGTGATCCCTCCAAATCCCTTTAAGGCTTTACTCTTATACTCCAATTCTTTTATATGGTAGAACAGCATGCTATTTGCTCTCCCAAATCCTGCTATTGTACATATATTTAGTTGTTTGGTGATACAGAACTGAAGTATCACTGAAAAATAAGCATGGATGCTGAAGCTTTTCATCTTGCAATCATAAGCAAGGATGTCAATGTAAAGAGAAAACAACATTTTTACTGTTTACTGGAGGAGAGAAATGCTGATTGGTTGTTATGCTGACTCTGATTGGTATCAATATTATATGGAGAATGCACCAGTTAAATGATGACTGACAATTAACTGCCAACCTTGTTTACATTTTAAACTAGGCAGTTGGCTCGGTAGTGCCAACATTTAGCTAAGCATTGTTTGGTGTGGCTCAGGAATTCCATTCTGGCATGGTAGCGTCTGCCTATTTTCACACATGTAAAGACAGTGGG
This sequence comes from Chiloscyllium punctatum, assembly GCF_047496795.1. Lineage (NCBI taxonomy): Eukaryota > Metazoa > Chordata > Chondrichthyes > Orectolobiformes > Hemiscylliidae > Chiloscyllium > Chiloscyllium punctatum. Next base: position 157,267,222 of record NC_092741.1, read on the forward strand.
ATGAGAAGGTGGCAGTAAATTGCTGGTCCCTGGTTTTTCTGAGCCCCCTCCCTGGTTATTGAAGAATTCCATTTCTGCTTGTGTTTTCCAATGCTTCTCCAAACTGTGAGCCTTCAAGGACCACAACCATCAACAATCGTCTCCGAGTTGTCAGTGTCAAAGTCAACCACTTTCATTTCTTGTTTGTAGGTGGCCTTGTAGAGGAGGTATGGACCACTCAGGAGGTTGTGACCCAATGGTTAATTCACAGTGCAGAAAATCTTTGGCAATCTAGCAGTCATTTATTGAATGAATTTGGCTGAACCAAACACACACTCATTGCTAAGCCAATGATATCTATGCTTCAGGATCACTGAATTGGTGACCTTATCCTACCAAATGGAACAGAGGACAGTCCTGCTCTTACCACTGTAGAAGGTACACCAGGAACACTCTTGACACATTCACAATTTTGCATTCTCAATCAGATTGCCATTGGTACACAATGTCTTCCTCAGTTTGAGTACAACAGCTGCAGCTTTTGCTATGTTGCTGTGATTCCAGCTTCAAGTTACAAGGGTGCTGCTGATTATTGAACCTAAATCCCTGCAATGTTGAAGCTGGTAGTATGGCAACCCTTAGATCACGACATTTGTCTTCCTGATGACAATGGTCAGACCAAAGCAATGAGGAATTTTGTCACTTTGTATACCTTAGTTGAGAGGCAGCTGTTAAGACATAGAAAATCGCTCACATTTTTCAGAATCTTGCATTGAATTTAATCAAACAATGTTGAGCTTAGTTTATTAACTGCTTTGTGGAAGGCCCATCTTCTCAAGTGGTTCAGAGAAGGAGTCATCGATAATGACCTGCACCTCAGTTTGAGTGAATGCACACACAAGTTCACATTGAATGCTAAATGCATTTTTCTCAGAATCTTCACCACCCAAGGGAAAGACAGCAGTCCCACAGACATCTGAAGGTAGTGGTACATCTTAAAACTTTCAACGTAAGAGCACAGTGATCCATCAACTTATGGATGCCAATTGATATGCGTGGTTTCTTCAACATTGTCAAATTGATCTAGGGTCCAAACACTCAAGGGCTGCCAGACCAAGATCCAAGCATGGCAGAGAGCACATTAAGAACAAGGAAGCAGCCTGTGCTCACTGGAGAGGACATTTGGAAGAACTCCTCAACCAAGAGTTTGCCACTTGAGTGTCCTAACTCTATTTCTTAACACCCTCTCAGTCCTGGTGCTTTCCTGGTCCAGAAGGAAGTTGTAAAGTTTATTGGCAGCTGAGAAACAATAAGACCTCTGCAGAAGATTGAATCCCTTCCAAAACTCTGAAACTTAGCAAGTGTTACACTCCCAATATGGAAACTTCATTTCCTTCACCAGGGAAGAGGACAGAAAGATGCTGTGATTGTGATAATGTTAGAGAAGGAAGACACATCTGATTGCAGTAACTGCGAAGGAGCCACAGGGAAGATCATTGCAAAGATCTTCTTATGTTGTCACCTCCCAGTGGCTGAAGAATTCTCTCAGACCCACAGTGTGGTTTTCATCCATAGACAATCTTCACTGCTCAGCAAGTCCCAGAAAAAAAGGAAGAAACACGCCAACATTACAAAGTCATTCTTTCACAGCCTCAGGAAAGTTTTTAAGTCTGTCAATTGTAAAGACTTCGGAGTATCCTATCCAAATTTAGCTGCTCAGACATTTCTTACTATGTTCCGAATTTAGAAGAACATACTAAGACATGATTGTCACCAATAGGACAAGTTACAGACCTGATCTTGAAGGTGACTGAAGTTAAACAAAGTTGTCTGATAACACTAACCCTCTTCTCCATTTTCCTCAGGGTAGCACTGCATCTCTTGTCCAATAAATGACTTGGGCATTGAAACTATCTACAGAGCAGCCAAGAAACAGTTCAACCGACATCTCCCTCAATCCAAAACCAAAATCACTTCTCTATCTAACTTCAGTTCATCAAAAACCCTGGATTCAGATATTCAGTCTGTCATATAAGCCATTAATTATAATTATAAATAGTTGAAGATCAAGCACTATCCTTGTATTCTTGTAGCTACAGTTTGCCTATCAGAAAATGATCCATTGACTCTGGTTCTTCTTTTTGTCTGTTAACTTCATGTTAACATGACCCAAACCATTTTAACCTTTTCAACCTCAGCAACATCTCTAGGTTTATCAAACACGATTTCAATTTGATTAAATCGCAATGAGTCATGCCTTTATCAATGGATTCTAGGATTTCCTAATGAATGGAATTAGGCAAACTGTTTTAAAGCTGCCTGCTTATTTTCTCCTTTTTCTTGAATAGCAGGGTTACTTTTGATGCCTTCCGATACTCTGTCATGCAAAAGTCATCCTCAACTGCTGGAAGTGAGAAGGTTGGAGCACCTAAGTGATTAAAAACACTCTGGGTTGGGTGGAAGAAACATCGATAAATCTAAGTTGACAAAAGGGAAAAAAGGCAGCTTTCAATGAGGGGTTGTGGTAATAGTAGGGAAAGGAATTTAAGGAAAAATGTCTGTTTGGATAACTCGCAAACATTTTTCTTACAAATAGTTAGGTTATGATTTATGTTAAAATCATGTTTGTATTTGAAATGAGTTCACAAAAACTGAAAATTCAATTTTTCACCATATCCTTGAACCAACAGGTCAAAGCGGTGTGACAAAAATATGTGGCGAAGCTACTCAAATGCAAATAGCAATCACAAGTAATTTTCCACAATGATCAAGACGACTAATTAACTTGCTAAGAAGAATAATTATCATGCTAAAATCAACACTATTTCTTCAGTGTTCACACAATATGTTGATGCAATTTATTTACTGTTTAATTGTTTAGAACCAGCTATACTTGCAGACCATCATATTGGGTGAAGCCCTATATATTCCAAACCAAACTTAAGCTCTCAGTTGAGACATAAAGAACAGCTCTGAACAGCATCTTTCGACAATATATTCAATTTATCATAGCTCAATATTAATTGGAATTATTTTCAAAAGCAGTTTTGACAGGGCAGTTCCCCCTGGTTTATCACCTTCAATACTGATAAAGGCAAATCTTTATGTCATGAATTATTCAGTGTGAACAGAAAAAGGAGGAATACTTGATTTGAAACAGTTTTGAATTATATCACACTAAATGGTGCCTGCCCCAGTTAAGTAAACATATAGCTGCCTGAGTCAAGTACTCCCAGTCTAAAGATTTGAGCATTTAATCTAAGATAATATGTCAGCGTGATACTGAAGGCCTCTGCATTGTCACAGATGATGTCTTTTAACATAGGCAGTCGATCAAAGGAACAGTAGGCTATTCAGTGTATTAAGTTTCTTCTATCATTCAAATGTAAAATTAAGAAGATCTCTCAGTTTTATGAGAGAGTTGCACACTTTTACCAATTTTTGTGTGAAAAATAAATTCCTAAATAGTTCATGTTTGACTTTAAGGTTTTGTTGCCTTATGCCTGACTGAATTACCCACTGAAAAAGTTTCTTTTTCTTTCTATTCCATAAATTCTTTATAATAGCCTAAAATTATCAGTTTATATTCCAGTTTCCAGAGAACATGGGCTGTGTGGTGGCTCAGTGGTTATCACTGTTGTCTTTCAGCACCAGGCTTGGGCGACTGTCTGAAGGGAGTTTGTACATTCTTCCTGTATTTGTGCGGGTTTCCTTCAGGTGCTCCGGTTTCCTCCCCCAGTCCAAGATGTGCAGGTTAGGTAGACTGGCCATGTTAAAACTGCCCCACTGTCCAAGGATGTGCAGGCTAGGTGAATTAGCCATGGGAAATGCAGGATTACTGGGATAGGGTTAGGGGGTGGGTGGGAGGTGGGGGAGGGGGGGGGCGTTGAGTCTGGGTGGGATGCTCTTCAGAGAATTGGTGAGGACCTGATGGGCTGAATGGCCTGCTTCCAAACTGTAAGGATTTTATGATTTGATATTCTCAGGAGAATAAGAACAAGATGATTTGATATTCTCAGGAGTAAAATGTGCAAGTAGATGAAATGAATTCATTATGTTTATCATAATGAAGCAGAGCATTTCCATAGTAAATTTGAAAGGTGATGATATTTCTTTGCAAAAAAACCAGTAGTATTGGCTGTTTCTGTGGCTTGATTAACTAAATTAAACTTGTTAATGTTAATTATTTAAAGAATAAATCTTTAAACAAGGGGGAATTCACTGACAAATAGACAGTTGTGGTGACATTTTTGGTGTCACTATTTCAACATTGTGGTTGTTAAGGGAATCTCCATAATCTAACCTTTGGTCTTCTGGTAACATTCTGATGGATTTGCACTCTGTGAAGACCAATTTACCCTTTCTGATGTGTAATTTCCAACACTGTACACAGTAATCCACATATGATACAATTAGGGCTTGTTATAGCATTTTCCATTACAGCAACATTTCCAAAGTTTCTCCCACATTGTATCTATTCTGCAAATTGTAAAGTTTAATATTCCATCAGCCATTTTAATGATTTCTTCTTTCTAATTAGCACATTACACCGGTCTGGGAATAAACTCCTAAATTTCTTTAGACTTCACTGTTCTTAGCAATGAACCATTCTCACTCAGTTGGATTTGCAAGATTCCATAGTAAGTTCCCCAGCTGACCTCATTAATATTTATCCCTCAGCCATACCATCAAAAAGACAATCCAGTTTCTTATATGTCTGCGATTTTTGGGACAAATACACTTCATTACAACAGTAACTACATAAGTATTTCATTGGCTGTGATACACTTAATTGTCCAAAGCTCATGAAAGACTCTTTATTAATGCAAGTGTTTTCTTCATCATCAACATTAAATGAATTTTAATTAAAGCAGCCCTGACACAGAAAAAAATTCATCGATGAGCAGAAAAATATAAAATTGTGTTAATACACTTTGCATTTCATGGTTTCTGCATATGGTCTCTTTAAACCTCACCACTAGGTTTTTTTCTTCCAATTGCCAACTAACTCAGTTTTAGAGTTTTCTGTTTCAGAGGTACAGCATTTGGTAGATACCTCATTCCAGGAAAAATCTGCAATCTGCAACCTAACTTAGAGGAAAAGTGAAATGTATAAAAGATTTCAACAACTCCCTTAACAACCACAGTGTCGAAATAGTGACATCAAAAATGTCACCACAACTGTCTATTTGTCAGTGAACCCTCCTTGACTAAAGATTTATTATTAAAAAATTAACATTAACGAGTTTAATTAATCAAGCCACTGAAACAGTTGAGAGAGTGTGGCACTGGAAAAGCACAGCAGGCCAGGCAGCATCTGAGTAGCAAGAGAAGCCCTTCATCAGGAAGGGCTTTTGCCCCAAATATCGATTCTCCTGCTCCTCAGACGCTGCCTGACCTGCTGTACTTTTCCAGCACCACACTCTCGACTCTGATCTCCAGCATCTTCAATCCTCACTTTCTCCAAGCCACTAAAACAGCCAATACTACTATTCTTTTTTGCAAAGTAATATCATCTCCTTTCAAATTTATTAGGGAAATACTCTGCTTAATTATGATAAACATGATGAGTTCATTTCATCTACTTCCACATTTTACTCCTGAGAATATCAAAATCTTCCCTGACTCTAGGTTTCATACAATTTTTAGTTTTTTTTTGCATTTTCCACAAGATTGTGTTGCTTGGTAGAGCATGTTTTGTCCATCCCTAACTGTCCTGTAGATGATGGTGGGGAGCTGCCTTTTTGAACTGCAATCTTTGGCATGTAGACATCCACAGTGCTGCTAGGAAAGCAGTTCCAGGATTCTTGCCCAGCAACTGAATAAACAGTAAGACAGTTTTAAGTGCTGAGTGGCTTGGAGGGAAACTTGCAATAGGTCATCTTCCCATGCATCTGCCGCTCTTCTTCTAGGTGGTTGTAGGTTCTGTTTAAGGAGCCCAGATGAGTAGTTGCAGTGCAATGTTTAGACAGTATATAGTGTTAATGTTGTGCTCAGTGATGGAAAGAGTGAACACTGAAGGTGGTTGGATAGGGTACAAGTCAACTGGGCTACTTTGACCTGGATGATGTCAAACTTCTTGTGGATTGTTGGAGCCACACTCATCAGACAAGTCGATATATTTCTTCATACTCCTGACTTGTGCCTTGTAGATGGCAAGCAGGTATTGGGGAATTAGGAGGTTACTCACTACAGAATCCCCAGCCTGCTTTTGTACTGCAGAATTTATATGGCTGGTTCAGTTCAGTACCTGGTAAATGGTCACCTGAAGGGTGTTGATAATGGAGGATTCAGCAATGATAGTGACATTGAATGTCAAGAGACGGCTCGATTTTCTCTTGCTAGAGAAAGTCATTGCCTGGCGCAAATGCTACTTGTCACTTAGCAGTCAAGCCTGGATGTTATCTGGGTCTTGTTACATTTGAACATGGACTGCTAAACATTGCATAATCATCAGTGAACATCTCCACTGCTGACTTTATGATGGAGAAAAGATCGTTGCTGAAGCTGAAGACAGTTAGGCTAGGACCCTATCATGAGGAATTCCTCAGACTGAAAAGACTGACCACCAAGAATCAAAACAATTTTCCTTCATGGTAGTTATAACTGCCAAAATGGTTTGTGCAGAGGAACATGCTTAGGTTTAGGGAGTTTTATTACAAACTCAGTGATTGACGATTAACAACTAGTAACTTCTCCAAGGCGATCAGAACATTCTGTTGCACATTTTACACACTTACAGAATTTTATTTTTAAAATTCTGACATATCTGTTGGTAATATTTAATATAGAGGATGCAGTGCTATAACTTTTATTGATGTGAAGCAGCTAAATATATGTCTGATACAAGTAGAATGCAAGTATCGAAATATTACTTGAAGCGTTACAGGACCATAAAGCATTTCTTATAACTTAAATCAATTGAGATCTATTAGTTGATAACTTACTCTAAAATACAGTTTCAGATTTTTTCCCCCGATAGTTAACTATTCCTTTCTTTACACCCCAGCATTTCTTACTGTTCTAGAGGTACTTAATCCCATGTTCTGGAACTAATTCCAAAACATATGTTTCTCTCTGACTTTCTTCTCCTCTGTATTTTTTTGAGTCAAACTCCGGCTGAAACTTCAATGTCGTGTGAAATTGAAAATGGTTGAAACCAGATAAAAGACAGTGTCATAGTGAACAGAAGACCCAGCAGTGCAGTGCAGTAAGCTGAAGAATAGGAAAGCTGGATCCAGAAGATGTAAATAGAAAATACCCAGGTTGCCGCAGGGTTGTTTCTTTCTGATACCTAAAGCAACGGACTAACCAGGCATGGTCGTGCAATGCTGTTACTGAGGATTCAGATAAACACAAAACTCTTGTGAGCAGAACTGGACAATTTCTGGAGGAACGTGCTGTATAAATGAGGACCATGCTCATGGAAGTTCAATTAGAGGGGAACTGCAATTCAGTGGGAATCAGTGGCTAAATCCTTGAAGAAAAGGAACTGGAATGTTACTGGAGGAAGACTTGAAGGACTTTGTGGCAGAAACTGGTGTCATTTATGTTGAGTGCACTGTCTAGACAATCCGTGTAAGGAGATCTATCTTTGCTGTACCTATTTAATTTATATCGTATTATGATTTGCCTTTCAATTCACATTTAGTTTACACTGATTTTGGTTTAGTAGTTAAATGCTTGCTCGCTGGTACCTCATTGGCATAGTTCAGTAAATTCAATTCTTTTGGCTGTTAGTTTTCACCAGAATCATAATGACTAACTTGCTAGACTATTTCAGAGGGCAGCTAAGAATCAATCACATTGCTGTTGGTCTGGCTAGCACATGTAGACCAGACTAGTTAAGAATGACATATCATCTTCCCTGAAAGATATTAGTAAATCAAATGTGTTTACATAGAAACAAAGACATAGAAACTATGAGCTGGAGTAGGCCATTCAGGGTTTTGAGCCTGCTCCACCATTCAATGTGTTCATGTCTGGTCCTCTATCTTAATGCTATATTTCCATTCCTCTCACCGTGCCCGATGACACTATTAATATCTAAAAATGTATTTCGCTCATTCCTGAATATTTTCAGTGACTCGGCTTTCAACCTTATTCGTAGCGAATGTCACAAGTTCACTACTCTTAGAGTGAAGACATTTACCCTCACATCAGACTTACATTATCTTACTCATATCCTGAGATTGTGTGCCCAGGTTCTAGACTCCCCAGTCAGGGAAAACATGCTCTTTACAGCCCTGGCAGAATCTTATACATTTCAATCTGATTCTCCTTATGCTTCTAAACTGCAACAAACTTCTAAACTCTGGTGAATACAAGCTCAATCTCTCCTTGTAGGTCAGTCTTGCCCTCTCCAGTATCAGCCCAGTGAACCTCTGCTGAACTCCCTGTATGGCAAGTATATCCTTTCTTAGGTAAGGAGACCAAAACTGTACACCAGGTGTGGCCCTTGCTTCATTGCTAAAGCAAAATGTGTAGCACGCATGCTTCTAATTCACAAAAGACCATTTTGTTAAAGCCCAAACAAATCAAAATACGATCAATCAAGCTAGGTTTCAGTGTGGAATCTGACTCATCCAATAATAATAATAACATACATGTACAATGTATTCATCGTTAAGTACTGCTATTCAACATTTGACACTGAAAACTAACAATTACAAGCATGGATTTGCACTGTTTCAGGTTATGATTGCTGTAGATTGTAAAAATGTAAAATTTATTTTTCTTTACTTTTCCATTCTGTCACATTTTTTTTCTCTCTTAGTTAAATCTTACTTTTCCTCTCTTTGTTTCGCATTCTCTATCTGATTTGACACTGTCTAATTTATATTTCCTTCCCAGCCCTTGAGCAGTTAGTTTTACAATCCTTCAATTCAATTAGTTCAGAAAATGTGCTGTTGCTTGACCTTCACTCAGGTCATATACAGTCACTTTTCCCCAGGGACATTACCAGCTCTCATATTCAAAAAATCCAAAAGCCTAAATGTGAAAAGGCAAGTCTAAGGGCAAATGCTGATAGAATCATTGCTGCAACAACTGATGACCCATTGCATCAATATATTAATGATCACCAGAAGCAGGCGAGAGGCACCATTAAGACTCACTTAATAAACTGCACTGATCAATCCAATTTGAGGTTTGAATACATTATCGAGGCTAACACCTGTGTATAATTCTCAGGGTATTCACTGACAGATGTGCTGTTGTTAACGGAATATATTTTGATATGGTACAGTATAAGCTGAATTATCTACCCCTTTCAGTGCATAGAAACTGGAGTAGATGCTATTTAAGCTGAAACATTCATAACAAAGCCATTATTACGGGCTATTATTAAATTTGTGACTTCGTCTGCAATGCCCTGTTAATCATGTTCTGAAAACTCCTTTGCTAAGACGCTTTGACAACACTTGTTTCAAGATCATTTTTTAGATAAATTACCTTTGTCAACTAATTTTTGGCATTCATTTTATATCACAATAAATCAACAGACCTTTCAAATCCCACAGCAATTTAATGGAGAGAAGATGGCAGGTTACTGGTAACTGAGTTAATCTATTTCATGGCTACCATATCTGAGAGCAAAATAATGCTAAAGAGAACCAACCAAACAAAGTCATAGAACAGTTATTTTTTAACCTGATGGTAGCATTTTTAACACCTATATCTATTAACATTTGAAATCTTTCAAATGGGGCAACAGTCAGGAAAATGATGCATTTAAAACAAAAATAGCAGGTCACTTTTATTTATAAAATGCGACTTGGTATGCAGTTTGTCACTGAATATGTACATTTGGCTTTATACGCTACCTGTGGCTATGCCATCAAAAAGTGACAGTACTCGAACGGGTTTTCTCTTCTCAGCAGCAATGGGTGCAAACAACTTTGGTGGGTCCTGCAAATTTAAGTGAATAAAAAAAAATCAAGAGAATTTCAGACCAGTGCATGACATTATAGAAAAATCCCTTGGAAAAATCGATTGCACTAGTGATCCTTCCTTGGCTAAGTTAATTGATTAATGAATTGTAAATAATCAAACTTCCTTTTGTTTATTAATATTTTCTTTAAAGTATGCGACAAAAGTTTATACTGACATGTGATCAACAAACTATAAGTGCAGTCCCTTCCCCAGCTACCCCTGCCCCCCGCCCCCACAATCCCGCCTTAGTTTCTCAAGGACAGGAAAAGTAATAAACTCAGAATAGGTCTGTGGTACTTAACAATGCCTGTCCTCGTTAAGTTTTAATTTTAGTGAGGTGGCTGGATGGAGCTAAGCAAGGTCAGTTGCATGACTGAGAGAAGGTGTAGTTTGATGAGGCACTTTAGAGTCCAGCAAGGCACAAGGCTCCCTACATCATGTTACAAAAATGCAGTAATTTGAAGAATGTGTTGGCAGCCTACCCTCTCCTTGGTTCCAAGCCTTCATGCTGTCATCAGAAATATGGGAAATTTACACTTCGTCAACTTGTGCCTAAAAATATCAATGTCCAAAATGCAACCACAACAATTTGCTGGGCCATGGAATAAAATAGATTGTAGCAACATGGATACAAAAGCAGCTGAGTGATAGAAAACAGAGTCATGGTTAACAGATGTTTTCTCGTTTGCAGTGGAGTTATTGTTGTGACCATTGCTTTTCCTCATGCATATTAATGATCGAGACCTTGGGATACATTGTCAAAGTATGTGGATGATTTGACATTTGGAAGCATTGAGACCCATTAGGCGGATATGGACAAGGTAGTGGAGTGAGCGATAGATGGCAGATGAAGTTCAATGCAGTTAATGAGAAGTGATACATCTTAGAAGGAAGAACATGGAAAGCCAATAAAGGGCACAAATCTAAAGGGGGTGCAGGACCAGAGGGTCTTAGGTGTAATGTTACTTTTACATTTAATGGCAATTGAATGGATGGAAAGGCCATATAATAATGCATATGGTAACCTAATCTTTAATAGGGACATATAAAACAGCAGCAAGGAGGATATGTTGAAATTGCCTCAGCTAGAATACTGTGTTTAGCCTGGGCAGTGCACTTTAAGAAGGATGTGAAAAGACCGGAGAGTGTGCAAAAGTGGTCAATGAGCATGGTTCAAGGCATGAGGAATTTCTGTTATGAGAACAGACTGAGCAAAATGTGACTGTGCTCTTGGAGGGGAAAAGAAGTTGAAAAGCAGCACTTCAAAAGTAATAATCTCTGGATCACTCGCTGTGCCATGCAGTAATGGATACAGAAAGAAAGATATAGCAACTGAATACATGGCTGGAGAGATGGTGCAGGAGAAAGTGCTTTTGATTTGAGACATTGGCGTTATATACAAGAGAACCTTTTGAAACAGACATCATGCCCACTCTTTCAGTGAGAGTTTAATATCACTGGTTTTTAGGGCTCTTGTGGCGCAATGGTAGTGTGCGTATCTCTGGGCCAAAAGGTTCGGGTTCAAGTCCCCTCTGGCTCAGACATGCCGTCATGTGCTCTGTACAGGTTGATTAAAAATATCTATTTCAGTCAACCACTTCCATAAACTCCCAGCCTAACAATGATTACTAGCTCCCCATGTTTCTATAAGCAATTTAAACCCAATTAACCCTTTATTAACATATCCATCACTTGATCCCATATTCATTAGGTGTTAGGCATTTGTTCAGACCAGATTAGATGATAATTATTGGGACTGTTTCTGGGGGAAGTGGAATCTGTAGAAGTGGATGGGTGGCATCTGAACAGGACTGGGCTGATATCCTCACAGGGCAGTTTGCTAATATTGCTGAGGTGAATTTAAACTAGATTGGCAGTGGCAATTGGATCCTGACAAATAGTTCAGAGGGGGGGAGTAATTGGGATGGGATTGGAAGTTAAAATACAAGCAAATGAGGAAGCATAGACTAGATCAGAAAGAATTGAGTTTAAGAAGGCTAAATTGAATATTTTAATGCAAGGAACCTGAGAAATAGCTGAGGGCTTAGTTGAAAGATGGGCAGGACTGGCAGCTCAACATTCCTGTGCACATGGTATTCAGACATAACAGAGGGGAGCAGAAAAGTGTGTGTGTAATATTGTTGTCTTAGGCTTTCAAATATTCCAGTAGTCTGGCAGGCAGTCTCATTCAGGTGTAACATTCTCGGCCTGACATTGTGGTCTTCTTTGGAGGCTTCCAGCCCAGTATTCTAGTGGCCTGGCTTGGTGGTCTTGTCAGAGAATGACGGTGTCGTCCTGGCTGCGTCTTCAGGGCATTCCATCATTTCTTAAATCAGCGTTCCCCTGAGCCTTTAACTGAACTGTGACGAACTTCGTCTTAATTTAACATTTTTCTTATTATGTATGACTTCTGTCATTGATGTAGGCAGTACGTTGGGGTCAAAAAATGTTTCATTTTTACATGTAAATGTACATATACCATAAATTTCTATTCTATTCTGTGTTGATCAAGGCATCATTTATAGCAGTGAAGATGGATGAATTCTTGGAAATCATCAAAAGAGACTATATGGGTAAAAGTCAAAAACACAAAAGTGACAAACATGCTGTTGGGTGCAAACTACTGGCCACAAAACTGTCAGGAAAAGATAAATGACCAAACATGCGATCATGTTTTAGGCAAGTCTCAAAGGTAAAAGACTGAGAGTTGTAGTAGAGGGTTGCTTTTCAGACTAGAGGCCTGTGACCAGTGGTACGCACAAGGATTGGTGCTGGGTGCACTGCTTTTTGTCATTTATATAAATGATTTGGACAGCGAATGTTACCTCAGAGTACAATGAGATCTTGATCAGATGGGCCAATGGGCTGAGGAGTAGCAGATGGAGTTTAATCTAGATAAATGTGAGGTGCTGCATTTTGGAAAGGCAAATCAGGGCAGGACTTCTACACTAAATGGTAAGGTCCTGGGAAGTGTTGCTGAACAAAACAGACCTTGCAGCGCAGGTTCATAGTTCCTTGAAAGTGGAATCTCCTGCAGGTAGGACAGTGAAAAAGGTGTTTTGTATGCTTTCCTTTATTGGTTAGAGCATTAAGAATAGGAGTTGGGAGGTCATGTTGTGACTGTACAGGTCATTGGTTAGGCCACTGATGGAATATTGTGTGCAATTCTGGTATCCTCCCTATCGGAAAGATGTTGTGAAACTTGAAAGGGTTCAGAAATGATTTACAAGGATGTTGCCAGGCTTGGAGGGTTTGAGCTACAGGGAGAGGCTGAACAGGCTGGGGCTGTTTTCAATAGGCTTAGGATGAAAGGGGAAAGAGTTAAAAGGGACGTAAGGGGCAATATTTCATGCCAGGGGTGGTGTGTGCATGGAATGAGCTGCCAGAGGAAATGGTGGACACTGGTACAATTACATTTAAAAGGCATCTGGATGGGTACATGAATCGGAAGGGTTTAGAAGGGATATGGGCCGGATGCTGGCAAATGGAACTAGATTAATTTAGGATACCTGGTCGGCATGGAAGAGTTGGACCCAAGGGTCTGTTTCCGTGCTGTGCATCTCAATGACTCCAAGTGCACGAATTAGAAGTTAGTAATATTTGGGGATTTCAATTACCTGAATATAAACTGGAATAGTTTCAATGTGCAAGGTAGGGAGGGAACAAAATTCTTCAATTGCACCCAGGAGAATCTTTTTGGTTGGTGCATAGAAATCCCATATTTCAGATGGCAACAGTAAGTTTGGAACCAAGGACAGGGTAGGTTGGAGACATTTTCTGTTGAATACAATATTTAGAAATTTAATCCAGGAAAGTGGAAGGCATTTTGGACACAGTGACCAAAATTCAATTAGATGTAGTTAATTATGGAAAAGGATGGGCTGGGGATAAAGATTCTAAATTGAAGAAACGTTAATTTTATTAAGGTATGATTTGGCCCTAGTTGAGTGGGAGCACATATTTGCAGATAAAACTGTCAGAGCAGTGGGAGGCACTGGAAGGAGGAGGAAACAGTGAGAGTGCAGGGAAAATATATTCCTCTAAAAAGGATGGGACAGAGAACAGAAAACCCTGATGTCAAGGGACATGAAGATTAGGATTAAGGAAAAAAACTTGTGGCAGATACCAAGGGCTCAATAAGGCAGTTCTTAGAAGACTATAAAAATGTGCAGGGGAAACTTAAAAAGGAAATTAGGAAAGGTATGAGAGTGCATACTACATTTGGTGATCAGAATAACAGAGTTTTAAAATACATAAAGGGCAAGAGAATAATCAGGTAAAGAGAAAGGCTATTAAAAATTGAGTTTTTGAGGTGGTAACCAGAAATGTTGATGAGGTTTACTTTACCAAGGATTTTAATGGCAGCTTAATCAAGAAAGTAAGAGCCCATAGGATTCAAAGCAAATTGGCACATTTATGGCTGAGAGGAACGAAAAAGAAGGTGATAATAGAAGCAATTTTGATTCCAATGGATTTGAGCAAGGGCCCTTGCTGTTATGGTGTACATTAATGACTTGGATTTAAATATAGGTGGGTAGGATTAAAACATTTGTGGATGGAATAAAAACAGGTCATGTGGTGAACAGTGAGGAGGGTGGCCACAACTGCACGAGCATATCAACAAACTGATCAGGTGGACAGTACAATGACAAATAGAATTTTTAAAAATTCATTTGTGGGACAGAGGCATCCCTTGCTAGGCCAGCATTTATTGTCTGTCCATATTTGTCTTTGAGAAGGTGGTGGTGAGTTACCTTCTTGAACCACTGCAGTCCAACTGCTGTAGGTTGATCCACAATGTCCTTAGGGAAGGATTCTAGGATTTTGACCCAGTGACAATGATATATTTCCAAGTCAGCATGGTGAGTGGCTTGGAAGGGAACTTGCAAGTGTTGCAGTACAAACTGCTGCTGGTAATGGTCCAAAGCACCTCATAGATGCCCAGACGTGAGTTGTTAGATCTTTTCGAAGTCTGACCTATTTAAAGGCGATAGTGTCACATATCAGGATTGATAATCTTCTCAATGTCTAATGGGACTTTAACTCCACAAGAACTGCGTGTTGGTTACTCTTACAGATTCTGTCGTGGACAGATGCAACTGTAGCCTGCAGATTGGTAAGGATGAGGTCAGGTATAAAAACTAATGGAACTGTGGATACTGTAAATCAGAGACAAAAACAGAAGTTGCTGAAAAAGCTCAGCAGGTCTAGCAGTATCTGGAAAGAGAAATCAAAGTTAACTTGAGTTCTGAGGACGGATCACCAGACTCGAAACATTAACTTTGATTTCTCTTCCCAGATTCTGTTGGACATGCTGAGCTTTTCCAGCAACATGTTTTTGTTTCTGAATGGTTCCCTCACCACCTGCTACAGCCCCAGTCTAGCAGTGATGTCCTTTAGGAGCTGACCAGCTCCATCAGTATGTGCCCTTGCCATCCTCAGTGTTTACTCCAAGTGTTGTTCAACATGGAGACGTACCAATTCATCAGCAGAAGGAGGATGGCATGTAGCAGTCAGCAGATTTCCTTATCCATGATGGGCCAATGTAAGTTACAGTGAAAAAAAATCAAATCTTTTGACTGGGCAATCTCCACTTTCCTGTCCTTGCTAGCAGACCAGCCCATAAGCAATTAAATCCATGCCTTGGTCCAAACTGTAGCTGTTTCCCATTACACAATGAGGGCATATTTGTGACCTGGAACTGAACCCACCTCCTAAAAATAATTCCAGCCCTTTCTCTTCAATTCTTCATCATTAAATCTTCTTTCTACTTTATCCCAAAACTTTAATCCAAGCTTCTGATTCATGTCTTTGAATTCATTCTTGGGTTGTTGTGCTGCTTACATGATCAGCACTTGTCACCCATCCCATATTATCTTACAGAAGGTAGTAGTGAGTGCCTTCCTGAGTCACTGCTGCCATATGATGTTGGTACATCTAGTGTTGTTAGGGAAGACCCAGTGACAATCGAAGAATAACACCAACTAGGTTCCAAGTCAGGAAGATATGAGATGATGGAGGCCGGGCTTGTAGGTCATGGCAATCTCATGTGTCAGTTGTTCTTGTTTCAAACAGTAGTACTGAAGTCATTGGTTTGGACAGTATTGTCAAAGTGCCTTGGCAACTTACTACAGTGCATGTTTCAGATTGTACACACTGGAGCTAATGTCGTCCTCATTACTAACTTTTTCCCCTTGTTGTAATCACTTCTCACATTTCTTCTTTTTAATTTCCACTTATATGACCCTTTTATCATCACTCCACTTTGTACACTCTGTAGCGTCATTAACTTTCTCAGCTTTCATTGCCAAATACTTTTTTCTCATTGTCACCCATTATCTGCCACTTAGTCCAACTCTTGTTTGAGCGTGACTGTGATTGCAACAAATTCTCATGGTACTTGCAGCCCCAGTGGTAGGGAATGTGACTCTACATAGTCTGAGACCTCCTTAAAGAACATAAGAAATATGAACAGACCATTTAGCCTCTTGTGCTTACCTCATCGTTTTAACATAAACACATTACCAACGAAAATATCATGAAGCTAGTGGACCTGTGCCTCACCACCCACTTCACCTTCAACAACATAGTCTACTAACAAACCAACGGCACACCCATGGGATCTCCGCTATCAGGATTCATAGCAGAGGCAGTAATGCAAAGACTAGAACAAAAGGCCCTACCAACAATCAAACCAAAAATCTGGGTCCGCTACGTAGATGACACCTTTGTCATCACAAAACGAAATAAGATAGAAGAGACATTTAACATCATCAACAACACCCTCACAGGCATAAAGTTCACCAAGGAGGAAGAAACCGACAACAAACTCGCATTCCTGGATGTCACAGTCGAAAGAAAGGACAACGGAGAACTACAAACCTGCGTATACAGAAAACCGACAAACACTGACCAAATACTTAACTACACCAGCAACCATCCCAACACACACAAACAAAGCTGTATCAGAACACTATTCCAACGTTCCACCACACACTGCAGCACAGATGAACTTCGGAAAACAGAGGAGAACCACCTATACAACGTATTCAAGAAGAACAGATACTCAAAAAATACAGTGCTCCGATTCCTCAAGAACAAACCGCGACAAGCAGACCAAACACAGCCAGAAGCCCTAACCGCCTTACCATACATCAAAGAAGTTTAAGAAATGACAGCCAGACTACTAAGACCCCTCGGAATCCTAGTAGCACACAAACCCACCAACACTCTCAAACAAAAACTAACAAACTTAAAAGACCCAGTACATCCCATTGGACAAAACCAACGTCGTCTACAAAATTCCATGCAAGGACTGCCAGAAACACTACGTAGGACAAACAGGAAGAAAGTTAGCCACCAGGATACACTAACACCAGCTAGCCACAAAAAGACACGACCCTCTCTCCCTCGTAGCCCTACACATGGAGAAAATAGAACATCATTTCGACTGGGACAACACATCTATCCTGGGACAGGCTAAGCAAAGACATGCCAGAGAATTCCTAGAGGCCTGGCATTCCAACCACAACGCCATAAACAAACACATAGATCTAGATACCATCTATCAACCCCCCTCAGAAAACGAACAGGAAATGACATCACCACAAACCCCAGGAACCTCATCCAGGACAAACATATAAATAGAAAGCAGGAGACAACAGCTTCGCTTCACTTGGAGGTCGCCACTGATGATGTTACCTAGCCAGGTAATGAAACGTCTGGATATCAAACCTACAGCTCAGAGAGCAAACCTACACCGTAAATGGCTGACTTTAACCACAGCTACACTTTCCCATTGTCCTTTATCCCTTCATTCCTTTAGTATCCAAAACTCTTTTCAGCTCGACTTGAAAACACTCAACAACATCCATTGCTTTTTGAAGTACAAAGCTCCAAAGGTTCATATCCATTGATTAAAGAAGTTTATCGTTACTACAGTCCTAAATAGCCATCGCTTATTGCAAGAGCATGACCACTAGCAGCCAGGGGAAATATCCTCTCAGCACCTTCTCTGTTCAGTTCTTTAACAATTTTACATGATTCAATGAAATCATTTTTATAAACTTAATTTCTCCTCATGAAAAGTTCCTTTTTTCCCCCAAGAGTCAATCTTCTGAATATCCATTGCAATGCCTTGAAAACAAGTCTCGCCTTTCTGAATGCCATGTATCAGCATATGCACTCTCGATCTCTAACTCCATTAGTACTGCCTCACATTATCTCAGAGCTGCCTAGCTACCAGCCCCCACACCCCCTGCACCATTCCACTTCATTTTCTGGCTTTTTCCATGTTCTAACAAGAAACCTTTCAGGCCTGATGGAACACAAGCTTTAACAACTTAGAGCGACTCATGCTTTTATGAATCCTTTCTCCCCTCCCCTTACATCTGTCTCCATCCCTTCTCTTAATCCATCCCATCAAGCATTCACTTTCCACTCTGAGCCTCCACTCTGATGCTGAACATTCTGTACTCAACAAAGGTCTTACTTAGTTTTATCCTTCCGTGCTCCATCTCAATAAATTTTGAGCTCAACATGATGTTGAACTCTCCTGCGGTCACCTTCGCCTCTGTGCCCATTTCTTTGGGTAACAGTCTTCTCCCTATCCGACAGACCTCTTCATCCACCTCCAAAATTCTCCCTCCACCCTTTGGCCTTTTACCTACACTTGACTTATTCATTGAGAACTGTTGATATGACAGTGATCACCTTAATTTCTCTCCTTCCCTCACCCATCTTCCTCTGAACTGACTGCACTCCGTGCTCTCAGATCCAACCTTGACTTTATAATCAAATCTGCCAACAAGGGGGGTGCAGCTGCTGCCTGGCGCACTAACCTGTGCACTGGGGAGGCTGAGCACCACATCTCAGAGCCCTCCTATCTCTCTATGGACTATGACCCCAGTCTCAAACATCAAGCTATTGTGACCATGACTGTTACTTACCTCATATCATCTTGTCTGGGGATCTTGGAGAAGGTTTTTTTTGATAAGATTAGATTTCCAAAGCCTTCAAGCTCCCAGTTCCCAACAACATACGGCTTGCTTTTACCTTCTTCCCAAAATCCACAACAGGACTGCCCAGGCATACCCGTTGTGTCTGCCTGTTCCTGCTCCATGGAACGTATCATTTCTGACTCTGAGTCGAATTCTTTTCGCCGTCCCTTCCCACTTACATCTGTGATTCCTCTAATGCTTTACATTAGAATTCCCAGCTCGTGGGCTGCAGCCACCTCTTCCTCGCCATGGATGTGCTTTCCTTTACATGTTCAACTTCCATCAGGATGGTCTCAGGGCTCTCCACTTCCTTGAAAAAGGCCTGAACCATTCACATTAACCACCACCCTCCTCTGCCTGGCCACGCTTGTCCTCATCCTGAACAACTTCTCTATTAACTCCTCTCAGTTTCTTGAGGTCTAAGGCGTGGCCATGGGTACCCCCATGGGTCGAGTTCAACAATTTTAGAACCTGGGCATCTTTATGTCCTTTACTCAGCCCAACATCCCATATCCTGTCACGACATGGGCGTATTTACAGCACGGCCAACCCATTTTCATTTACTTATAGTCCCCACTGTCAGCTTTTCTTTCTCTATGGCAAGCTATTATCCAAATGTTTGTCTCCCTGATGGTCATTCTCTCTGTTTCTGTCTCTCTGTGTCTCTCTTTCTGTCTCCTTTTCTCTCTGTCTCCTTTTCTCTCTGTCTCTCTATCTCTCCCTCTCTTGGCTCCATTTCTGCCCGTCCGCTCAGTCCTTCCCCATCATCCCTGTCTTCAACATATGTACTACCTTTTCCAAACTACTATTAGTTCTGAAGAAGGGCCACTGGTCTCGACCCTTTAACTCAGTTTTCTTGCCACTGACCTGCTGAGTTTCTCTGGCAAGTTCTGTTCTTATACCCTTCTTTAGGTAAGGAAAATAAAACTGCCCACAGCATTCCAGGTGAAGTCTCACCAAGATTGTTTACAATTACACCAAGAGTTCTTTACCCTTAGACTTTGAGCCCTTTGTAATAAAAGACTAAAGGACACTTTTTCCCTGATCGCATGTTGTACTTAAATGATAACTTTTTTCATTCGTATACACAGATATCAAAACCCTTTTGAATATAAACAATGCCTAGTTTCACATCATTTGAAATATATTGTGGTCTCCTATTTTTGCTAACAATAAAGATAATTTCTTATCTTCTTCATATTGTATTGTATCTGCCATGTGATTCCCCCCAACTCACTCAACCTGTGATTCATTGCAGTCTCTTCGCATGCCGCTTACAGTTTACTCTTCATCTTATCTACAGTGTACAGAGATGAATAACTGTCAGGAATGAGTGATGCAAAATTGAATATCTCCAACAAATGTTGATGGGGATAACACTGCATGAAAATGTTCGTTGATTGCAAAGCAGACACCAAGCTAACTTTGTACAGGCTGCCGATTTCAATAATTGCTGCATGCATCAGTATAGATCATGCTGTTGATTATCTGTACATCAATGGACTCAAATCAGAACTTGCTAGCACCAGTTAAAGCCCTGCTTTAAAAGGAGCTAAATTGCGGCTGGAGCAAGTTATTAGAGTGGTGCAGGCAATGTATCTGAATTAGGAACAATGAAGAATGAACAGCAGAACACAGCAGGAATGGCTGCACTGGATCCTTTGGTGGAGGAGATGTTCTATATTTTCAAGCATCAGCAGACTCTCTGGACACACATTCAAGAGGCAGTTGGAATAAACAGCTCCGACGGTCTACACCAGGAGTCAAACCTGAGTATATGGATGCAAAAGCTTCAATAACCTCAAAACAAGTGGTCAAGGGCAGATGATACATCTTCAAATGTTATGTCCTATCCATGTCACCAGCTTCAAACAAAGCTGAATTCACTATAATCCCATCATTCAGCTATCAGCAAATTCTAATAATGAAGCCTCATAAATAATAAGTTTCATATTGTCGTATGTTTCAATCTGATAACAATATTCCTGAATCACCTCATCCTTTGCACTTGCATTGCTGCTAGCCTCACACCCAGATCTCTGCTTGCATACAATGTCATGAAAGCCACAGCAGCAAACAAATTGTATGAGAGGCTGAAAACAACAAATGCTGGAGATCACAGCAGATCACACAGCATCCATGGAGAGACAGCAAGCTAACGTTTCAAGTCAAAACGTTAACTTGTTCACTCTCCATGGATACTGTCTGACCCGTTGTGATTTGCAGCATTTGTTGTTTTCAGTACAGATTCCAGCATCTGCAGTAATCTGCTCCTAAACTGTATGAGACTCACTGGCACAGTTCTGTCACTCTTGCAGGATAAGATGCCACACAGTCAAGTACAAAGGTTGAATATGAGGGAGAGATGCACTTAATAGAAGAAACAATGCTGCTATTTTGGCCAACATGGACTGCAACCTCAGAACAGGGTGGTGTACTTGAACCTAATTCTATTCTCAAAATCACAATTGCTTCTGATTGCAAAGCTTCCGATGTTGCAAGCATGCACCTCTTAATTTCCCTCAATACCCCTTATCCCATTTCAATTCCACCACTGTAGCTTTCTCCTTTCAGATACATAAGAAATGCAAGCTAACCAGGCATTGGAGGAAGTGCCAGACGCTGATGGTGAACACAAGTATTCGGTCAATTTCACTTTGCAACCAAGGCATAGTTTAGATGATGGCACAAGCAGAACGTGTACATGATGAGACACTGGGCACAAGTGATCTACAGCCAGAACACAGGGCAAGTATACTACAAGCATCAGCTCACGAGTTACTACCGAGTTCTTAGATGAGGAAGCTGGTGGGACAGGCTACAGAGGTCAGTGAATGGTTATGCGCAAGCAAATAACTGGTGCACTGCCATGGCCTCTGGAAAGCCTCTGTATGATGTCATGAAGCAAGGAGAATTCCACACCAACTGAAGATGGACTTTGATCAGAGCTTGGAGTCCAAACATTTCATCAAGGAAATACTGGCTGAAGTTGTTCTGTCCTTTGTGGAGTGATAGCCAACATGGCAGCTTCCACTGCAGCATAAGCAGCAATCATCCAACCTCCATGTGCTGCAGTGGAAGTGCAGTCTACTGCTATGTAAGCTGACTGCTGTTATCATGGCTATGTTCACAGCTGTTGGACTGTTAGTGAATGGAGAATTGGGGTTCCGGTCACTGGTATCACACCTGGTTACAGTTCTTCACCAGCAACTCGTGCAATTTGGTTTCTCCCTTTTACACCCTCTTCCTCATCCACCTGCTTTCCCAGTGCTTGCCATATAGTTGGTGGTAACACTTGGTCATTTATGCTGGTGAGACCATCACGAAGCTTGACATTTGCTGTGCCAACTACTGTGAGGTTCCTCCAGTGCAAAACACAATTTCAGAAAGCTAATAATCTGCTGGTACATGTTACGTGTGAGTTGTGCACCAAGGTCCTCATGCGAGCAAGATGATGATCCAGGGAAATGTGAGGAAGAGCCCTCTTTATGCAGCAAATAATGACCTGGAACACACTGGCCATAAGAATAGTGGATGTAGAGATGATAAATGATTTCAAAAGGAATTACATGGGCCGTTCAAGCTATGGAGATACAATGGGGAAATTATACTGACTGATTGCTCCATGTGGGGCTGGCAGAGACTCAATAGATCAAATAGCCTCCTGTATAAAAATGATGCTGTCACCATTGGATAATCCTCATCAACCAGTTGCCACCCTTTGGTTTGATGTGGTGGATAAATTATAGTGGACACAGCAGATTGCTCTAAAATGACGGCACCATGACTGTGGCCAGGATACTGGGCATTGACTTGAAGATTCCATATTCGTGATCACACAAATTGAACTTTGAGACACTGGAAGTCCTGTTGGTTCAGAACTAGGGCAATGCTGATAATGGGCACCCACAAAGTGATGTGTGTGTTGTTACTGTGACAGTTAACACAGGAAAGCCTAGACTCTTAGCAAAGTCTCAACTTGTGCAAACTGAAAAATCCACTGAAAAGCTCGAAAACATGGAGAACGGTAGCAGCAGTTGGAAGGAACTACCAACAACCAAGGAGCTAATGAGAAAAGGAAAATATTGAAGATAATGGAAATCTGAAATAAAAATAGAAAGTGCTGGAGAAACTAGCATATCTAGCACAATGTGTAGAGAGAGAACACAGCTAACCTTTTGAATCTAGTATGAATAAACTGGATTTAAAACATTAACTGTGTTTCTCATTCAAAAAATGCTGCCAGACCTGATCTTTTCTCTAGCACTTTCAGTTTTTATATAATCCTTTTTAGATAATCTCTTTAAATAGCACTTCTGGAGGGCATCATCCCTGCTGGAGTTGGGAAAAACATGGATTGGAGAGTAGCTAACGTAACCCCAATATTTAAAAAAAAAGGTACAGCGAAAACAGGGAATTATAGACTGATTAGCCTGACCTGGTAGTTGGGAGAAATGCAACAGCCCATTTAAAAAAAAATTTAATAGCAGAGAACAGAGACAGAATCAGACAGAGGCCGCAGGGGCTCTGGCAGTGTTCCAATGAAGCTCAATGCAAGCTGGAGGAACAATGCCTCACTTTCCATTTTGGCACTTTACAGTCTCTAGGACTCGACAATGAGTTCAATACCTTCACAGCATGATCTCTGTCCTCCATCTGATTACAACATGGCCTCCACCTCATGTTTTGTTGGCTTTACACTCAGCAGAATGGACATGTTTTTTCTGCTTCATGCCTATTTTCCATCTCAATATTTCTTTTACCTGCACGAGGACTCCCTTTTGTCTTTTATACTGGCATCCTAACCACCTGTTTTACTCGCTCCACCTCTGCCTCTCTCAACAGCATAAAAACTAACATCTTTCGCCAGCTTTTAGTTTTAAAGAAACTTGGACTTAAAACTTTAACTATATCTCTCTCTGATGATGCTGCCAGACTGACTAAGTTTCTTCAAATTTTCTTCTTTTTATTTCAAATTACCGACATCAGCAGCATTTTGCTTTCATTACGGCACATTATCAGCTATTTAGGGCTGGAGGGTGGATGGTGAGATGCCCTCAGCAATGAGTGAGCTTGATAATTGGCAAGTCTGATGATCAGTCGGCACTGGAACAGGATGACTTTTATTGATTGAAATTAGGATACTTCAACACCACAGGAGGAAGGTAAATTGCAAATTTAGTTTTTCGAGACAAGAAATGTATTAGGTAGGGTGTATCATAATATGGGGAAATAGTTGCACTGATTACATTATTCAACTGCTTAAGTCTATTCAGCACGATCACGGCTACTCTTGTAACTGAATTCCACTTCACTACCTTGGTTAAATAACCCCTTAACTCTCAAAGATCTATCAACCTCAGTTTCAAAATTTTCAATTAGATTTTTGGATTTCCATGACTCTTTTTTTCCAGACATGCTCACTATACAGTCCACCTCTAGTTCTAAGGTCATGTCCCTTGATTGTGAACTTAGCCACCAGCAGAAAGATTCTTCTCTATATAAGCTTCAACTCCTGTTGAAGACATAATTTGGAGACTGGGTTTAATGAGATCGGGGCAGTAATGATCCTAGGAGCTTGGGCTGCTTTTGAATTAGTAGCTGATGGGGTGGGAGGATAACGTGGAGATGGGACAGCAGGGCAGTGGACCACATTCTGGCCTATGCAATGGCTTGCATCTCTGTGTACTTTTTTTCAGATATGAGAGGATCTTTATGTTCAAAGGTAAATGGAGAACTGGGACTCGGCATGTAGAAGGGATAGGTTTGTTACTGCTCATTAATTGTTTTGTAAAAAGGTTGACTTCTTTGCATTCAATATAAATGCTTCAGTGCTGACAAATATAGCAGGTCAACTTCAGAAGCCTCCCACTAAATTGCTTGAAAAGCTCCCGAATGACTTCAAGCCACCCAATTAACAAAGCAAGCCACTTCACTTCCCTCCCTCACCTTTCAGTGTTTGGAAAGATCATCATTTGGGAACACAGACAGGAGATCAGCAGCCATGCCACTGATGTTATTTCTTTTCCACTGTCCTGCCTCAAAGCGAGCCTGACTTAGGAAGGGCACCTCTATCATTTTTATGCTACATGTTTACACAACTTTAAAAAGAAAGATCGTGAAAATAATACTCACAAATTCCTGGTCATGGTTATTCGCAAAAAACTGTTGGAGCCGGACTGGCCAATCCTCCCTCCGCCTTAGCAGTCCAAAGATTCCTTTATGATTGCACATGTAACAGTTCCAGGGATCTTCTTTAATGGCTGCCTGTGCAGCACCTGGTCCAACCAACAGATCCACACATTCCACACAGAAACACCTGTATTAACAGAGAATGGAGCAGTATCACTGTACTTGGTGGCAAGTTTGTAATTCAGTGACAAGATTGCTGGATCTTACAGCTTTGGTGGTGAAGATACTTCTGGCTCCAGTACTTTCATCAAAGCTTCAGTACAGGTTTTACTAGTGGTTTAAGAACAGGGCCAATATTACTGAAATAACAAACTAGATTTGATAATCCTCTCCAATGAGACTGAATAATTTGTAATTCCCATTACTAGAACAAGAAATTCAAAACCAAGAGTTTCTATTTTCTACTAACAATATTACATCATAATACTTTGCAAATGTTAGTGTTGAGCTTTGAGAAATAAAAAGGTCCTGTGGGTTTTGAGAAGATTTGTAGTTCAGGTTGAGGTTCAAGATGAAGGTTTACTCACTGTTTGATGAAAACAAACCTTGCAGTTCAGTGACCAAACCCACATCCATAAAAAAGGTAGTTTTAACAAAAATTTTAAGTTTTTATTTCTGTACAGAGTTTAAGTTCAGCTTGCAAGATTGTACTGCTTGTGTTTAACTTGCATGATGCAAATTTCTGTCTTGCCCCTGGCATTATATTTGACTCGAGACTGACCAAATATCTGCAGCATAATTAAGAGTGGTATTTAAATCTTTGTAACATTGTACAACCCCTTCTGATCAACATCAACTGAAACAATCACCCATGAATTTGTTACATTTAGATTTCATTATTTCAGTTCACTGTTGACTGCCCTTCTATATTTTTCCTTTGTAAATCTGAAGTCACCCAAAGCTCTGGTGTCAGGGTCCTTACTCTCATAATGTCCTGTTCACGAATCATCCCTGAATTTACTGACATACACTGGCTTATGGCCAATCAGTATGCTGATTTTAAAATTCATATTCCTAGTTACAATTTCCTTCGCCATCCCTATCTTTGTATTTTTCTCACTCCCCACAGCATATCAAGATATCTTCACTCATAATTCTGGTCTCTAAAGCATTCTGATTTTAATTGTTCCTTCAGCTGCCAAAATCCAAAATTCTGAAATTCACTTCCGAAACATCTCTGTCCCTTTCCTCCTTCAAGAAGCTCTTCAGAAAACCTAAAATTACCCAAAATAAAACAGAACTACGGATGCTGGAAATCAGAAACAAAAACAGAAACATATGTAGCAGGTCTGGCAGCATCCGTGGAGGGAAACAGCTGTAATGTTTCAAGCCCAGTGACCCTCTTTCAGAACCTGAACCTCTCCACAGAAACTGTCAGACCTGCTGACTTTCTCCAGAAATTTCTGTTCTTGTTAAGAGTGACCTCTTTGACCAACCTTTTGACCATCTCACTAAATATTACCTTGTGATTTAGTGCTTAATTATGAATTATCACACTCCTGAAGCTCCCTATAGATGTGAATTACATTGAATGTGCTCCACCCATTAAGCACTAGGTGGGGGGAGGATG
Organism: Chiloscyllium punctatum; assembly: GCF_047496795.1. Taxonomy (NCBI): domain Eukaryota; kingdom Metazoa; phylum Chordata; class Chondrichthyes; order Orectolobiformes; family Hemiscylliidae; genus Chiloscyllium; species Chiloscyllium punctatum. The sequence goes on from NC_092741.1 coordinate 157,293,895, forward strand.
TTTGCATTGTGGTAATGTCACTGGCTGAGCAATCTAGAAACCCAGGTTTAGACACTGTGGAAATGCATTCACATTGCACCACTGCAGCTGGTGGAACTTAAATTGAATAAAGTTCCCAGAGTAGATGAAATTACACCTGATGGCCCTACTCCACATACCACACTTTTTATGGTCTGCTGGGAATTAGACAGGATCTTCATGATGCCATTACCACAACATTGTACAAAAAAAGAAAGAAGTCAAACTGCTCCAACTACTGTGGGATCACTCTCCTTTCTATGGTGTGGAAGGTCCTGACAAGAACACAGGAACATGGTTGTGCTTAGCATTATAAGACCACAGGAGTAAAGCCAACAGTTTCTGAACATACAAAGGTACTACAGACATAGAATTGTCGGAGTTCAAATCCTAAGAAAAGCATTGTGAGAAAACAAGGGTCTATATATCACTTTTGTTGATTCCAACAAGGCACTAGACACCATGAGCAGAGATGGCCTTTGCAAAATCCTTGAAAAGTTTGTATGCCCCGGTATAGTAGTTTCATGAAAATTAATACAGAAAAGTCAAGGATGATTTGCAACCTCTTGAACTCCTTCTGAATCTCCAATGATGTGAAGCAGGGTTGTGTGCTCGCCCTGCCTTTATTCACCATATTCTTTGGCTTGATGCTTCTGCAACATAAAACCTTAAAGAGGCTATTTATTTACCCTTCTGACCCAATGGAGGTCTTTTCAACTTCAGATAGCTTCAGACTCAAATAAATAGAGGAACCTCGATTATCCTAATGACACGGGCGGGGAGTAATTTGTTCGGATAATCGAAAGTTCGATACTCAAATGCATCGGGACCCTGTGACCTTGTTCAGATAATTGACGTTTGGATAATTGAGGTTCCTTGTATACAAGGAAAACTCATCTCTGAACTTCTTTTTCTGGTCCACAATCAGAAAACAACAGTTTTCCAAGGCATACCCATAGGTTCTGACTGCAGTTGTGTACATCTTTTAGAGAGCTTCCATCTGTGCTGCCTCCACAGCATCTTCACAGGCTATACCACATCACAGACACTGAGGTCCTGGAAATAGCTAATACCATCACCAAAGAGGCCATCCTGGAAAGATCCTTGGTGAGATCATATTGACATCTGGCCAAAGATCAAAAGAAATTATGGAGAAGTTTGGCTGGGTGGCATAAGGTTTCTTTAACTCTTTCCTGCAACGTGAACCTTATTGGATCCTGCACCATGAATACTGTTGAAAGATTAAAACTCGTTACCCTTCCCTAATGCCTTTGAGAAGCCGGTGGCAAGTAGCAGGTATACACACAATACTGTTATGAAGGGAGCTTTAAGATTTTGATCCAACAATTATGAGGGAATGATGATCTAGTTCTAAGTAAGGGCAGTGTGTTACTCGGAAAGGGAATTTACAAGTGGTGGCATCCTCATGCATCTGTTGCCTTTCTAGGTTTTAGAGGTTCTAGATTTGAAAGGTACTGTCAAAGGAGTCTTGGTGATTGCTGCAGTGCATCTTGTAGTTGGGACACTTTGCTGCTAATGTACATTTGTTTTGGTGGAGTGAATGTTTTAAGTTGATAAGAGTTATCAATCAAAGAAGCTGCTTTGTCATAGAGTCACAGAGTCCTCCAGCACGGAGACAGGCCCTTTGGCCCAAACTGGTCCATACTGACCAAAATGTCCGTCCACACTAACCCCATTTCCCTACACTTGGCCCATATGCTTCTAGTCTTTCCAATTCATGTATTTGTCCAAATGCCTTTTAAATCTTGTTAATGTACCCACCTCAACTACTTCTGCTGGCAGATCATTCCAAAAGCATACCACCCTCTGTGTAAAAATGTTGCCCCTCAGGTTCCCTTTTAATCTTTCCCCTTAAACTGATGCCCTCGATTCATCAACCCTGGCAAAAACACTGAGTGCATTCACCTATCCATGCCTTTATGATCTTATACACCTCTATAAGATCCTCCCTGAGTCTCCCATGCTTTAAAGAAAAAAGTCCTAGCTTGTCCAACCTCTCCCTACAACTCAAACCATTGAGTCCAGGTAACAACCTGTCCTGGATGGTTTTACGTTTCTTCAGTACTGTTGGAGCTGCATTCATCTAGGAAAGTGGAGAATAATCCAACCTTCTCCTTACTTGTGTCTTGCAGATGGTCAAGAGACTGAGAGTCTGGAGGTAGGTCATTTGACACAAAAGTCCCAGATTCTGAGCTGTTGTTGTACACAGTATTTGTATGGCAGCTCCAATTCAGTTTTTAGTCAATGGTAACCTTCACGATGTTGACAGTGAGGCTTCAGCAATGCCACCGAATGTCAAGGAAGGATGTTAGATGTCACTGGCTGGCACTTATGAAATCCGAATGGTACATGTATGAAAGATTAAAAACTTTACAAGTAATATCAGCAACTGAAAACATACGTAAGAAAATGTACAGGGCACAGCTGGATCCTTGGGACTTCAAAGATGGCAGTGCAGGGTCAGACAGAGAAGTCATTGTTTGAGATACTCTTGCTATGATTGTATAGCTAAAAAAGGAATCAAGGCTGGGAGGGGAAGGCATAACAACACTGAGGTTGCTAACCATGTTGCATATCAATGTGAATTAAGCAATTTCTCATTTAGTCACTAAGTAGAAGAAACCTTGCGCTTAAATGTTTGAAGCTGTATCGAAGCAGGAACAAATGGATAAATAGTGGAGAGACAGAACATATCTAAAGATGAAAATAAGACTGAGATTCAACTGTGGTTTGGAGCCTGGATGTGTCAAAAAGAGCAACGGATAATATTCTTTTGGGTTCTCCTTCGAGAAAATGTTTGCCAAGTTCTGTTGCCTCTGTTATGACCATTTATGTTTTATTTGCTGCTTCCCATCTCTAATCTCCTTGAACCTCACAGCCCTTCAAGATATCTTGTTCCTTTTGATCCTCAGCCCTACTGCGTTCCCAAATATAACTGATTCAACATTGATATCCGTGCCTTCAGTTGGCTGTGTCCCAAGTTCTGCATCTCCATCCCTACAGCTTTCCAAATACAGTATGTTCTTCATTTAAGACTCCTCTTCGACCAAACTCTTAATCATCACACTCGAGAGTTTGGTGCTGGAAAAGCACAGCAGGTCAGGCAGCATTTGAGAAACAAGAGAATTGACGTTTCTGGCATTAGCCCTTCATTATGAATGAAGCTTGTGAGCTGGGGATGGGCGGGTGGTGGCAAGAGATAAATTAATCATCTGATCTAACATCGCCTTGGGTGGCTCAGTGTCATATTTTGCTCATATGAAGCATCTTGGGATTTTATTTATGTTAAAGGTGCTAGATAAATATAGGCAGCTGGTTTGACCCCAGTAACACATAACACATAAAACAGTACAGACCCTTCAGCCCTTGATGTTGTGCCAGCCTTTTATCCTTCTCTAAGATCAGACTAATCTAAATATCCTTCCACGTGCCTGTCCAAGAGTTGCTTAAATGTCCCGAATGTCTCTGACTCTACTACCACTGCTGGCAGTGCATTCTACACACCCACCATTCTCTACTTCTGACATCTCCCCTAACCTTCTTCCAATCTCTTCAAACTATGCCCCTTCATGATAGACATTTCCACCCTGGGAAAAAGTCTCTGGCTATCTACCCTATGCCTCTCATCATCTTGTACACCTCTATCAAGTTACCTCTCATCCTTCTTCGCTCCAATGAGAAAAGCCCTAGCTCCCTCAACCTTTCTTCATAAGACAATCCCTCCAGTCCAGGCAGCATCCTGGTAAACCTCCTCTGCACCCTCTCTGAAGCTTTCACATCCTTCCTATAATGAGGTGACCAGAATGGAACACAATATTCCAAGTGTGGTCTGACCAGGACTCCAACAGCTGCAGCATAACCTCACAGCTCTTAAACCCAATCCTCTTGCTAATGAAAGCCAACACACCATACACTTGCTTGACAACCCTATCAACCTGGTTGGTAACTTTGAGGGATCCATGGACATGGATTCCAAGATCCCTCTATTCCTCCACACTGCCAAGAATACAACCTTTAACCCTCTAATCTGCATTCAAATTCAACCTTCCACAATGAATCACTTCATACTTTTCCAGGTTGAACTCCATCTGCCATTTCTCAGCCCAGTTCTGCATCCTGTTAATGTCCTGTTGCAACCTATAACAGCCCACCATGCTATCGCAACTCCACTAACTTTCATGTCATCGGCAAACTTACTAATGCACCCTTCCACTTCCTCATCCAACTCATTTATAAAAATCACAAGGAGCAGACGTCCCAGAACCCATCCCTGCAGAACATCACTGGTCACCAAGCTCCAGACTAAATACTTTCCATCTACCACCAACCTCTCTCTTCTATGGGTCAGCCAATTCTGTATCCAGACAGCCAGATTTCCCTGTATCCCATGCCTCCTTACTTTCTGATTGAGCCTACCATGGGGAACCTTATCAAACACCTTGCTAAAATCCATGTTGCCATATCCACTTCTCTACCTTCATCAATGTGTTTTGTCACATCCTCAAAGAATTCAATAAGGTTTGTGAGGCATGACCTGCCCCTCACAATGCTGACTATCTCTAATCAAACTATGGTTTTCAAAGTAATCATAAATCTTGTCTCTCAGAATCCTCTCCAATACTTTGCCCACCACTGATATAAGACTGACTGGTTTGGTAATTCACAGAATTATCCCTATTCCCTTTGTGGAAAAGGGAATAACATTTGCCACCCTCCAAACTTCTGGTACTACTCCAATGGATAGTGAGGGCGCAAAGATCATTGCCAAAGGTGTAGCAAATCACTTTCCTCGCTTCCCATAGTAACCTTGGGTATATCCTGTCCGGCCCAGGGGATTTATCTATCTTTATGCTTTTCAAACTTTTCAGCACATTCTCCTTCCTAACATCAACCTGTTTGAGCATATCAGCCTATTTCACGCTGTCCTCATAAAGAACAAAGTCCCTCTCAGTAGTGAATACTGAAACAAAATATTCATTAAGGACCTCCCCTACTTCCTCTGATTCCAGGCACAAATTCCCTCCACTAACCCTGATCGGCTCTACCCTCTCTATGGCCATCCTCTTGTTCCTCACATAAATGTAGAACGCCTTAGGGTTTTCCTTAATCCCACCTGTCAAGGCTTTTTCATGCCCCCTTCTAGCTCTCCTAAGTCCATTCTTCAGCTCCTTCCTGGTTACCTTGTAACCCTCCAAAGCCCTGTCTGATCCTTGCCTCCCCAACCTAAGCAAGCTTCCTTCTTCCTCCTGACTAGATGTTCCACATCCCTTGTCACCCAAAGGTTCTTTCACCCTACCATCCCTTCCTTGCCTCAGTGGGACAAACCTGTTCAGCACGATTAGCAAGTGCTCCACATTTCGGTTGTGCATTTCCCTGAGAACATGTGTTCCCAATTTAGGTGCCCCAGTTCCAACAGCACTGTAATTTCCCCATTTTGCAATTAAATACTTTCCCATACTAGGCAAAAGTGAGGACTGCAGATGCTGGAGATTAGAGTTGAGAGTGTGGTGCTGGAAAAGCACAGCAGGTCTGGCAGCATCCAAGGAGCAGGAAAATCAATGTTTCGGGCAAAAGCCCTTCATCAGGAAGCCTGCTATACCTTTCCAGTTCCATAATTCAACTACTTTTCCATACTGTCTGCTCCCATTCCTCTCCATGAGTATAGTAAAGGTCATGCAGTTGTGTTCACTATCACCGAAATCTTCTCCCACTGAGAAATCTGACACCTGGCATGGTTCATTGCCAAGCACCAAATCTAATATGGCCTCCCCTCTAGTCGGCCTAGCTACATATTGAGTCAGGAATCCTTCCTGTACACACCTGACAAAAACTGCTCCATCCAAACTATTCAAACTAATTAGGTTCCAAACAATATTAGGGAAGTTAAAGTCACCCATGAAAACAACCCTGTTACTTCTGCATCTTTCCAAAATCTGCCTCCCACTCTGCTCCTCTGTGTCTCTGTTGCTATTAGAGTGTCCATTGAAAACTCCCAATAAAGTGACTGCTCCTTTCCTGTTTCTGACTTCCACCCACACTGACTCAATAGACAAAACCTCCTCGATGTCCTCCCTTTCTACAGCTATGATGCCATCCCTGATTAGCAATGCCACTCCCCCCCACCTCTTTTATCTCCCTCCCTCTTCCATATGAAATATCCAATCACTGGAACATCCAACAACCATCCTGCCCCTGCGATATCTAAGACTCCGTATTGGCCACAATACAGTTGCTCCAAGTATTGACCCGTGCTCCAAGTTCTTCACCCTTATTCCTGACAGTTGCATTAAAATAGACACACTTCAACCCATCACATTGACTGCAACTTTGTTTTATCAACTTCTATCCTTACTCACAGACTCTCTGCACACTGTATCTGCCTGTTCACCACCAGCTACACTATCCTCTGGTCCATAGCTCTGGTTCCCATCCTCTGCCAAAACTAGGTTAAACCCTCCCAAAGAGCTCTAGCAAACCTCCCGTCCGGGATTTGGTGCCCCTCCAGTTCAGGTGTAATTTATCCTTTGTGTACAAGTCCCACCTTCCCCAGAAGGTATCCCAATGATCCACATATCTGGAGCCCTCCCTCCTACACCAGCCCTGCAGCCACTCTCTGTTCTTAGCCTCACGAGCACGTGGCACCGGTATCAATCCTGAGATTACTACTCCACCGTCCTGCCTCTAGCTTTCCTATATTCTCTTTTCAGGTCCTCCTCCCTATATCATTGGTACCGGTGTGTTCCATGACTTCTGGCTCTCCCTCCTCAAGAATCCTATAGGTTTGATCTGGACTTTAAGCAGTTCTGAGCCCATCCCTCAGCTTCACAGATTTATTGCCTTCCCTCTTCAGCATTCTTTGATCTCCTCTCTGATGATCCGTAACTCCAGGCACTGCCAACTTGATTGTAGAACAGCAATTTGTTATTGGATTATTATTTTAACCCTGAGAGTTGATAGCCTTATTATGCATCAAAAATACTGCAACTTTATCAATTAATAAATTGAAAATCTTAACTTCAAAAAGCTCTTGTTTTATTCCAATTGCCCAATCTGACAGTGTCATAATGAAAATTCAAATTAATCATAGCATAATCACAGTGGAGAACCTTAAAGTCTAAAATGATGTTACAGAAGTATAGGTTATTTTAGTATTTGTGAGATTAATTTACACAATATATTTTCTTTGGTAGAAGCTCTTAAAGAGAATTTTTCCCAAATTGAGTGTATATGCATAAAATCTGCCTTAAGTTTCAATATTACCTCATTCTGATTTAAATATCGTGGTTTAAATGTGGTGATTTAAGCCTGTAATAATCTGACAATAAGTGACTTATCCACACTCATATCCAGCAAAGGTATAGAATGTAACGTACAATGTTACTGCAAAATGGGATAACTCCTGGATCATGCAGCATGTGACCTGCTTTCAGTCTGTCACAACCGTGGAAAGTACATTCATCACAGTGCATTGCCATTAGTATCCTATAAGGTGATTGTGCATTCTGCATTTCTTCTTTTCCATTTCCTAGTTGTAGAAATCTGAATTGATCGTACCTGCAACAATTATTGTTTCCGCACATGAGTACCTCCCTGCCCCCACAGCAGATGGTACAGTAGGACTGGTAACCGTCATCATCGTACTGGTATGCACACTCCAAGAAGCAATTCTGCAAACAACCACAACATGATTTGGAATTTCATAACCGGCAATTCAACTGTACTTTCTTTAGCCTTCAGTACACCTTGTAGTCATCGTGAGCTAGTGCAATGGTGCTCACTTTTGGATTGTCTATGCCACTCAGTGCTTGACTTCAATTACATAGATTCTTCCACAACATTAAGCTTTAACATCAAAGAAAAAAAATCTGACTAAATAATAGCATTCTATGGGTTGGCCTGTGGCTTTGAAGTATCAATATGCCACCTTACAGAGTTTCACAATATGGGTTCAGGCCTGCTAACCTGCTGGGGTATCTTGAGAAGGTAAGTAGAGACAAGGTACTTCCCAGCAGGGAGACAGGGAGGATCAGAGGTTAAGTCAGTCTATGGTACTCTCATGCACTTCCTAGAAGCCAACTCAAACACTGGCTTTGGTAGAGGCCTGAAACAGATTACCGACCCGTCCTCTCTGTCAGAAAATGGTGGGCGATGACCTAGAAAAAGGAAAAGAAGAGGGCTGAGAGTAGACAACACTTCTCTTAAAGAGACCTGCCCATGGTGGTGGAGGAAAAGGAAATGGACACATTTATATGTGTGTAACACACAAACCACTGCAGAAAAATAATCAGAAATGGTAAAGCTATTTAGTTTGTCCCAGAGGTAGTGATTTGACACAAGCACGTGAAATACAGACATGAAGCAGGGAACAATCTTACACATCGTGAGGACCTGCCCCCTTTCACTTTTCATTTCACATCTGTTTCAAGTAAGTAACTGTCTCCTAGAATCTACAGAAGAGACTTACAACCAGTTATTAGTTTTTAATTAACCTTATTTTAAGCCCAACACTGTGAGGCACACATTGTGGTGGGGAAGAGAAAAATACTTTCTATTTGAAGTATTTTCTCTGCTCCTCACCTAATATAATCCCTCATTAACCCTTTGAGTACTTGCTGTGCCTTGCAGCTTTCACAATGTGCACATTGGGCCCTATTTTCAAACCTTTTGCTGCTTTGAAATGTCATTCGCAGAGTGTTTGTTTTGGGCAAGTTGCACTTGCAAAAGTTTTACTTTTTTTCCCCCCTTTGTCTGGGGCAGAGCGCATTGCAGTTGCACAAAAAAACGTCTGCAAAGGTTTTCTGCAGTTTTTGGAGACAATTCCCGTAGGATTATCGCACTGAGGATGCGATATTCGAATCTCATGAACTGCCACAAATTGTCACATTTGCGTGAAAATGACTTACCCCAGTTTTAACTTGCCGTAAGCCCTGCAGAAACAAGAAACATACATTAAAATAAAAAAAATGTGAATGTGTTTCACAAATGACAAGGTATGTAGATGTTTTGGGAAACAGAACAATGCACAAGTAATAACTTCGCATTCTGAGGGGGTCATCTTCCCAAATGTTTGTGATCTTTGCAGGGCCTGACATTGTCTTCTGTTTCCTTTTATTTTCCTGCAAGAATTTCCTGGTTCACCACGATTAAAAAATGTCTTCTTTGATTTTCTCCAATAATGTAATTGACACATGATAGTGCAAAAGGTGGCATTAAAATAAAACTTGGTTCAGCAAGATGTAACAGTGCGCAATTTTAAAAACATCCCAAAAATTTTCAAATGGAAAATTTCATCCATGTTCTGCAGTGCATCTCTGCAAGCTAAGCAGCCATTGTGCAATCTAAAATGCAAACCATTGAAAATAGGGCCCATCACATTTCACACAAGGTGATACTGTATTTGTTGAATACCATAAAGTAATTAACAGAGCAGTGTGAAAGCATGCATCAGGTCTTTATTCACATTCTTATAACAGTCCTCAAAGGGTTTGTTTCTCTGAAATAACACCTTTTCCTCCACTTGTTCTCCATTCAGAAAATGCTGCAACCTGTGAAATTTCTTTAACTCAATATTAACAGAACTTAGCATAACCCAAAAGTTTGATGAACTCTGCCTTATATTTGCTTGTACAAGATAAATGCAAAGCAGCTTTGAGTAAAGCAGATATGACATGATCATGTATGTCTAAGTGGCAGGAGAACTCCACAAGTAATCATTATTTTGGGTATACTGCATCTGCTTCAGTCAAATATTTGATTCCCAAACTCTGAAGATACTCTCTCTCATAGATGCATATCTGCAATTTGATTATGATACTGGATAATAACCCCTTTTGTGTTTCTACAGTGAAGTGTTTCCATCAAATTCAACATCACATGCACATTATTATAATCAAGTATATATATGTCAGTGTGTAAGGGCTCTTGTGGTGCAGTGGCAACGTCCCGTCCCCTAGCCAGGGCACTCGGGTTTAAGTCCCACCTGCTCCAGAGGTGTGTAATAACATTACTGAACAAGTTGATTCGAAAGATAGTTGCATAAAAAACAAATAACTGTCTGTGTGTATGGGCTCTTGTGGTACACTGGTAGTATCGCTACCTCAGAGTCAGGAGGCTTGGATTCAAGAACCACCTACTCCAGAGGTGTCATAACATATTTCAACAGGTTAATTAGAAAGATCTACAAGCTGTAGTTGAGAGCTATATGTCTGTTTCCAATGAGCTTCTAATGCAACTATACCCTTTCTTAGTAATGAGACCAAAACTATGCACATAATACTTTAGATGTGATTTCACCAATCCCCTGTACATGTGCAGCAAAATATCTTTGCTTTTATATTCCATTCCTGTTTCAGTGAAAGACAGCATTCAATTTGCCTTCCTAACCACTTGTTGTACTTGCATGCTAACTCATGCTTCATATACTAGGACACCCAGATTCTGCTGAGTTCTACAATCTAGCTATTTAAAAAATATGCTGTTTACCCAGTCCATATGATCAAGTTCACAGTTTCTTTAATCTATCCATATCCTTTTACTGATTCCTCAGGTTTTCACAACTTGCCTTATTACCTATCTTTGTGTTGTCAGCAAATTCAGCAATCATTCATCCTGTTCCTTCACCCAAGTCACTGAATAGATTGTAAACAGTTAAGGCCTCATTACTGAATCTAAGGGCAGAATGAGGCACAGAACTGTTTCTCCCCCTCCAGATAGAGGTTGGAATCTAACACTGTGACATTCTCTTGTCGTTTTTTGTTTGCAGGGACCTGGTGTGTAAACCACAAAAGCAAGGCTCCCATCATGAGAACTATAGGAAAACTATATTTTCTCCTACAAATCATTTTTATTTGGTGCTGCAGCAGTTTAGAAGGCAAAAATAAATTATCCTTGAAGAGATTGCTGAGTCATCAAGAACATTCTAAAAGGTGTCACACCTTCAAATTTTGTTTTTGGATACTGAATTGTAATATAGATATGTTTCAAAGGAGTGATTCATTACAGGGATAAAATCTGCAAAGGTACATTCATGCTTAAATTAATCAGCATTTTGCAATTGTTGACATATATTTCAGTACTTTTCTAATTGCCAAAAGAGTGATCACACTTTAAAAATGTAAACAAAAATGTTCTGTCAGCCTCTGTTGCCATGTTTCACAAACTGACAGAGCTGCTAAAATAAAACCTGCTTTCAAAAATTAAGGAAAAAAAATCACAGCATTTATCGCCAGGCATTCTGCTTTAAAATGGAAGTCTGACAGCCTGTTCTGTTAATTTCAGATGATATACTTTGGAGGTGTTTGTTACGACAGCTATAGCCGTTGTAACCGTGAATCCTTGAAAAGCTGTTCATGGCTTCAGCTCACCAGATGGTCCATTGACCTAAGAATAATTGACTGTTTTAAGGAGCTGTGATAACAGATAGCCCTTGGATGCAATTTGTTACTACAAAGGTGCTTAAAATGACTACAATTTGTTTTTCACAGTCAGAGTAAGTTTTCTTCTAGTGTCAATGACAACGTATTTCAATTCAGCATTTTATTTAATAGTGGGTGTTTATATTACCCAACCCCCACATAATTTTAAATGATTCCAATTGCTATTGTGAGAGTGCATTGGGGTTTAATAATGGGAAATAAGGAAATGGCCGAGGCATCAAACAGGTATTTTGTGTCAATCTTCACAGTGGAAGACACAAATAACATGCCAATAATGGATGACAAAGAGGCTTTAGCAGGTGAGGACCTAGAAATGATCATTATCACTAAAGTTATAGTTTTGGGTAAGCTAATGGAGCTAAAGGTAGACAAGTCTGCTGGCCCTGATGGAATGCATCCCATGGTATTAAAAGAGATGGTATAGAGCAGTTCTGGCAGATTAGAAAACATTAAATGTGATGCCACTGCTTGAAAAAGGAGGTAGACAAACGATGGGTAATTACAGGCCCATTAGCTTTACTTCTGCAGTGGGGAAAATGCTTGAATCTGTAATCAAGGAAGAATTAGCGAGACATCTGGAACAAAACTGTCCCATCAGGCAGTCACAGCTTCGGTTCAAGAGAGGCAGGTCATGTTTAACTAATTTACTGGAATTCTATGAGGACATTACAGGGAGTGCGATGGACAATGGGGAATTGGTAGACAATAGACAATAGGTGCAGGAGTAGGCCATTCTGCCCTTCGAGCTTGCACCACCATTCAACATGATCATGGCTGATCATCCTAAATCAGTATCCTGTTCTTGCCTTATCTCCATAACCCTTGATTCCACTATCCTTGAGAGCTCTATCCAACTGTTTCTTAAATGAATCCAGAGACTGGGCCTCCACTGCCCTCTGGGGCAGAGCATTCCACACAGCCACCACTCTCTCTCTGGGTGAAGAGGTTTCTCCTCATCTCTGTTCTAAATGGTCTACCCCGTATTTTTAAGCTGTGTCCTCTGGTTCGGCACTCACCCATCAGCGGAAACATGTTTCCTACCTCCAGAGTGTCCAATCCTTTAATAATCTTATATGTCTATCAGATCCCCTCTCAGTCTTCTAAACTCAAGATGTGGTGTATCTGGATTGCAGAAGGCAATTGACAAGGTACCGCATAAAAGGCTGCTGCATAAATTGCACAGCATTATGGGTAATGTATTAGCATGGATAGAAGATTAGTTAGTTAACAGAAAGTGAAGAGTGAGGATAAATGGGTGTTTTTCTGTGTGGTGATCAGTGGCCTCAGGGACTAGTGGTGGGACCACAATGGTTTACAATTTACATAGATAATTTAGAGTTGGGGACCAAGTGCAGTGTGTCAAGGTTCACAGATGACACTAAAATGGGTGGTAGAGCAAAGGACAAAGTTTGCAGAGGGATATAGTTTAATTGAGTTTGGTAAGGGTCTGGCAATGGAATATAATGTTGGTAAATGCGAAGTCATCCATTTTGGTAGGAATAAAAGCAAAATGGTCTATTATTTGAATGGTAAGACATTGCAGCATGCTGCTGTGCAGAGGGACCTGGGTGTCCTTCTGCATGAATCACAAAACGTTGGTTTGCAGGTGCAGCAGGTAATTAAGGCGGCAAATGGAATATTGTCTTTTACTGCGAGAGGGGATGGAGTCTAAAAATAGGGATGTCATTCTGCAAAGTATCAGGTGCTGAGGCCATACCTGGAGTACTGTGTACAGTGTGGTCTTCTTGTTTGAGAAAGGATTTACTGGCACTGGAAGCGGTGCAGAGGAGGTTGACTAGGTTGATTCTGGAGTTGAGGGGATTGACCTATGAGGAGACACTGAGTGCACTGGCACTATACCATTAGGATTTAGAAGAATAAAGGGGGCATCTTATGAAAGCATATAAAATTATGAAGGAAATAGAGTCATAGAGATGTACAGCACAGAAACAGACCCTTCCGTCCAACTCATCCATGCTGACCACATATCCCAACCCATCTAGTTCTACCTGCCAGCACCTGGTCCATATCCCTCCAGACCCTTCCTATTCATTTCAAATAGATAAGACAGAAGCAGGGATGTTGTTTCCACTTCATCATTCCTGATAAAGGGTTTATGCCCGAAACGTCGATTCTCCTGCTCCTCTGATGCTGCCTGACCTGCTGTGCTTTTCCAGCGCCACTCTCTTGACTCTGATCTCCAGCAACTGCAGTGCTCATTATCTCCAGGATGTTTCTAATGGCAGGTGAAACTAGAACTAGGGGCATAGCCTCAAAATGAGGGGGAGCAGATTTAGGACTGAGCTGAGGAGGAACTTCTTCACCCAAAAGATTGTAAATCTGTGGAATTCCCTGCTGAGTAAAGTAGTTCAGGCCATGTCACTGAATGTTCTTAAGGCAAAGACAGACAGATTCTTGAACAGTAAAGGAATTAAAGGTTAGGGTGAGAGGGCAGGTAAGTGGAGCTGAAGCCCCAAAAAGATCAGTAATGATGTTACTGAAAGGTGGAGCAGACTCAATGGGCCTGATGAAGAAGTTTTCCTCCTCTCTCTACAAGAATCTCAGGAGTCCCTCTCCCACTGCAACTCCCAGGTCATTTCCTCTGCTCTGAAGCTCTTCAACCATGTTGTGAAACAAACTCGGTACCACAGCCACATTTGCTTCCTCAGTGCATGCCTCCGTAACCAACTCATCCCACACGGACTCCAGACCACCTTTAAACCAGCAGAGTTCGGACCCGAACAGGACAAACAGTACAGACTACAGATTCAAAAACACCAGAAACAGTTCTCCTTCAAGATCCTCCGCTCCACGCTTGCAGCAATGCGCCGTCACCTAACCTCTCTCCAGTCAGCCCTGCCCCAGCTGAGGGCCACACTCTCTCAGAATTGCAAAGGACCCACTCTGTACTACATCCTCAGGAGAATTCATACTCTCAACAAACAGTATTTCAATTCCATCTCAAACATCAAAAACTGTAAGTACAACAAAGTTTTATCCACCCACCTCCATGACCAGCGCTCCTCAAACATTCCAGAAGATTCCCCTGGCCTCGGAAACGCCATTAGCCATGCGGCTGATGCAGCTACCACCCCCACGCTGAGTGATGATGTCACTTCTGCCCCCATCATGGCCACTCCCACAGCCACTTCCGGCCCTCACATCATCACTGATGCCACACGCTCAGTGACTCCCGCCACCCCTACTGCCATGATCACCACCACTTCCACCCCCACCAGCGCCACTCACCTGCATTCTGCTGACACGCCCCCCACAGACCCCACTGTCACTATCCCCACCCCCCAGAACCCCCCCCCACAGACCCCACTGTCACTATCCCCACACCCCAGAACCCCGAGGGCAACATTACCCCTGCTCATGCCTCCACCCCCATTCCCCCCACCATCACACCCACTCCAGGTACTGGCTCCGACCCCACTCCCAGCTCCACACCCACACCAGATCCCAGCTCCCAGCCCTGCCGAGTTTTCACCATCCCTCCAGACCTCCCACTCACTGAGGATGAACGATCAGTCCTCAGCAAAGGACTCACCTTCATCCCCCTCCGTCCACGTATCAATGAATTTAATACACGACGTGACATCGAACAATTCTTCCGTCGCCTCCGCCTCCGAGCTTACTTTCACAATCAGGACTCCCGCCCACCTTCCGAGAACCCCTTCGCCAACCTCCAACACACTGCATCCACCTGGACACCCCGCGCTGGCCTATTACCTGCCCTCGACCTCTTCATTTCCAACTGCCGCCGGGACATTAACCGCCTCAACCTGTCGTTCCCCCCTCCCCCACTCCAACCTCTCACCCTCACAACGCGCAGCCCTCCAATCCCTCTGCTCCAATCCCAACCTCACCATTAAGCCAGCAGATAAAGGGGGCACAGTGGTAGTCTGGCGCACTGACCTCTACACCGCTGAAGCCAAACGCCAACTCAAGGACACCTCTTCCTACTGCTCCCTCGACCATGACCCCACCCCCCATCACCAAACCATCATCTCCCAGACCATACAGAACCTCATCACCTTAGGAGATCTCCCAACCACAGCTTCCAACCTCATAGTCCAGGAACCCCGCACTGCCCGGTTCTACCTCCTTCCCAAGATCCAAAAGCCTGACCACCCTGGCCGACCCATTGTCTCAGCATGTTCCTGCCCCACTGAACTCATACCTACCTTGACACTGTCCTATCCCCCCTAGTCCAGGAACTCCCCACATACGTTCGAGACACCACCCACGCCCTCCACCTCCTCCAAGACTTCCGTTTCCCCGGCCCCCAATGCCTTATCTTCACCATGGATATCCAATCCCTCTACACCTCCATCCGTCATGACCAGGGCCTCCAAGCCCTCCGTTTTTTCCTCTCCAGACGTCCCCAACAGTACCCTTCCACCGACACTCTCATTCGTTTGGCCGAACTGGTCCTCACCCTTAACAATTTCTCCTTCGAATCCTCCCACTTCCTCCAGACCAAAGGCGTAGCCATGGGCACACGTATGGGCCCCAGCTATGCCTGTCTCTTTGTTGGCTATGTAGAACAGTTGATCTTCCGTAATTACACTGGCACCACTCCCCACCTCTTCCTCCGCTACATGGATGACTGCATTGGCGCCACCTCGTGCTCCCGCGAGGAGGTTGAGCAATTCATCAACTTCACCAACACATTCCACCCTGACCTTAAATTTACCTGGACTATCTCTGACACCTCGCTCCCCTTCCTGGACCTCTACATCTCCATTAGTGACGACCGACTTGACACTGACATTTTTTACAAACCCACTGACTCCCATAGCTACCTGGATTACACCTCTTCCCACCCTATCTCTTGCAAAAATGCCACCCCGTATTCCCAATTTCTCCGCCTCCGCCGTATCTGCTCCCAGGAGGACCAGTTCCACCATAGAACACACCAGATGGCCTCCTTCTTTAGAGACCGCAATTTCCCTTCCCACGTGGTTAAAGATGCCCTCCAACGCATCTCGTCCACATCCTGCACCTCCGTCCTCAGACCCCACCCTTCCAACTGTAACAAGGACAGAACGCCCCTGGTGCTCACCTTCCACCCTACAAACCTTCGCATCAACCAAATCATCCGCCGACATTTCCGCCACCTCCAAAAAGACCCCACCACCAGGGATATATTTCCCTCCCCACTCCTTTCCGCCTTCCGCAAAGACCGTTCCCTCCGTGACTACCTGGTCGGGTCCACACCCCCCTACGACCCACCCTTCCATTCTGGCACTTTCCCCTGCCACCGCAGGAACTGTAAAACCTGTGCCCACACCTCCTCCCTCACCTCTATCCAAGGCCCTAAAGGAGCCTTCCACATCCATCAAAGTTTCACCTGCACATCCACTAATATCATTTATTGTATCCGTTGCTCCCGATGTGGTCTCCTCTACATTGGGGAGACTGGGCGCCTCCTAGCAGAGCGCTTTAGGGAACATCTCCGAGACACCCGCACCAATCAACCAAACCGCCCCGTGGCCCAACATTTCAACTCCCCCTCCCACTCTGCCGAGGACATGGAGGTCCTGGGCCTCCTTCACCGCTGCTCCCTCACCACCAGACGCCTGGAGGAAGAACGCCTCATCTTCCGCCTTGGAACACCTCAACCCCAGGGCATCAATGTGGACTTCAACAGCTTCCTCATTTCCCCTTCCCCCACCTCACCCTAGTTCTAAACTTCCAGCTCAGTTACTGTCTCCTTGACTTGTCCGGACTTGTCCGACCTGCCTATCTCCTTTTCCACCTATCCACTCCACCCTCTCCTCCTTGACCTATCACCTTCATCTCCTCCCCCACTCACCCATTGTACTCTATGCTACTCTCTCCCCACCCCCACCCTCCTCTAGCTTATCTCTCCATGCTTCAGGCTCACTGCCTTTATTCCTAATGAAGGGCTTTTGCCCGAAACGTCGATTTTGCTGCTCGTTGGATGCTGCCTGAACTGCTGTGCTCTTCCAGCCCCACTAATCCAGTCAATGGGCCTGATTAGCCTACTCCTGCTTCTATTCTGTTCTTATTCCTGAGGACTGTACATAGTGGATACTGAGTGTGTGGCTACAGATGACATATTGGAAACTTGGAGATGATATAAGTGGCCTGGGGATCTAAAGCGGCATGTGGGTGTGGGAACTGAGCTGCTGTGTTGGAGAACCAAGACAGTCCTTCCTTTTTCAAAACACACCCCCACACCACACTCTCCTAATGGACTGCAGAATGCATGATGAACCCAAACCTGGTGGGAAAATACAAACGCTCCTGGGCAAATTCACATGGAGATTCAAGTGTATTTTTAGAAGTTACTTGAGAAGTGTACAGGTCTGTCTTTCCCTCAGCCTACACAAAAATACAGACCAAAAAGCACAAAAGCCAGGCAGTTATGATGAATCGCTAAAAAAATGCCTCACCATTTTGGGTACTGACTTTAGAAGGGATATGGAGGTGCTGGAGATGATACAAAAAGGTTTTACAAGAACAGCTCCAGATAGCACAGACTTCAGTTATATGGCTAGTTTGGCAAAGTAAGAGAGAATGCAAGATTGATAGGAGATTTTATAAAGGTGTTCAAAGTCATGAGAGGTCTGGACAGAGTAAATAGGGAAAATGTTTTCTCATTGAGAACCACAGAAAACCAGTTTAGGGTAATTGGTATGGCCTCCTTCCGTATTATAGTCATTGGATAATCCTCTAGTTCTCATGATGTGGGAAATTCTAATTCCAACATGACTAATATTTGAGTTTACAAACTCAGAATAAATTTCTTCAATTATCACTCAGGGAGCATGGTGGAAGCCATTCTGAACTGAGCAAATGTCATCATATGAGGGACAATAGGCATCTCTCTGTTAGACGCTGGAGGAAGGAGTTGGGGGGGGGGGGGGTGGTGAAAGAGACAGAGAGCAAGAGAGGAATGGGGAGGGAGGAATGATTGTATAGCCTTCGGGACACCCCTCTGCAATGAAGCCACAGGGAACCATAACAACTGATGCAAAGTTTGAGCCAGTTACATTAGTGTTGTTCTACAGCATACTTTAGCCACTTATTCAAATAAGCTAACTGAGCCCCACTTATAAGCAGGGCAACACTACCAAAGACTTTCTAACTATTATGGTAGTCGAAAGTGCCATTTGACCAAAATTCTAACACTCATTTCTAAAAGACAAGGTTTCCTACAGGCTGCATGGCCTCGCAAAAGATAACTAATTGCTGGAAGCTGCACTGCTTCACATTAATTGTGCACATCCACAGAAAGGACAATTGATTTGGAATTCTCAAATTTATTTAGGCTCAATGTTCTTTCTCCATTGTCCTTGATTATAGACACTAAAATTGCTGAATCAAAGGACTTGATATATGGAACTTTAAAAATCCCCCAAATAAGCACTAACAAAGCAAACATGTTTTGAGAGTTGGTCTGTTTTTCTGCTCAGAGCGCCTTTCCTATTACCTACCAGCCAATTATTGCATACCCATGACTTACAGTGCATCAGATAATGTCTGGGGTGATCCTCAGTCAACTGAGGCTGTTATGTGGTCACACCTGACCAGGTTAAAAATCACAACACCAGGTTATAGTCCAACAGGTTTAGGTGGAAGCACTAGCTTTCGGAGCACTGCTCCTTCATCAGGTGGTTGTGGAGGACACAACTGTAACACACAGAATTTATAGCAAAAACTTTTGCTATAAATTTTGTCTCTTACAATTGTGTCCTCCACAACCACCTGATGAAGGAGCGGTGCTCCGAAAGCTAGTGCTTCCACCTAAACCTGTTGGACTATAACCTGGTGTTGTGATTTTTAACTTTTTACACCCCAGTCCAACACCGGCATCTGCAAATCATGACACCTGATCAGAATCCATTAGTTCTTGGAGGTGGATGATGACAAGTCAGAAACCTGCTTGAGCCTCAGAGAGGTGCCCCCTTAATCCTGGGTTTGTGGACCTTGGCCCCAAGCCCACTCCCCTGATGTCTTCTCGCCTGGTCTTGCTGAGTGGCCAACTCTCCCCATGCTGCTGCTACGACCAGGAAGTTGCTGACCCATCAGACTGGAGCAGAAGTCACTGAATGGTGCTCTGAGCTCTAAATGATTGTGGGACATCACAGCCAGGGCAGTTCCATGCTTGTTGGTGACTTTTGTCAGTAGTGTAGCAGTAAAACCTGCTACTTAAACAAAAACAAAACTGCTGATGCTGGAAATCAGAAACTGCTGAAGAAGCTTAGCAGATCTGACAGCATCTGTGGAGAGAAAGCAGAATTAATAAATATCCAGGGTTCTGAAGAAGGGTCACTGGACCTGAAATGTTAATTCTGCTTTCTCTCCACAGACGCTGCCCGACCTGCTGAGTTTCTTCAACAATTTCTGATTTACTTAACCCTGCCACTCATGCTGTCCTATGAGTTTCTGAGTGGCTTTCCATACTTGCAATACTTGTAATTCTTGCTGAGGTTCACTGAACATATGCTGCTATCATGATGGAAATTACCTTGAAAGAACATGTGGGACATAACAACTGATGCAGTAACTGTCCCACATGTGACAGCCATTCATTGCCAGTGACAGCACACTACCAGTAAAGCCTCTGAAAACGAAGCTGTTATTTTTCTAATGCATGTACAGTAATGAACGTTTTAAAAGCTTTGAATATTTTCCTTAAATTTCCTCAGAAACTAATTCAAATATGCTAAGTAAATCTCTCATGTTGTTCTTTTAACCTTACATTCTGTTATTTAAAATCAGATTATCTACAGGTGATGGACACAACACTGATTACAATGCTTAATTCTTTTAAATAATCCCATTTTCAGTTGTAACAATTGAACTATACCAAATTACTGCACTTAAATATACCAAGGAGTTGGGAGGTCATGTTGCGGCTGTACAGGGTATTGGTTACACCACTGTTGGAATATTGCGTGCAGTTCTGGTCTCCTTCCTATTGGAAGGATGTTGTGAAACTTGCAAGGGTTCAGGGAAGATTTACAAGGATGTTGCCAAGGTTGGAAGATTTGAGCTATAGGGAAAGGCTGAACAGGCTGGGGCTGTTTTCCCTGCAGAATGGATGGCTGAGGAGTGACATTATAGAGGTTTATAAAATCATGAGAGGCATGGATAGGATAAATAGACAAGGTCTTTTCCTTGGGATGGGGGGAGTCCAGAATGAGAGGGCATAGGTGAAGGGTGAGAGGGAAAAGATATAAAAGGGACCTAAGGGGCAACTTTTTCACACAGAGGGTGGTGCATGTATGGAATGAGCTGCCTGAGGAAGTGGTGGAGGGCTGGTAAAATTACAACACTCAAAAGGCATTTGGATGGTATATGAATAGGAAGGGTTTGGAGGAGTATGGGCCAAGTGACGGCAAATGGGACTGATTGGGTTGGGATATCTGGTCAGCATGAACAAGTCGGACCAAAGGGTCTGGTTCCGTGCTGTACATCTCTATGACTCTAAAAGAAAACCACTTCTTGGAAGCTGCATTACATTAACAGTATCTATCCCCAGAACAGATTATATCAGCACACAATCGCCTCCCTTATTTAGACACATTCCCCTTTCTTCCCTGTTTTTAAATACTGTGTTGCATGGAAACCTTAGGAAAGCAACTCTTCACAAAACCAGTGCAAACCTGGGTTAATCTGCTCCTGGATTATGAATTACAGCTGAAGCGGAAACTCTGGCCACAGTTTTACTGTTCTTAAATAAAAACAGTCTGAAATTTGAGTATTGTAAGGAGAGGAAATCATGTTGCAGATCAGAATGTGTTTGTAAAGTTCAGCTACCTGTCAACAAACCTGGCTTAAAGGTGGTTTATATTTGTAGCAAAGTTGGACGTTTGGAGCACGACTGAGGTCTGCTTGATTCAAATATCTCTACATTTTTCTTTTATTGGGGGTGTGTCACTGGTAAGGCCAGCATTTGCTGCTCATACCTAATAATTGTTGGATTGAGTGATAAAGGCCAATTAGGAGTAAACCACAATGTTGTGGGTCTGGAGTCACATGTAGATAAGACCAGATAAGGAGAGCAAATTTCCTTCCTTCGAGGACATCGATGGGTTTTACACCAAGCAATGAAAGCTGACACTCATTGCTAACACTCACTTTCAATTCAAGATTTTATTAATCGCAATCCAAATTCCACCAGCTGACAGTAGGATTTGAACCCATACCCTCAAAATATTAACTTGAGTTTGTAGGTTACTAATCAACATTATCATCACACCATTATTTCATTAGAATTTCCACAGGAATACAGCAATGAGAGGTGAGTGGAACATTGGAATAATGTGTAACATTTTCATGCTGGAATAAGAAAATTTAAAAAAATTATTTCATGGGATACACTATGTATACTCAAGTAAAAGTCGACCATCTATTTTTGGCCAAAAAAATCCAGAATTTTCCATATACCTCATGTAAAAGTCGATCCTAGTTCTTCAAAGATATCAGATCAACATTTGAGAGTCATTTGTGTGGATATAACTGTTATGATGAGGAAATGAATTTGTTTTTTGTGTTTATGGTGTTCTGATGTACAATTCACACCAATTTGGTGCACAAGTTTAAGATGCATCAGGTCAGAGTCAGGTGACAACCTCCCTTTATGTGCAGCTCAGCAGAGGTCAGTTCCACTGTAGCACTCATGGAATACAGTCACATGACCGTGATTCGTTGTGTTTTTTCTTTATTCATTTCAAGGTCAATTGGGCTCCTGCTAATGATAAGATATTTTGTACTGTAGCATGAATTTCAGCCCCTCAACGGTAGCATCCATATAATAGTCAATTCCATAACCTTAAAAAAGTCTAAAAAATTTGACTTTTACATGAGTTTTTATGGTGGGCCTCATTGTTTAGTCCAGCATTTAATGTACATCTCTGATTGTCCTTGAAAATGTTGTGATATACCACTTAAATTGCTGCAGATCATTTAGCGTAGTTACAACTGTGCTGTTAGGAAGAGATGGTTCTTGGACTCTAACTCATTGACAGTGGAGAAATGGCAACATAGTTTGATAGTGTGTGGTTTGAATGGGAACTGCAGTCGGTGGTGTTCCCATATATCCTTGTCCTAGGTGGTTGAGGTCACATGATGTCGAAGCAGCCTTGGTGAGTTGATGTGGCGCATCATACAAATAGGACCCAGTGCTCTCCTTGTGCATCGGCGGCATAGGGAATAAAAGCTAAAAGTTGTGGATGTGGCGCAAATAAATGGGTCTCTTTGTCCTGGATAGTAATTACCTTCTTGTCCATTGTGGAGCAGCACCCATCCAATCAAATAGACAGTATTCCATCACTCGTGTCTTATCAATGTCGGAGGTGTCTTGTCAGGAGGCAAGTTACTCATTGCAGGATTCCTAGTCTTGGAGTCTGCTTTTGTAGCTACAATATTTATATGGTTGGTTCGGTTCAGTTTCTTTTCGATGATAATCCTCAGGATATTGATAATGAAGAATTCAGCAATGGTTAGGTTCTCTTGTTGAACGTAGTTATTGCTTAGCACTTGTGTGGCATAAATGTCATTTGTCACTTTCATAGAATCTCTACAGTGTGAAAACAGGCCCTCGGCCCAACAAGTTCACACTGACCCTCTGAAGAGTAACCCATCCACACCCATTCCCCAACCCTGTTATCCTATATTTACCCCTGACTAATGCACCTAACCTACACATCCTTGAACACATTGGCAATTTAGCATGGCCAATTCACCTAACCTGTACATCTTTGAATTATGGGAGGAAACCGGAGCACCAGGAGGAAACCCATGCAGATATGGGGAGAATGTGCAAACTCCAGTCAGACAGTCATCCGAGGCTGGATTCAAACCTGGGTCCCTGGTGCTGTGAGGCAACAGTGCTAGCCACTGAGCCACCTAAGGCATGGATATTGTCCAGGTCTTGCTGCAGATGGACATGTACAGCTTCAGTACTTGAAGTGATAAAGATGGTGATGAATAATATGCAATCATCAGTGAAAATCCTCACTTCTGACCGGATGATAGAAGGAAGGTCATTGAGGAAGGATCTGAAAGATGCCTAGGACACAACCTCGGGGAATCCTGCTGAGATGATCAGATGGGCTACTGGATTGAGGAGTGGCAGATAGAGTTTAATTTAGATAAACGTGAGGTGCTGCATTTTGGGAAGACAAATCAGGGCAGGACTTACACATTTAATGGTAAGGTCTTGGGGAGTTTTGCTACACAAAGAGACCTTGCAGTGCAGGTTCATAGCTCCTTGAAAGTGGAATCACAAGACAACAGTACAGTGAAGAGGATATTTGGTATGCTTGCCTTTATTGGTCAGTGCATTGAATAAAAGAAGTTCGGAGTCATGTTGCGGCTGTACAGAACATTGGAAAGCCACTTTTGGAATATTGCATGCAGTTCTGGTTTCTGTGCTCTAGGAAGGATGTTGTGAAACTTGAGAGGGTTCAGAAAAGATTTACAAGGATGTCGCCAGGGTTGGAGGGTTTGTGCTATAGGGAGAGGCTGAGTAGGCTATGGTTATTTTCCCTGAGCTTCAGAGGCTAGGAGTGACTTTATAGAGATTTATAAAATCATGAGAAGCATGGATAGGGTAAATAGACAACGTGTGGGAGGGAGAGTCCAAAACTAGAAATTATAGGTTTAAGGTTTAAGGGGAAAGATTAACAAGGACTTAGAGGGCAACATTTACATGCAGAGGGTGGGACGTGGATGGAAACAAGCGCCCACAAAAAAATACAACATTTAAAAAGCATCTGGATAGGTATATGAATAGGAAGGATTTTGAGGGAATTGGGCTAAGTGTTGGCAAATGGGACTAGATTTATTTAGGCTATCTAGTTGGCATGGACAAATCGGACCGAAGGGTCAGTTTCCATGCTGTATATCTCTATGTCTTTCAACCAACACTATCACGTTCCTTTGCAATAGACATGATTCCAATTGGTGGAGAACAATCCCTCTCCACCCACCGACTCCAGTTTTGCTAGGGCTTCTTGATGTCCTAGTCAGTCAAATGCTGTCAAGGGCAGTCACTCTCACCTACCCTCTGGAGTTCAGCTCTTCTGTTCCAAGGCTGTAATGGAATCAGGAGCTGAGTGGAACCTCAACTGATTATCAGTTTGCAGGTTATTGTTGTGGAAGTGCCACCTGATAGTACTATTGATGACATCTTCCACCGTATTGTTGGCAAAAAATTAGACTGAGAGTGTAGTAGTTGGTTTGATTGGATTTGTCCTGCTTTGTGGACTGGATATTTTTGGGCAATTTCCATATTGTTAGGTAAATGCCAATGTTGTCACTGTATTGGAACAGCTTCGCAAGGGGTTTGATTGATTTTTCAGTATTATTGCTGAAATGTTGTCACAGCCCATAGACAAATGCAAAAACTTGTGCATGCATCACTGGGGTCTTTATCAAAGTTTCAGAGACTATACTATTGCACAGGTCTCATACATTTCTGATGAAGGAATATGGGAAAAGATGTTCCTACCAAGAAACAGTGAAATTACAGTTTCTTTTTTCGTTCAGTTAGATCAATAGATATCATAGTTACATATTTAAATAATTTACTGTGCATAATACAAGGTCACATAGCCCTATTTCTAGGAGTTGTTTAGGTGATTTTTAAAAAATTACTCATTATTGCTAGCATTTATTGCCCATCTCGAATTGCCCAGAGGCAAGTTAAGAGTCCAAAAGACCATGAGACATAGGAGCAGAAATTAAGCCATTTAGCCTATCAAGTCTGCTCTGCCATTCAATCATGGCTAATGAGTTTCTCAACCTCATTCTCCCACTTTCTCCCCATAACCCTTGATCCCCTTGACAATCAAAAAGCTATCTATCTCAGTCTTAAATATACTCAATGACCTGGCCTCCACACCCTTCTGTGGCAGTGAATTCCGTAGATTCATCACTCTCTGGCTGAAGAAGTTTCGCCTGATCTCCGTTCTAAACAGTCTTCCCTTTACTCTAAGGCTGTGCCCTTGGGTCCTAGTATCTCCTGCCAATGGAAACATCTTCCCAACAGCCACTTTGTCCAGGCTGTTCAGTATTCTAAGTTATAATTATATCCCCCTCTCATCCATCTAAACTCCATCGAGTGCAGACCCAGAGTCCTTAAATGTGCCTCATATGTTAAGCTTTTCATTTCTGGAACCATTCTTGTGAACCTCCTCTGAACATGCTCCAGGGTCAGTATACCTGTCCTGAAACATGGGGCCGAAAACTGCGCACAATACTCCAAATATGGTCTGACCAGAGTCTTATAGAGCCTGAGAACTACATCTCTACTTTTATATTCAAGTCCTCTCAAAATAAATGCCATAAATTGTATTTGCCTTCCTAACTACTGACTCAACTGCAAGTTTACCTTGAGAGAATCCTGGACTAGAACTCCCAAGTCTCTTTGCACTTCAGGCTTCTGAATTTTCTCCTTATTTAGAAAATAGTCCATGCCTCTATTCTTCATACCAAAGTGCATAACTTCACACTTTCCCATGTTGTACTCCATCTGCTACTTCTTTGCCCACTCTCCTAACCTGTTCAAATCCTTTGCAGCCTCCCTGCCTCCTCAATGCTACCTGCCCCTCTACCTATCTTTGTATTGTCCACAAACTTAGCCAGAATACCCTCAGTTCCTTCATCCAGATTGTTAATGTATACATTGCTATGGTCATATGTAGGCCAGGCCAGTTAAGGATAACAGATTTCTTTCCCTAAAGGACATTAGTGAACAAGAGTTTTTTCAAGAATCAACAATGGATTCATGGTCATTATTAGACTTTTAATTCCAGACCTTTATTGAATTCAAATTCCACCATCTGCCATGGTGAGATTTGAATCTAGGTCCCCAGAATATTTGCTGACTTTCTGGATTAATATTGAAGTGATAATACTACCACCCCTGGATAAATCTTGACTACACCTGCTACAATACTTAGCATATTTAAGCAAAACCTTTGGTGAAACATGTAAACTTTAGAACTTATATTTAGCAGCAGGCAACAGATCTAAATAATGGAAAGTTCCTTTGAGAACTTTTGCTTACATGAAAAAACAGTTTTAATTCCTGGCAAAAGCAACTAAAAGGTTATTGCCATTACCATTCACAGTATGTTATAAAATATAAAAACTCATCTTTAAGTAATTCATGTATCTTATGATACACCTTTCAGATTCTGATTACCTTCACTGTTCAACAAAATGTTCATTTTGAATTAGAAGGTGCAGGACCCTCAAAATTCTGCACTAATACTCAGTCTTCCCATCAATTTGAAAATTCCAGAAGTTGTATATAAAGCTGAATGCAGACCGCTGTTAGCTTGAGATTCATCAGCTAACAACGATGGTTTGGCTAACTTGTGGGGCTCAGTCTTCTCATGCAAACTCTTGAAGAAAATAGCCCAGATATTCCAATCACTGTGGGAACAGATTCAACCAATGGTAATCCTCTCTAAAAATTACCCTTTTCAAATGACCTGATGGCTATTTTTAGGTCAAGATTCCAAGTCTTGTCAGCCCCAAATGTGAACATCACACGAAAACAGGGACACATCAGCGCACAGCAACATTACAGGTCAAGACACAAACTTATTTTTATAAATGACACTTGCTGTTGTATTTCAGGAGTTAAAGCTTCCAAAAGTATTTTAACAGTAATGGAGATAATGTAAATGTGTGAGGAAATTGTGGGGTTAGGTTGGCAGCTCGATATGTAGGGGGGCAGTGCCCCAGTGGTTGCTGGAGATAACTTAGGGATACAGCGGGCATTGGTTCGAGGGCCTGAGCAGACATTTGGTCCAACAGGATCAGGTCAGGGATGTCATTTCATGCAGTGTCATTTCACAGAGGACTACAAAAAAAGAAATGGGGAGAGGGGTGTGAGAAGATTAAATAGGAATAATATAATATTGCCAATAATATAAAAGAAGATTGAAAGAGTTTCTTTAGAAAAATAAAGGGCAAAAGAGAGGCAAAAGTGGACATAGGACCGCCGGAAAATGATGCTGGAGTAGTAATGGAGAATAAAGAAATGGCAGAGGAACTGAACAAGCACTTTGCGTCAGTCTTCATGATAGAAGACATGGGTAATATCCCAAAAATTCAAGAGAGTTGGGGGGCAGACGCGAGAATGTTGGCCATTACCAAGGAGAAGGGGCTCGAAAAACTGAAAGGTCTGAAGGTGGATAACTTAGCTGGACCAACTGGAATACACTTCAGAGTTCTGAAGGAGACAGCTGAAGAGATAATAGATGCATTAGTGGTGAGTAAGGCAAAAGACAGGAAACTACAGGCCGATTAGCCTGACCTCGATTGCTGGTAAGATTTGTGAGTCCCTTGTGAAGGATGAGATTTCTGAATACTTTGAAGTGCATGATAAAATAAGACAAAGTCAGCACAGTTTCAATAAGGGGAGGTCATGCCTGACAAATCTGTGAGAATTCTTTGAGGAGATAACAAGCAGGTTAGACCAAGGAGAGCCATTGAATGTTATGTACATATACTTCCATAAGGCCTTTGACAAGGTGCCGTACAGGATTGTAACCCAATGATCGTGAAGGAACTGTAATATATTTCCAAGTCAGGATGGTTAATGGCTTGAGGGGGCATTTGCAGGAGGTGGTGTTCCCATAAATCTTCTGCCCTTGTCCTTCTGGATGGAACTGATCATGGGTTTGGAAGGTGCTGTCTGAGGATCTTTGGTGAATTTCTGCAGTGCATCTTGTAGATAAGTACACACTGATGCTACTGAACGTCGATGATGGAGGGAATGGATGCTTGTGGATGTGGTGCCAATCAAATGGGCTGCTTTGTCCTGGATGATGTCAAGCTTCTCGAGTGCTGTAGAGGCTGCACTCATCCAGGCAGGTGGGGAGTATTCCATCACACTCATGACTTGTGTCTCATAGATAGTGGACTTTTGGGACTCAGGTGGTGAGTCACTCGCTGCAATATTCCAAACTGTTCTTGTAGCCGCTGTGTTTATGTGGTGAATCCAGCTGAGTTTCTAAATAATGACAACTCTCATTAAAAACAGGGGATCAGTGATGGTAACACCACTGAATGCCAAAGGGTGGTGGTTGGTTTATCTCATACTGGTGATTGTTGTAGACTGGCATTTGTGTGGCATGAACGTTACTTACCAGTTGTCAGCCTAAGTATGGATATTGTCCAGATCTTGTTACATTTGGACACTGACTGCTTCAGGATCTGAGGAGTCGTGAATGGCGCTGAACATTGTGTAATCATCGGTGAACATCCCCACTTTGAACTTTGTGACGGACAGCAGGTCACTGAGGAAGATTGTTGGGCCTAGACACTACCCTAAGGAACTCTTGCAGAGATGTCAAGGAGCTGAAATGACTGACGTCCAAAAACCATGACCATCTTCCTATGTGTCAGGTATGACTCTAACCAAGTTTGTCCCCAGATACTCTGATTCCAGTTTCGTTGGTGCTCCTTGATGCAGCCTTGATGTCAAGGGCTGTCACTCTCACCTCGCCTCAGCTCATTTGTCCATACTTCAACTAAGACTATAATGAGGTCAGGAGCTAAGTTGTCCTGGCGGAAACCAAACTGTGCTTCACTGAGAAGATTACTACCGAGCAAGTGCTGCTTGATAGCACTGTCGATGATACCTTCCATCACTTTACTGATATTCAACAATAGACTGATGGGGCAGTAATTGGCCAGGTTGGATTTGTCCTGCTTATGTACAAGACAAACCTGGGCAACTTTCTGC
This sequence comes from Chiloscyllium punctatum, assembly GCF_047496795.1. NCBI lineage: Eukaryota > Metazoa > Chordata > Chondrichthyes > Orectolobiformes > Hemiscylliidae > Chiloscyllium > Chiloscyllium punctatum. The sequence goes on from NC_092741.1 coordinate 157,323,121, forward strand.
ATTGTCGGGTAGATGCCAGTGTTGTAACTGTCTGGAACAGCTTGGCTAGGAGAGCGGCAAGTTCTGGAGCACGGCCTCAGGACTATTGCTGGAATTTTGTCAGAGTCCATAGCCTTTATATTATCCAGTGTCTTATCATCTTATGGTCTTATTTAAAGTATTACATTTCAAGAAACACTCTACAAATTTGCAAAGATTACTGGTAGGTCAGAGGACTGGACAGATATTATAACCAGCAAAGAATGGCTAAAAAGATAATACAAGAAAGAAAACAGAGTATGAGAAAAAGTTAATACTATAAAGCAGTAAATGTTTTTTAATCAACACTCGTATAGAGAAAGAAGGACTAAAGCTAGTGTTGGTCCTCCAGAGAGTGTCTGTGAAATCGACAATGGAAAACAAATAGATGACAGAAGCGTTGAAAAGGTATTTTGTGTCTGTCTTCCCAGTGCAGGACTCAGAAACTTTCTAAAGATGATTGACAAATCAAGAGGTGATAGGGATAAATGAACTTATAACAAACCCTAGACACAACAATGGATGTACACACAGGGAGCTAGATAGATAATTAAACAGATAAACAATTTGTAGAAATACCTTCATGTAAATGCATTGTTGGGCAATCCCCCTTAAAACCAAATATTAGGGATTGATATTTTGGCATTTACTGTGTATGTATTTACTAAAGTGCCTTCTCCCATTAATCTTTCCCTTCAATTTCTGTTTCATTTGTGACCGTATTTTTCCCAATCATTTTCTGGTTTGCTGCTGAAGTGAACTGAGAAGAAAACATAGCAGAATGTAACTTCCAGCAGTGGCAGAGAGAAGCACAATGGCCACTCAGTATAAACAGAACTAACTTTTCTGTCCATTAGCTTCAATGAACTGTGGGTAGCTGATCCATTGTTGCACACTTGCTGACACTTGTAAAAGACTGGACTCACTCAACTTCTTTTGTTCACCTTTTTTTTTAAAAAAGTCTGAATGATTATTTTTGCTACATAGTTGAAGTACTGAAGTAAGGTGGTGATGGTGTAGCACTGTTCATCTACTCCGTCTGCTTTTGACTTTCTATTTATTCCTTTCTCTGTTTTTTCTTAACGTTTCCATTCCAGCCGGTTTTGAAACAGTTTCTACCCTAGTGTTGTTAGAATACTGAATGGACTCACAAACTCTTAGCATTCACCTGTACTGCTTTTTTTTGTTTTTGCTGTTTATCTATTATTTACTTATCTATGCTACTTAACTCTGTGATTGCTCACAAGACAAAGCTTTTCACTGTGGCTCAGTACACGTGACAATAAATTCAATTCAATTCAATTATTTTATTGAAATTCTTTAATTTCTTTGGTGTCTCCCCGTGGTTCCCTGTGAAGAGGCGGCTTCAAGCCCGGTGCAGTGATCTCAGCCTGCACGGCATGCTCCCTTTGTGGCAGACTCATCCCAGAGGGACGGTCACTACCTGCTCATCCCGGAGGGACGGGCACTACCTGCTCATCCCGGAGGGACAGGCACTACCTGCTCATCCCAGAGGGACGGTCACTACCTGCTCATCCCGGAGGGACGGGCACAACCTGCTCATCCCGGAGGGACAGGCACTACCTGCTCATCCCGGAGGGACAGGCACTACCTGCTCATCCCGGAGGGACGGTCACTACCTGCTCATCCCGGAGGGACGGTCACGACCTGCTCATCCCAGAGGGACGGTCACGACCTGCTCATCCCAGAGGGACGGACACGACCTGCTCATCCCGGAGGGACGGGCACTACCTGCTCATCCCAGAGGGACGGACACGACCTGCTCATCCCGGAGGGACGGGCACTACCTGCTCATCCCAGAGGGACGGACACGACCTGCTCATCCCGGAGGGACGGGCACTACCTGCTCATCCCAGAGGGACGGACACGACCTGCTCATCCCGGAGGGACGGGCACTACCTGCTCATCCCAGAGGGACGGACACGACCTGCTCATCCCGGAGGGACGGGCACTACCTGCTCATCCCAGAGGGACGGACACGACCTGCTCATCCCGGAGGGACGGGCACTACCTGCTCATCCCAGAGGGAAGGACACGACCTGCTCATCCTAGAGGGACGGACACGACCTGCTCATCCCGGAGATAAGGTCACGACCTGCTCATCCCGGAGATAAGGTCACGACCTGCTCATCCCGGAGGGAAGGTCACGACCTGCTCATCCCGGAGGGACGGGCACTACCTGCTCATCCCGGAGGGACGGGCACTACCTGCTCATCCCGGAGGGACGGTCACGACCTGCTCATCCCGGAGGGAAGGACACGACCTGCTCATCCCGGAGGGAAGGTCACGACCTGCTCATCCCGGAGGGAAGGTCACGACCTGCTCATCCCGGAGGGACGGTCACTACCTGCTCATCCCGGAGGGAAGGTCACGACCTGCTCATCCCGGAGGGACGGTCACTACCTGCTCATCCCGGAGGGAAGATCATGTCCTGCTCATCCCGGAAGGACGGGCACTACCTGCTCATCCCGGAGGGAAGGTCACGACCTGCTCATCCCGGAGGGAAGGTCACGACCTGCTCATCCCAGAGGGAAGATCATGTCCTGCTCATCCCGGAAGGACGGGCACTACCTGCTCATCCCGGAGGGAAGGACACGACCTGCTCATCCCGGAGGGAAGGTCACGACCTGCTCATCCCGGAGGGACGGTCACTACCTGCTCATCCCAGAGGGAAGGTCACTACCTGCTCATCCCGGAGGGAAGGTCACGACCTGCTCATCCCGGAGGGACGGTCACGACCTGCTCATCCCGGAGGGACGGTCACTACCTGCTCATCCCGGAGGGACGGTCACTACCTGCTCATCCCGGAGGGAAGGTCACGACCTGCTCATCCCGGAGGGACGGTCACTACCTGCTCATCCCGGAGGGAAGATCATGTCCTGCTCATCCCGGAAGGACGGGCACTACCTGCTCATCCCGGAGGGAAGGTCACGACCTGCTCATCCCGGAGGGAAGGTCACGACCTGCTCATCCCAGAGGGACGGGCACTACCTGCTCATCCCAGAGGGAAGATCATGTCCTGCTCATCCCGGAAGGACGGGCACTACCTGCTCATCCCGGAGGGAATGTCACGACCTGCTCATCCCGGAGGGAAGGTCACGACCTGCTCATCCCGGAGGGACGGTCACTACCTGCTCATCCCAGAGGGAAGGTCACTACCTGCTCATCCCAGAGGGAAGGACACGACCTGCTCATCCCAGAGGGACGGTCACGACCTGCTCATCCCAGAGGGACGGTCACGACCTGCTCATCCCAGAGGGACGGGCACTACCTGCTCATCCCGGAGGGAAGGTCACGACCTGCTCATCCCGGAGGGAAGGTCACGACCTGCTCATCCCAGAGGGAAGGTCACAACCTGCTCATCCCGGAGGGACGGTCACTACCTGCTCATCCCGGAGGGACGGTCACGACCTGCTCATCCAAGAGGGAAGGTCACGACCTGCTCATCCCGGAAGGACGGGCACTACCTGCTCATCCCAGAGGGAAGGTCACTACCTGCTCATCCCGGAGGGAAGGTCACGACCTGCTCATCCCGGAGGGAAGGACACAACCTGCTCATCCCAGAGGGACGGTGACGACCTGCTCATCACGGAGGGACGTTCACGACCTGCTCATCCTAGAGGGACGGTGACGACCTGCTCATCCAAGAGGGATGGTCACTACCTGCTCATCCCGGAGGGACGGGCACTACCTGCTCATCCCGGAGGGACGGTCACGACCTGCTCATCCAAGAGGGACGGTCACGACCTGCTCATCCAAGAGGGATGGTCACTACCTGCTCATCCCGGAGGGAAGGTCACGACCTGCTCATCCTGGAAGGACGGGCACTACCTGCTCATCCCAGAGGGAAGGACATGACCTGCTCATCCTAGAGGGACGGTGACGACCTGCTCATCCTAGAGGGATGGTCACTACCTGCTCATCCCGGAGGGAAGGTCACGACCTGCTCATCCCGGAAGGACGGGCACTACCTGCTCATCCCAGAGGGAAGGACACGACCTGCTCATCCTAGAGGGACGGTGACGACCTGCTCATCCTAGAGGGACGGTCACTGCCTGCTCATCCCAGAGGGAAGGTCACGACCTGCTCATCCCAGAGGGAAGGACACGACCTGCTCATCCCAGAGGGACGGTGACGACCTGGCAAGGTGCGTCCCCGTTGTGCTGGACCTATCCCGGAGGGGTGGTTGTGGCTTGCCATGGTGGTCTCCTGGTTAAGTGGTCCTGTCCAGGCGCGAAGGTATTCCTGTTTTGGAGATCTTTATCAGCGGCAGCTTCCAGCTATACAGTGGTTTCTTGTTGGGGCAGCTTTGTCCTTGAGGAGCAGTCTTGGCTTGACAGTCCCAAGCCAGTGTATAGGTGGCGACTTCGGATATTCCAGCATTACTTTTCTTAATCAAAACTTTGCCTGAAGTGAAACTGATCTCAGATGAACTGTCTTAATGACTTTTGTCATGTTAAATGCTGAGGTATGGCAACTTATAATACTCTTCATTGTAGTTTTTTGGAAAAAATACATGGGACATAAATTGCTATTCTATTTTATTGCTTCAGTGACAACAGGACTGCAGCCATGTCTATTGCAGGAGGTATCCAGGAAACTTGCTCAACGTACTTTTGCAGAGATAAGACCAGTTTCCTTACGACCTTATCTCTACCTCTAGTCACTCCATCACAAAAGAAACAAAATGAGATGGTGTCTCAGTGTCGTTTTTGGACCGAACAGTCTCATGTCCTAAGTGAGATCCTGGTAATGTCGAGTAGGATCATTAACCTGGTGGTGGTCCTAATTTGTTTTTTAACAACTTGCTGAGAGCACGAGAGACATGTAGAGCCTCTAAATCATCACCAACAACACTGTAAACCAGAAAGAAAAGACAGGTCTTTTCTTACCTTACAACTCTGGCACATGCCTCCAATAAAGAGAGGGTGCTCAAGAGAAATATTTTGACTTCCACAGGCAAGGCAGATATCTGCAAACAGTGAAAAAAACAATTAGCTTATGTTAAAGTTATGTTTGCTGTATGTTTTTATTTTTATTTCAAATTACACCACGCAAAATCTCAATCTTATCAAAATCTCAATGTACTTACCTTCAATGTTTCTGCTATTTTGCCTCACATCATAGACTAGCCTCTCTGAAAAACAAAACATATTTTGAAAAAAAAACCTATGGTTGATGATTCAAATGATTTTATTCAATATTATTACTGTAGAGTAGAAGCAATTTACTCTGATGTGCTGCACTTAAACCCACTTCCTCACTGCCAATTAGATACTCGATGACAAGGGTTAAACATTACAACTTAGATTTCTCACTGGCTTGAGTCCAATTGATAGGAGAGCAGATTGCCTATATGTCAAGTAAATTATACACTTTGCTTTTAGAAATTCTAAGGTAAAACCTAACTTAAATAATCAGGATGAGTACCAGGCATCAGGAATTCCAACGATTGTGAACTTGTCCATTGCAGGATGTAAACTCCTGAGGATTTAAAGGCATGCAGTAGTTCCTGGGGCTGGTATCCAGGCAAACTGATTGAAAGAAAAGAGCAGAAAAGTCTGTCGGCAGTAATACCTGTGAGGGCTGCAGAAGCACAGAGAATGCCCCAGGTTCACCAATGTAGCTGGAGAGGTGTTTCTGAACTATGGCAAGCTGAAGAGATGTTGGAAAGGAATGGCATAGTTCGCCAAGGCGACCTGTTTGAGGACAGTAGGAGGGAGTGGCCAGGGTAGTAAGTATCATTGCAAACACTTGATCATCGGAGAATGAGGTCTCAGTGTTGGTGCTAGGACTTTCCTTAAGGGATTCTCCCATTTCTCCACTGTAATCCAAACAAAATACTAAGGTCACCTCCAGTGTCCCTCTCCACTTGAGACAATACCTGCTGCCACTTCAGTATGCTCTCCTTACTGCTCCTATTACTCTTGATGCTCCTCCATCTGCCCACATGGAGCTCTCATTTCCCCAACAGCAAGTGTCCCCTCTCACTCGCTCTCTCTTTCTTTCAAGGCAAAGAATAAATTTTGCCACAATTTTTCAAGTGATCTCTCTCCCACAATCAGTGCCTGAATTTGTAGATCCTTCCCTATCACTCAAATAAGAATTTCAGCAGGAATAACCACTGCTTTCTTCTGAAGATGGCTGGCTCTTTAGATGAGAATTTTATTTTGCAGTTGTAGCTTAGCTGTTTGAGGTTACCGGGTGGTCCCAACCTCAGTCCCACACATATTTCAGTTGCCTGTCTGATTCCAATTTGCACAGAGCTATTAGCCTACTGTAGCTGTCAATCAGCATCCCAGATGGCCAAGCAGAGACCCACAGAATGAGGGCAGCAGAAATGAGCAGCAATTGATGGAAGGTTTGAAAATTCACCTGGAATCTATTTTATCTTTGCATTCTGCATGCAGTTGCACTCAACAGATCACAAAATACCCACAAATGACAGAAGCTATCTATTCCATTAACTATCAGATCAGGAAGACTCTGCACTACCTGATTTCATCTATTTAATTTCAATTTTGCCCTCTATTTATCCACCCGAAATCCATTCTAGGTGGTAATTATTCTTTGCATAAAGTAGAGCTCTCAAATAATCAGAACTGATTTATGCATTTTTAAATGAAGTAGTAATTTGAGGGAGATGGTGGCATATTGGTGATGTCATTGGACTTGTAATCCAGAGGTTAATGCTGTGGGGACAATGGGTTCCAATTCCACCAGGGCAGCTGTTGAAATTTATATTCAATTCATAAACCTGGAATTGAAAAATAGTCTCTGAATTGGTTACAAAACTATCATCAATTCACTCATGTCATTCATGGATGAAAGTCTGCTGTCTTTACCAAGTCTGGCCTACACTGCAGTGCAGAGCCGCAGCAATCTGAAATGACCCAGCAAACCACCCAGTTCTAGGGCAATTAGAGGTGGGCAAAAGATGCTGGCCTTACCAGCAACACCCACATTATATGAAGAAATAAAGGAAGTGTTTCAAACTTACCATTCTCACACCTGTCAACACCAACCCTAAACAGCTCTAAAACGTTTTCTCACCATTGCCTTCTTTCTAAGCTGAAAAGCTGGAGTTTCTCATAACGAAGATTCCTGTCACAAGGGATCAGACTACTGGCTATTCTCACCACAGCCTCCAATGCTTGAATGTTTCTCAGCAATCAAGATGTAATCTGACCAGAGTGTCAAGTCGATTTCCAATGACCATAATGCCGACTCTCATCCTATCTCATGATCTTGATCCTAAACTATTTTCTAAATGTTTTAATGCAGTCAGTCATTATAACAATTTTGTTGTCTGTGGCATTTGTTAACTGAGTGCTTATCATGTTTAACCAAGTCTTTACATGTTATCTATAGCTATTTATACATGGCTGACTTGCAATCCAAAAACTCTTTATTACTTTCACCTCATGTTTGCTTGATATCTTTGACAGATAAAAATCTATCAATCTCAATTTTAAATTCAACAATTGATTTTGCATCAAGTGCTGTTTGAAAAGAACATTCCCAACTTTTGCTACTGTTTCTATGAAAAAGTGTTTCCTAATTTCACTTCTGAAAGGTAGGGTTCTGTTGTTTGACTATGTCTTCTGGTCCTCTCATTATCAGAAATAGCTTCTCACAAACTATTTCATATTTCTCATTAATATCATGAAAGGTTTGATTCAACCTTCTAAATTCCAGGGACTATAACCCTTGTTTGTTTGATCTCCCCTTATATAATTTAAATATAAATTAGATTTCATCTGCACATTTTAAAACTTAATTCTGATATTTCTAGTCTGTTGCCTTCATTTTTATTGCGCCCCCTTGTTTAGTACCATCTGAAAATTTGAACAATATTCTCCAAGCCCTAGGGACAGTTTACTCCTTTTGTGAAAGCTGCTGCTGTATCAGTCTAGGGGCTCAAATGGAGTGGACTGCCTGTGCCTTACTTCAAAAGGGTTTAGAAATGGAATACTAATACATATCATGCGATGTTTTGCTGACCTCATTGGTATAATTAATTCTGCTTTTCAGTGGGTGCAGTGTGCAGTACTATGACAGAGTAGGAACAAGTGTGCTTTGTGTTGCTGTCTCATAGGAAAGCTATGCAGGCGACCTTTCCAGTCATCTCTAAAGCCTTCATGTGACAGAAAGGCAGCAACTCTAACCTAACCCTATCATTTAAAAATTACAGAGGTGATGCAGCCTGCAGCAGATCGACCACAGTACTCAGCTGTCATAACATGAGAACTACCTTGGTTCCCCAGGCACTGTTTGATATACAACAATCAGCAACCTTATACATGTCAGTCACCAAGGTAGTTCAAAATGAGGTTCAAGAGTTTAAACATAAGGTAACACAAAGTATGATCAACGCTAGTTATTGAGGCTAACCTTGATATTTCAGAAGCTATCTAAAGCATGTATCTCTGGGTGAACTAGAACTAGTTTGTGTATTCCCATATTTTCTCAAGGGATTCTGAAATGTTTCTTGTTGCAATATACCCAAGGTTCTGAAACAAATTTGAATAATTAGTTCATACCTCGAGTCTGTTCATCTATGATTTCTTTGACTTTTAGCTTCTCTGTGCTTCTTCTTGCTTTTTTGGCTGGGGGAGGCGGAGGATAAACAGCAGCTTCAGGCTCCACCCAACTTTCTGTATAAACCTCTTTGTAAGGATTTCGTTCCTCTGGAAATCAAAGAATATCTATGTTACTGGATATAGGACAAGCTATGCAAAGACTACAAAAGACAGTACTGTTCAGCTGTGGACTGCTGACAGGTTTGGTGACAATCAGAACTACGTGGGTGAAATTCAACACAGCAGACAGCAAGGGATTGGTTGCTTGTTTTACATCCTGTCCACTTTTGTTTTGCGTTAAAGTAACTAGGCAGGGTGTTTACAGATAGTGATTTTTATTATTCACGTATCCATGTTGTGATAAAAGGTTTAAATCATTGGGAAATTTGTTACTTAAAACTGATTTCAGTTTTGTGAATGTAATTTACTGGTATTTTAATTTTAAAAAATTGGTCAGAAAGTAATTTGGAACAGTGCGATGAAGATATGTTTTCTTGGAAATAAGTTAATTACCTTGATCAGATACCTAGTGAGATAACTATTGAGTATATATAATGCCGAGTTTTATGATCTGTACAGAAACAAACTGTCAGTGAACAGAATCAGGTTTCAATTGAGAAAAGCAGTTTTAAGAAAAGCAGTTTTTTCTTGCTCTTACTAGCAGAAAGTTTATAGAAGTCTCCTGGCTGTCAGAAATGAAAAGAATTAGTCAAGTCAACTATTTTAAAGTTAACATAGGATTGATAATCACAGGGATTGAGCAAGTGGAAAGATGAGAAAAGGGGAGTTGTTTTAATATTTACATTAAATCTTTCTAATTGACATATATCTTTTTTTGTGTGTAACAAAGTTGTGTTCTTTTGTTAATAGAACACTGGCAGCCTGTTGTGAATATGTTTAGAGACTGACCACTATGAGAACAGAACTGCAGAATAAAACTTATGATCTAACATTCCTGATGAAGGGCTCATGCCTGAAACTTCAATTCCCCTGCTCCTCGGATGCTGCCTGACTGGCTATGCTTTTCCAGCAACACACTCTCTACTCTGATCCCCAGCATCTGCAGCCCTCACTTTCTCTTCCCTTTTGATCTATCAAGCCAGGTTTCACTTTGAGATGTGAGGTGCCCGGTCCAGACTTTTTGAAGGTCAGATAATAATATCTGCAGCATAGTTGGGGGTTGCATATGGGAACCTTACAGAATCCCGATCAAAGCAAGCTCTAAAGCAACTGCCCAAAAAACTGAAGATTCTGCTTGGCAATTCCCCTACACTTGGAATCCTCAAGTATTCATTTACAATCAGAGAATCTGCAGTATAGATCAGATAGCACGTACATAGCTACTCAGGAAATGTTAAAATAATTCAGTACCTAGTCTAACTCCTGGGTACATATTACACTGATCCCCAACTTATATTGTGCATCCTGAACTACAGATCTGAGACTCCTACAGACCCCACACCCCGACACTCCTCTCCCCATCAACTTCAGCCCACCCTAGTCCTGGACCCAACACACAGCCCCTAAGTGAATCATGAGGGATTTCTTACTGCCCAGTGGCCAACTGGCCAATCTTGACACTTTCTGCCTTGAAAGCTTTATGTCTAAATTAAACATGACAAACAATCCATAACAGAAGATACTGAAGCATTAAAACAGAAAGGTGAGAAAACACAACTGGTACTGACTGTAAACACAGAAAGCAGATTGAAGGACCAGCTTAATTTCAATGCCAATGGGTGCACCTTGGATTCTTGCTGTAGGACTACACCAACTGGTCTGTTTGAGGTACAGCAGGGGCGCTTATGGAGAGAACTTTAAAATACAGGAGAAGGGGGAAGTGGACTTCGGGAACTGGATGAGGCAGAAAGTGGAAAGGAGATAAGGGATGGTGTGTAAAGAATGGAGGAGGAAAGTAGGGGCAGAGAAAAAACTCTGAAGAGATAATGGAGGTGCAAGGTTGTGAAGCGGGTGTAGGTAGGTGATGAAGAGGGCTGAGGAGGATGGACTGATGAAAAAGGAGACAGAGAGGGACGTTGGTGCAGAATGGTGGAAGATAAGCCAAAAGAAGAGGGATGTAATGGACCTAGTGAGGAAGGAGAAAAGGAGCAAAAGAAGGTATAGAGGTGAGGGATAATGACTGGAAGGTGGGGGGGGGGCTTGATGTTTAATATATTGCAGCCATGTTTTCGGAAATCCTCAGTAAAAAGTGGAATAGTGAAGATGCTAATGGGTGAAAAATTCAGCCAACTGGGATGAAGGCTTTCAGTTTAGATCAGAGATATGGGATTGATTAGGCAGCCAGACAGTAGGTGGTGATAAAATAGTAGCCAGTGGTGTGGGAAAAAATGGCAGTTGGAAAATGCATTTGGACAGGAGGAGACACTAGTGATCTAGAAATAAAGTAGACTAGGGAAACTTAGAATAAAATATCCAGGTATGTTGATTATACAAAGGCTGGTGACAATGTAATAGCTAAGGAGGTCACAAAGATTCCGCAGAGAGATATACTTAGGTTGGTGAGGAACAAGATGTATAGAAGCATATTGAGAGAAAATGGGAGGTGTTCACTTTGCTAACAAAAACAGAAAAGCAAAAAATCACTTTTAAAGACATGAAACTTTTAAATGGTGATGTTCAGAGTTTTCAGGTTCACAGATCCCAGCTACGAGAATGGCTATGGACCAACTGGAGTTCTTGTAATTATCCGACTTCAGAAACCATAATTGTTTCGAGAATAGAACACAGAAGAAATGCTTCAGAATTTCGGGAAATGCAAAAATATTTATTATTCGAACTTGAACAAATCAAATTTAATTAATAATTACTAATGGAGGTTCTAGCAGTTAAGAGTGTATTAAACCACAAACTCAAACTGTATACATATAGCGGAACAGTCAAGATTGTTATATGATAAATGTGTTATGAGACAAAATGCAGCTGAACACCACACAGATTGCACTTTAAATGACTGATTCGGTCAAGACAAATACCAACCAGCTATAAGTAATGCTGTGTCTCATTAAATCTCACTAAAACTCTGGCTCCTTTGCAAGGGATTCCAATTCTTTATTTTCCAAGATCTAGCCTTGGAAGACCATCAAAAGGTCTCCAACTTGGACTGCTTGGATTGCAAAATGGCATATTTGGTAGGATACCACACAGATGGGAAAAAAACGGAGAAATGGTGAAAATGAGACACTGTGTGAGTATGTTTAAATTACCACACTGAGTTAGGACAAAGCCGAAACAAATCTGAGTCAGCAATCCAGGCCTCCGATTCTACAGGCCTGGTCAGTACATTGAACAGTCTAGGGTACTGGGTCTTGGAGCCTGCTAACAGCAGCACTCTCCTAGTTCCTGAAGTGGGAAGCATTTACTGCTGGACACATAGAAATATTTGAATAACATCACATAGCTAATATGAGCTGACAATAACAATCTCGCTCCATGACCATGTTAAAAGTAAAGCAGGGATGTACCGCTGACAGACAGGAAAAAGAAATCCAGAGCAAAGGGGACCAGATGGATTCCTAAAGCAGTGTCTAGTTAATAAGAACTAACTTAGAACATTATTAAGCAAAATTGAAAATCTGATGATCAACTTATAGAACAAACGAAATGGTGGGACTCAGAGGAAAATAAAGACAAGTATAAAAAGTCATAATTCCAGTAACTTGCATATACTGCAAAGGGGTAAACAGCCAATTGAAACAATAAAGAAACAGAGTGGTGGAAGCAATGGCACACTTCATACATAGGAAGGTATTAGGTGGTGAGGGCATGGCTTACAGAATGGATGATGACAGGGACCATTTGAGAGACAGGCCACCCCCTTCTGAAAAACAAGAACCCTCCTCTCTGTACATTGCCAGTCATTACTATATAAAAATAAGGGAACAGAGTCCTTTGAGATTTATAAGGTTCCAGAGATTGATCAGAATGTTGCCTTGGCTGAAAGATCTATACTATGAGGAAAGATAAGATGGGATTATTTCCCTTGGAGCAGCAAAGGTTAAATGGGGAGTTGATCAAGGTTTGTAAGATTATGAGAGGCATCAGTACAGTGGATAGGAAGGTATTGTTTCTATTAAAATAGGGAACAATAACCAGAGGGCACACATTTAAGCTATGGTGAAGGCGGCTAAAAGGAGTTGAGAAATATTTTCACCTAGAGGTTGGTGGGATTCTGGAACTCATTGCCTGAAAGGGTAGGAAAGTTAGAAACTCTTATAAGATTTCAGCAGGATGTGTATATTCACTTGTCTTGCCTTAACCTCTAGGGCTTTGGGCCAAGAGCTGGCAAATGGGATTAATGTAATCAGACCTTTGTTGATGGCATGGACATGATGGGTTGAATGGCCTTCTTCTGTGCTACAAACATTTAGGAGTTTGACATGTTCGTAAAAATGAAACACTTAAGGACACAATAGAATTAGCTGTGGAAACTGTATAAAGAAGAGTTGTGAGCCAGCCACTAACTCAACAGGCCTTTTTTTCAGTAAACACCAAAGGAAGTGTATATGCTGGCAATCTGAAACACTAACAGAAACTGCTGCAAAATCTCAGCAGGTCTGGGAGCATCTGTGGAGAGAAATCAGAGTTAACGCTTCGGGTCTAATGATCCTTCTTTAGGCCCTCAATTAACTTCAATAGTACCAAAGCAGAAATTTTCAGATTTTCTGCACAAGGCTTTCTTTAGAGAAAATATTCTTCCAGACGATCTTTTCCTTTATGTATAACTATCAGCATTAATTTCTCATCTCAACGCATATATGACAATTTACATGGAAGAATAAAAATCCAAGCAGTTACCAATTAAGTTGCAACGTGACCGGATCTATGGTCAATCTTACCTTCTGGTGGTTCCAAACTCTTTGGCCCCAAAGGCAGAAATCCTTCCAAAGCCCATTCAATCATCTGTTTGGTTTGGGCTTCCACACCTTTGGCAGTATCTAACTCATCATTCCCAGAATGTGTTGGAAAGAGTTTTCCTGCTCTGTTGCTTGCCACCTAGTTCAAAATAGTAAACTGAAGAGTCAGGAAAATCATTTGGTAATCTGAAACCTGAAGGTGCAGCTTACATTGCTGAACATACAAGTCCCAGGCAGCAGTGCATGCTGGGATGTAACTCTAAGAGGTTATCTGTATAAAGATAACACAAATCATAATTTTAAATTATTTATACACAACACTTTCCTTCATGGTGTGCTTGTTTTCCTCTAAGCGATGCACAAATTATTCAATATACTAATTACTGTAACCAACAGGCATCATGAGGTGTAATAATTAGCAAAGCACAAATGCAGGATTAGTTTCTTTCAGATACATTTTCTGGTGTATTTAGGTGCAGGCCCTTGACTCCAGTATAATGACGTGTGCCCACATTACAGAAGGAAGCTGTTTAAAATTAATATAAAAGGTAAGTCAACCTGTAATATTTATGTTTGCCTCTTTGAAAGAATGATTCATTACGGTGGCACAGTGGTTAGCACTGCTGCCTCACAGCGCCTGAGACCCGGGTTCAATTCCCGCCTCAGGCGACTGACTGTGTGGAGTTTGCACGTTCTCCCCATGTCTGCGTGGGTTTCCTCCGGGTGCTCCGGTTTCCTCCCACAGTCCAAAGATGTGCAGGCCAGGTGAATTGGCCATGCTAAATTGCCCATAGTGTTAGGTAAGGGGTAAATGTAGATGTATGGGTATGGGTGGGTTACGCTTTGGCGGGGCGGTGTGGACTTGTTGGGCCGAAGGGCCTGTTTCCACACTGTAAGTAATCTAATCTAACTAATCTCAGGTCATTCATTGAATTTACAAACATTCAGTTGCCCATTCCCTTTGTTTTAACAACATAGACCCTTTCCAAAATTTGTTTGAACCAGAAAGTGTTTTTTGATAAAATTGGAATTAAAATTATAAACTTGAGGTTGAAGATCAGAATGTATTAATATGAGAGAGAATTAATTATGTGATTGATTGAGAATGGCCATGAATAAATGCACAGGTAGCAGTTATTTCTAGCCTGACGTCACTGACATGTACACACTGGTTTATCGAGAATCCTTATCATTCTTAGTCTGCAAAAACTGTTGAGGGAAATTTTGAGATCTGAGATTGAGTACTGCCATACATTTGTAAGCATGGTGGCTCCCTGGAATTTTCAGTTATCCAACAGAATCCTATCAACACGTGGCTACTGCCATGGTCTAATCCATTTTGATTAACATGGACTTCTGCACCAGTTTATTCATCATGAATGGCTATACTTTGATGTAATATGGAATTATGTTGCGTACAGTTAAACAAAATATAATTAATGTTATCATCCACATGTGATAAAACGCATGAAACAGAAGCAAACGTAGACCACTAAGCCCCTTGGATCTGCTCTGCCATTCAATAAGATCATGGTGGATGGGTTTGAGATTCAAATTCCACATTCCTATCCTGTATAACCCTTGATCCCACTGTAATGAATGATTGCCTTTGAGTATTTTCCCCTTGGTGCTAAAATACAGTACAGATTTTCCTCAGTGTGTATCTCGTTGCACTGCATTACTTGCAAACATTGAAAGATAGAGTGGGTCAGACTAATGTTTCAAAGGAGTCTTCTTGACTTTACTCCATTTGATTAAGCAACAGAGAATAGAGTAATGGCTTTCAATTGCACGTGTTCTGGTCAAGAGTAGATGAGAGTCAAGTGTGGTGTGCTGGAAAAGCACATCAGGTCAGGCAGCATCTGAGGAACAGGAGAATCGACATTTCGGGCAAAAGCCCTTCATCAGAAGTGAGGCTTATGAGCAGAGGAGGTGGTGAGATAAATGGGAGGGGGGTGGGGGGAAGAGGGAGGTAGCTGAGAGTGTGATAGGTAGATGGAGGCGGGGGTAATGGTGATAGGTCAGAGAGGACAGTGCAGCAGATAGGTCAGAAGGAAGATGGACAGGTTGAACAGGTCAAGAAGACAGTGCCGAGTCAGGATGTTGGAGCTGGACGAAGAGGACTGAGGAAACTGGTGAAATCCACATTGGTGCTGTGTGGTTGGAAGATCCCAAGGCGGAAGATGAGGCATTCTTCTTCCAGGCATCGGGTGGTAAGACAGTGGCAATGGAGGTGGCCCAGGACCTGCATGTCCTTGATGGAGTGGGAGGGGGAATTGAAGTGTTTGGCCATGGGGCAGTGGGGTTGGTTAGTGCGGGTGTCCCAGAGATGTTCTGTGGAGCATTCTGCAAGTAGCCATCCTGTCTCCCCGATGTAGAGGAGACCCAATCAGGAGCAACGGATACAGTAAATGACATGTGTAGAAGTGCAGGTAAAACTCTGATGGATGCGGAAGATTCTTTTGGGGCCTTGGATGGAGGTGAGGGTGCAGGTTTTGCAATTCCTGCGGCGCCAGGGGAAAGTGCCGGGAGGGGAAGGTGGGTTTGTTTGGTGGTGGGGGGGTGGACCTGACAAGAGTCGCAGAAGGAATGGTCTTTATGGAAAGCAGATAGGGTGGGGAGGGAAATATATCTCTGGTGGTGGGGTCTGTTTGTAGGTGGCAGAAATGACGGAGGATGACGCAATGTTTACGGTGGTTGGTGAGGTGGAAGGTGAGGACCAGGGGGGTTCTACCCTTGTTGTGGTTGGAGGGGTGGAGTGCGAGGGTGGAAATATGGGAAGTAGATGAGATGCGTCGGAGGGCATCATTGACCATGTGGGAGGGGAAATTGCAATCTTTGAAGGAGGCGGCCATCTGGTGTGCTCTGTGGTGGAACTGGTCCTTCTGGAAGCAGATGCAGTAGAGGCAGAGGAATTGAGAATAACCTGTGCTTTTCCAGCATCTGCAGTCCTCACTTTCTCCGTATTCTGCTTCACTCTACTCTGCTGAATTTGATGCAGTCTGGCATTGCTATTTCAAGATCCTAACCACTACATCAATATAAAAGGATTTCTGTCATGTTACTTTTCTGTGAACAATTTTAAGTTGGTGTTTGTTTTTCAATTTTTTAAGTCAGTTTTTCGCTATTTACTTTGTCCAATTCTTTATGAGTTTGAACACCTCCTTTCAATTTTCTTTCTCCAAGGACAGCTTTAGCTTCATCAGTTTATCTATCAACATAATTGGAAGTTCCTCATTCCTGGAACCATTTCTTGTGAATTTTTCATTCACTTTCTCTGATGCCTTTACACCCTTCCTAAAATCTGATGTCCAGAACTAGATGCAAAATGGCAGCTCAGGCCAAAACAGTATTTTCTATCATAATGTCTTTGCTATTGTTCGCTATTCCCCTATTTCTGACGTGCAGGATTCCAAAAACTTAACCCTCCCATCAACCTGCTTTGCCATTTGCTGATTTACATCTATCTTCAGGTCTCCCTTTAGAGTTACACATTGTTTTATATTGTCTCTTCATTCTGGACCTTTTCTCTGTACAGCAATTTGGCTAGTCCCACTCTACTACCTTTACCTGCAGTTTTTTTTCAGATTCTTATCCATTTGCTTTTGAAAGCTGCTATTAAATCAACTTCAGCCACACTGTTAGACAGTGCATTCCAAGTCCTAACGATACTGTGTGTGTTGACATCTCCCCTAATATCGCATGTGATTTTGTAAACATCAATTATCCTAAATTAGTTTGCAGTAGCTCTCAATCTACTCTGTCCAGACCTCTCATGACTTTGAACACCTTTATAAAATCTGCTATCAACTGGAGCAGTTCATCAACGTTGCCAACAACTTCCACACCACCTTTCATTTGGTCTACCCCAGACATCTCCCTCCCCTTTCTTGACATCTTCGTTTCCATCTATGGCAACAGTCTACAGACGGACGTTTACCATAAACCCACAGGCTCCCATAATTACCTGGACTACACCACCTCCCACCCAATATCCTGCAAGAACTCCATCCCATTTTCCCAATTCTTTCGAGCAGATGCGACAGAGTCGGATGAGGAGACATTCCACTCCCAAACATCCCAGATGTCCACCTATGTCAAACAACGTGCTTTTCCCCACTCTGTCATCCAAACAGCCCTCCACCACTCCCCATTCCACTGCTCGAAAACTGTCCCCACCCCCACCAAAATACAATAAAGACAGGGTCCCCCTTGTCCTCACCTACCACCCCACCAGACTCTGCTTCCAAGGCATCATCCTTAAACACTTCCACCAACTCCAATTAGACCTCTCCACCAAGAACATCTTCCCCTCCCCACTCCTCTTTGCCTTCCACAAGGACTGTTGGTTCGCGCCACTCTCCCCACCAACACCTACCCGAAACCCCGGGACCTTCCCCTGCAACCAGAAAAGATGCGAAACCTGCACACCACCCCCCTCACCTCCATTCAGGGCCCCAAACAGTCTTTCCAGGTGTGACAGAGGTTCACCTGTCTCTCTTCCAAACTAGTTTACCATATCTGGTGCTCCTGCTGTGGTCTTCTCAACATCAGAGAGACCAAATATAAACTCAGGGCACATTTCACTGAGCATCTGAGCCAGGCCTGCAGGGGCCAACTGGACCTCCCGGTCACAGCCCATTTTAATTCCACTTCCCACTCCCTTTCCGACATGACCATTCTCAGCCTCCCCCCATTGCCACAATGAATCAGACTGCAAATTAGAGGAACAACACCTCAACTTTCACCAGAGCAGGTTACAGCCCGGAGGGCTCAACATTAAGTTCTGCAATTTCAAAAAACCTCCCTTTCCATCCAACTCCCTTCCATTCCTCTAACCGACTCTTCATTCCAGCTACCAGCCAAATTCATTCCTCCCATCGACCAACCAGGTTGAACCCTCTACCTGTGTTCATCTATCCCTCCATACCACTCCGCCTCCCCCCACCCAAATCCCGCCCTCAACCTTCTCCCTTTTTGTGCAGCTCTTCTTACCCCACCCTGAATCCTGAAGAAGGGTTACACCCGAAACGTTGCCTTCACCACCTCCTGATGCTGCCTGGTTTGCTGAATTCTTCCAACCTCCTGCCTGTCTATCTTCACTCTGCAGGCAAATGGATCACTCCATACCACTGTGTTAAGTTTCATCTGCTTCCTGTTTGCTCATTCCACCATCTCAGATGCAAGTAATGGACTCTTCCTCACCTACAACCAAACTTTGAAGGATCTTTGGCAAATTCTTTGATACTGTGCTAAATATTGCTGATAGGATTCTTACTTTGAATACAAGGTTTGTGAGGAAAAATCTCAGCTGTCCGGGTGAGGATGGAGAGAAATTGCTCTTCTTAACCATCGGCTTTCAGTCTCTCCACTGCTTTGCTGTGCTGTTTGCTCCTGCTCAGGGTGTTTGATTTGCCTAGGATACTATTTTGCTCAGCTTCTTTTGCTCTGCTGCACTTTTGTTCCTGTTTAAGACCTGTATCCATGTAATATTTTCAGCTTGCTGCATCCTAAGAAGCTCCATTGCAGGCTTCATCTAGTTTTCTGTGAATAAACAATGAGGTGCTTTCTCGAAGGGCCATTCATACAAGCACTCTGGACTTCCAGCTTCAGTGCCAGAAAAGCTACAGCTATGTTTCCTAATACTTCAGGTAAACATCAAAAACAGTCAAAAAATTAGCTGAACTGAGGCCAACACAATCAAAGTATACTCACCAAGGTTGGTATGATATATTTATTATGAACAAGCATTAAAAAAAACCAGATTAATGAATGAGTTTCATACCTGTAAGACTTCAAAAATTGCTTTCCTATACATAGGCTGTTTGCTATAGGTTGGCTGGTGAAAGGCAGTAGAAAAAGAACTCAAAGGCATCAGCTTTTCTACACAGACCTGTCAAATGAGAGAAAACTGAGCTCAGTGATTATTGAGAGAAGAACATATGATCTTTCATTCACATAACTCTAGCCCAACACACCTGACATAAAAAGGGAAAGAAACAAACAAATTAGGAGAGACAAATTTATATCAAGGAATCCTATACTGCCTCTGAAAAATACCTCAATACACTTCACATAATATTAATTATTATTCATATACCGACTTGGTGTGTGGGCAAATGCAGCAACCATTTACAAACATTAAAATTCTACAAAAGCAACGAGATGAATGGTCATTCTTACTCTATTTTCAGTGGTGTCAGTTGATGGAATGATATGTGGCTGTACAGGACACTGGTTAGGCCACTTTTGGAATACTGCATGCAATTCTGGTCTCCCTGCTACAAGAAGGATGTTGTGAAACTTGAAAGGGTTCAGATAAGATTTATAAAGATGTTGCCAGGGTTGAAGGGTTTGAGCTGTAGGGACAGGCTGAACAGGCTGGGGCTATTTTCCCTGCAGCATCAGAGGCTGAAGGCTGACCTTATAGAGGTTCATAAAATCATGAGGGGCATGGATTCGGTAAACAGACAAGGTATTTTCCCTGGAATGGGGGAGTCCAAAACTAGAGGGCATAGGTTGAAGGGAAGAGGGCAAAGATATAAAAGGGATCTAAGAGGCAACTTTTTCACGCAGAGTGGTACGTGTGGAATAAGCTGCCAGAGGAACTGGTGGAGGGCTGGTACAAGTTCAACATTCAAAAGGCATCTGGATGGGTATATGAATAGGCAAGGTTTAGAGGGATATGGGCCAAACACTGGCAAATGAGACCAGATTTATTTAGGATATCTGGTCGGCATGGATGACTTAGACGAAAGGGTCTGCTTCCGTTTTGTACTTCTCCATGACTCTAAGAGTGCTGGAGAACTAATTTATACGTCTCAAGAGTAGGATTTGAAGCACTTTGTTCAGTCCTTAAGAAGCAAAACAGTTAAGGTAGCTTATTCTCACAACTCCAGAACAGAAAGACTGGAGATGTTTCATTTACACACATCAAGTAGAAGTGTACTTGAATTATTTTGTTCAAACGTATCAAGAACAAGAGAACTTAAAGAAGTGTTCCCAAATCATATTCAGAATTTTCTTCTGGAATCATAGAATCCCTACAGTGCAGAAACAGGCTATTTGCTAATCGAATCTGCATCAATGCCCCAAAGAACATCCCACACACACCAAATGTTACTTGCCACAAGTCAGCCCAACGCCTGGTTATTGTCCAGAGCCTGGTTATTGTCCAGATCTTACTGTATTTGAATATGGACTGCTTCAGTGTCTGAAGAGTTGCAAAAGGTGCTAAAAATTGCACAATCATTGGCGAATATCCCCATTTTTGACCTGCTGACGGAGGTTAGGCAATTAAAGAAACAGCTGAAGATGGTTGGGCCTAGGACACTACCCTGAGGAACTCCTGTATAGATGTCCTGGAGCTGAGGTGACTGACCTCCAGCAACCACAATCGTCTTCCTTTGTTCCAGGTGTGCCTCCAACCAGGAATCTCTTACATCTATAAAAGTCTGTAGAACATCTTCTTTTAGAGACTTGCAAAACAAATAGATACATCTAAAAAGTTACCTTTGCTTATTGCTTCTTTATTTTTCTCTAGCTACATTATGCTGTTCCTCAGCTATGTTCCTTTGGTTTTAGTTTGTTGCTTTTTCCCTAAATTTCACTTTTTCTTTATCAACTAATTCTCTCTCCTCCTATTCCTTCCTCATACCCCTCACTATGGTAGTTCTATTTCTCTACTTCTTGAATTTCTGTTGTTATCTTTTCTTTGTCCAGCTCTCCCTTTCGTTTCTTGAAGTGCAGATGACACGCAAATTTCAGTTACTCCATATTTCCTGTGACTAACCAGTTGATGCACACATAAAAATTTTAAGATTTGTAGTCATGGACTCGTGCATGTCTCTTGAGACTTTTCTTTTGAAAGAAGTAATGCCTTGGTCCTTTTGGACCACGTATTATCTTTGCCAAATTGGTGAGTGGGTCACTAGCTTCCACTTCGTTGACAATCTAAGTTGATTTTCTCAGTTTCGTGCAATAAGAATACTATTTCACTGATGAACCCTCCCTCAGGACCGGCCCTGGTATTGCCTCAGTATTTCAGTGCTGACATTGCTGAATCTGGGAATTCAGTAGTGTTGCTGGTTTGGATTTATATTTGCAAACTGCTATTCAGTAGCACGGCATACTAATACTCTATGCAATGTGATACTGTGCTGCTTCATTCCCATGCTGCAGGTGTTTCTTGGTACAGTCAGTCCTCCACATCAGCAAGGGCTCCATTCCTGAAAACCCCGGTGAATGATGACATTAGTGAGAGTGTGGAGCTAAGTTAAATGTAGGTTAAAAATATGTTAAATATCACAGAGTTTTGCTCATGGACGTTGAAGTTTATTCTAACTTATCTTTTGATACTGATGAGCAAATTCACAATTTGTGATTTTGCAGATACAGAGGATTTACTGTAATATATTGGGGTGTGTTACACTCTCTTCTATCATGAGAAAGCCACCCCACACTGAGGACTGCAGTGCCAGCTTTCTACACAGCATTATCAAATGAACAGAATAATCATATGTGATCAAGTTTAAATCATGAATTTTGTAACTGGCATGACAAGAATACTTTATAATCTAGACCCATTTTGAAGTACCTTCATTGAGATCAAATATTTCTATTTTCCCAGTCACAGTAAGAAAGTACATGAAAGAATTTTTTGAAAGCCAAGACATTAAACTTACAACAGAAAATTTTCCATCTCCAAACCACATCACCCATCGCGTTCCTTCGGCCGCCCGACTTCGGCCAGTCATCCACCAGGACACAATGCGACCAGGCCACCATGAGAATCCCCTTAGCTTCCCCCAGACCAGTTCACCAATGCCAAATCCACGTCCATCCTGAAATGGCAAATGTTAATGAAGGAATTTTATCATTTGCAAAAAACTAGCGATGTGCAAGGATTGAGTCCTGGCGTTAAGCAGCCCTGCCATCCATTACATTGCTAAGAATGAGTAAAGTGTCATTTTTTGGGAAGTTTTTTAACTTTACTGAATGGAAGAATCTTAAAAATTATAGCACTGATGAGGTCACTAAACACATTAGAAGTATGTGAATGATAGCTTTTCTAAAAGACCGCAAGACCTAAAAGCAGATGTACGCCATTCAGCCCATCAAGTTCGCTCTGTCATTCAATGAGTTCATGGCTGATCTGTCAGACCACAACTTCACCTTCCGGCATTGGCCTCATAACGCTCAATTCCCTTACTGATTAAAAATCTTTCTCAGCCTTCAATATATTTAATGACCCAGCCTCAACAATCTTCTGGAGTAAAGCATTCCGCAGATTCACTGCCTTCTGAGAGAAGAAATTCCTCTTTAAACGTCTTAAATGTATGACACATTATTCTGAGGCTATGCCCTCTGGTCCTAGACTCCCTCACAAAGAGTAGGGCCCTGGGTAGTGTTGTCGAACCAAGACACCTATGGGTTCAGGTACTTAGTTTTTTGAAAGTTGCATCACAGGTAGGTGGGATAGTTAAGAAGGCTTTTAGCACGCTTGCCTTCATTGCTCAAACTATTGAGTATAGGAAAAAAACTAGGTAAAAACAATGACTGCAGATGCTGGAAACCAAGATTCTGGAGTAGAGTGGTGCTGGAAAAGCATAGCAGTTCAGGCAGCATCCGAGGAGCAGTAAAATCGACGTTTCGGGCAAAAGCCCTTCGTCAGGGATACCCTATTGAGTATAGGAGTTGGGATGTCATGTTGAGGTTGTACAGGAGATTTTGGAGTACTGAGTGCAGTTCTAGTCACCCTGCTATATAGGTATATTATTAAATTGGAGAGCGTTCAGAAAAAAATTTGCCAGGATGTTGCTAGGATTGAATGGTTTGAGTTATAATGATAGCTTGGATAGGCTGGGACTTTTTTCAATGGAGCTGAAAAATGTGTTGCTGGAAAAGCGCAGCAGGTCAGGCAGCATCCAAGGAGCAGGAGAATCGACGTTTCAAGCATAAGCCCTTCTTCAGGAAACATGTTTTTTCAATGGAGTGTGGGATGTTGAGGAGTGACCTTATAGAGATTTATAAAATCATGGGAGGCATAAATAGGGTGAATGACAAGGGTCTTTTCCCTAGGGTGGATGAGTTCAAAACCAGGGGGCATATCTTTAGGGTGACAGGAGAAAGATTTAAAAGGGGCTGAGGCGCAACTTTCACAGAGGGTGATTCATATGTGGAATTAACTGCCAAAGGAAGTGGTGGATGCAGGTGACAAAATGTATAAGGTATAAGCAGGTAGGGAAAGAGTTAAGTTTTGAGATTTGTGAAACAAGAGGTTAGCTGAGCATGACTCAGATCAGATAAGAACTTGCAGTTAATAATGGGGTACTGGAGGCCAGGGTAATGGGTTAACAAGGGGGAAAAGCAGTCATTATGTAAAGCCATTTAACAATATTGGAAGCATTCAGTATGTACGGTCAGTTAACAAGGGGAAAAATATCCATTATGTGAAGCCAGTTAACAAGGTTAAGACAATTCATTCTATAACAGCTAAAGGCTTAATCTCTACTACGGACACTCATTTATGGGCACCACGGTGGCTAGCACTGTTGCCTCACAGTGCCAGAGACCCGGGTTCAATTCCCGCCTCAGGCGACTCTCTGTGTGGAGTTTGCACATTCTCCCTGTGTCTGCATGGGTTTCCTCCGGGTGCTCCGGTTTCCTCCCACAATCCAAAAATGTGCAGGTCAGGTGAATTGGCCATGCTAAATTGTCCGTAGTGTTAGGTGAAGGGGTAAATGTAGGGGAATGGGTCTGGGTGGGTTGCAGGTCGGTGTGGCCTTGTTGGGCCGAAGGGCCTGCTTCCATGCTGTAAGTAATCTAATCATTGATTGTAACGGTCACCCAATCAATATGGATGTTGTCTTATCTGGATGCTCCTCCCTGTAAATGACAATATAATTCATTGAGAAACTGCTGTTTGACAGAAGACCGAGAACTCCTGTCCCTGTGCATATGGACGATTGTTCTCTCTCCCTACAGGGCCCGGAATAAAGATGAAGGAGGTAAAACTACACTGAGTCTTTTGCTTTGACTGAGGCGGGAACGGGACGATACAGGTACAGTTATAACATAACATTTAAAAGACATTTGGACAATGCATAAATTGGAAAGGTCCAGAGGGATATGGGCCAAATGCAGGCAGGTGGGACTAGTTTAGTTTGGGAAACTGGGTTAGCATGGAGGAGTTGAAGCCAAGGGTCTGTTTCTGTGCTGTCTGACTCTATAACCTTTCGAATCCTCGATTCAGTATTTTCCAATGGAGTCATCAATTCTAATCTGAATTCCATGCTCTTTTGTCAAAATAAACAAAATAATGTTAAAAGCATGTATTTATATAGCAACTTTTAACAGAAGGTCTAAATGTTGACACTAACATGTGGTGTTATGACACGTGGTAATTTTAACCCCTCTACTCATTTAAACACAGAGAAGCTCACCTCATGCTGTAATCTGTTAAATTTCGAGGGGCAAAGAACTATCCCAGGGGTCATTATTTAGATGAAAAATCATCTATTTTATTCTTTTAAGTCCAATAGAGAGAATTAAAACAACTATTTACTACTCCTTTCTCTTAAACCTATCTGTTAACTCCCACTCTACGATACTGGTCTGATAAAAATAAAAACCCTGATTAAGATTTACAAAGAAAATCCGTTGCTTCCAATGCGGTCTCCTCTACATTGGGGAGACTGGGCGCCTCCTAGCAGAGCGCTTTAGGGAACATCTCCAGGACACCCGCACCAATCAACCACATCGCCCCGTGGCCCAACATTTCAACTCCCCCTCCCACTCTGCCGAGGACCTGGAGGTCCTGGGCCTCCTTCACCGCCGCTCCCTCACCACCACACGCCTGGAGGAAGAACGCCTCATCTTCCGCCTTGGAACACTTCAACCCCAGGGCATCAATGTGGACTTCAACAGCTTCCTCATTTCCCCTTTCCCCACCTCACCCTAGTTCTAAACTTGCAGCTCAGTAACTGTCCCCAAAACTTGTCCGGACTTGTCCTACCTGCCTATCTTCTTTTCCACCTATCCACTCCACCCTCTCCTCCCTGACCTATCACCTTCATTCCCTCCCCCACTCCCCTATTGTACTCTATGCTACTTTCTCCCCACCCCCACCCTCCTCTAGCTTATCTCTCCACGCTTCAGGCTCACTGCCTTTATTCCTGATGAAGGGCTTTTGCCCGAAACGTCAATTTCGAAGCTACTTGGATGCTGCCTGAACTGCTGTGCTCTTCCAGCACCACTAATCCAGAATCCCCTTTCCTGATAAGACCTTCCCTCCAGATCAGGCAACATCCTGGTAAATCTCCTCTGCACCTTTTCCAATGCTTCCACATCCTTCCCGAAATATGGGGACCAGAACTGGACACAAAACTCCAAGTGTGACTGTACTAGCACTTTGTATATTTGCAGCATGACATTACTGCTGTAGAACTCAATCCCTCTACCAATATAAATCTAACACACTATATGCCTTCTTAACGACTACAGGCTGAATATTTTCCATCAACCACCACTCGCTACCTTCTTACAGAAAAGCAGTTTCCAATCCAAACTGTTAAATCACCCTCTATCCCATACCTCTGCACTTTCTCCAACAGCCTACCACGTGGAACTTTATCAAATGCTTTACTGAAGTCCACGTACACTACGTCAACTGCCCTACCCTCATCTACATGTTTGGTCACCTTCTCAAAAAACTCAATGAGGTTTGTGAGACATAACTGCCCTTGACGAAACCATGTTGTCTATCTGCAATCAAATTGTTGCTTGCTAGATAATTATAAAGCTTATCTCTTCAATGATTTAGTGAAGGATAATATTGGTCAGAACACCAGCTCCTCTGCAAAGTAGAGATCTTCTAAGTTCACTTTAAAAGGCTGAGGAGCTGTGATCTAATGTAAGAACTATGTTTTGGAAATATTCAAGGGTAGGTTAGGGGACCATTCCATTGAAAACACAATTTTTCTTGTGAAAACCAGGAAGAATGTTAGCGACAGGTGGACCTAGGGAATCCCGTAGCAATACCATCTCTTTACACAGATGGTGTCATTAAAGCTGAAACCAATAATGTGAGTTGCGAAGTTTATAGATTCAATGAATATAGACTCAGAAAATAGCAGAGTATTTGGATCACCATAATATAGAGATGCCAGGCAAAAGTCTACACATTTCTACAGCAGTAAATTAGAGACTAGGCTTGCAAATTCCTAGCGCATCTTAACACGCTCCATACTACACTCAAGTTAACCTTTGAAGTGGAATAGTTTAACAAACTCTCTGATTCCAATTCCATTGTATAACTGGCTAGTTGAGAAACGCACCAATGTTGTCTATAATTGTCTACTGCAAGCCTACCTTCACAAGTCAACATACACTGACAGCCCAAGGCGCAATGTGATTGGTCTTATCAAAGCTTCCATCTACAGGGTCTGAGCTATTTACCAAGCTAGTTTAACACCAAAATAGGATACAAAGCTATCTTGTAGAGTAACTATTTCAATCAAAAAATTGCTCATTGCACATACTCACTATTGGTACTAGGGTGGCCACTTTCAGACTTAAAAAGAATGTCTATTTCAAATTACTTTGGAAATTTAAGATGTCTTCAAAATTTGAGTAACACAGTGTAATATTAGCCATTTCAAGCTGCAACCATATAGCAGCAGGTTGAGTGCATTTTCCATTAACAAGAGAGTGCCATCAAGCCAAAAGAATCTTCTGCCTATCAAGCAAATGAGTAATGTAGGTCAGCAAGTTCTCAGTTAAAGTTGTGGCTGCAATTCTGAAAATCATGACTTGAACTGAACCTAGGCTTCTGTAAAAGTCAATGTTAAAACTGGTTCCTTCAGAATTTCTTGCTTGAAAAAAAGGTTCAAGCTAAGTAATTCAGCACCTTTCTCAGTGAAAACTTTAAAACATGATATAGTTGAAATGGTGCACACAGTCTTAAATGCCTATATTCATAAACAAAACACCTCAAAAATAAAATTAAAGACTAAAATAAAACTATAAATATAAATACAGCAAATCCACGACCACTTCCATCTAGGACAAGAATCCCAAATAGATGGGAACACCTCACCTGCAAGCTCCCTCCAAGCCACTCACCATCCTGACTAGGAAATGTATCACCATTCCTTCAGTGTTGCTGGGTCAAAATCCTGGAATTCCCTTCCTAAGGGCATTGAGGGTCAACCTACTGCATATGGACTACAACTATTTGAGAAAGCAGCTCACCACCACCTTAAGGGGCAACTACGGATGGGCAATACAGGCCAGCCAGTGACACCCAGATCCATGTAAGAAAACAAAATGGTTACACTCACCTGATAAAGTTCTAATTAACCAGGCTCCATCTGGTGCCTGTACCTGCAATGACCAATGTCTACTACTAGAGGAAGCCTCGGACATCAGTGCAAGTTCAGAACAGGAGCCAGGAGGTAACTGGACACTAGAAACTTCAATGGTTACCAAAAGAAAAGGCAGGAACAGAGCTGGATTTGGAATGGGTCAAGAGGTTAGGGGCAAGGACAGAGGTAGGAAGGCCAGTGACATGTCAGTGAGAATGCCTGATGAAGGGCTTTTGCCTGAAATATCAATTTTCCTGCTCCTCGGATACTGCCTAGGCTGCTGTGGTTTTCCAGCACCATACTTTTGATAGTGAGATGTCAGGACTGAGTGTGGCTGCAAACACATTAGGTGCCAGGCAATTCAGCAATGTGACCAAACAAGTGGTGGATTGAATCAAACAGCACAAACCTTTTTGGAGCAAGTGAGGACTGCAGATGCTGGAGATCAGAGCTGAAAAATGTGTTGCTGGAAAAGCAGGTCAGGCAGGAGAATCGGCGGAGGTGAAGGAATTGGGAATATGCGCCTCCGCTGCATCTGCTCCCAGGAGGACCAGTTCCAATACCGAACAACCCAGATGGCCTCCTTCTTCAAAGACCGCAATTTCCCCTCAGATGTGGTTGATGATGCTCTTCACCGCATCTCCTCCACTTCCCGCTCCTCCACCCTTGATCCCCGCTCCTCCAATCACCACCAGGACAGAACCCCACTGGTTCTCACCTTTCACCCCACCAACCTCCAGATACATCGTATCATCCTTTGTCATTTCCGCCACCTCCAAACAGACCCCACCACCAAGGATATATTTCCCTCCCCTCCCCTATCAGGGTTCCGGAAAGACCACTCCCTCCGCGACTCCCTCGTCAGGTCCACACCCCCCTCCAACCCAACCTCCACTCCCGGCACCTTCCCCTGCAACCGCAAGATATGCAAAACTTGCGCCCACACCTCCCCTCTCACTTCCCTCCAAGGCCCCAAAGGATCCTTCCATATCCGTCACAAATTCACCTGCACCTCCACACACATCATTTACTGCATCTGCTGCACCCGATGTGGCCTCCTCTATATTGGGGAGACAGGCCGCCTACTTGCGGAACGTTTCAGGGAATACCTCTGGGACAGCCGGACCAACCAACCCAACCGCCCCGTGGCTCAACACTTCAACTCCCCCTCCCACTCCACCAAGGACATGCAGGTCCTTGGCCTCCTCCATCGCCAGACCATGGCAACACGACGCCTGGAGGAAAAGCGCCTCATCTTCCACTTAGGAACCCTCCAACCACAAGGGATGAATGCAGATTTCTCCACCTTCCTCATTTCCCCTCCTCCCACCTTTTCTCAATCCCAACCCTCGAACTCAGCACCGCCTTCTTGACTTGCAATCTTCTTCCTGACCTCTCCGCCCCCAACCCCTCTCCGGTCTATCACCCTCACCTTAACCTCCTTCCACCTATCGCATTCCCAATGCCCCTCCCCCAAGTCCCTCCTCCCTACCTTTTATCTCAGCCTGCTTGGCACACCCTCCTCATTCCTGAAGAAGAGCTTATGCCCGAAACGTCAATTCTCCTGCTCCTTGGTTGCTGCCTGACCTGCTGCGCTTTTCCAGCAAAACATTTTTCAGCACAAACCGGTTGACTGTTTGTAAAATGCAGAGTACTGATTGTGCTCAATTGATGCTTACAAAATTCAGAACATACACAAAGTTATTCTGATGGACAGAGAGTTGGTCCTGCAGCAAAGATGGGATTTACATATTGGAAACAAAAACCGAAGTTGCTGGAAAAGCTCAGCAGGTCTGGCAGCATCTGTGAAGAGAAATCAAAGTTGACATTCGGTTCCAGTGACCATTCCTCAGGACTGATACAGTTCTGAGGAAGGGTCACCGGACCAAAAATGTTAACGCTGATTTCTCTTTACAGATGCTGCCAGACCTGCTGAGATTTTCTAACAACTCCTGCTTTTGTTTCCAATTTACAGCACCCACAGTTCTTTTAGTTTTTGTTTACACATTGGAACCCTGCGGAATATCTGATGGAGGGAACTGTCTGGGAAACTGAAGCTTCCAATGGGCAATTTCCCTGAACCTGGAGGCTGTTTATATTGAAGAATTCAGAGGGTTTCGCAGCAGTTAATATAGTTACTCGCAGAAAGTTAGACAATTAAAAATCTAGCCAAACTTCTAGGTAAATATTAAGCTGATTGCTACCCCTCAATACATCACGAACAAATACTGCTGGCATCATTCATAAAAGTGTTGTGCAAAAAATAAAATTGACAATGGGAACATGCATGCAACAAGGATCTCTTGCTCCACACCTCCTCCTCCCCCCCCCCCCCCACCCCCCGCCCCCCCCCCCCACCTCTCTCTCTCACACACACACACACACCAGCAACAGCAGTTAGCCATGGAAGTCAATGCTAGAAGTTTAACCCCAAAATCTGGTTGCATAGGATGTTTAACGATATCATCTGGTCAAGGTTAATGAACATATTTCAAATAACATATCCTGCAAACAGCAACATTAGGCTCATCCATTGCTCAAATCACCATACTGTCAATACTCAACTAACTTTTCTGACTCATATCTAGTATTTTTGCATTCAGCTCACCCTAACTCACACTGTGTCAAGTCTCTCAGCCACATGTCACTTGCACATCTTCTTCAATCATGACCAGTGAAATAGACTGAACTATACTTATGACACACCATTTCCTAGCTCTTGGTAACCCACAATGGAGCACATTACTGAAGGTAGCAGGAACTGACGAGGGCTAACTGTTCCTGCTATACAGGAGAGAGTGCTGCTCATTCTCCTGGAGTTCAGAGAGGTAGTGCTCGCTATCTAGGCTGAATCTACTGATGATGATGAGGTCTCTTCCTGCCTCATGAGGCATGGTGACCCTCAGGTTAAATCACTACTCGTCATCTCTCTATGGAGAGAGTGGCCTTATGATCTGGTAAGAACACAGCGACTTGAATCATCCTTCTTCTCCTTTATAGTCTAGGTAGACATGAACTCTGTTCCATGTCCATGCCATTTTCCTGCAACACAATCCTACCAAATTGGCTTTTGTTCTCACCCCCCACCCCCTCCCCCACCAAACAGATACCATGTGCAACCCAGCCAGATTATAACGAAAAGACCAAGAAGACAGTGAAGATGACCAATAGTTACATTGTTTGACATTGTGACTGCTCCAAAGTTTACACTGAGCATATCATAATGGACAGTACAGCAACAAGATTTTCAGATGGTGAGACATTGGGCACAACGCACTGCACCAGAACAAAAGTCAAAGATAGTGCAAATGCTATCTTGCTGGAGAGTGAGAACTCAGATGAGGAGTTTAATGGTTTAGGCTACAGAAGACAGCTAATAGAAAAGGAAATCTGAAATAAGAACAGAAGAGACTGGAATCAATCGAAAGGGTCACAGTCCTGAAATGTTAACTGTTTCCCTTCCAAAGCTGTTACAGGATGTGCTGAGTATTTCCAGGATTTCCTGGTTTTACTACAAAGTAAGGCTTGTGAGCCAGACAATGAAATACTTGGTGCAAAAAGAAGTCTATCAGAAAGCTCTGTTCAATATCAAGGAGCATGGAAGATTCTGGTAGAAACTTAGCACAGAGTTTTGTGCAGAGACTGCAGTCAGCCAATCATTTTCAGTATGGACATAGCGATCAATTCCATCAGAACACCTGACCAAATCAACCAGAATGCAACACTGGACAGTCAATGACTCAGCTTCTGTTGCAGGACAAGCAACTTCCACAGTAAGTCTCAGTATGCCAGTGACCCTCTGAAACCACGAGCAGGAACCAATGAGTCTTTTTCTGAGTGGCAGGCAGTGACTAATGGGGTACTGCAAGGATTGGTGTTTCGGTCCCACTATTCACGATATATATAAATGACTGGAAAGTGGGAATCAAATGCAACATTTCTTAGTTTGCTGATGACAAAGGATTATGATTTGTGATGAGTATGCAAGAAAGTTTCAAGGTGATGTAGACAAGCTGAGTGAATGGACAAATACATGGCAGATGTAGTACAATGTGAAGTTATACACTTCGGTGCAAACAACAGGAGAGTATTATGCAAATGTGAAATGCTGAAAAATGGTACACCAGCCAATGAAAATAAACAGGTAGGTTCAGCAAGCAATTAGAAAAGCCTTCATTGCAAGAACATTTGAGCTCAAAAGTAACTGTCTTACTCCATTTATATAGGGCCATGGTGTGCAGGTTTGGTATAAGAAAGGATACCATACCAAGAGCACTGTTTGCAGTGTTGATCTCCCTGTAGAAGCAAGGATATACTTGCTATTAAGGGAGTGCAGAGGAGGTTCATGACACTGACATGGGAATACCAGGACTTTCCAATAAGGAAAGATCAGATCTACTGACCCTGTATTTAGTAGAGTTTAGAAGGATGAGGGGGGATGTGGTTGAAACATGAACTCTAACAGGCATGGACAGACCAGATGCAGAGAGGATATTTTCCCTGTTTTGGGAGTCTAGATCCAAGGGTCAGTCTTAGGATATGAGGTGGGCTATTTAGAGCCGAGTAGGAAAAACTTCCTTTACTCGGACAAGATAGTGAATCAGTGGAATTCTCTACCACAGAGGGCTGTGAAGGCCAAATTAGTGAATATATTCAAGAAAGTAAGAAATAATGTTTTTAAATTTTAAAAGCATCAAATGGTACAGGAAGAGGCCATGAAACTGAGGATATGACATTGAGATAGAGGATTGTCAATTCATCAAAAGTTTTCAGAATTTTACAAACTTATATTTATCCTCTTTTGAGCCTTTGCTCCAGTGGAAAGTGATCCAATATCTTAAGTCTTTTCTCCTGAAGCCAGTTCTCCACTGTTGCCATCATCCTGATCAAACTAGGTTGTACCTCCTCTAGGTTAGTAAAGCCCATTCTGTAAAGTGATGTCCAAAACTACTTCAACTAATTTTGTACAAATATATGCCCTCACTACTTTTTTCAAGACCTCATTTATGAAAATGCTTCTGAACTTTCTATGGCTTTACCCACATGTATCCAGGATTTCAGGGGACATGTCATTAACCTCTACATTTTTGCACTTCTCCATTGGTCATATACTCCCTCTTAGAGTCATACAGTTACACAGCGCAGAAGCAGACTCTTCAGTCCAATTCATCTGCGCTGACCAGATATCCTAAATTGATTTTTTCCCATTTGCCAGAATTTAAACCATATCCCTCTAAACTCTTCCTATTCATATACTCATCCAAATGCCTTTCAAATATTGAATCTGTACCAGCCTCCACCATGTCTTCTGGCAGTTTGTTCCATATATACCACCCTCTATGTGAAAAAGTTGCCCCTCAGATCCCTTTTAAATTTTTCCCCTCTCACCATAAACCTATGCCCGCTTGTTTTGGACTTCCCCACCCTATAAAAAAGACTTTGGCTATTCACTCTATCCATGCCCTTCATGATTTTATAAACCTCTGAAAGGTTGCCCCAAGCCTCCGACATTCCTGGGAAAACATCCCCAGCCTATTCAGCCTCTCCTCATAGCGCAAACCCTCCACTCCAAGTAGCGTCCTTCTAGGTCTTTTCTGAACCCTTTCAAGTCTAACAACATCTTTCCTATAGCAAGAAAGTTCAGAAAATTTCTTTGCAAATTAAGTTGATCCAAAACACAGCTCTACAAAACTTCACTGAACACCAGGCACCGGATTTAATGCTTCCACTTCCCAACAATAATTATTTTAAATTTACACTATTTTAGCTAACTTCTAGCCCATGCCGTTTTTTAACTGCTAAGAAGCAATTAGGTGTTGTACAACTGAGAGTTTCGCCAAAACTTCCAGGAAACATAAGTAGATGATATCCATCACTCCAGCATTTTATCATATCCACAAAAATGAAACTGAGCTAATTAACCATTGCCCATTCTGCCCAAATCAAATTACAATGTTGTGCTGTTTTGTTTATAGCATCTCTCTTTTTATTCTCCCTTTCTCTCTTGCTATTTCAAAACTTGCTATAAATTCTGTGTCTTACAATTGTGTCCTCCACAATCACCTGATGAAGGAGCGGTGCTCCAAAAGCTAGTTCTTCCAATTAAACCTATTGGACTATAACCTGGTGTTGTGTGATTTGTAACTTTGTACATCCCAGTCCAACACCGGCACCTCCAAATCACGATATTCACCATGTTATTGTAAGTGAAACCAGAGAAGAAATAACTGGATAGGTGCTACCACAATATCAGGTGCATGTCAAGTAGTGTTCACAGGTGAAACATTCCTTTTCAATATTGCTTACAATTCTAGAGTTGTTAATTTTCACAAGGCAGTGAGTACATTGTGTAAACATCTATTGTGTACTGCAAGAGGGAGCATATTAAGTAATAATTAACTAGTCATTACAGAATAGCTCATTTGACAGCTCAACACATCTGGCAGGAGAAAATAAAGAATTAATTCCTATTCACAAATGCTCTTACCATAAATCTAACCATTTAAGGTGACATTGTCCTAAATCTCAAGAGAAATATATTCCCTGGTTGATTCTCACAATTTATGAAAAATAAGTATGAGAACATTGTTCCTTTTTAAAAATTATTTGTTCCTTTTCCAGGTCAAACTGTTGGTTGCGATGGAAGATATCTTACTCTCAGACAATCACCAATGCTGGCTTTTTCTATACAGATTGTCCCACGAAGAACACAGTGGAAAAATCTTTTGACTATTTTTCCACAGTCACACTCCAATGCTTTGGCTTCTGATCAATGGCAACTTCAGCCACAGTGACTGAGATTAACTAACTAGCAGAACGTGGGGATAAAAATTGTGTCTCACCATTCAGTGGTAGGCACTGACATTTCAAAAATCAGCAACACATATAAAATCGTGCTTCCCAATGTTACCTGATTTTAACACCCAGACATCTGCAAAACAATGATACACCTGTACAAAATTCAGTTTAAAAGATCAAATATAATGCATCAACATTTAGTTGAAATGTATTTTTATTAGCACTTTGTAAAAGTGCAAAAATGTTATGTACTCATCCCAATTTTTAACAATCAATCCATATTCGACAGTTAAAGAAGATAAGTGAAGGCCCGCTACAAACAGTCTAAGATTCAAAAATCAAACCTATTCACACCTTTACCACAGGCAAAAATTAGCAGCCTCTTTCCCTACTCCCACATTAACACACACTCCCCCTCCCTCTCCCCCACCCCGTCAACACTATTTGTACACACCCTCTCTCCCCATCAACAGTATTTAACCCCCGCTCCCAATCAACAGTATCTAATAGCCTACTCTGTCCACATTAACAGAATCAAACCCCCTGTCCCCACTATTATCTCACCCCCATCCCCATTAACATTATCTAACCCCCTCCCCGTCACCATTAACAGTATCTAACACCCCCATCCCCATTAACGGTATCTAACCCCCCCCCCCGCCGTCCCCATTAACAGTATCTAACCCCCATCCCCATTAACAGTATTTAACACCCCCTCCCCGTCCCCATTAACAGCATCTAACCCCTGTCCCCGTCCCCATTAACAGTATCTCCCACGTCCCCGTCCCCATTAACAGTATCCCCCCCTCCACCATCCTCATTAACAGTATCTAACCCCCGTCCACGTCCCCATTAACACTATCAAACCCCCCCTCCCCGTCTCAATTAACAGAATCTCCCCCGTCCCCATTAACAGTATCCAACACCCCCATCCCCATTAACAGTATCTCCCCAACACCCCCCCCATCCCCATTAACAGTATCTAACTCGCCTGGCTCCATTAATAGTAGCACACACCTCCCCCGTCCCCATTAACACTATCTCCCCCCCCGTCCTCATTAACATTATCCCCCCCCGTCCCCATTAACAGTATCTCCCCTCATCCCCATTAACAGTATCTCCCCCGTCCCCATTAACAGTATCATCCCCCCTCCCCACCAACAGTACCGCCCCCATCCCCTGTCCTCATTAACTGTATCTCCCACACGCCCCCATTAACAGTATCTACCCCCTTCCCCGTCCCCATTAACAGTATTTCTCCCCCCCTTCCCTGTCTCCATTAACAGTATCTCCCCCCGTCCCCATTAACACTACCTAACCCCACCGTCCCCATTAACAGTATCTCCCCCCCTCCAACGTCCCCATTAACAGTATCTCCCTCCCTCCAACGTCCCCATTAACAATATCTCCCCCACATCCCCATTAACAGTATCTTCCCCCTCCCCGTCCCCATTAACAGTATCTCACCACTCTCCCCCGTCCCCATTAACAGTATCTCACCCCTTCCCCCGTCCCCATTAACACTATCGTCCCCCTCCCCGTCCCCATTAACAGTATTTCTCCCCCATCTCCATTAACAGTACTGCCCCTCCCCATTAACACTATCTAACCCCTCCCTTTCCCCATTAACAGTATCTCCCACCTCCCCGTTAACAGTATCTAAACCCCCGTCCCGATTAACAGTATCGCCCGCCTCCCCCCTCCCCCGTCCCCATTAACAGTGTCTCCCCTCGTCCCCATTAACAGTATCGCCCCCATCCCCTGTCCCCATTAACAGTATCTCCCACATGCCCCCATTAACAGTTTCTACCCCCTTCCCTGTCCCCATTAACAGTATCTCCCCCCCTTCCCTGTCCCCATTAACAGTATCTCCCCCCCTTCCCCGTCCCCATTAACAGTATCTCCCCCCCTTCCCTGTCCCCATTAACAGTATCTCCCCCCCTTCCCTGTCCCCATTAACAGTATCTCCCCCCCTTCCCCATCCCCATTAACAGTATCTCCCCCCCTTCCCTGTCCCCATTAACAGTATCTCCCCCCCTTCCCTGTCCCCATTAACAGTATCTCCCCCCCTTCCCTGTCCCCATTAACAGTATCTCCCCCCCTCCCCATTAACAGTACCGCCCCCATCCCCTGTCCCCATTAACAGTATCTCCCACACGCCCCCATTAACAGTTTCTACCCCCTTCCCCGTCCCCATTAACAGTATCTCCCCCCCCTTCCCTGTCTCCATTAACAGTATCTCCCCCCGTCCCCATTAACACTACCTAACCCCAACGTCCCCATTAACAGTATCTCCCCCCCTCCAACGTCCCCATTAACAATATCTCCCCCACATCCCCATTAACAGTATCTCACCGCTCTCCCCTGTCCCCATTAACAGTATCTCACCCCCTCCCCATTAACAGTACCTCCCCCTCCCCCGTCCCCATTAACAGTATTTCTCCCCCATCTCCATTAACAGTACTGCCCCTCCCCATTAACACTATCTAACCCCTCCCTTTCCCCATTAACAGTATCTCCCACCTCCCCGTTAACAGTATCTAAACCCCCGTCCCGATTAACAGTATCGCCCGCCTCCCCCCTCCCCCGTCCCCATTAACAGTGTCTCCCCTCGTCCCCATTAACAGTATCGCCCGCCTCCCCCCTCCCCATTAACAGTATCGCCCCCATCCCGCGTCCCCATTAACGGTACCTCCCCCTTCCCCATTAACAATATCTCTCCCCGTCCCCGTTAACAGTATCTCTCCCCTCCCCATCCCCATTAACAGTATCTCCCCATCCCCATTAACAGTATGTCCCCTGCCCCCGTCTCCATTAACAGTATGTCCCCTGCCCCCGTCCCCATTAACACTATCTAACCCCTCCAACGTCCCCATTAACAATATCTTCCCCATTAACAGTATCTCCCCCCTTCCCTGTCCCCATTAACAGTATCTAACCCTCCCGTCCCCATGAACAGTACCTAACCCCTCCCCCGTCCCCATTAACAGTATCCCCCCTCCTCCCCATTAACAGTATCTCCCCCCCTCCACATTAACAGAATCTCCCCCACCCCGTCCCCATTAACAGTATCTCCCCCATCACCATTAACAGTATACCCCCCCCCCACCGTCCCCATTAACAGTATCTAACCCCTCCTCCTCGTCTCCATTAACAGTATCTACACCCACCTCCCCGTCCCCATTAACACTATCAAACCCCCCCTTCCCGTTCCCATTAACAGAATCTCCCCAGTACGCATTAACAGTACCGCCACCCCCACATTAACAGTATTTCCCCTATCCCCGTCCCCATTAACAGTATCTCCCCCCACCCCGTCCCCATTAACAGTACCTCACCCTACCCCCCTCCCCATTAACAATATCTCCCCCGCCCCATTAACAGTATCTCCCACCTCCCCGTCCCCATTAACAGTATCTCCCCCCCATCCTCATTAACAGTATCTCGCCCTCCCCCATCCCCATTAACAGTATCTCGCCCTCCCCCATCCCCATTAACAGTATCTCCTCCCCCTCCCTGTCCCCATTAACAGTATCTCCCCTCCCCAACCTCATTAACAGTATCACCACCCTTCTCCATTAACAGTATCTCCCCCCTCCCCGTCCCCATTAACAGTAACTCCCCCCTTCCCCTTCCCCATTAACAGTATCTCCCCATCCCCCGCCCCCATTAACAGTATCTTCCCCCTCCACTGTCCGCCGTCCCCATCAACTGTATCTCCCCCTTCCCTGTCCCCATTAACAGTATCTCCCGTGTCCCCCGTCCCCATTAACAGTATCTCCCCATCCCCATTAACAGTATCTAACCCCCCCCGTCCCCATTAACAGTATCTAACCCCCCGTCCCCCATTAACAGTATCTAACCCCCCGTCCCCCATTAACAGTACCTCCCCCCGTCCCCATTATCAGTATCTCCCCCCTCCACCGTCCCCATTAACAGTATCTCCCCCCACCACCGGCCCATTGACAATTTCTCCCCCCTCTCCCGTCCCCATTGACAGTATCTCACCCCTCCTCCGTCCCCATTTAGTATCTTCCCCCCCTCCCCCGTCCCCAATAACAGTATCTCCCCCTCCTCCCCGTCCCCATTAACAGTATCTCCCCCCTCTCCTGTCCCCATTAACAGTATCTCCCCCCTCTCCTGTCCCCATTAACAGTATCTAACCCTCCCGTCCCCATGAACAGTACCTAACCCCTCCCCCTTCCCCATTAACAGTATCTCCCCTCTCCCCCGTCCCCATTAACAGTATCTCCCCCCACTCCTGTCCCCATTAACAGTATCTCCCCCCTCTCCTGTCCCCATTAACAGTATCTCCCCCCTCTCCTGTCCCCATTAACAGTATCTAACCCTCCCGTCCCCATGAACAGTACCTAACCCCTCCCCCGTCCCCATTAACAGTATCCCCCCTCCTCCCCATTAACAGTATCCCCCCTCCTCCCCATTAACAGAAATCCCCCACCCCGTCCCCATTAACAGTATCTCCCCCATCACCATTAACAGTATACCCCCCCCCACCGTCCCCATTAACAGTATCTAACCCCTCCTCCTCGTCTCCATTAACAGTATCTACACCCACCTCCCCGTCCCCATTAACACTATCAAACCCCCCCTTCCCGTTCCCAATAACAGAATCTCCCCAGTACGCATTAACAGTACCGCCACCCCCACATTAACAGTATTTCCCCTATCCCCGTCCCCATTAACAGTATCCCCCCCCACCCCGACTCCATTAACAGTATCTCCCCCCTCCCCATTAACAATATCTCCCCCCCACGTCCCCATTAACAGTATTTCCCCCCCACGTCCCCATTAACAGTATCTCGCCCTCCCCCATCCCCATTAACAGTATCTCCCCATCCCCCGCCCCCATTAACAGTATCTCCCCATCCCCCGCCCCCATTAACAGTATCTTCCCCCTCCACTGTCCGCCGTCCCCATCAACTGTATCTCCCCCTTCCCTGTCCCCATTAACAGTATCTCCCGTGTCCCCCGTCCCCATTAACAGTATCTCCCCATCCCCATTAACAGTATCTAACCCCCCCGTCCCCATTAACAGTATCTAACCCCCCCGTCCCCCATTAACAGTATCTAACCCCCCGTCCCCCATTAACAGTACCTCCCCCCGTCCCCATTAACAGTATCTCCCTCCTCCACCGTCCCCATTAACAGTATCTCCCCCTTCGCCATTAACAGTATCTCCCCTCCTCTGCCGTCCCCATTATCAGTATCTCCCCCCTCCACCGTCCCCATTAACAGTATCTCCCCCCACCACCGCCCCCATTGACAATTTCTCCCCCCTCTCCCGTCCCCATTGACAGTATCTCACCCCTCCTCCGTCCCCATTTAGTATCTTCCCCCCCTCCCCCGTCCCCAATAACAGTATCTCCCCCTCCTCCCCGTCCCCATTAACAGTATCTCCCCCCTCCCCATTAACAGTATTTCCCCCCCACGTCCCCATTAACAGTATTTCCCCCCAACGTCCCCATTAACAGTATTTCCCCACAACGTCCCCATTAACAGTATCTCCCCCCAACGTCCCCATTAACAGTATCTCCCCACCCCCCACGCCCCCATTAACAGTATCTCTCCCCATCCCCATGAACAGTATCTCCCCTTCCCGTCCTCATTAACAGTATCCCCCCCCCGTCCCCATTAACAGTACCCCCCCCTTCCCCATTAACAGTATCTCCCCCCTCCCCATTAACAGTATCTCCCCTCTCCCCCGTCCCCATTAACAGTATCTCCCCTCTCCCCCGTCCCCATTAACAGTATCTCCCCCCTCTCCTGTCCCCATTAACAGTATCTCCCCCCTCTCCTGTCCCCATTAACAGTATCTCCCCCCCCTCCTGTCCCCATTAACAGTATCTCCCCCCCCTTCCCTGTCCCCATTAACAGTATCGCCCCCCTCCCCTGTCCCCATTAACAGTATCGCCCCCCCCTCCCCTGTCCCCATTAACAGTATCTCCCCCCTCCCCTGTCCCCATTAACAGTATCGCCCCCCCTCCCCTGTCCCCATTAACAGTATCTCCCCCCCTTCCCTGTCCCCATTAACAGTATCGCCCCCCCCCTCCCCTGTCCCCATTAACAGTATCGCCCCCCCTCCCCTGTCCCCATTAACAGTATCGCCCCCCTCCCCTGTCCCCATTAACAGTATCGCCCCCCCTCCCCTGTCCCCATTAACAGTATCGCCCCCCCTCCCCTGTCCCCATTAACAGTATCTCCCCCCCCTTCCCTGTCCCCATTAACAGTATCGCCCCCCCCTCCCCTGTCCCCATTAACAGTATCGCCCCCCTCCCCTGTCCCCATTAACAGTATCGCCCCCCCCCGTCCCCATTAGCAGTATCTAACCTCCCCGTCCCCATTAACAGTATCAAACACCCCCGCCCAATTAACAGTATGTAACATCCCGTCCCCATTAACAGTACCTCCCCCCCGTCCCCAGTAACAATATCTCCCCGCCTCTCCGTCCCCATTAACAGTATCTTCCCCCCTCCCCGTCTCCATTAACAATTTCTCCCAGCCCCCGTCCCCATTAACCTTATCTTCCCCCTCCACTGTACCCGTTAACAGTATCTCCCCCCTCCACCGTCCCCATTAACAGTATCTCCCTCCCGTCCACATTACAAGTATCTCCCCCCCGTCCCCAATAACCGTATCTCCTCTCTCCACCGTCACCATTAACAGTATCTGCCCCCTCCACCGTCCCCATTAACAGTATCACCCCCCGTCCACATTAAAAGTATCTCTCCCCTCCCGTCCCCATCACCAGTATCTCCCCCCCCCCGTCCCCATCACCAGTATCTCCCCCCCTCCTCCGTCCCCATCACCAGTACCTCCCCCCCTCCTCCGTCCCCATCACCAGTACCTCCCCCCCTCCTCCGTCCCCATCACCAGTACCTCCCCCCTCCCCAACACCAATATCTCTCCCCTCCCCAACACCAGTATCTCCCCTCCACCGTCCCCATCACCAGTATCTCCCCCTTCCCCGTCCCCATCACCAGTACCTCCCCCCTCCCCGTCCCCATCACCAGTATCTCCCCCCCCGTCCCCATCACCAGTATCTCCCCCCTCCCCCGTCCCCATCACCAGTATCTCCCCCCTCCCCATTGACAGTGTCTCCCCTGTCCCCATTAACAGTGTCTCCCCCCCACATCCCCATTAACAGTATCTACCCCCCCAGTCCCCTTTAACAGTATCTCTCCCCCCTCCCCGTCCCCATTAACAGTATCTCTCCCCCGTCCCCATTAACGGCATCTCCCCCCCTCCGTCCCCATTAACAGTATCTACCCCCCCAGTCCCCTTTAACAGTATCTCTCCCCCCTCCCCGTCCCCATTAACAGTATCTCTCCCCCCTCCCCGTCCCCATTAACAGTATCTCTCCCCCCTCCCCATTAACAGTATCTCCCCCCTCTCCGTCCCCATTAACAGTATCTCCCCCCAGTCCCCATTAACAGTATCTCCCCCCACCACGTCCTCATTAACAGTATCTCCCACCATGTCCCCATTAACAGTATCTCTCCCCCCTCCCCATTAACAGTATCTCCCCCCTCTCCGTCCCCATTAACAGTATCTCCCCCCAGTCCCCATTAACAGTATCTCCCCCCACCACGTCCTCATTAACAGTATCTCCCACCATGTCCCCATTAACAGTATCTCTCCCCCCTCCCCATTAACAGTATCTCCCCCCTCTCCGTCCCCATTAACAGTATCTCCTCCCAGTCCCCATTAACAGTATCTCCGCCCCCCACTCCCCATTAACAGTATCTGCCCCCCCAACTCCCCATTAACAGTATCTCCCCCCCAGTCCCCATTAACAGTATCTCCCACCATGTCCCCATTAACAGTATCTCCCCCCCAGTCCCCATTAACAGTATCTCCCCCCCAGTCCCCATTAACAGTATCTCTCCCCCCTCTCCGTCCCCATTAACAGTATCTCCCCCCTCTCCGTCCCCATTAACAGTATCTCCCCCCCAGACCCCTTAACAGTATCTCCCCCCAGTCCCCATTAACAGTATCTCCCCCCCAGTCCCCATTAACAGTATCTCCCCCCCAGTCCCCATTAACAGTACCTTCCCCCCAGTTCCCACTAACAGTATCTCGCCCCCAGTCCCCATTAACAGTATCTTCCCCCCAGTCCCCATTAACAGTATCTTCCCCCCAGTCCCCATTAACAGTATCTTCCCCCCAGTCCCCATTAACAGTATCTCCCCCCCGTGTCCCCATTAACAGTATCTCTTCCCCCCCCCGTGTCCCCATTAACAGTATCTCCCCCATGTCCCCATTAACAGTATCTCCCTACCCCATGTCCCCATGAACAGTATCTTCCCCCTCATGTCCCCATTAACAGTATCTTCCCCCCCATGTCCCCATTAACAGTATCTCCCCTCCCCCGTGTCCCCATGAACAGTATCTCCCCCCCCATGTCCCCATTAACAGTATCTCCCCCCCTCCCCCGTGTCCCCATTAACAGTATCTCCCCCCCTCCCCGTGTTCCCATTAACAGTAACTCTTCCCCCCATGTCCCCATTAACAGTATCTCTTCCCCCCCCATGTCCCCATTAACAGTATCTCCCCCATGTCCCCATTAACAGTATCTCCCCCCCGTGTCCCCATTAACAGTATCCCCCCCCTCCCGTGTCCCCATTAACAGTATCTCCCCCCCCGTGTCCCCATTAACAGTATCTCCCCCCCCATGTCCCCATTAACAGTATCTCCCCCCCATGTCCCCACTAACAGTATCACCCCCCCCATGTCCCCACTAACAGTATCACCCCCACCGTGTCCCCATTAACAGTATCTCTTCCCCATGTCCCCATTAACAGTATCTCCCCCCCATGTCCCCACTAACAGTATCACCCCCCCCGTGTCCCCATTAACAGTATCTCCCCCCCCCATGTGCCCATTAACAGTATCTCCCCCATGTCCCCATAAACAGTATCTTCCCCCCCGTGTCCCCATTAACAGTATCTCCCTACCCCATGTTCCCATTAACAGTATCTTCCCCCCCATGTCTCCATTAACAGTATCTCTTCCCCCACCATGTCCCCATTAACAGTATCTCCCCCCCATGTCCCCATTAACAGTATCTCTTCCCCCCCGTGTCCCCATAAACAGTATCTCTCCCCCCCCCGTGTCCCCATTAACAGTATCTCTTCCCCCCCCGTGTCCACATTAACAGTATCTCTTCCCCATGTCCCCATTAACAGTATCTCTTCCCCCCCGTGTCCCCATAAACAGTATCTCTCACCCCCCCGTGTCCCCATTAACAGTATCTCTCCCCTCCCCGTGTCCCCATTAACAGTATCTCTCCCCCCCCCATGTCCCCATTAACAGTATCTCCCCCATGTCCACATTAACAGTATCTCCCCCCCCATGTCCCCATTAACAGTATCTCCCCCCGCCGTGACCGCATTAACAGTATCTCTTCCCCCCCCATGTCCCCATAAACAGTATCTCCCCCATGTCCCCATAAACAGAATCTCTCCCATGTCCCCATTAACAGTATCTCCCCCCCGTGTCCCCATTAACAGTATCTCTTCCCCCCCGTGTCCCCATTAACAGTATCTCTTCCCCCCCCCCGTGTCCCCATTAACAGTATCACCCCCCCATGTCCCCATAAACAGTATCTCCCCCCCCATGTCCCCATAAACAGTACCTACGCCCCCCCCATGTCCCTATAAACAGTATCTCCCCCATATCCCCACAAACAGTATCTCCCCCATGTCCCCATAAACAGTATCTCTTCCCCCCCATGTCCCCATAAACAGTATCTTCCCCCCCATGTCCCCATTAACAG
This sequence comes from Chiloscyllium punctatum, assembly GCF_047496795.1. Lineage (NCBI taxonomy): Eukaryota > Metazoa > Chordata > Chondrichthyes > Orectolobiformes > Hemiscylliidae > Chiloscyllium > Chiloscyllium punctatum. Next base: position 157,367,576 of record NC_092741.1, read on the forward strand.
TATCTCCCCCATGTCCCCATTAACAGTATCTCTTCCCCCCCATGTCCCCATAAACAGTATCTTCCCCCCCATGTTCCCATTAACAGTATCTCTTCCCCCCCCGTGTCCCCATAAACAGTATCTCCCCCCCCATGTCCCCATAAACAGTATCTCCCCCATGTCCCCATAAACAGTATCTCCCCCATGTCCCCATAAACAGTATCTCCCCCATGTCCAATTAACAGTATCTCCCTATAACAGTATCTCACCCCCGTGTCCCCATTAACAGTATCTCCCTACCCCATGTTCCCATTAACAGTATCTTCCCCCCCATGTCCCCACTAACAGTATCTCCCCCCCGTGTCCCCATTAACAGTATCTCCCCTCCCCCGCGTCCCCATTAACAGTATCTCCCCCATGTCCCCATTAACAGTATCTTCCCCCCCATGTCCCCATTAACAGTATCTCCCCCATGTCCCCATTAACAGTATCTCCCCCCCGTGTCCCCATTAACAGTATCTCCCTACCCCATGTTCCCATTAACAGTATCTTCCCCTCCATGTCCCCACTAACAGTATCCCCCCCCGTGTCCCCATTAACAGTATCTCCCCCCCGTGTCTCCATTAACAGTATCTCCCCCCCCCGTGTCCCCCATTAACAGTATCTCCCCCCCCATGTCCCCATTAACAGTATCTCCCCTCCCCCGTGTCCCCATTAACAGTATCTCTTCACCCCCCACCATGTCCCCATTAACAGTATCTCTTCCCCCCCCATGTCCCCATTAACAGTATCTCTTCCCCCCCATGTCCCCATTAACAGTATCTCTTCCCCCCCATGTCCCCATTAACAGTATCACTTCCCCCCCATGTCCCCATTAACAGTATCTCTTCCCCCCGCCGTGTCCCATTAACAGTATCTCTTCCCCCCGCCGTGTCCACATTAACAGTATCTCCCCCATGTCCCCATTAACAGTATCTCCCCCCCATGTCCCCATTAACAGTATCTCCCTACCCCATGTCCCCATTAACAGTATCTCCCTACCCCAGGTTCCCATTAACAGTATCTTCCCCCCCATGTCCCCATTAACAGTATCTCCCTACCCCATGTTCCCATTAACAGTATCTTCCCCCCCATGTCCCCATTAACAGTATCTCCCCCATATCCCCATTAACAGTATCTCCCCTCCCCCGTGTCCCCATTAACAGTATCTCTTCCCCCCCATGTCCCCATTAACAGTATCTCTTCCCCCCTCCATGTCCACATTAACAGTATCTCTTCCCCCCCCCCCGTGTCCCCATTAACAGTATCTCCCTACCCCATGTTCCCATTAACAGTATCTTCCCCCCATGTCCCCATTAACAGTATCTCTTTGCCCCCCATGTCCCCATTAACAGTATCTCTTCCCCCCCCCATGTCCCCATTAACAGTATCTCTTCCCCCCCCCCATGTCCCCATTAACAGTATCTCTTCCCCCCCCCATGTCCCCATTAACAGGATCTCTTCCCCCCCCGTGTCCCCATTAACAGTATCACTTCCCCCCCCGTGTCCCCATTAACAGTATCTCTTCCCCCCCCGTGTCCCCATTAACAGTATCTCTTCCCCCCCGTGTCCCCATTAACAGTATCTCTTCCCCCACCCATGTCCCCATTAACAGTATCTCTTCCCCCCCCGTGTCCCCATTAACAGTATCTCTCCCCCCCCCCCGTGTGCACATTAACAGTATCTCCCCCATGTCCCCATTAACAGTATCTCCCCCCCATGTCCCCATTAACAGTATCTCCCTACCCCATGTTCCCATTAACAGTATCTTCCCCCCCATGTCCCCATTAACAGTATCTCTCCCCCCCTCATGTCCCCATTAACAGTATCTCTTCCCCCCCATGTCCCCATTAACAGTATCTCTTCCCCCCCCATGTCCCCATTAACAGGATCTCTTCCCCCCCATGTCCCCATTAACAGGATCTCTTCCCCCCCCGTGTCCCCATTAACAGTATCTCTTCCCCCCCCGTGTCCCCATTAACAGTATCTCTTCCCCCCCATGTCCCCATTAACAGTATCTCTTCCCCCCCCGTGTCCCCATTAACAGTATCTCCCCCCCCATGTCCCCATTAACAGTATCTCTTCCCCCCCCATGTGCACATTAACAGTATCTTCCCCCTCATGTCCCCATTAACAGTATCTTCCCCCCCATGTCCCCATTAACAGTATCTCCCTACCCCATGTTCCCATTAACAGTATCTTCCCCCCCATGTCCCCATTAACAGTATCTCCCTACCCCATGTTCCTATTAACAGTATCTTCCCCCGCCATGTCCCCATTAACAGTATCTCTTCCCCCCCCGTGTCCCCATTAACAGTATCTCTTCCCCCCCCCTTGTCCCCATTAACAGTATCTCTTCCCCCCCGTGTCCCCATTAACAGTATCTCTTCCCCCCCCGTGTTCCCATTAACAGTATCTCTTCCCCCCCGTGTCCCCATTAACAGTATCTCCCCCCCCCGTGTCCCCATTAACAGTATCTCTTCCCCGCCGTGTTCCCATTAACAGTATCTCCCCCCCCGTGTTCCCATTAACAGTATCTCCCCCCCCGTGTCCCCATTAACAGTATCTCCCCCTCCACTGTGTCACCATTAACAGTATCTCTCCCCCTCCCCCGTGTCCCCATTAACAGTATCTCTCCCCCCCCCCGTGTCCCCATTAACAGTATCTCTCCCCTCCCCCGTGTCCCCATTAACAGTATCTCCCCTCCCCCGTGTCCCCATTAACAGTATCTCCCCCATGTCCCCATTAACAGTATCTCCCCTCCCCCGTGTCCCCATTAACAGTATCTCCCTACCCCATGTTCCCATTAACAGTATCTTCCCCCCCATGTCCCCACTAACAGTATCCCCCCCGTGTCCCCATTAACAGTATCTCCCCTCCCCCGCGTCCCCATTAACAGTATCTCCCCCATGTCCCCATTAACAGTATCTTCCCCCCCATGTCCCCATTAACAGTATCTCCCCCATGTCCCCATTAACAGTATCTCCCCCCCGTGTCCCCATTAACAGTATCTCCCTACCCCATGTTCCCATTAACAGTATCTCCCCCATATCCCCACAAACAGTATCTCCCCCATGTCCCCATAAACAGTATCTCCCCCATGTCCCCATAAACAGTATCTCCCCCATGTCCAATTAACAGTATCTCCCTATAACAGTATCTCACCCCCGTGTCCCCATTAACAGTATCTCCCTACCCCATGTTCCCATTAACAGTATCTTCCCCCCCATGTCCCCACTAACAGTATCTCCCCCCCGTGTCCCCATTAACAGTATCTCCCCTCCCCCGCGTCCCCATTAACAGTATCTCCCCCATGTCCCCATTAACAGTATCTTCCCCCCCATGTCCCCATTAACAGTATCTCCCCCATGTCCCCATTAACAGTATCTCCCCCCCGTGTCCCCATTAACAGTATCTCCCTACCCCATGTTCCCATTAACAGTATCTTCCCCCCCATGTCCCCACTAACAGTATCCCCCCCCGTGTCCCCATTAACAGTATCTCCCCCTCCGTGTCCCCATTAACAGTATCTCCCTACCCCATGTTCCCATTAACAGTATCTTCCCCCCCATGTCCCCATTAACAGTATCTCTTTCCCCCCCCATGTCCCCATTAACAGTATCTCTTCCCCCCCCCCATGTCCCCATTAACAGTATCTCCCCCCCATGTCCCCATTAACAGTATCTCCCTACCCCATGTCCCCATTAACAGTATCTCCCTACCCCAGGTTCCCATTAACAGTATCTTCCCCCCCATGTCCCCATTAACAGTATCTCCCTACCCCATGTTCCCATTAACAGTATCTTCCCCCCCATGTCCCCATTAACAGTATCTCCCCCATGTCCCCATTAACAGTATCTCCCCTCCCCCGTGTCCCCATTAACAGTATCTCTTCCCCCCCCATGTCCCCATTAACAGTATCTCTTCCCCCCTCCATGTCCACATTAACAGTATCTCTTCCCCCCCCCCGTGTCCCCATTAACAGTATCTCCCTACCCCATGTTCCCATTAACAGTATCTTCCCCCCCATGTCCCCATTAACAGTATCTCTTTCCCCCCCATGTCCCCATTAACAGTATCTCTTCCCCCCCCCATGTCCCCATTAACAGTATCTCTTCCCCCCCCCCATGTCCCCATTAACAGTATCTCTTCCCCCCCCCATGTCCCCATTAACAGGATCTCTTCCCCCCCCGTGTCCCCATTAACAGTATCACTTCCCCCCCCGTGTCCCCATTAACAGTATCTCTTCCCCCCCCGTGTCCCCATTAACAGTATCTCTTCCCCCCCGTGTCCCCATTAACAGTATCTCTTCCCCCACCCATGTCCCCATTAACAGTATCTCTTCCCCCCCCGTGTCCCCATTAACATTATCTCTCCCCCCCCCCCGTGTGCACATTAACAGTATCTCCCCCATGTCCCCATAAACAGTATCTCCCCCCCCATGTCCCCATAAACAGTATCTCCCCCCCCCCCATGTCCCCATAAACAGTACCTACCCACCCCCCATGTCCCTATAAACAGTATCTCCCCCATATCCCCACAAACAGTATCTCCCCCATGTCCCCATAAACAGTATCTCCCCCATGTCCCCATAAACAGTATCTCCCCCATGTCCAATTAACAGTATCTCCCTATAACAGTATCTCACCCCCGTGTCCCCATTAACAGTATCTCCCTACCCCATGTTCCCATTAACAGTATCTTCCCCCCCATGTCCCCACTAACAGTATCTCCCCCCCGTGTCCCCATTAACAGTATCTCCCCTCCCCCGCGTCCCCATTAACAGTATCTCCCCCATGTCCCCATTAACAGTATCTTCCCCCCCATGTCCCCATTAACAGTATCTCCCCCATGTCCCCATTAACAGTATCTCCCCCCCGTGTCCCCATTAACAGTATCTCCCTACCCCATGTTCCCATTAACAGTATCTTCCCCCCCATGTCCCCACTAACAGTATCCCCCCCCGTGTCCCCATTAACAGTATCTCCCCCTCCGTGTCTCCATTAACAGTATCTCCCCCCCCCCGTGTCCCCCATTAACAGTATCTCCCCCCCCATGTCCCCATTAACAGTATCTCCCCTCCCCCGTGTCCCCATTAACAGTATCTCTTCACCCCCCACCATGTCCCCATTAACAGTATCTCCACCCCCCATGTCCCCATAAACAGTACCTACCCCCCCCCCCATGTCCCTATAAACAGTATCTCCCCCATATCCCCACAAACAGTATCTCCCCCATGTCCCCATAAACAGTATCTCTTCCCCCCCATGTCCCCATTAACAGTATCTCTTCCCCCCCATGTCCCCATTAACAGTATCTCTTCCCCCCCATGTCCCCATTAACAGTATCATTTCCCCCCCATGTCCCCATTAACAGTATCTCTTCCCCCCGCCGTGTCCCATTAACAGTATCTCTTCCCCCCGCCGTGTCCACATTAACAGTATCTCCCCCATGTCCCCATTAACAGTATCTCCCCCCCATGTCCCCATTAACAGTATCTCCCTACCCCATGTCCCCATTAACAGTATCTCCCTACCCCAGGTTCCCATTAACAGTATCTTCCCCCCCATGTCCCCATTAACAGTATCTCCCTACCCCATGTTCCCATTAACAGTATCTTCCCCCCCATGTCCCCATTAACAGTATCTCCCCCATATCCCCATTAACAGTATCTCCCCTCCCCCGTGTCCCCATTAACAGTATCTCTTCCCCCCCATGTCCCCATTAACAGTATCTCTTCCCCCCTCCATGTCCACATTAACAGTATCTCTTTCCCCCCCCCCCCGTGTCCCCATTAACAGTATCTCCCTACCCCATGTTCCCATTAACAGTATCTTCCCCCCCATGTCCCCATTAACAGTATCTCTTTCCCCCCCATGTCCCCATTAACAGTATCTCTTCCCCCCCCATGTCCCCATTAACAGTATCTCTTACCCCCCCCCCCATGTCCCCATTAACAGTATCTCTTCCCCCCCCCCCATGTCCCCATTAACAGGATCTCTTCCCCCCCCGTGTCCCCATTAACAGTATCACTTCACCCCCCGTGTCCCCATTAACAGTATCTCTTCCCCCCCGTGTCCCCATTAACAGTATCTCTTCCCCCACCCATGTCCCCATTAACAGTATCTCTTCCCCCCCCCCGTGTCCCCATTAACAGTATCTCTCCCCCCCCCCGTGTGCACATTAAGAGTATCTCCCCCATGTCCCCATTAACAGTATCTCCCCCCCATGTCCCCATTAACAGTATCTCCCTACCCCATGTTCCCATTAACAGTATCTTCCCCCCCATGTCCCCATTAACAGTATCTCTCCCCCCCTCATGTCCCCATTAACAGTATCTCTTCCCCCCCATGTCCCCATTAACAGTATCTCTTCCCCCCCCATGTCCCCATTAACAGGATCTCTTCCCCCCCCATGTCCCCCTTAACAGTATCTCTTCCCCCCCCGTGTCCCCATTAACAGTATCTCTTCCCCCCCCGTGTCCCCATTAACAGTATCTCTTCCCCCCCATGTCCCCATTAACAGTATCTCTTCCCCCCCCGTGTCCCCATTAACAGTATCTCCCCCCCCATGTCCCCATTAACAGTATCTCTTCCCCCCCCATGTGCACATTAACAGTATCTTCCCCCTCATGTCCCCATTAACAGTATCTTCCCCCCCATGTCCCCATTAACAGTATCTCCCTACCCCATGTTCCCATTAACAGTATCTTCCCCCCCATGTCCCCATTAACAGTATCTCCCTACCCCATGTTCCCATTAACAGTATCTTCCCCCGCCATGTCCCCATTAACAGTATCTCTTCCCCCCCCGTGTCCCCATTAACAGTATCTCTTCCCCCCCCCTGTCCCCATTAACAGTATCTCTTCCCCCCCCGTGTCCCCATTAACAGTATCTCTTCCCCCCCGTGTCCCCATTAACAGTATCTCCCCCCCCGTGTCCCCATTAACAGTATCTCTTCCCCGCCGTGTTCCCATTAACAGTATCTCCCCCCCCCGTGTTCCCATTAACAGTATCTCACCCCTCCCCCGTGTCCCCATTAACAGTATCTCTCCTCCCCCGTGTCCCCATTAACAGTATCTCACCCCTCCCCCGTGTCCCCATTAACAGTATCTCCCCCATGTCCCCATTAACAGTATCTCCCCTCCCCCGTGTCCCCATTAACAGTATCTCCCCCCATGTCCCCATTAACAGTATCTCCCCTCCCCCGTGTCCCCATTAACAGTATCTCTCCCCTCCCCCGTGTCCCCATTAACAGTATCTCCCCCCCCCCGTGTCCCCATTAACAGTATCTCCCCCATGTCCCCATTAACAGTATCTCCCCCCCCCGTGTCCCCATTAACAGTATCTCCCCCTCCACTGTGTCCCCATTAACAGTATCTCTCCCCCTCCCCCGTGTCCCCATTAACAGTATCTCTCCCCCCCCCGTGTCCCCATTAACAGTATCTCCCCCCCTGGTCCCCATTAACAGTATCTCCCCCTCCCCCGTGTCCCCATTAACAGTATCTCTCCCCCTCCCCCGTGTCCCCATTAACAGTATCTCTCCCCCTCCCCCGTGTCCCCATTAACAGTATCTCCCCCCCCGTGTCCCCATTAACAGTATCTCTCCCCCTCCCCCGTGTCCCCATTAACAGTATCTCTCCCCCCGTGTCCCCATTAACAGTATCTCTCCCCCCCGTGTCCCCATTAACAGTATCTCCCCCTCCCCCGTGTCCCCATTAACAGTATCTCTCCCCCCCGTGTCCCCATTAACAGTATCTCCCTCCCCGTGTCCCCATTAACAGTATCTCTTCCCCCCCGTGTCCCCATTAACATTATCTACCCCCTCCGTGTCCCCATTAACAGTATCTCCCCCTCCCCCGTGTCCCCATTAACAGTATCTCTCCCCCTCCCCCGTGTCCCCATTAACAGTATCTCTTCCCCCCCGTGTCCCCATTAACAGTATCTCTCCCCCCGTGTCCCCATTAACAGTATCTCCCCCCCTCCCCGTGTCCCCATTAACAGTATCTACCCCCCCGTGTCCCCATTAACAGTATCTCTTCCCCCCCGTGTCCCCATTAACAGTATCTCTTCCCCCCCATGTCCCCATTAACAGTATCTCCCCCTCCCCCGTGTCCCCATTAACAGTATCTCTCCCCCCCGTGTCCCCATTAACAGTATCTCCCACCGCTTGTCCCCATTAACAGTATCTCCCCCTCCCCCGTGTCCCCATTAACAGTATCTCTCCCCCCCCCGTGTCCCCATTAACAGTATCTCTCCCCCCCCGTGTCCCCATTAACAGTATCTCCCCCTCCCCCGTGTCCCCATTAACAGTATCTCTCCCCCTCCCCGTGTCCCCATTAACAGTATCTCTTCCCCACCGTGTCCCCATTAACAGTATCTCTCCCCCCCGTGTCCCCATTAACAGTATCTCCCCTCCCCGTGTCCCCATTAACAGTATCTCTCCCCCCCTGTGTCCCCATTAACAGTACCTCCCCCCCTTGTCCCCATTAACAGTATCTCCCCCTCCCCCGTGTCCCCATTAACAGTATCTCTCCCCCCCCCGTGTCCCCATTAACAGTATCTCTCCCCTCCCCCGTGTCCCCATTAACAGTATCTCCCCTCCCCCATGTCCCCATTAACAGTATCTCCCCCATGTCCCCATTAACAGTATCTCCCCTCCCCCGTGTCCCCATTAACAGTATCTCCCTACCCCATGTTCCCATTAACAGTATCTTCCCCCCCATGTCCCCACTAACAGTATCCCCCCCCGTGTCCCCATTAACAGTTTCTCCCCCCCCGTGTCTCCATTAACAGTATCTCCACCCCCCGTGTCCCCCATTAACAGTATCTCCCCCACCATGTCCCCATTAACAGTATCTCCCCTCCCCCGTGTCCCCATTAACAGTATCTCTTCACCCCCCACCATGTCCCCATTAACAGTATCTCTTCCCCCCCCATGTCCCCATTAACAGTATCTCTTCCCCCCCATGTCCCCATTAACAGTATCACTTCCCCCCCATGTCCCCATTAACAGTATCTCTTCCCCCCGCCGTGTCCCATTAACAGTATCTCTTCCCCCCGCCGTGTCCACATTAACAGTATCTCCCCCATGTCCCCATTAACAGTATCTCCCCCCCATGTCCCCATTAACAGTATCTCCCTACCCCATGTCCCCATTAACAGTATCTCCCTACCCCAGGTTCCCATTAACAGTATCTTCCCCCCCATGTCCCCATTAACAGTATCTCCCTACCCCATGTTCCCATTAACAGTATCTTCCCCCCCATGTCCCCATTAACAGTATCTCCCCCATATCCCCATTAACAGTATCTCCCCTCCCCCGTGTCCCCATTAACAGTATCTCTTCCCCCCCCATGTCCCCATTAACAGTATCTCTTCCCCCCTCCATGTCCACATTAACAGTATCTCTTCCCCCCCCGTGTCCCCATTAACAGTATCTCCCTACCCCATGTTCCCATTAACAGTATCTTCCCCCCCATGTCCCCATTAACAGTATCTCTTTCCCCCCCATGTCCCCATTAACAGTATCTCTTCCCCCCCCCATGTCCCCATTAACAGTATCTCTTCCCCCCCCCCATGTCCCCATTAACAGTATCTCTTCCCCCCCCCATGTCCCCATTAACAGGATCTCTTCCCCCCCCGTGTCCCCATTAACAGTATCACTTCCCCCCCCGTGTCCCCATTAACAGTATCTCTTCCCCCCCCCGTGTCCCCATTAACAGTATCTCTTCCCCCCCGTGTCCCCATTAACAGTATCTCTTCCCCCACCCATGTCCCCATTAACAGTATCTCTCCCCCCCCCGTGTGCACATTAACAGTATCTCCCCCATGTCCCCATTAACAGTATCTCCCCCCCATGTCCCCATTAACAGTATCTCCCTACCCCATGTTCCCATTAACAGTATCTTCCCCCCCATGTCCCCATTAACAGTATCTCTCCCCCCCTCATGTCCCCATTAACAGTATCTCTCCCCCCCCCCGTGTGCACATTAACAGTATCTCCCCCATGTCCCCATTAACAGTATCTCCCCCCCATGTCCCCATTAACAGTATCTCCCTACCCCATGTTCCCATTAACAGTATCTTCCCCCCCATGTCCCCATTAACAGTATCTCTCCCCCCCTCATGTCCCCATTAACAGTATCTCTTCCCCCCCATGTCCCCATTAACAGTATCTCTTCCCCCCCCATGTCCCCATTAACAGGATCTCTTCCCCCCCCGTGTCCCCATTAACAGTATCTCTTCCCCCCCCCGTGTCCCCCATTAACAGTATCTCTTCCCCCCCATGTCCCCATTAACAGTATCTCTTCCCCCCCCGTGTCCCCATTAACAGTATCTCCCCCCCCATGTCCCCATTAACAGTATCTCTTCCCCCCCCATGTGCACATTAACAGTATCTTCCCCCTCATGTCCCCATTAACAGTATCTTCCCCCCCATGTCCCCATTAACAGTATCTCCCTACCCCATGTTCCCATTAACAGTATCTTCCCCCCCATGTCCCCATTAACAGTATCTCTTTCCCCCCCCATGTCCCCATTAACAGTATCTCTTCCCCCCCCCCCATGTCCCCATTAACAGTATCTCCCCCCCATGTCCCCATTAACAGTATCTCCCTACCCCATGTCCCCATTAACAGTATCTCCCTACCCCAGGTTCCCATTAACAGTATCTTCCCCCCCATGTCCCCATTAACAGTATCTCCCTACCCCATGTTCCCATTAACAGTATCTTCCCCCCCATGTCCCCATTAACAGTATCTCCCCCATGTCCCCATTAACAGTATCTCCCCTCCCCCGTGTCCCCATTAACAGTATCTCTTCCCCCCCCATGTCCCCATTAACAGTATCTCTTCCCCCCTCCATGTCCACATTAACAGTATCTCTTCCCCCCCCCCGTGTCCCCATTAACAGTATCTCCCTACCCCATGTTCCCATTAACAGTATCTTCCCCCCCATGTCCCCATTAACAGTATCTCTTTCCCCCCCATGTCCCCATTAACAGTATCTCTTCCCCCCCCCATGTCCCCATTAACAGTATCTCTTCCCCCCCCCCATGTCCCCATTAACAGTATCTCTTCCCCCCCCCATGTCCCCATTAACAGGATCTCTTCCCCCCCCGTGTCCCCATTAACAGTATCACTTCCCCCCCGTGTCCCCATTAACAGTATCTCTTCCCCCCCCGTGTCCCCATTAACAGTATCTCTTCCCCCCCGTGTCCCCATTAACAGTATCTCTTCCCCCACCCATGTCCCCATTAACAGTATCTCTTCCCCCCCCCGTGTCCCCCATTAACATTATCTCTCCCCCCCCCCGTGTGCACATTAACAGTATCTCCCCCATGTCCCCATAAACAGTATCTCCCCCCCCATGTCCCCATAAACAGTATCTCCCCCCCCCCCATGTCCCCATAAACAGTACCTACCCCCCCCCCATGTCCCTATAAACAGTATCTCCCCCATATCCCCACAAACAGTATCTCCCCCATGTCCCCATAAACAGTATCTCCCCCATGTCCCCATAAACAGTATCTCCCCCATGTCCAATTAACAGTATCTCCCTATAACAGTATCTCACCCCCGTGTCCCCATTAACAGTATCTCCCTACCCCATGTTCCCATTAACAGTATCTTCCCCCCCATGTCCCCACTAACAGTATCTCCCCCCCGTGTCCCCATTAACAGTATCTCCCCTCCCCCGCGTCCCCATTAACAGTATCTCCCCCATGTCCCCATTAACAGTATCTTCCCCCCCCATGTCCCCATTAACAGTATCTCCCCCATGTCCCCATTAACAGTATCTCCCCCCCGTGTCCCCATTAACAGTATCTCCCTACCCCATGTTCCCATTAACAGTATCTTCCCCCCCATGTCCCCACTAACAGTATCCCCCCCCGTGTCCCCATTAACAGTATCTCCCCCTCCGTGTCTCCATTAACAGTATCTCCCCCCCCCGTGTCCCCCATTAACAGTATCTCCCCCCCCATGTCCCCATTAACAGTATCTCCCCTCCCCCGTGTCCCCATTAACAGTATCTCTTCACCCCCCACCATGTCCCCATTAACAGTATCTCCACCCCCCATGTCCCCATAAACAGTACCTACCCCCCCCCCCCATGTCCCTATAAACAGTATCTCCCCCATATCCCCACAAACAGTATCTCCCCCATGTCCCCATAAACAGTATCTCTTCCCCCCCATGTCCCCATTAACAGTATCTCTTCCCCCCCATGTCCCCATTAACAGTATCTCTTCCCCCCCATGTCCCCATTAACAGTATCATTTCCCCCCCATGTCCCCATTAACAGTATCTCTTCCCCCCGCCGTGTCCCATTAACAGTATCTCTTCCCCCCGCCGTGTCCACATTAACAGTATCTCCCCCATGTCCCCATTAACAGTATCTCCCCCCCATGTCCCCATTAACAGTATCTCCCTACCCCATGTCCCCATTAACAGTATCTCCCTACCCCAGGTTCCCATTAACAGTATCTTCCCCCCCATGTCCCCATTAACAGTATCTCCCTACCCCATGTTCCCATTAACAGTATCTTCCCCCCCATGTCCCCATTAACAGTATCTCCCCCATATCCCCATTAACAGAATCTCCCCTCCCCCGTGTCCCCATTAACAGTATCTCTTCCCCCCCATGTCCCCATTAACAGTATCTCTTCCCCCCTCCATGTCCACATTAACAGTATCTCTTTCCCCCCCCCCCGTGTCCCCATTAACAGTATCTCCCTACCCCATGTTCCCATTAACAGTATCTTCCCCCCCATGTCCCCATTAACAGTATCTCTTTCCCCCCCATGTCCCCATTAACAGTATCTCTTCCCCCCCCATGTCCCCATTAACAGTATCTCTTACCCCCCCCCCCATGTCCCCATTAACAGTATCTCTTCCCCCCCCCCCATGTCCCCATTAACAGTATCTCTTCCCCCCCCATGTCCCCATTAACAGTATCTCTTCCCCCCCCGTGTCCCCATTAACAGTATCTCTTCCCCCCCCGTGTCCCCATTAACAGTATCTCTTCCCCCCCATGTCCCCATTAACAGTATCTCTTCCCCCCCCGTGTCCCCATTAACAGTATCTCCCCCCCCATGTCCCCATTAACAGTATCTCTTCCCCCCCCATGTGCACATTAACAGTATCTTCCCCCTCATGTCCCCATTAACAGTATCTTCCCCCCCATGTCCCCATTAACAGTATCTCCCTACCCCATGTTCCCATTAACAGTATCTTCCCCCCCATGTCCCCATTAACAGTATCTCCCTACCCCATGTTCCCATTAACAGTATCTTCCCCCGCCATGTCCCCATTAACAGTATCTCTTCCCCCCCCGTGTCCCCATTAACAGTATCTCTTCCCCCCCCCTGTCCCCATTAACAGTATCTCTTCCCCCCCCGTGTCCCCATTAACAGTATCTCTTCCCCCCCGTGTCCCCATTAACAGTATCTCCCCCCCCGTGTCCCCATTAACAGTATCTCTTCCCCGCCGTGTTCCCATTAACAGTATCTCCCCCCCCCCGTGTTCCCATTAACAGTATCTCACCCCTCCCCCGTGTCCCCATTAACAGTATCTCTCCTCCCCCGTGTCCCCATTAACAGTATCTCACCCCTCCCCCGTGTCCCCATTAACAGTATCTCCCCCATGTCCCCATTAACAGTATCTCCCCTCCCCCGTGTCCCCATTAACAGTATCTCCCCCATGTCCCCATTAACAGTATCTCCCCTCCCCCGTGTCCCCATTAACAGTATCTCTCCCCTCCCCCGTGTCCCCATTAACAGTATCTCCCCCCCCCCGTGTCCCCATTAACAGTATCTCCCCCATGTCCCCATTAACAGTATCTCCCCCCCCCGTGTCCCCATTAACAGTATCTCCCCCTCCACTGTGTCCCCATTAACAGTATCTCTCCCCCTCCCCCGTGTCCCCATTAACAGTATCTCTCCCCCCCCCGTGTCCCCATTAACAGTATCTCCCCCCCTGGTCCCCATTAACAGTATCTCCCCCTCCCCCGTGTCCCCATTAACAGTATCTCTCCCCCTCCCCCGTGTCCCCATTAACAGTATCTCTCCCCCTCCCCCGTGTCCCCATTAACAGTATCTCCCCCCCCGTGTCCCCATTAACAGTATCTCTCCCCCTCCCCCGTGTCCCCATTAACAGTATCTCTCCCCCCGTGTCC